>NC_086233.1:17332500-17932500 GCF_036321145.2 Pelmatolapia mariae | reverse complement strand
TTCTTTTGGCAAGTGATGCTAGAAAATAAATGGCATCAAATTCTCAACAAAGCCTTAAATATACTTTATTTTCTACTTTTCTCTGACATTCATAAGGAGGTCTGAAGTGCAAGTTTGATTTAGACAAAGCTGTTTGTTTGTCTACCACCCACTTAGTCACCTCATCCAAAGGGATTTTCCATTTTTAAAAAAAGGAGGGTGACTTGCTGATAAAATAGCTGCAATGGACGGTGACCTCACTGACTTCCTCTGCCACTTTGGCCAACAGATAAACACAAAGATTTCCCATCACTTTAAAAGACCCTAACCCTAAGGGCAGATGGCACTGTCAATTAGCTTCTGTTTAGTCAAAATAAAAAATAAAAAAAAAACAAAAAAAACATAACTTCAGTTTTCTTTTTGATTTGTCTGAGAGTGATGAGAAACAAAAACAACCTGTGGAACTGTAAGCAGAGGTACAGTGCTAGTTATATATATATATATATATATATATATATATATATATATATATATATATATATATATATATATATATATATATATATATATATATATATTCAGAATTAGTTTAGAAAGGGGAACTGCTAATGGCTACTTCTGAGCAAATACAGGCTACATACTGTAGCTCAATCGGTAGTTGATTATCAGCACCATCTTTTCATTTTAGTCCCAGATTAATCTGTGTTTACTTTGCCAAGTGGCTGCAATTACCAGGCAAGCTAACAGAATTTCTGGTTGCAGAAGTTTGTTTTATTTAAACTTTTTAACTGTAATCAAGTGAGTTAATGAGACTGAAAAACTCAGACACAGGTTGATGCGTTGTGTCCTCTTTGGGCTTCATTATGGGCAGCAGTGGTTCAGGGGGTAGAGATGGTCTGACTGATGGACTGATTCCCTAGCTACTCCAGTCTTCAAGATACTGAACTCTGAGTATCCCTGGACACTTCTCCACAGCAGTGTGTTCACAAATGTTAGACAGGGTGCTTAGGTATGAATGTGTGTACTGATGATTCAACACCGATACTGGTATGTATTGGACATGGCAGGAGTTGCATCGGTGAATCCCTAGGGCTGAAGTAGCTAGGGCTGTGTTCTCCAGGTTTATTAGTGGACTGGTTTGTTGATACAGTCTCATTTGACCAAATACTCATTTGTTGGATAACTGCTGCTGTTAGAAGGAGAAAAGATCTGTACCGATGAGTACAATGTATGTATGTACAATGCTTGAGACTTAGAGTGTGAGCTTAATAGAATCAACACTTTTTGAAATATTTGGTCTAAAAATTGTCCCCATCCAAAATCTAGGTGTAAAACTTAATTTTTCATTAAAACTGAAAAAAATTTCACAGTGGCAATTGCTCAGAGCATGAGGCTTATTAGTGTTATTGCTAATTAGAGTGCTGAAATCACCAGTTGAAACAGCTCTATTTTAAGAAATCGTATTAATATAGGAAAGCACACATTGGTCAGCTCCAAAACTGTTATTTCTGTAAAGTAACTTTGTTAATGTGATTTAATGTTTCACACATTATATTTTCATGTTTTTTATAATTCATTTATGTTAATAAGGCCAGCAGCCTGAGTACCCTGTGGCTGATTAATTTAATCTAGTGACTAACTGATAGGAATAACTACATTCAGCCATTTAAGTAGTAGCAAGTGTCCAAAAACCAAACAAATCAATGAAAACATCATTAGAGTCATCTGAATATCCAAAATTAATTAAAAAAAAAACAACCCCAACTTGCTGTGGGTTTTATGTAAATGTTAAAATAAAATATGACTACATTTTATCTTGTTTTTTTGTTCCATGTGCTGGGTTGCAATGAGTCGATCTGACTGGTAGTTAAAAACAGTGTGACCTTTAAGCCTCTGGGACAATGTGGAAAAGACAGGAGGGGGGGAAGAAAAAAACCCAGCAAACCTCCCAGGACCCTGGTGCTTGGTCCCATTTCTGTTTATATATTACTGCTCCATTTCCTCCAGCAAGCATGCAATGCAAGTAGGACACTGGAGCATTTTTTCTTCTTCATTTCAATACTTATGCTGTTTTTTACAATAAACTGCTTTTTTGGTCTGATGTGAAACCGATTAAAAAACTCACACCGACTGTAAAAAGAAAAAAAATCTACATGCCTTAAGTGTAAATGTAATATCTGTGGAATGGGGAAGGAGTTCTTTTCTAAATTGTGCAACCCTTATTCCTGTATTCAGCAAGTATCAATGTTTTTACTCCTGTTCCCAGGAGCTAGGAGTTTACCCAGGAAAGCTCTGAATATTGCAACAACAAGCAGAGTCACGCCCCGGCACATTCCTACCAGGCCACTGAGGACTTGGCCTTACAAATGTTTTAGAAATCACAGCAATCTGTCTTTCCCACAGAGAAAAACAAAATGCTGAAGACTAAAGGATTGTGTGTGTGTGTATATCGCCTGCCAAATAAACAAATATTTAGGCTAAGACAAAAGCCAGGAAAAGCCCCAGCCACACCACCGCAGATAGCCATCAGCTGAAGGAAGGGCTGGATTTTCTTACTTTTGAAACCTTCCAACTTTTCAGCCAGGTCTTCTTCATCACTGTATTTCTGGTCTTCCAGGTACTCCTGAGAAAAAGGAAGGGGGTAAAACAAAAGTGAAGCTGGTCATAAAATACAGGTTTTACAAGTTTAATGAAACTGGGACTACTTTTTCATCTTCCTTGTTAGATTCCAGCGAATTCCCCACACATGAACAGAGAACTTTCAGCACACCAAATCTGACTGTGTCCAGTCCAAATTTTGAACTGTAGACCAATGACTCCCTTTACTGTCGTTACTTATCACTGCGTTCATTAAGTGGAACACCTCGCAAGGGTATAAAGCTGCCAGAAGGGAGCTAATGTAATGAAATTATAATGATGCAACATGGCGTGTGGGAGTCATCCACAATCCTTGCAGGACAGAGTGAGGGCCAGAATGACAGAGCGTGTCGTTGTTCTTCGCGCTGATCTCTGTGTGTCTAGCGAACTTGCAATTAAGTGTAAAGAGGATAAACACCACGACTGGACCTTTATCAGGGATGCCTGACTCAGCTGTGCTGAATCACACTGCAATCTCCCACACAGAAGTGTCCTGCAAGTCATTTTCGTTATGTAAACAAAGGAAGTGCCAGTTTTATGAGTCGTGAAAATCTATAAGGAACGGTTAAACTGAAATACAGATATATGGATTACACTTTACATCTATGAGCAAATTATAGTCGTTTTATATTGTTTTCGGTCATGAAAAACAAGAAGAATAGTGCCAAAATTTACTTGTCACGTTTACATGTCTTGCACATGTTATTAGTTCCTCATTATTGGAGCCTTGATTAAAAAAAAATAAAAAATAAAATAGACGAGTGGTGCCAGAATACAGAACACAGAAGCTGAGATTTGAGATCGGGAACTACAAGATGCACTCATGATAATACAGTGGAATTAAATGGATGTCACTGTATAAAAGAAAATCCTGGATTTAATCACAAATAACTGATATTTTTAGACAGAGCCGCTTAGGAACCAGGGGTCATTTCTCTAATGAACAAATAAATACAAGCAGTGCGTAGTGGCAACTGGGACTGCTGTGCACATACATTACTGTCACAGGCTCCTTTCCAAGTGTCCTGCCTTTTTTTTTTCTTTATATACATATAATTGTACATTTTGCCGCCGCAGTGAGCTGATGACATCCAAAGCAGAGTAGGAAAACAGAGATTATACAGATATTGCGTCAATCTGTGCGAACTACTACGGCTGACGATGCGTGTTAAACAAAGAGCTCATTGTAACACCTGTTTCCCGTCGGCACACAGAGCAGAGCGGCAAGAAGATCGCCACAAAACGCGTTTTAAAAGTCTCCCCCATTGATATAATCGGGTCAGAGGGAGACGTTCACGGTCCCTTAGCACAGAGCTGTGTGACAGCATGCAACCATTCAACAAGTGCCCCCCCAGACCCTGCAGTTGGTGACGTGGGGTAATCAATAAAAATGCATCATCAACAGCATGGTCACGGCCAGCTTCAAAACACGAGACAGTGGCGTTTTGATTTCTAATTCACCGCACTCCTGAGACAGTTACCCGGGAATGCACCGAATCCTCAAAAACGAGGACAAGGCCAAGTCAAGTGTGCGCGAGCTCATTAAAATTCAAATTACCGTGAAGTGCCGTTAGAGAAGCTCGTGGCAAATAAAGAGAACACGCGTACCTGGTTTATTTCTTCCAATTTTTGCCTTTGCTGGTCCTTTAACAGCCCGAAGGCTTTTCCACCTGCAAAACAAAAGAAAGTGAGGTTATTTTTTATTAAATAGCTGGTTAATACTAACACGGGCTTAGCCTGGACGGTAGCCGGTCGGCCTGAGATGCTCTATTGTAAAGACTAACGTTAAGCTGTAGCTAGCCACAGACATAAGCAGATGCCCGCTAAAGGGGGCATGGCAGTCCGTAACCATTTTATTTATTACCTTGGAGATTTTTACTTGAAGGCATCCCGGAATTTATCTGTGATGTAAAAATCCAGAAAATGAAAAAAAAAATTCCGAGCCAGAAGGCTGCCGCAACTGTCCGCCTGGGAGATACTCCTATTTAGAGAATGGGCTCAATAGGCCACTCACTGCACCGGTGTCAAAACATACACTATTATCAACGGAACTTCCGATCAGTCCTTTCAAAACAAAACGTTGAAATCCCAGAAAGTTGATTCTGTTCTTCTGGAAGTAGTGTTTTCAGTGGGAGAAACGTCACGCACTGAACTGGAGAGTGACTTCTTCAGTCTCAGCTGACTTTATAAACAGCACATTTGCATAATGGCCGAAACTAGCACCAGTGACCAACAACGACCCGTGAGGTCAGTTTTATGATCAAATTGCCATGACTGCAATCGCAGCATTGTAAGATGGTAAACGAGGTACCCTTATGCCCCCTCATCAATTCAGAGATGGTCTTTACCTTTTAACCTAAATGGCCTGCTTGACTCCCTGCACAAACCAGCATTCCTCCCTGTCCAGGATGTGTACATCTTCATCACTGAAAGGGTGACCACTGGCCTGTAGGTGTGACTGCAGAGCCCTGGCCCAAGGAATTAGCTCTTCTGTGTTCTTTCAGAGTTCTAACGTGCGGTATGTTGATGTTCGGATTTTGATTACTTAATCGGTTGATAAAATAATGAAACAGATATTAATTAATGACTTCCAGCTTTCCAAAGCCCAATGTGAGGTCGTGAAATACCTTACTTTGTATCATTATGCCAAACGCAAAAGCTTCCCACTGAGACATATAGGCACAATCTGCATCAATGTTACGAGTCTATTTAAAACACTACGCACATTACATGGGACAGCCACATTCTTCTGCTTTATTAACAATCTGCTCTTATTTTGAAAGGTGAAATATCCACATTCCGGTATCACGACGCAGAAACGCTCCTCTCGTCAGTGAGTGATGCGCTGAGTAAACTGGAACGCCTTCGCCATCACGTGGCCTCTGAGCAATCTGCTCACAATAAATCCGTGACCAAGACAATACACGGGCAGTGAAGGGTAAATATCCACATCTGAGCAAACAAGCTGACTGGGATGAATTAAAAGGTGAAATAAATGTGCAGAAATACATTTGAGGTCAGGTATCTATACAAACATCTTTGAAACAATCGCTTTATAGTAAATAAAAATTGTATTAACATATTATTCCGCAAAATTGGATTTTAGCACATCCAATAAAATGTTAATTTACTCCCCTGATTTAATCTGACTCGCCGTCCTTTCATCAGATGAGGCTTTACACTCTTAGGCAGGATGTGTTAAAAACGACGCTGTGTTTTTGTTCCACGTGTAACACATTTTGTGTGAATTTTAACACGTGTAAAAAAAACAACAAAAACCAAAATAATTCTTTCAAAACAACACGTGTTGTGTTAGATCTGACACACCATGTTATTCAGGCACCAAATGTGCTAAAATCTAACACATAATACAATATTGAGGAAACACAATTTATGTTATATATGAAAGTACATGATGTACAGTATCAGTGTGGAGGAATTTTAAGGTCATGCCAAAGAATCTCAACCTGATTGAAGTCTAGATGTTAACTAAGCCACTCCAACACCTTTATTTTATTTTATTTTAATATTATTTTGAGTCATTCAGAGGTGGACTTGCTGCTGTGTATTGTATCATTGTCCTGGTACATAACTCAGGCGCTCTTGAGCTTCAGGGTGTGAACTGATGGCCACACATTCTCCTTCAGGATTTTCTGGTAGAGAGCAGAATTCATGGTTCTATCAATCACAGGACTGACAATAAACTGGACTGGGCTAAAAACACCACTGCAGTCTACAGGAAGGGCCAGAGCTGTTTCTATTTTCTGAGGTGGCTGAGGTCTTTTAATATCTGTCGGATAATGCAAAGGCTCTTTTGCTAGTCTGTTCTGGTCAGTGCTAGCCTCATGCTGTTGCATGCTGGGGCACAGTACACACTGCATAGTGCACACCCTTAATATCAAATCCCCAAGTGAGAAAATCATTATGATAAGGACAATATGTGTAATATCCTGGATTATTTATAATCAGAGCTGTGTATTTATTAAAGCTATTTTGTTATATTTTGTAACTTTGTAATTATTTTATTATTTAATTCAGTTAGTTACTGTTCTTACTGTCTTGGTAGTCATCAGTACCCTTTTGATAGGTTCCTCAAAAGATTCACAACTGTTCCCAGCTGTAGAAATGGTTTTGTGACGCTTTCCAGACCGATAGATGGCAATGACTTTGACCATCCTCTGTTTTTTAATTAATTAATTAATTAATTGTTTCTTCACTTTGTCAGACAGGTTCGATTTAAGTAATTTTTTTATTCAACATATTTGGCAGTGGTCAGGCCAGGGTGTGGCTAGTGAAATAGAACTGAGATTTTCAGCAAATTATATTGACCTTCATCCAAATAGCCTTGATAAATGAGATCGTCATTTAAAACAAAACAAAACTGCATTGTCTTTAGTCAGGTTATTGCTAGCTAATATTCAGAGTTGTATGATCAACACACTTAAGTGTGACAAATATGAAAAAACAAAAAAAATCAGGAAGGGGGCAAAATGTTTTTCACAGATCTGTATTCTCCATCAATACTAATGCAATCCCATTATAATTTAATTAGATAACAGCCACATTAACATGTCTGGTACATACATTGCTCATGGCATTAGGCCAGAAAATCAATAATCTTTACCAACCTCAAAAACATTCAATAGCCCACATTGACCTTATGCCAAATTTCATATTGCTTCCCAGGAGATATCCAAACTTAGAGAGTGATTGGTTGTGTTTTTATTGAGCTGTTCAAACAAAATGCTTTCCAGTTACACCAGTTCATGCCGATCAATTCAAATAAAACTCCATCGTCAGTAATATAGAAATTAATCTCTAGTTTCAAATTCCCCCTCGAAATTTCGGTGTTGCTACTGAAACATTGGCCAGAGAAAATATAGTCGTTGCAATTTGTCGCCCCCTTGTGGCCAATTTTGCAAAGCCCTACAAATGAAATGTATTGGGGGGGTTCAGGTTACAGGTCATTATTTTTTTATGTTTTTCTTTTTTTTGTCTTTTTTCTTTTGGTCAGCTTTGGGTTGCACATGGTTAGAAACACTGTAGATATATGACAATGCCATAGCCATGTTATTTGTTTGTTTCAGTGCTCTTCATGCATTTATGTATTCCCACTGAACATTATTTATGATATCAAGCCACTGAGGCATGCTTGATGGCAGAGAGAGTATAACAGAGTATATGGAGAGCTATATAAATCACTTGCTCTGTAGCACATTTTCCATGCTCATGTGCTCTATTTCTGTTTCTGTAGGCCTGTCAGTACTATTTATTTAAAACCGACCGCTGCCTGTCATTGCAATGACTGAAACTAGACAACTAGATGCAATTAATTATTGCGAGCGATTATGGTGCAATTACTGTCCATCAAATGCTGACAAATTTGCATGAAAGTTGTAATATTAGTATGCTAATTTTATTTCAAGGTATAACACAAATGTCACCATAATCAGAAAAAAATTCCCCCCATTAACAATTAGAAAAGTTCTTGTAACATATGATCAACAGCTGAACTGAAAAGAATCAATCTGCATGTAGATCATTTAGATAATTAGTGATTATTTGTAGAAACAGAACAAGAGCAAGATATACATCTATGGTGTTTTTTCATTTAAAGTAAAACATAAAAATAAACATAAATAAATAAAAGCAAATATAAGCTGATAAAAACCCAGTGTATTATTCAAAACAGCTGGTTTTGGATTGTGGTTGACGAAACATGAAAGCTTCATAAGTCCCTTTTTATAATGTTTTATTGTCTAAATGATTGATCAAAATTAAAATGACTGCTACAGGATTATATGATTTCATCAGATAATCAGTTTATAAATCTTGGTTTTTTGTTGTTGTCTTCCTGGTTTAATGTGTTTTGATAACGTCAGAAGTGGTTTTGCCAAACATCATGATTTCACAGTAAGCTGACCTTTTTGGGGTGAAATTGAATTTCATATCATTGCATTTGTTTCCTATTAGACCAGGTGTCAATCTCATTTGAGTTTATGAAACACAAACTATCCAAAATGTTCTCAAGTGGACCGGACCAGTAAAATCACTGCATAATAAAAAGAATATTTCTCTTTCTTTCATGTTAAGAATTACATTTTGAAAGCATTCACTTGGGTCAGAACAGCAATATTTACAGCCATATGCCAAAGTAATAAGAACCCTTTATACCATTACATTAAAACTTTGTCAGACAACAGAAAGCATTATATCTTGTTAAATTACTTTACTTACCTAATGAGATTTAGCAAGCTCACATTGCCAGAATAACTGATATTAATTGCAATTTTCTCACATTGCCTTTGCGATCTAATGGACCGAATTTGACTCTTTGCAAGACAGTTGTGGCCCTCAGGGCACATATTTGACACCACTGTACTAGTTAAGTATGGAACATTTTTGGCATAGGTAACTTATGAAGTTTTGGGTTATGACCAAAGGTGTTTATGAGGTCAAAAAGACATTAAGTTTGATCACCAAATTCTAATAACTTCCAGTTCACGTTCACAAGACATTCCTGAGATATATTGCCTTCAAAGGAATGCAATCCAGAGACAATCCAGGAACATAATACCTTCAACCACCGCTGTGGCTGGTGCAGGGACAGAAAAACAACTCCCAGACTACTGACTGATAATGAAAATAAATGTTAGGTGCAACCCTAAATCAAAGCGTGACCACAAAGTTGCAACATGTAATGTAAAGGCTCACTAAACCAGTGGTGTCAAACATAAGGCTCGGGGGCCAGAATCGACCCAACAAAGACTCCAATGCGGCCCGCTGAACTGCTTTGGAAAATGTAAAGGAGAGCATAAATTTGAGACTTTTCACTAAGTGTGACATCTTTTCCTACTAATAAAGACCTCTCTGGGCTATTCAGACTACACCAAAGTAAATAAGTAATAGAGTAACAATGAAATGACAGAAGAGTTCCTGTTTTTCTTACACTTCTTTCTTCTGTTTTTCTAATTTTGACATCCCTGCACTAGACAAACAAACAGACAGCTGATGTGGTGAGAGCACAGTGAGGAAATAAAGTCAGATCACATCAGTTTTGCTTAGAAACCTGAGTAGCACAGATTTGTATATATATTTTTTACTTTTATATTTTATACCAAAAATAAAGATGTCAGTGTGGACAATCAGGGAAAGGAAACTACAAAGAAGTTTTAATTGGCTAAGCTCCGTCAGTGGTGGCACCGGACGTTTGAAGAGTCTGGTAGTGTCAGTCCTTTTGTCTTAAGGGGTGTCATTTTCATTAACTGTGATATAGGCATTGTCAAAATGTCGTGGAGTGTAACTGCGGGCCTTATTTTGCCCGATTAGCCCTTTTGATAAACTTGAATGTGTATGTGTTGCTTTTTTTCTTCTCCTGCAAAACATTTTGAAGTGGCTCACTTAATTGATTGGATGGCACTTATTTGCACATGGAAATTCAGGGGTGATATTTGAAAAACATTGCTACTTCTGTTAAGGGCCTTGCTGCAGTGAATACAAACACAGCACAAAAAGGAAGTTGTGGGCAAAGCCTTTATCAGAAGTTGAAACATTTTGAAATGTATTTCTTTTGTCATTAAACAAAAAGGCTACACGGGAACACGACAGACCTGTTTAGCTAACAGAAAAAAATGTATATGTGTGCTTGTACATATATTCACACAAGTTTGCATTTTATAGGCTGTAAGAAAACAGGCATTGTATTATGTCTGGTTATGTGACTGTACACCCAGAACAACTTTCAGGAATTTATGGGCGCATGCTTTAAAATTCACTTTGTTCAGTTTACCACAGTGGTTTTAGTTTTATTAAAGGAGACGCTGTTAATACTCACCACAAAAAAGCTTGATTGGTCTTCAGCTGGAAAGCCTAGACTGCATCGTATTAATCAGCAAGACTACACTGGGAGCCCTTTTTTTTAAACATTCATTAATTCAGTGTTACATCACAGGGCTGCTTGGTTTTAAATAAATTATGGCCTTGGCAAGACCACAGTCTGGTACTAAATCGCACTTGCGATGCACTTTCATATCATAATGGGTTGCCCTCCCAGTGATTTTCTAGCGCTCTCATATTTTTGTTGATGTTCAGAGATGGGAACCCTGCAGAAACGTAGCCTGTAGACGAGCCATTGAGATTCAGTCTTGATTCAAAGGTGACATTTTATGCTTTTCATAGCAATGGGCATAGCTTCAAATAATGAGGTCAGTGTATGTAAAAGTAATCCCTGTGAGGCAAAACCTCAGTCTAAACACTCGCTAGTCGACATCTATTCATGTGCCTCGCTTTCTTTAATATAATGAAGGATTTTCTTTTACCTGTGAATCATGCAAAGGTACCCTAGAGGACTCCCAGAAAAAAAAAAAGAAATATGGAGGTGGAAATGAGCATAATCGGCCCCCCTTTGAGAACTGCTTTAATAGTTTTCTTTCCACCTCTGTGCAATAGATCTGCACAGCTGCCTGACTAGAATGAAGTTTCATCCTACTGCAGAAATTTTAATCAGGTTTTGTAGTGTCTTTGTACTGCACTCACAATGTGACAAGATTAAGAATATCAGAAATTATGAATTCTAAATATGGTCTTTACTTGTTCCATTTCCTGTAAGTACACAAAAATATACTATAAATGCAGTTGGACAGAACTTCCATGCTGATGTTTGGTAACAGTATCCTCTGGGTTAACATCTTCAGATGGAACGGTTGTGCTTAGAGTAAGAGCAGTTAAGAGTCATACATAATACATTAAGAGTAGAGAATTAAGAAAAAAAGGCATTAGCCTTACGTTTTAATATAGAATAATACATTTACTGGCCACTTCGTTAGCTAGAATTAAGTTTATCAACTTAATTCTTGTTTACAACCCCCTTCATCACCAGCATCAGCCTCAATGGTTATGGGATAGTTTCATATTGTTTACGCCAAATTCTGACTAACATGTGACTGTATCACAAATGAAGACTCATCAGACCAGGCAACGTTTTTCCAACATACCATTGTTTAATTTTGGTGAGCCTTTTGTGACACGTAGCCTGAGTTTCATGTTCTTAGCTGACAGGAGAGTCGCATAGTGCGGTCTTCTGCTGCTGTAGCCCATCTGCTGCAAGTGTCTTGATGCATGGTCATTCATCCAGGTAATGAAATTTCAGACAGTTCAGACAGTTGTTGTGATCTCAGAGGGAGAAACATTTTATCACTCATCCAAGTGACTTCTTAGTCACAGCTAGAGAGTACAGGTGTCCTCAGCCTTATATCTTACAAATCCTTAATTGCAGCAATACCCCAAGTATACCTCCTGGGCGTCTCCTGAGTGAGGTGTTCTGAGCATGTCCCACCGGGAGGAGGCCCCGGGGCAGACCCAGGACACACTGGAGAGATTATCTCTTGCTGCTGGCCTGGGAATGCCTCAGTGTTCTCCCGGACAAGCTGGAGGAGGAGGCTGGGGAGAGGGAGGTCTGGGCTTCTCTGCTTAGGCTGCTGCCCCCGTGACCCGATAAGCAGAAGAAGATGGATGGATGGATGTTTTATTAAATTCCTTCTGTAATTTAGATCCAACAACTTAAGTGTTGAAACCGTATATGCGTACATTTCTGTGTATTCCATTTTCCATAAAGCAGCCAGCAGTTCCAAATTCACAGTGGGCTGTGGTCTGTTACTTCAGGTTACCAGTATAAACTGCTCTTGCAAACCTAGACTCTGGTCCTAGCTATCTGTAAATGTCTACAGCGCTACAATATGTAAACGTTTTTCTTTTTTTTTAAAAAGAATATTTTCAATTGTTCCTTCATCTATTTATTTTTTACATTTTTTTAACCCAGATGTGAATTAAATCTGTGCTTTTCACCAGTCTAAATAGTGCATATTACGCATGGGTTTCTCTTATGTTGAACATCTGCTGAAAATTTGTCCTCTTACATAAGAGAAACACAACTCATTTGATTTCATCTTCAGTATTCTACTTCCATTCATTCTGTTGAAGTTGTATTGGTAACTCATTAAAGAGTATTCATAACCAGCCACTTTGTACGTACAATGAGTGAAAGAGTTGGGTGAACTAAATGAGTCTCATGTTGATCAGAGAGTTAAAACAACAAGTAAAAGAAACTTAGATTAACCTGAAAGGAACTAATGAGGGTTATTTGGTTGTTGTTTTTTTTGTCTTCTTGTTTTATTTAAGCCAGGGCTGCCCTTTCTCACCAATTCTGTTCATAATTTTTTTGGACAGAATTTCTAGGTATAGCCAAGTGGTGGAAGGCTTTTGGGTGGTCTCAGAATCTCATCTCTGTTTTTCGTGGATGATGTGGTTCTGTTGGCTTCATTGGGTGAGGGCCTCCAGCTCGCACTGGAACTGTTCTCAGCCGAATGTGAAGCAGTGGGAATGAAAATCAGCACCTCCAAATCTAAGGCCATGGTCCTCAGCTGGAAAAGGGTGGAGTGCCCACTCTGGGTCAGGGATGAGTTCCTGCCCCAAGTGGAGGAGTTTAAGTATCTCGGGGTCTTGTTCATGAGTGACAGGAGAAGGGAGCGGGAGATCGACAGAAGGATTGGTGCTGCGGCTGCAATGATGCGGATGCTGTACTGATCCGTCGTGGCGAAGAGAGAGCTGAGTGTAAAAGCAAAGTTCTCAATTTACTGGTTGCTCTACGTCCCTACCCTCACCTATGGCCACGAGCTGTGGGTTGCAACGGAAAGAACGAGATCGCAGATACAAGCGGCAGAAATGAGCTTCCTCCAAAGGGTGGCTGGCCTCTCCCTTAGAGATAGGGTGAGAAGTTCACCCATCAGGGAGGGGCTTAGAGTAGAGTCGCTGCTCCTCCACATCGGAAGGAGCCGGTTTAGGTGGTTTGGGCATCAAGTCTTTGTAAACAGTACTCATAGCTATTGATCAATGGTCATGACAATGTGTATATTATTGATGAAAGTAAGCTCACAGTCCATTAATTAGTCAGTGGTGCTAATTTTGGCTAGTATGTATCATTAATGAGGTTGGCAAAACCTGCAGCTGAGACTGAAGAGGTCAATTGGATGAGTGATGAAAAGTTTTTCCTACTGAAAGCGCTGCATCTAGATAACCATAATGAAGTTTCTGCTTCAAGGTTTGACATGTTGTGCATTCAGAGATGCTCTTTTTCATACCATGGTGGTAACTAGTGGTTTTTTTGAATTACTGTTGGATGCTAAAAGCAGTCTGGTCATTCTCCTCTGACCTCTGGCATCAACAAGGGATTTTCACCTAGAGAACTGCACCTGAATCGATGTTTTCTCTTTTCAGGAAAGTTCCCCATAAACCTTATAGATGGCTGTGTGGAAAAATGCCAGCAGATCAGCATTTTCTGAAATACTCAGACCAGCCTCAGACCAGCCCCAACAAACATAATGTGCTCAAAGTCACTTAAATCACCTTTCTTCCCGATTCTGATGAGTAAAGAAAGGTGATTTAAACAGTTTGTCTTGTCTGCATGCCTACATGCATAGAGTTGTTGCCTCGTGACTACATGATTATTAGCTACTTGCGTTAACAAGCAGCTGAACAAGTATCTCTAATAAAGTGGCCAGCATGTGTAGGTTATGTTGCACTTATAGTGCACTTCTACAACTAGCAACTTTCACATGCCCCTTGTTGTTATTCTTTCCCTCGAGATCGATAGGTCCACAGTGAACATCTGGCAGGTCAAAGGTCAAAGGAGGTTGAAGCCAGTGCAGAATGAGAGAACTCCTGCAGCGTGAACACACAGAACATTCATGTGCGGCAGACATACTGAATCTGGAATGTATGTGTGTCAGGGGTGATGACAGAGTTGCAGTGTTGCATTCAAAGTTGGAAAAGAAGCAGAAATGTAGCAAGGCCTCTGCAGTTTGATGTAGAACTGAGACGGATGTTACGGCCTGACCGCAGGGCGAGCAGGAGGGAGAGAGTTAAAAGGGCAGGCAGCAGATATCACTTTGGAAATGAGTTTTTTGGCTCTTGTACAGAGAAATGGTAATTCAGAATCACTAGTCATACAGGAGGCTGTGAGAAAATTAGGTCAAGGTTTAAAGGTTAATTGTATCCTTGCAGGGCATCCTTTTCTTTCTCTCCCCTTCTTTCTTTTTTTTTAAATCAGGAGGAAAAAAAGAGCAGTGGACCAAATATAACGGAGTGAGAAAATACAGACAGGTGCAACAATTTCAACAGGTCATTCTCGGAAAGCTGTCGGATAACCCATCACTGCTGACACCTTTTGTAAAAACTATATTTTGCTATGAACGACAGAAAAAAACCCATAACCTGTACTTCACATGTAACACAAAACATCCTACCCAACAGATGGAAACAATCTGAAACAAGGTAAAGAAGGTTTCGCTTTGCTTTTCTTTTTCTTGGGCGTACTCAACATCAAACCCACCACACGGGGGCAGCATTGATTCATGCTGGCATTGCCTCTCAACATGGCCGTCATTATTACTGCAGGCAGTATATAATTTCAAACACAGAAGGTGTGGGAAATCTGTAACAAAACATTCTAAAGAAATACTAACAATGAACTCAAAGCCGATCCTTGTATTCATCACCGGGGAGAACCGGACGGATCGATGTGTAGTTATGCTGAATGCTGAATCCGAAGGAGGTCAGTGATACCGCTGGAAAAACTGGTAAATCATCACAAAACATAAATGCTGCAGAGTGGTCAGTAAATATTCTTAGAAGAATATGTGCTTCACTGATTATCAGATTTTGTTTCATGCTGAGCTACTGAGCTTCCAAAGACAAATGTGTATCAAAAAAAGGGAATGGATTGAAAACAGGAGTGAACATGGACTTAACCAGTGTGTTGTGTTAGTGTAAGCAGCCATGAAGACCTGACAGTAGATCCTGTATTTATTTAAACTAGAAGTATTACATTCTTATAAAGATTTATTCATATTTAGGGTGAGTGAAACTGTTAACTGAAGCAAAACTAACAAAAGCAGACAAGTGGGCAAAATGACTTGCATTAATGTCATAATGTTCATTAAATCATCTAATTTCTGTAAATAACTTTGGGAAAATATGTTGTGATTTGTTGTTATGTTGCAATTAGCTGCTAAATAATGACTAATGCACTGCTTTAAAATATTCATTAGTGTTACTGATATTCATTACCTTTATCTTTGATTACACCATGCAATCGCATTACAGCATGAATGGCGATCATCCCTAATTACTCCTTACAGGAAGCTCATAAATGTAAGATCATGTTTGTAATATCCTTCCATCCATTCATCAATCCGTCTGTCCTGTTGCTCAAGTTAAAGCAACAATGGCAGCAGCAGACCAGCCCTGTGTGAGCTGGTAAATAATAATTGTTTATTCTGGTTCAGAATCATTTATTACGTCTCCATCTCTGCCTCGGAGAACTGATTTTTCTGCCTCTCTGACAGGATTTCCCATGTGGGAAATGTCTTTGCGGGTGTTTTCTGCACACCGGTGTGATGGAAACATCATCAAATATTTGACAAATGTGAAGCTATTATCACTGCACCAGATTACACTTACACATTTATTATGCACGTTTATGAATGCATGGACAGATGAGGGCCAATCTGAAGAAGTGGCAGCTGGAGCCCAGGTTGAGGAGGGAAATTAGCCTTCATCTGGAACAATCTCATTGTTTTCCCCCCCAAAGCTTGTTGCTAGTGTAGGTGAGTGTCGGAACTATAGCTGACCTCTAAATTGGGCATTGTGCCTCAGTTCCAGGTGCAGCCACGTCCAGTACAGTGCCTATATTTCTGCAAGCAACTAATGTCAACTAATGTCAGCCTTCTTCTCCTGTTTAGGAATAAACAGCCTTTTTTTTTTGTTGTGTTGCCGTCTTGAATTGCCATTTTATTATGAAGTAGGTGTGTGTGTGTGTGCTGGTGATACTTGGAGGAACATGAGCTTCTTTTAGGGACACTTGAGGGAAAGCAGTCTGCACAGAGAATCGTGCCCAGAATAAACAAACCAGGAGCCAGTGTTCGTACCCAAGGTAATAACCCCTGATCATGATGGACCACGTGAGCTAAATGAGCTAAAAAAGATTAAAGTGTTTGTCAAATTTGCCACCTTAAATATTGACTCTTTTCTGAGGTTACCACTGTAGCGGTCAATTCAGGACTGGTTTGGAAAAATTTAGCGTAATATACAAGTGAAGTTAACCTTGCGTGTGTGTTTGTTTGAATTTGTTCTCATGAAAACTACAGCATGTTATGCAGGGAATGCAGTGACAGTCTCACACTTGATAAAGAGAGAAAAGCAGACGATGAAAGGAAAGCCCGTGGCTTGTTTTCATTGCAGTTCTTTGGAGGATTGCACATGTGTAAATGTCTGTGTGTATGCATGCACTCTGTACAAGTACCGCACTTTGAAATGTCATTGTAGCAAGATCAACAAGCGCTGCATAAAAGGTCTGAATATGGATCTCTAGTGAGCTTCACTTTTGCTCTCTCCTGCGCCAGTATTTATTTATTCTTGAAGGAAAAGTGCATTTATCTTTTTTTCTTCCATTATGTAGTTCTCTTGTCAACCAAATATATCTTAAACTAGCCATCTGTGAAACAAATAAGAAATAACTTTGAATGTTTCCCTGAGAGGTCTGAATTTGTCTCATCAATACTCCAATCTGCCAGCACTTCTTCAATCCTTATTTCGTCACACTATCCCTTTGCATATTCGCAGATACACTGTATTGCCAAAAGTATTCGCTCGTCTGGCTTCACATGCATTTGAATTGGAGTGACATCCCATTCTTGAGGCATAGGGTTTAAAATGAGTTGCAGCTAAAACAGCTTCAACTATTTTTTGTGAAGACTTTCCACAAGGTTTAGGAGTGTTTATGGAAAATTTTGACAATTCTTTATGAAACACATTTGTGAGGTCAGACACAGATGCTGGACTAGAAGGTCTCCGCTCTCAGTCTCTGCTCTAATTCATCACAAAGGTGTTCTGTCGGGTTGAGGTCAGGAACTCTGTGCAGGCCAGTCAAGTTCTTTCACACCAAACTCACTCATTCATGTCTCTATGGACATTACTTTGCACATTCATGTTGAAACAGGAAGGAACCATCCCCAAACTGTTCCCATGAAGTTGGAAGGATGAAATTGTCCAAAATGTCTTGACATCCTGAATCATTAAGACTTCCTTTCACTGGAACTTTACATTTGATGCAATGCCAAACACAGATTCATCCATTGGATTGTCCGGCGGAGACCCGTCATTCATCACCCTAGAAAACACGTCCATTACTCTAGAGTCCAGTGATGGTATGCTTCACCCCAACTACATCCAATGCTTTCCATTGTGCTTGGTGATGCAAGGCTTGGATAGAGCTACTCGGTCATGGAAACCCATCCCAGGAAGCTCTATGCAGTGTTCTTGAGCTGAACTGAAGGTCACATGATGTTTGGAGGTCTGCAGCATTTGAAGCTGCAGAAAGTTGACAAGATCCGCATGCACTAAGAGCCTCAGCATCTGCTGACCCCGCTCTGTGATTTAATGTGACCTACCACTTTGTGGCTGAGTTGCTGTCATTTCCAATCACCTCCACTTTGTTGTAATACCACTAAAATTTGACTGTTGAATATTTACTAGTGAGGAAATTCTCTGTCTGGACTTGTTGCACAGGTGTCATCCTATCACAGTGCCATGCTGGAGATCCTGAGAGCGACCCATTCTTTCACAAATGTTTGCAGAAGCAGTCTGCATGCCTAGGTGATTTTACACACCTGTGGCCATGGAAGTGATTGGAACACATGAATTCAATGATTTAGATGGGTGAGTGAATAGTTTTGGCCTGATTCATCTCCTATTCCTGGCCAAAGATTTGTTATTCTGTTTCTGCTGATCCCCACTGTGCATGTTAGTTTACTTTTATATTTTTTTTATAACTGATATTTTAAAGCTGAAAAAACCAACTAGCAGTTCACTGGCAACACATTTAATATTTTATGAAGCATTTAAACAATCTTTATAGCAACATATCAAATATTCCATCTTATCAAATGTGAATATTGGCAAATATTCAATAACATTTGGCTCTCTTCCACACTGTGTCTTTTGTCCTGCCATCCTCCCCTCACCTACAACTGGTCGTGGAAGATGGCTGCCCCTCCCTGAGCCTGGTTCTGATAAAGTCTTCTTCTTGCTAAAAGGGAGTTTTTCCTTCCTGCTGTCACCAAGCATTTGTTCAAAGGGGGTTGTTTAATCGGTGAAGGTTTCTCTCTATCATTGTGGAGTCTTTACCTTACAACATAATGCACCTTGAAGTTACCTTTGTTGTGATTTGGCAATATATAAAATATAAATACATTTGAACTAAATTGAATTAAAATTTGCTTTCTATGATGGTAAACTCTAAAAAAAATGTTCAAAAACTACAGTTTTCACCTAGAATTTAATTGTAATTTAGTTTAGGTACATTTTAAATGTTTCTGACCGTTTGGGTAACTGTATAAGACGAGAGAGAGAGAGAGAGAGAGAGAGAGAGAGACATTTAAATACAGTATGTTCAAATTACAACTACATATGTAACACATGAGACAGATGAGAAGATGGATAATAAAAGCTCTCCTTTAGTAGTGGAAACTTCAAACAAATCTACCCTTAATCAATTTAAGTAGACCAAAAAATATACTGTAAACCCAGAGCTATTAAACCTTCTTTGTCCAGTTGGTCTTGGATAAAATCCTATCAGAATCTGAAGGATACTACAAAAAAAAGAGATTACTTTTTACTGGGAAAGCAGAAAAAGGGGGGTGGGGGTGGGGTGGGTTGTACAAGGCTGAATCTTTGTGTAGCTCATATTCAGCCTCTGATTACAGCAGGAAATGATGCTGTCCAATTGGATGGGAGCCTGATTGTTTGCCGCACTTGTATCTGCAGAGAGGGATATATGCTTTGCAAAAGGGCAGGCAGATTCTGTGTGTTTTCTTTTTTTTCCTGAGTGAATAATCCTCTCTCTTTCCAGTCCCTTGCTACTCCTCGGTAGTGAAGTCTGTTCCGGAAAGGCTGGCTGAGTGGGTAGTGTCAGTATCCAGGTGTCAGCGGTATACTTTCGCTGTGTGAAGGTTGAGAGCATGTAGGGATTAGTGGGAAGTGGTGTTTGAAGTGGGTATTACCTTTTTTATTCACCTCGTGTGTATCTTTTCTTTATTTGCTGGTGTGCCCAAGCAGCTGGAGAGAGTGTCTTGTCAGGGCACAGCAGAGGGGGAGAGAGGGGGAGGCAGAGCCAAACTTATTCATTCTGGTACCTTCGGCTGCATAAAGGGATGCACAAACAGGTCTGCTTCCATGATGTAGATGCACACGTTGTGTTATGTATGTAATTTGTAAATGCATTTGTAAGCCCGGATGACTTAAATTACTGACAATTCAAATTATTTTATTTGCTTTCATCTGCAATTAAAGGTTTTAAGTTTATGGCAAATTTAAATGGAGGATGCCGCTCGGGAGCAATAGGAACGAGCTGTAAACACAGCAATATTACATTCGCACATTTAAGGGTGACAAATTTGTTAGCAAACAGACGCTAGCATCCGGCAGATGCAGGGAGATGTTAGATGTTAACAGTTTAAAACCGTGAATAAAAAAGTCCACTCTCTGTTTTCATTTTTCCTCAGCTGTGGTTTGCATCACCTGCCTAGGGAGATATATGGCACTTCATCTACTAAATGCTCAACAGGTTCACTTGGCGGCCACTAATATTTGCTTGCCTTTTGTTCCGGTGACAGGCAGGCAGTGCGCAATTGTTTTTTAGAGCCTTTCCTGCTGAAACAGCTACCCGCTGAGTCCATTACGTGCCCTTTAGCACCTTTCAATGAAAAATCATTCTCTGTATTGTGCTTGTCACATCAACAAAAGCTGTTGAGAGATTTGTTTCTGCTCTTATCCAAATGTTGAATGTTAAGCTTTCTCAGTATTTACAGAATCAAAATAAAGAAGGTTAAAAAGTCTTTAGTCACAAAACACCAGCAAAACATACCCATTTGCTTTGTAAAACATATAATTAACCAGCTGGGCTTTGCTCTTCTTAAGGCTCAGGCTTTCGGTGCTCTGCAGTAGGCTGTGTTTTTGAAGAGTGGAGTTGTTCAGGTCCTAGACGTTCCCCTGGCAGCAATAGTCCAGCTAATACATGCTGGATAATATAAACTGTACTTACCTGTCTAAGAGAAAAACAACTCTGCTTTAGTTTTTATTCCTCTCGTCTCTTTCACTTCCCTTCCTCTTCCAATAGAAATTCCAGTCGATTGTTGTCTATGAGCTGACTCTGTCGTTGCCAAATTGCAAACCATGCTATATTTTTTGTTTTTTTGCAACTCGGGATTGAA
The DNA here is from genome assembly GCF_036321145.2 of Pelmatolapia mariae. Classification (NCBI taxonomy): domain Eukaryota; kingdom Metazoa; phylum Chordata; class Actinopteri; order Cichliformes; family Cichlidae; genus Pelmatolapia; species Pelmatolapia mariae. The sequence goes on along the minus strand of NC_086233.1, from coordinate 17,911,561 downwards.
TGACCCCTCTATCATCTTTTGCATTACACACCTGTCATCGTGATGGTTTCTGAGTCCGTGGAAGGAAGTGGAAATTTTACGACCTGAGGAAAGATATTAAGCACAATAAAGAAATCAAGCCATTGCTTCTGAGGGAAGAAGCAGTTGCAGTGAAGGCTGGTCAAGGTGAGGTCAGCGGATTATTCTTTCCTTCGTGAAGCCCAGAAAAATTCCCTTCATCTTTAGATAGAAAACCTTAGATAGATACCACGAAGAAAAGGTTAAAACAACAACAACAACAAGAAAAATAGATTATGGATACATTCCTGTCATGGCTCACCCTGCAGTGCATTGAGTCAGCTCTCCTCAGGGTGTCTAATGACCCTCAGATGGCTGTGGGTTCTGGTAATTGTGCGATGTTGTTTTGACTGACCTCTCTTGGCAGTTTTGACACACAGAAATATATGTTTCTCGTGCATCGCCACTGGTATCTTCCACAAGTTTCACCTTAAGACGAATGATATTTCATTCTAAAGTCTTCTCACTCCTCCCCCTTCACGTCCCATGAAGCAACACTTCGTTTTTATGGCAGTGTTAAGTATTTAAATGCTTGGTTTTATTCTCCAAAAACAAGAACTAAACAAGACAGATGCCCTTAATGAACCCTCTCCATCTACATACTCATTGTCATAGTTTATCATTATTGTATTAGTTTGTATTATTGCTTTACTTAAAACATGAAAACTGTAAAATGCTGCTGTTTCTACTGGAAATTTATTACCTATAATAAACTATTTGCCCTGGTTAGAGGTCTCAAGGCTGTTCTGGAAGCTTCCATTTCTCCTGTTTTCAATTTGTGCAAATCTCTTTACACAGAAGTCCGTTTTTTGGGTGGGGGGGGTTTCTGTCAAATCAGACCTTCAGGCTCCTGACTGGGAAGGGAGCTCGTGTCTGATACAGGTCTCCCTTCAGTCACATTTTTTAAAAAGCATTTTCAAATTACTACACAGTCCTACACCCGCTAACATATTTGACATCCCAATTAATTGCCCCCCCCCCACTTATTCAAAATAGAAAAAATGTATAAAATATACAAATTTCACAAAAGTATTGGCTCATTTTTAATTTGATGGCAGCGGCATGTCTCAAACAATATGGGACAAGGCCATATTTACCACCATGTAACTTCCCCTCTTTTAACAACAGTCTGTAAATGTCTGGAAACTGAGGAGACACTTTGCTGTGCTTTTGGGAGAGGAATCTTGTCCCATTCTTATCTTTTATAGGATTCCAGCTTCTCAACAGTTCTGGGCTCTTCTTTGTTGTATATTTTATTTCATGATGTCCCAAATATTCTCACATGGTAAAAGGTCTGGACTGGAGGCAGGCCATTTCATTACCTTTACTCTTCTTCTACAAAATCATGATGTTTGCTAGATGTTTTTGTTCCTTGTTTAAATCTCTGTACCATCAGAGATGTAGGCGATTGAATTAAATACTGATAACATATAGAGGTTACAGTGTCAGTGTTTTTCAAACAAAATGTTCAAATTTTGATTTGTCTGCCCACACAGCACTTTGACACTTGCCTCAGCCCATTTTAAATGAGCTTTGACTCTGAGAAGACAGTGACGATTGTGGACCATGTACACATGTGGCTTCTTCTTCTTCGCATGATAGAGCTTTAACCTGTGTTTGTGAATGGCAATGATTTTGGAAGGTGTTCCTGAGCCCATTCAGTCATTTCAATATGGCAAGTTCACTTGGAAGAATTGAACATGATGTATTGACAAAGAGAAATTAATGTATTTGGTGACTAGACTCCAATGACCCATCATGGCAGATCCCAGGATTTAGGACAGGAACCACTGGAGTCTAGATGCCGGTGGTGAAGATGAAGACTGAGGCTTCGAGTGAGGTGACTGTGAGGTGGAGATGGGGAGGAGGTGGGTTGAAAGAATGAGAGTCTGAAAGGGAGAATGATGATAGGAACAGATTTAAACCATGCAAAACGGTGGCTGATTGGCTCAAAGAAGGCGGGCAAGAAGATGATTGGACAAAAGTAATGATGTCAGTATTGAGATTGACAGCGTGGGAAAGCGTTAGTGATGTAAAGAACAGCAAAGCAGCCGAACACCCAGGAAAGCAGGCAGATGAGTGATTTTGGATCTTCCTTATTGAGCTTACACATAAGCTTCATTTCCAAGACAGAATCACGAGTGTTGCCTGAGGGCCTGAAGCTCACAGGCATTCAGTATTGATTTTCAGCCTTTTCCCCTTACGCACAGAGATTTCTCCAAATCCAAAATAAGGTTCTTCTGAAATTGTACTACAATTATTAGTCTGTTTTATGCAGATAGATGACCCTCCTCCCAGCTTTACTTCTCTGCCATAAGTTTATTTACCAAAATACTCAGGTGACAACAGGTGTAAGTTGAGCAAGTTGAGCATTTTAGCACTTCCTAGTGGTTGGCTTGGAGACTGCGGTCAGGTGAATTTTTCTGTTGCTTTCCTTCCTATTGGATGTTTAGGGTCACATGAGTGAGGTAATGCAGAAAGCCGTTTTATTATTGGGAATTGCATAATGAAGTGTACCAGAAGTCTGTTTAATCCTTCAGCATCCATCTGTGCTATGCCATGGAGAAACTTAGTTTGTAAGTTTGAATTGCGTTTCATCTTTACGGATAATAAATGATGCATATTTTATTGTTTCGATGCATATTTGGAGAGATGTGTATATATAAATACCTAAATCTGTTTGCCATGTGTTACGAATAATTCTCTTTATTTTCATTGAGCATATTTCTTCTTTGTATTTTTTTGTAGTTTCAGAAGTTCTGGAAAAGCACTGTAAGAACATTGGTGAAGACAAGTAAACAGCCCTCAACTTTACCTTCATGTCTAAGTCATCATTCAACGTTTTGAGTGCCTACTGCATATGTTTAGCTATCTGTCACTTCGTGTAGAGCCGCGCACGCAGGCGACAGAATAACAGGAATCTGATGGAGCTCAGGTTTGCAACTCAGGACTGTTCTGCCAGAGAGGAGATGGGGATGACTTGAATATGAAATGGTGCTAGCGGTTACTTGAGAGGTCCAGGGTTATGGCCTGATGATAGAGGGAGCAACTATTCAAGGTTCCTCAGGTAGGTGGCAGTGGTCAACCGACAACCGAGAATGTAAAAACTACCGGGGCATCAGCTTACTGTCCATCGTCGGCAAGGTCCTTATGAAAATAATTCAATCACGCCTTCAAAAGCACCGTGAGATGACCAGCCGGGAAGAACAGGCCGGGTTCCGACCCGGACGAGGCTGCAGCGACCAGATCTTCACCCTACGTCGACTCATGGAGGAACGGATCAGATGCAGACGCCGAACAGTCATCATCTTCATTGATTTCAAGTCTGCGTTTGATTGCATTGACCGGCTGGCCTTGTGGAGGGCTTTGGCAGCCGAACACATACCCGTGAAGATCATCGAGCTACTACAAACCGCCTACGATGGCTCGACCAGCCAGGTACGTATTCATGACGAAGTGTCCGAAGAATTCCCCATCCTGACAGGGGTCCGGCAGGGCGATGTGGTGTCACCGCTGTTGTTCAACATCGTCATCGATGCGATAATGCGCAAAGCATTCGAGGGCCACCGCGGAGTCGAAGCCTCGACCGATCGATTTATCACCGATCTAATGTTCGCTGACGATAGCGCCATTTTTGCCGAAGACGACACCGAGGCAACTCACATCCTCTATGACATCGCCCGGCACTCCAAACCGTACGGCCTCAAGGTTAACGCCGAGAAGACCAAAGTCCTGACCACCGACGGCTCACCAACGATCGTCCACCTCAACGGTGTGCAGATCAAACAAGTCCAACAATTTAAATATCTGGGGTCCCTCGTCGAGGAGAAGAAAGTGGCATCATCAGTGGAGATACGCTCCAGAATTGGGCAGGCGGCGGCAGCATTCACTTCCCTGCGCTGGTGCGTCTGGAAGAAGAACAACATCTCATTGGCGACAAAGATCTGCCTTTACCGAACCCTGATCCTGCCCATTCTACTTTACGGCGCGGAGACGTGGACAATGCTCAAACACGACCTGAGCAAGCTCGAAGTTTTCCAAATGTATTGCCTTAGATGCATTCTCGGCATTTCCCTTCGCGACCATCATTCGAATGACACCATGCTCACCAGCTGCGGCAGCCAACCGACGATTGGCGACCTAATCCAGCGCCGCCGACTCCGTTGGTTTGGCCACATTTGTCGAATGGACCCGAGCCGCTACCCCCATGGCCTACTCTGGTTGACCCGCCCCACCGATTGGAGGGTGCATCGAAATGCACCAAAGAAGACATGGATGAAACAAATCCAGGATGATTTGAAGGCCCTTCGACTTGACCTCGAGCAGGCAAGAACCATCGCCTTAGATCGAAAAACGTGGAAGATAATCGTTGGTCAAGCAAGAGAACCTGCGGCACCTACAGCAGCGTACTGGTTGCGCGGCAGACCACCGCCGCTGGTCGCCCGCTAAGGACAAGAAGAAGAAGATGTGGCAGTGGTGGATGTGGTGGTGGACAGACAGGTGAGTTTCTTCTTCCAGAGAGTGGCAGACCACCAGTGAGTTGACCCGTAAGTTTTCCACAGGGAATGAACTGCTTTACAGAACCCAAGGAGAGAGAGGACGTTAACACAGGAAAACTACGAGGCCACACAGTGAACCTTTGGGAGCCTAATTACCAAAAACACTGACAACGATGTGGGGAAGCATAGTGCCTGGTGCTGGTCCTTATAAACTGGCTGGCAGGTTGATGAGCAGATGAGCAACAGGTGTGCAGGGTGAAGCACAGGTGCTGGAAACTCCACCGAATAGACAAGGCTAGGTGGGGGCTGCCCCAGCCCTTCAGAAAGCAACAGGTGACTGAAAAAATGCACTAAAACATAGAAACCTTCTAACCAGCCCAGGAGCCATGACATTCTGAGAAACTCTGGCGCTCTAAGATGCTCTTTTTATACTCAATCATGTAATGGACCTGTTGCCAATGGTAAGTTGCAAAGTGTTCCCTGTTTCTTTCTGGTAACACTTACTTTTCAAGCCCTTTCTTTTACCCCTTTCAAAGCCTTTTTGAGATATACTGCTGCCATCTACTTCAAAAGGAGCTCCTATTTTTCATGAAATGCTAAAATGTTGCAGTTTAAAAATTTGATATGTTTTCTCTTTCAAAAAAAAAAACAGAGTAGCTGTTTTGTTAAAATACTGGATATTTCCTCTTATTCAGAATATTCTTCCTAAACCCCAGAGTTAGTTGCTTGGTCATTGTATATATACATATATATATATATATATATATATATATATATATATATATATATATATATATATATATATATATATATATATATATATATATATATATATATTTCTATATTTCTTTCACACTTTGGGGGTATGGGGCATGCTATGCTCTAAATAGATAAGAAGCATCCCGTTTCTATACTGCATCTTCCAGACTGTGTTTGCACTGACCATTTTGACAGGGTTGGCTACGTTCAGTCAAACAGAAGAACTCACCAAAACATATTTTGCTGAAGGAGAAAAAAAGAGCCCTTTCAAGAGCAGACAGAGTGCTGGTAGTGCTATTAGTGAAAATTATTTTGTTGACCTGGAAACTCTACACACAAAAGCTTGGCAGGATAACATAAAAACTAATCAACGACACTTAGGATACAAATCTGAGCCTTTCTGTTGTTAAAAAAAAGTACTTATTTTGACACAGGGCATTGCCTGGTGGGGTTACTTTGCAGCCATTTTGTAGTTCCTGTTTATAACCTTGTCCGTTCATTGTACTGGACTGGACCACTTCCATGCATTTTTGTCCTTATTGATTTTCTGAACCTAAAAAAAAGAAGAGATATTTTGACAAAAGCAAACAACATGGATGTCCCGTTAGCAGCAATGATACATTATTCACCTTGTGAGTTTGTCTCTGTGTGTTTGTGTGTCATCATGGAGATATATGGCCCTGAAGACAATTTACTAGCACGAAAATACTGATCTGAGTACTTTGGCATCTGTTTATACACTTCCCAGCTACGAGATTATAACCACTGACAGGTGAAGTTAATAACACTTGTCGTCTTCATACAATGTAATGTTCCGCTTAGAAACCTTGAGCCCTTGTGTGTGCATTTACGTTTTAATTTGACACATAACACTTCTCTTAACATCGTTGCTGACTGAGCACCCTTTCTTTGCACCCTGGCAGTACAGTGAGACCATGTGACGCACCAACCCACAAAAACTCAAGAACTGCTCAGAGAACCTCACACAGAGGCCTTGACCTTGCCTCCAACTCCAAAGTCCTAATCCGATTGAGCATTTACAAGAATATCTCTCCTGGAAAAATTCCAATTTACAGAAACCCTCCCAATCTTGCAGCTCACCCATCCCAATCCCAGACTCCACGGGACATCCTCCAGAGGTCCCCTGTCCTTGCTCCAATTTGTCAGAGTTGTTTTGGGGTTCCAAAGGGGACTGTCACAATAATAAGACTGTAATATTTTATGATCAATATATGAATATTTCTCTGTTTGTGGACAAAGTTTTTTACTATCACAACTGTGCAAGAGACATTCACTAAACTTTACAAGTGTTTTAACACACTTGTAAAGTTTACTGGGTCTAGTCCGATCCAGGAGAACTGGGGTCTCATTTATCATGTGGTAATGATTATACTGACTGGTCACAACATGGTGAACTGCAACATCCAATCAAAAATAATCTCCACAAAAATGCTAAAATAAATTCAGTATCCTATATGTTTTAGTAAGCAACTTGTAGTGTTTTGTGGCGTTTGAGTGTATTTTGTTTGGTTGGAGACTATTAGCACAGCTGGAATGTCCAGCTGCAGACGTGAACCTGTTATCATGAGCTGTACAGTGATGTGAGTGTCCACAACTTGTAAACAGAAAGAACATTTTCCATCATTATCTTCCCTCCATAATACTAAGACAGCATCAGTTAAACTGGATCGTATGATCTGCTCAGGTGCTTCCACTTTGCTCTCCAGTGTATGCTTTTCTGTTTTGTGCCTTTCTCTAGTTTGTATATATTTCTCTTGACTGTATACATTTCTTCCATTTGCTATTTATTCCTGATGTCTTTACTATTTATATCTTTTTTTACTTCTGCACATTTGGGGTGAAACACTCATAATTTTGTTGTACATGTACAATGACAATAAAGGGCTATTCTATTCTACTCTAAGCAGAGGGTGAGCTAAACAGATGTATGATTTTGCTGAATACACAAAATACTAAGCAAAACGTTGACTTCTGACGCAGACTAACTGATATAAACTGATATGACGTGCGTACAACAGAGTGGCATCTAACCCGGATGTTTTACACTTTCTCCATCATCTGACAGAGGACAGTCCTTGTCATCTGTTATTTACCAACCTCTTAAATTTGGTTATATAACGGACTGATACATTTACTGAAGCGCTGATTTGTCATCAAAATGACATCAAAAAATATCGAACAACAATATAATGATTAACATCTGGGCAGTCGGGGGAACACTTTCTGAATTAAAACTTAAAATCTCTGAGTTAGAAATCTAAATTAAGATTATTGTGTATGTGATGTGATATTAGGTTTCTGCAACAGGTGTTTTGAATTTATTTTACCCATCCCGCTGGATGGATGGGTTGAACCATCACTAAGAAAGCTGTGAGGTTTTTCTTCAAGACACTGTCACACGTTGCTCTTTCCCAAGCACATTGGTATAAAAATGCTGTTAGGAAACACATTACATAGCTTTTTAAGCATGACTAAACCATTTAAAAACATGTTTGTAAATGCCATACTAGGGAAGAGGATATAAGTATTAGCTAATACCTTACTAATACTTACTAATAAGTCTTACCAGCACTTTTTTTTGACTGATTCTATAAAAAAGTAAAAGATGTTTTCTTTTTTTCCGGGCACCTTGCACACAGCCTATCAAGCTAAAAATAAAACGTGCTTGCATTGATTAAAAGTTCATGGTAAAATATCACCTTTTATATCCTATAAAAGCAATAAGGCACAATGATGATAATTATGTAATATAGGAAGGCACAGTTATGTCTATAATGGCTTTGCTCTACCACCTGCTTTTAAACCTAACTCTTCAGAGCGTGTCGTGATGTTGCACAATTAGACCATAAGTTGAACCCACTGGCACGTAGAGGTGGCTTGCAAGGAATTCAAAGGTGAGCCTCACACTGTCCTGCAGAATATGTGTGTTCTTTCCACAATCACCATTTTGTTCTCAAACTGTGTTGTGGCTCTCAGAAGGCACCAAGGCAGAACCAGCTCCACACTATCACAGGCAGCAGCACTATTAGCACATAAAAAGGCAGGTAGAGAGAATTTACTGTAGGCGCACTGATTATTCATTTATCAAGGCATAGATACATATTTTTATTCTCTCCAGTGCTTCATATTCAGGCTATTTTCTTATGGAAAAGCCTGAATCTGAAAGTTAGCAATGATATTAGATTTTTTTTTCTTAAAATGCCATCTTCTTAAACATGCCTGGAATGCTATTATGAGCAGATGAACATAATGGGGCATTTATGGGCTTTAGGGCCCAATCTTTCTTAAGGAAGTGATTCAGAGAGCAAAAACAAGTGTGCAGGATGAGCATGAATTTGCCATGAGGCCTGAAATGCAAGTCCACATGAATGATTAATGATTAATTAGCATGTCTTCTTGATGTGCAAACAGGCAACTGTATACCAGCAGGATTATATTTTTTTATTGGGCCAGTTTTCATCTTGTTTCATCAGTGCACGAGATAAAGCAAACAATTGTTTTTGTATCCTATAGAAAGTGATTCCAAACCAACTTCTCCATTTACTCATTCTCGTGCACTTTAATTTTGTTTTCTGAATTTCCCTGTAGAGTCATTTGGGCAACATATGTAGCTTGTTTACCACAAAAAAAGTCTTTTAAAAAATTTTTTGCTCATTTTTTTTAATCAACCCTCATAAGTTTGTTATTTCTATCATTCCCATTCCTATATTATCTGTCAGCAACACTATGGCGTTTATAATTTGCCTGGGAAGTTGTTACAGCTTAACAATTCCCTAAAGGAGCCACAGTATGCTTCAACAAGAAGAGCAGGATAAGTGTGAGAAGTGTGGTGATTGTAAATGAGGTTACAATTATTTCATCATGCAAATTCCCCTTCTTTACTGTTTTAACCTGAATGATATCACTTGTTGCAATGCAAGGAGTGGATCAGTTTTCAGTCTTGTCATGCTGCGGGCTGACTTCTTCCTCATTATAATGAGATGGGATTGCTTTAATACACAGAATTATTATATTAATACCTTCTTAAAGATAGTCATATTTATGTCAACCTTTGGGTCAGTCAGCACGCTGAATACGAATGATTCACTGCAGGATGTGTGGATTGTAAGTGCTCTGCTGTGTAACAGAAAATTAGTGTTTTTTTAGAGTATTTAGTACTTTTATAAAAGATACTTGACACTATGTTGAAATTTGTTGCATTTATATACAAATCACAACATACTGATTCCAGCTGAAAAGCACGTATTTGCATATATTCACTTAATTTCAAAAGGTGTATCACAGATACAGCAAACAATCCCTCTTTATTTTTTATTTGTGCCTGTTTTTTTGTTGTGTTGAGCCTGTGGCATTTGACATATCTGACATTTATTCTTCTCTTTGTTACGAGCCTGTTTAATCTATACACCCTACTTACAGCGCGCTCGCACTCAGAGCCATTGTGTGATCGCTTGACACCAAAGCAAATAAAAAGGGATGAGCAAAACGGTTCTTGGAATCTATTTTTCTGATATTACAAGCGCGGCAGGGCTCACGGTTTAAAAGTGAAGATGTTTTGGGTGGTGGCAGGGCGCACAAGCATATCAAGTGTCCTTGAAGCGACACAGTAGGGGGGGGCGTGTCATGTCTATCTTTGATGTTAAGGATTTGCAGTTGTGTTGCCTGCTCAGACCATGTCAGGCATGTTCTGCGCTTTTTTTGTGATGCGGATTTACATTTTTGAATTTAAAACAGTTAATTTGTTTTGTGTCTGGGGAGGGGGTATGTGTGTAAAAAAACAAACAAAAACTACATTGTTTTCATTTTAGTAATCTATCCCCTGCACATGGTTGCTGTGTGAATGACATCCAAGATATGAGAGTAGGCATCTTGACACACAAAGAGAAAAGTGTGGAGGTAGATGGATCCTATACGCATATGTCAAGGAGTGGCTGGCAATTACCAACTCACGAGTAGCTGAACATGGCCACTTTCTGTTTGCCTCTTAGCTTATTATGTTTGAACCAACTCCCACACTGAACACCACTCCTTTTGGATGAGAACTTTTTAATGACATGCATTACATCCTCTCCAACCAATTTAACATCGTCTACCTCCAGCACCTGCTCACGGTGATTCCATTTTCATCGACATGGCTTGAATATATATATATATATATATATTTGTAGTTTGTTTACAATAGAAGCATCAAGTGAAAAAGGAAAATAGCCACATGCTCACACTCTAAAACTCACACTCATCAATGTTACCACCCTTCCTTCTAAGGCAGAGAACTAAGAGATAAGAACTAAGAGATACAAACAACATGTGAAAGAAGCTTTGGGGTTAGTCATTAAGTGTGTGTGGAGAAAAAATGAGAGATTGAACTAAAGTGAATTAATTTTGTTCCTCTCATCCCTAAGAAAATACATCTAGGGAGCAATCTTAAAATATCCGGGGCACTGGAAGGGGCACAGAGATCCACAAAATGATGATCTTGGAAGAGATAACCACCAGCCCACTCACCACAGCTTTTATTGCATAAGCTAATTTGCAGTACTTAACCTTTGACGGGTTTGACGGGAGACAAAACTGAGCAACATGCACACAAGCCATGATTAGAATCTATACAATAAATACATTAAACACAAAGCTCAGAACAAATTATGGACAGACAGAGGAGTGCAGAGTAGTGGAATGAGCGGTAGATTGTTCATGACAGTATGCAAAAACTCATTCAAGTTTAAAATCACCCCATTCATTGTCCAGTTTGAGAAAAGAAGCTTTTTGTCCAAATGAGGACTTAAATATTGCCACTTTACAGTTCCCACTAGATGATGCACATGTTGCTGACTCAAGAGAGACTGATTATGTAAGCATTTACAATCTGTTTAGGATTAGCAAATTTAATAAATTGTTTTTCTTGCAAACATGGCAGTGGTGTGATCTTATCGGCTCTCCTATCCAAAATTTAATTGCTCGATTAATCCTTTGTGAAATTATCCCCGGGGCCACTCCTGTGCAGCAGTATGTAGGATCATAAACAAAACTCTTTCAGTATCAAAAGTGTTTTTTTGACATTTGATTCCTAAATAGATCTCCAACCTGCACTCACTGCAGCTAATATGAACTGATACACAATGTTCCCTACAATATGAATAATTGTATGAATATTGTAATGACTGTAATGACTCAGTGATATTCTTTGTCTCCCTGCTACGTCTCAGCAGTCATGAAATTAGTTTTCATTTTCACATGATAATGATAATCATCACTGCTTAGCTGCTAAACTGAGTGGAATTGACTACCCTTAATTCCTAATCCAGAGCTGTGATCATCCCTATGATGGAGTTTTTGAGTCATATTCTTTTTAAAACTCGGATATTGATCTATAGTTTCACTGTTCTTGTAATCTTAATTACGAAACTGATTATCACTGTAGAGTGTTAAACACAAACACAGTTTTTGGAACTTTGACTTTGTAAACTAAAAAAAAAAAAGAAAAAGCGTTACTTTAAAAACAAATTACATGACGATATACAGGATCTGCACTTGTCATTGCTGGTGTGTTGGGACCAAATTGCTGACTAGAATAGACTCTCCATTAGACTCTGTAATCTGTGGGCGGCCCATTATTTTGCATTGCATAATGTTGAATTTAAAGTACTTAGATGTTCTACTGCAATTTCCCTGTCATGAAAGACAGCACATTACATCACCTTACATAAAGACAATGGTGGCTTCACAACTGCACTGAGCACTTAAACCATACTTTTTGGAACACCCTTTACTTTCCTGTTTAGTCAGATGAAAACGATGAAACTATATATTATAAATTTGATTTTTTTTATTTTTTATTTTGCATCTAAACCACCACAGTGGATATAAATCTAGAGTTAATTCCAAGATTTGAAAATGGATGCTGTAGAAATCGACCCCACGAGAATATGGTTTTATTACTGGGAAGCATTTATTGATGTGATACTCATGTCTGCTCACACCATGCTCCTCGACTTTTCAGCCGGTCGACAGTTCCCTCTGGGCTCTGGCTTCTCTTTATATAAAGGGAGAAGCCTCATTGGACCGATTGCTGCCACCTGTCCCTCCAGCCTCCTTGGTACTGCCCCCTTGAACTCACTGCCCCACTCCTCCCCTGCAGCTGAGCCAGGGACCACACCTCCTCCACAGTAGCTTTCACTCTAACTTTAAATATGAGGTCCAAAGAGAAAGTTAAGGAGGTAAACATTAGGCTGAAAATCCCAAAGGAAAGTTTTTCTTTAAAAGGAGTGCACTGACCAGCTCAGCAGAGCCAAAAGGCACAGAAGACCACAGGAGACAACTAAAGTAGATGGCAGCAAATTCCTTCCCCTTTAAGAAAGAATGCCTTGATCACTAATCTAGCCGCATCAAGAACACTCTCGTCAAAGTGTAAACTCAAGAAAGGAATTGATGATTTGAATGCTGCTTGGAATAGCAGGATGAAGTGTACAAGGCTACACTCTCTGCTCACATTCAGCCAAATGCTGCAAAAATGATCAGGCAGCCCTTCACGGTGCAAATGGATAATGACCCAAAACATTCTGAAAAAACAACCCAAGAGTTTCTCAAGGCAAAGAAATGAGATATTCTTCAGTGACAAAGTCATTCACCTAATCTCTATTCAATAGAGCGTGTTTTTCAGTTAGAAAAGACAAAACTGAGAAGGACCCACAAATACACAGCAACTGAGGATTGTCATACAAGAATTAGAAACAAGTCCATATGTTTAAATTAAATTAAATTAAATTTTAGTTATATAGCTCCAAATCACAACATGTGTAACCTCAAGGAGCTTTATATTATAAGGTAAAGACCCCACAATAATACAGAGAAAACCCCAACAATGAGATGACCTCCTATGAGCAAGTACTTGGCAACAGTGAGAAGGAAAAACTCCCTTTTAACAGGAAGAAACCTCTTCAATTAACACTTCAGTTGGGCCTTGATTGTTTAAAATCTACTGTGGTGATGTAAGGAGTCATAATTAACAAAAATACTTGAGTGTCTATAAATGTATAACCCTAACTGTAAATGTTTATTTTATTTAAGACAAAAGCTGATCTGTTGTTGGGGAAAAAAACAAGCAAACAACAAGTAAAGAGTTGTTGATAGGATAGGTGAGGGTTAGTGTGGACTGGCAGGTGATTCTTCTCCCCTTGTGAAGAGTCAGACTAGATAAGCTAAGCTAATCGACCACTGGCTCTCACTTTATGTTTAGTCCTGACACCCGAGAGTGATAGGAGACTTTTTTGCTCACAAACAAAAACAGTAACGCAACTTTGTACTAAGAGAAAATGTGTTTGTTTAAAGGGCTAAAGTTATAGTATCATGTATGAGTTTGTCTTTGATCCACTTTCTGCTGAACCTTTCCTTTCATCAGTCTTAAGTGTACTCCCAGGAGTTTTGCTCCCCCTTTCAAAAACAAATTGTCATCCACTACAGCAGTTGTAAGGTTTAGCCTAGACTTGGGCTTGTGGTAAATGGTTCTGGTTAAGGGAGCTAAGAACTTTAGCACTTTCATTGTTTTTCAGAAATATACACATTCTTCCTTCCAAGGCTGCTGGATTAGTGACTTCTCTTTGTTCACTTCTAGAGATCACACAAAACTCAGACAAAGGAAAGGAAGGAAGGAAAGTAAATTCACAAATAAAAAAAAACATTTTTATAATTTTAATGTGTTCATCAATATGTTACTCACCCATTTCCAGATATCCACATCTACTCAGCTTTGAGCAGCCCTTTCATTTCCATTATGCTTTGTTGTACAATATTACACTCTTGTACAAAAATGTCCACTAAGAATTCGATACATTATGCAAGACGGACCTATCATGTATATTTTATTGCATTATGGTTCAGGCCTTATACACTCGGGCATTGTTACAATTATTACAAGCAGACATGTGACTGGGGCACTTGCATGAAAAACAAGTATAACTTTTGATTAGATTAGACTGAGCATTCATAAAAGCAGAACAATGTAATTTTTAAATAATATCTTCGCTTCATCATCATCATCGCTTTACAAGTCTTGCACAGGGTTCCTGCACCATTTTAAAAAATCCAAACCTGTATCTTTTGGGACCCTTTTAAGACCTCAATGTCCAAATTATGTGTCACAGTCAGGCTGTAAACAGGCCATAGCCTGTAGCTGGGTATACAACTATGAAGGAATACAATAATCCTCACACAGTGATTCTTTTACTTGCCACAAATGAGAGTAAAGTGAATCTCTTTTTAATGATATCTTAGACAGAATCTACATATGTACCTTAGCTATTATACTTGTATGTAAAAGATGTTAACAGCATTATTGCTTTAATCTCATTATATTTTTCAGTAACACACTAATATATGCATGATGCAAGATTCAGTGATTACATTACAGTTACTATTTTCTTGTTAGGTTCTTCAGTTATCTGCCAGGCAGATAGAAAGGAAAAGAAAAAATCAACATGCTACAATCAGCTGATTTCAGTTTCTGGTGCTGGGAGGTGGAAAATGGTGTAGTCTACATTTTTGCAGATAACTGTTGTTTTTACTGCATGAAAGGACAAGCGATAATGAAACGCAAACTGAGTCCAGGATAGAAACACAACTTTGGCTCCTTGCAGCCATCTGCACAGACAGCATGCTAACACAAAGCTAGCGAAGAACCCAGAGTGATGTTAAAGCTGAGCACTGGCCAGCCCCAGCCCCGCAGCCAGACACTGAACTTCAAAAGGTAGCAAACTCAGGCTTGTAGCATTGTAGCCTACGTTTCTATCTTTCATTTCTATCGTTATGGCCATCACTTTAAAGTTTCTTTGGTCGGATTTTAAACTTTGCTTTGTGTTGTTGGTTTTGTGTTCATATTGTAAAACGTAAAAGAAAGATTGCTCGTGTTTCTGTATTCAAATAGGGATTTATATTGGTGTGTGGGACTGTAGCCTCAGGCTTATATTTTTAACTAGTAATTATGTGACAATGCATTTCAAGTTATTTTATAGAGTAGCTCTATAATGAGTAGTGTACTTTCTCAATCAAGTAATTACCTAACATAGTGCATTTCTTTTAAGAAAAGTAATGCGTAATGATCCAAGCACTGGCTGCGACTCTCTTGCAAAAGAGATTTTAAATCTCATCTCGTGTTATTGTAGTTAAATAAAAAGAAAAAAACCTGAAATACTAAAAGCACAGTTCTCAACTGTTTTGTTAAATTATAAATGTCATGTGCAGCTACAGCTGGTACCAGTAGTGGCATTATTGAGCACTTCCATGAGTCAATCTGTAAAAGTGTGTGTTTAGACTCAGGCTCGAGTATGACAGTGAAATTTACAGTTTTCTTTCTAATGTTTGTCTTTACTCTGAAACGACACTTGAAGCTGTGAAAACATCTGAAATTGTTAATGAAATTAACCAACACTGGTTAACAGTAGTTTGGTGATCATCGCTGCAAATGACATGAAAATTGCGATGTTACTAAAAAACTTGAAAAAACATAATGTATAATCTATGTTTTTAAGACCAACAGCAAAACTATTATTAAGTTTTCTAATGAACTTGCTGGAACCCTGTTGTAAGACTTGCGCAAAGACCCTTTGCTTTTATGTTTTAGTCATCAGGAGCCACGCAGTGTGACAAAGCGCGACTCCAAGCCAAGCAAAGTTTGTCCATTTGATAGAGGCACAGAAAGACAGAAATATTGAGAAACTGCAAAAACTGAGAGAGGTAGGCACTGTAATAATCCTGAAAACAGGTTCTGTGCTGTCGAAGCCTGACCTGGACTCCACTGAGGCCAAGGGGACTAATTGTTAATTAAGCAATGGTGATGAAAAAGAGCTCAAGTGTAAATGAATGTGTCAGTCTGAAGGAGCACTCAGACACACCTTTTAGCCCCACAAAGGAAAATCAGCATTATTTTAAACTTGACAGTGCACTCCAGCAGTTCAGAATGGCTGCTTATTATTCATGGTGAAATTGAAGTTCGGATGTTGTTACTAAAAGAGAGTTGGGTCAAAAAAAAAGAATAAAAACAAGAAGGAGAAGGAAGATTGGTTATAAATCATGGGAGGCAGTGGAGAAGTCTTGGGCTTTTGGCTGTAGTGTGTGTGTGTGTATGTGTGTGTGTATGTGTGTGTGTATGTGTGTGTGTCGGTCTGCTGTGGAGGTAAAATGAATTGCACCTTGGGGCAAAAAAGGAAAAATCTAAAAAGACTTTTTCTGAAGTTGAACACAAAATCACTGCAACTCCTTCTCTTAACAAAATCATCCCAGACTTTTCTGATGTTCAGCTATCAATGATGTAATGCTCGTCATCTATAGCATCTATCCTTTGCCTGCTCCGGTTGCCTCGGGGCAGGACTGGGGCAGGTTTAAGGCAATGTCTCTAAGACTGTCTCTCTCCTCCGTGATCTCCTGTATGTCCTGTTCAATGAGGGACAGACGGCTCTGCTGCTCTTTAGCGGCCGATTGCAGCTTCTGGATCTTTGAGCCTAGCGTTGGGCTCTCTACACTCCCGCGAAGCATGCTCAGACGGTGCGCTGTCTCGTTCAAGATCCGGTCAAATCGCTCCAGTGGCACATTCCCATCTGGAGGGAGGACAGAAAAAGAAAAAGCTGCATAACAGACTTGAAAAAGATCTGTTTTTTTAGACTGTGGTTTATTAATGGCTGTCCTACTTCACTTATTCAAAAAGCACATAACCCAGCATTGTGACCTAATTGCAGTGATTGGATGATTATTCTCTCAAGCACAGTAGAACTGACCACAAAGTGCAAAACCTCACCTTTCTAATGAATTATAAAAATGATTTGACCAAAGAGGACATACAGTAGGTCAGATATATATGTCAGACTTAAAGGAAATGCTGCTCGGACTTGTGCACAGCAGTTATTCGTGTTTTACGGTCTGAGGAGTATTTCCATGTTTAATGAGGCATTAAAAAGCACCGAGCTCTTTAGTGGGCTGATATTTAAGGTATAATGAAAATTTATGGGTTTTATAGACACAGAAGAGCAAAAAGTAGTGACTTACCAATCTTGCTGATTAGCTCAGTTAGTGTAACAGAATAGGCCTCTAGCTGGAGCTTGGCTGCTTCCATATCTTTCTTTATGCTGGCCAGAGACACCTCAGGCTGAGAATTACAAGACATGCTCTAGAAACAGTCTTTTAAGCTGCACGCAGGATGAACAGATCGATATGCATAGATTTTTTTCCTTCAAATATGTGTATGGCTGTGTTAAGTACCTCTGAGGTAATCTGGGCGTTAGCTCTATCGGTCAGCAACTCCTGCACTGACAGTTGCTCTAAGGCAGAGTCTATATTGGAGCTAAGGTGAGCAGATGTAGTCCTGGTATGCTTAGCCTGGGTCAGAATGGCTTTGGATTCCTACACACAAAAATGAGGGAAAGGTTAGCAAATGACTACCGGAAATATTCTGAAATGTTTATGGAAAACCACTAAGAGATCTATGGATCTGTGGATTGTGAGTGCTACTTTAATGTTTGCTTAGCTTTTTATTTTGTGTGTTAGCATGCTAACAATTGCCGAATCAGCATTTAAGTACTGCTGTGATCGGCAATATGTGACAGCATCACATATGGCCTTTTTTGATAGTGAGTAAAAATAAATGTCAAAACTGAGTGAAAACATAACAGTCAAAAAGGAAAGCAACTGCAAAATATTAACTCCCATCAGTAAAATGAATCTGGTGCCCTCGTAGACAAACTTAAGATTTATACCAGCACAGACTTTTGGCTAATCAAAAGAGCACCATTAGATGTTAGCCTTAAGGCACAAACACTAAGGGACACCTTAGTATCAGCACTTGACAGAACAGCAGTATCATGTGATGAGAACTTGTAGTAGAGAGATGTGGCACTCAAGGAATCCTGATTAGAAATTTTCCGGGGAATTCTGTAATGTCAGAGATGGATTACATTTCTTCCTCCAAAGAACCAATAATCTGCAACTGATGCATGCACACAGCTTGGGTTTGGGTTTGTGTAGTGGTTGTAAAGTGCATTGGTTGTTGATCTTGGCTGTGTGTTTATCATGTGAATTAGCACGGTAGCTGGTCGGGTTTTGAAATGAGCCAAATATGCTGATTGTATTAACACTTCGTATTGAGCTTAAATTAATCCTTGGTGTAAAACGTTGCAAAAAAGTAGGAAAACACAACTTACTTCATAGTTTTTTTTCATATTTGACTTGTGATATTATACATGCAGGTTTTATGCTTCAGTGACTATTGAATTTAAGCTACGGCTCTCTATTAATTCATAGACTGGGACTTTTAAAGTCAAAATAACTTCCCAGAGTTGTTACTCTAGAAGGCCTTTGGCTGAGATTAACTGGAACATTATTATTTGTGACATCATCTAATCAGAAGCTATACTTTTGAACAAATTAGGAATTTTGTTTTGTGTATCACACAAAAAATTATTGACTTATTGCAAATATTTTTGTCAATTCCACAAATTAGCAATTCTCCAATTAACATGCATCGTTTATAATCCCATTTGTTCAGTGTTATGGTTGGAAAAACAAGTATTCACACCTTTACCACAGCATGCGCTTTTTGTTCGGCCTCCTTTGCCGTACTACTTGAGATGTTGGAGTGTTCCAGGGCTGGTTTAAGCATCTTCTCGGTCTCTGCGACTTTCTTCCTGACATCAGGCAGGATCTTTTCCTCCAAGGGTCTTGCCTTCTTGATTGCAGCCTTGGTCTGCGCCTGTTGACGGGGCCACTGTGTAACCATGCCTGAATGGAGATTCAAGAGGATGGATGTTATTAGGATTAAGGGATAATCAAAGTAGTATTAGATTAAAAAAAAAATTGACTAAAAAGGTCACTGTGTCCTGGGTGAATTTAATTTTTTTTATCCACTCTGTATTACTCTCTACTATTACTGACTGTCCAAGCAGACAAAATAACCTAAGACTCTCTTCGTGTTTCATAAATGTCAATATTTAATTAATGAAGTTTAAGCTAGAACGACTCTCAAAACATTCTGACTCTTTCTGTTTTTCTACAGAAGCCGCTATTGTGCTCAATACGTGACAAATGGGTCAAGACATTACAACCGTGATGACATATCTATTATATTAATACTCGAGTCTCTGGGTCATACGATGGTTTTTTTCATCTCAGTACTTGACATTTCAATTTAAGCAGAATAATTTAGTTGTACATTCAACAAAAACAATAATGTATGTCAAAAAGATAGAGGCTTACGTTCTAGTTGTCTGTGAAGAGAGATTGCTTCTGATTCCACCTCTTTGCCTGTCACAACTGATGACAAAGTCACAACTTTTGCTCCGTGAGCTTGAGTTTGCAGCTTTAGTACAAGAGAAGGAGGATAAAACAAGAAGTCAGTAAAGTCAAGTGTAGTTTATTAAATGTTTGCAATAATGTTTATGCAAAGCAGTCACTGATGGTGGGATTAGCACACAGTCATATTGGGGGGGGAGGTAACAACGGTAAAAACATTACATACATTATATATATATTTATAACAAGGTGCAATAACAATTAATGTGCAATAATAACAGTGTGCAATACAAATACACTTATTCTTCTTTTTTATTACTAAGTTAATATACTGTGTTGTGTTGTTTGTGTTGCGTTGTGATGTGTCGTATCGTGTCGTGTTATATGTAGTGCCGACGTAGGACAGTTTTCCAATTTCATTGTACTATTGTACTATGTATGACTGTGCAATGACAATAAAGAGTTATCTTATCTTATCTTATCTTATTTTGTTTATTGTGTTTCATGTTATATTTTGTTCAAATATTGTGTTTGTAACAAAATATTCTTCTGTAATTATCTATCTATCTATCTATATTATGTGTATTAGTGGAGTTTGCATGTTCTCCCCGTGTTTGCGTGGGTTCTCTACGGGTACTCTGGCTTCCTCCCACAGTCCAAAGACATGCAGTTAGTGGGGATAGGTTAATTGGAAACACTAAATTGCCCATGTGAGTGCAAATGGTTGTCTGTGTCTATGTGTTAGCCCTGTGACAGACTGGCGACCTGTCCAGCGTGTACCCTGCCCCTCGCCCTAAGACAGCTGGGATAGGTTCCAGCAACCCTGAAAAGGATAAGCGGAAGAGAATGGATGGATTTGTATTAGCTGATCTCAAAATGAACAATGATGACGAACATTACGCCTACGTTGTTGACATTGCACGTACCTTACGTCTACGTGCACATTGTTGCTTGTAAATACTTTTTGCTAAACTCTGGGGTCTGTGGAATGTGTTATCATGCATATCTGTAATTGATTACTTTGACTTATACAATGAAAATGTAGCTTGCAAAGAAGAAGAACCGAAAATATGTTTATATGACTCATTTCTTTGGTGCTTAATGTTTTGCTGTATCACTATACGTAGTGATAGAATGAACATAGAAAGAATAACAATAAATTAACATACATGTCTGTGTTTTAATAATTCACAGAACTATGCTATTAACATGGCTAATAACCATTATTAAAATAAATCAATACTAGCAAACATTTAGTGTAGTTACCTTGCTGACGTTATTCACCCTTTCCATGCTGTTGTTGACTGTCTGTAGTAAAGGCTCCACCACTTCTCTGACCTTAGCAATGAGACCGTCTTGAGTCTGAAGTTGCTGGTCCAGTTCTTTTGTCTGTTTCACCAGGGTCTCACCCCACTACACAAGAAAGGGGATAACAAGAAGCAACAGTTCTATTAGAATAAAGATCTTTTTTTTTAATTGCTTTCTCTACTTTTGTTAAACTACCACGTACACAAAGGGCACCTTAGCATATTTCTGGGTCATTTAACAGTGTATTCTGCTCAGACATGCTGCTGTGGTAATCACCCCCCCCCTCCAGAACAACATGTGCCCTGTGAGCAACAGAAGTTGCCAGAATCTTCTCTCCTGTGCCTCAGTGTGCGTCTTTCCTTGCCAAATATTAAATGAGAAAAAAACGAAGTGACATTAACTTCCAATTCCCCATACCTCTATCTCTATATGAGCCAAGTTAAACAAACCAGAGTGGTTTCTTATATAAGCAGCACCCACACTAATTAGAATGAAATGATCGATTTATTGGTTCAAAATGCAACAGAATATGCTTGAAATCGCAGTGAAGATTAAACTGACCTCTGTTGTAAAGTTGGTTAGATGTTTGGTTTGGTTGAACTGAGTGTGATCAGCCTCCGGATATGGGCTGGCATCTGTCAGAGCCAGCTGATGTAAGGATGATGTGATGTTACCCAAGGCAAGCTTTAAACCAGCAGCTTCTTCCTCCAGGGTCAGCTGTTCGGCTACAGTATCGTTCAGCTGCACTGTCAGGTTCTCCTTCTGCTGCTGCATCTGTGCGATTCTAAAATGAAAGAAGTACAGTAAGAATGTATCAAAACATATAATATATCCCCGATAGGTGGGAAACATATAGAAAAGTTTTTTTTTTAAAGTTCTTGTCTCTGTTCTACACAACCACCTACGTGCACATGCATGCTAAAAATGTGCTAGTGCTAACTTCTAGCTTCACATTGGCCTTTAACCACACTTTCCAAGGTGAAAGTCCTCTCCTAAAGCCACTGCACATTCTGTCTCTCTTTCTTCATTCTCCTCTTACAAGTCTCATGTCATGAACTTGATTTTCTACAGCCTGCAAACGGTTCCCAGATGCAGTGCAGGAGTTCCCTCACAGAACATTTACGTAAAAATATGGTGAAACTGATATCAAAACATGATTGACTTACTGACTGATTGACTGAAGTCCAAAACATGTAGTCTATTTCAGCTTTAATGTAAAATATGCTGGGTCATTTATAACTGTTCAAATAGTGAGATACTGTACTACAGGATCATTCGAATGTCACATATACTGTAAATCATTTTGCACTATCCAAATAATAAGATGATCACAGCGTGCAATACTGAATGCAATAACAATTTTGAAACTAATTTAAAAAGTGCTTTTTTAATTAGTATGTGAGACAATTTTTTTTCTTTTGAATCATGTGGACACAAAAGCTCATACAGCAAAATTTCAGCCTTCCGTATTATCCTGTTTAATAAAAAGCCAACTTAAAAAGACAAAAACTGAAAATAAAAAAATGGGTTCCTTATATACAACAGAAGCTTTATACTGCTGAGGGATAGCTCAGTAGATAAAGAGATCACCCCATGACTGGAAGGTTGGGGGTTCAAATCCACTGAGTGGCTACCATGAGGTACCCCTGAGCAAGGTACCATCCCTACACACTGCTCCCCAGGTGCTAGATTGGTAGCAGCCCACTTGATGGGTTAAATGCAGAGAGAAATTATTATTTATTTTGCAACCTATCTGACCCAGACACATTATCATATAATACTGTATATTATGATGCATCAGTTGCAGAAACTGATGCACCAGTGAAATTAGTGTTAAATAGTTTCCTTGTGTTTTAGACTTCATTTGCGAGGATGTACAGGACGTATACAGAGCTCCTCGTTTCTAAATTTAAAAGAAAGACGACCCACAAAACAACTTGATGTCTCTCCCCTTCTCTCTGCTGTCTCAGAAACCCCCCTTCTTCCAGCTGACTTCACTTTGCACTCAGCAGTAGGAGGTACTTGGCAGAGGGAGAGGAAATGGTAGGTGACATCAGTGTTAAAGAGGTGTGACTTATACTCTTTCTTTGACCAGCATGCAGGTTTGCTGCTTGTTGTGGCTCAGTCACACTAGAGCAAAAATAGGACTTCAATTGAGAATAAGCAAACATTTGCTGTTTAATTTATAAAACTGGACAGTTTTCCAACAACGGCAGTCAGAGTACATTTTAAATGTTAATTTCTGTGTCTGTAGACAGATTAATTCCCCTATTATTGCAAACAAATTGGAACTGATTACCAATGACTACATTCAACTGCAAACTCACAGTTGATGCGTGAAAGTCATTTTAAAAAGTGCAAATAACTGCATATGGTCACAGATCTAATCCCCATCTTCCAGGAAAAAATTTCAGAGAGGTCTTAAGTTAAATGCAATAATTTTGGTTGTGTCCAGTCTCCAACCATTGTTTATCCCGATGTGACTGTAGCATTAGAAAGGGTTTGAGATGGTTCGAGCATCTCTGTAAAGCTGTTCATAAAATCCTTCCTTTGCTCATGGTTCCGCATCCCCTCCATGTTTATTGTTATTTCCCCAACATTAGGGAAAAGAGCTTGTATAGTTAACTTGCTTTCACTCCCTTGCAGCACTGTGCGTAATATCTTGAGAGTGACATGAACACATGAATTGCTTGTTTTGTATGAATGCGCTGTGTTATCAGAGCAGAGCTTTCAGAATGGCTTTATATATGTGTGTGTGTCACTACACTTTTATTCTACTCAGTCAAGCCTTCTAGTGTGTGTGTGTGTGTGTGTGTGTGTGTGAGAGTGTGTGTGTGTATAAGACATCCGAGTCTCCTGAAGTTCTCCATGAAAGAATAAACCTGGCCGCATAAGATATCCCCAACAACAAATACATTTGTACCGCTGTAATTGGTCACTACTTTAAATACAGCAAGGCTCAAAGAGCCCCAACCTAATGCACAAATTTAATTTTTGTCCCTTCTGCCTTATCTCTTTCCCCACTCAGTGATTAATTTCACACTTTTATGTCTTCATTCAAAGATCCTCAAAGGCATGTTTTAAACCTATAGGGAGCCTTTCTACATCAGAACAAGAAAACAGCCTGCTAGTGTGAAACTATGCAAATATATCACTCTGTGTTGTGAGGAAAAGAAAAGAAAAGGGAGGGGCAAAAAATGACTGCAGAATAAAAACTGCAACAGTAACTGTAGCTGCTTTTATTAAGAGATCTGAAACATGACTGGGGTTTCAACTAGACACTACATGTCTGCACAGATTTTACAAGACAGACTGGCTGGAAAGCTGTGGTTTAAGCTTTCAACGGTGACCTAGCATTGGCTAAAAATCATTTTTGCTTATTTCCAGTGATTTAACTTTTCACTTTGCAATAACGGTGTACAAAATTGCCCCGAGACCTGGTGACATTTCTACTGGATGGTTCTGACGATGGTCAGAAGAGGCACAATGTTCAAAAAACCAGAGAGGACAGTGAACCACTGCTGTTAAATTATTCTTCAGCATTCTTCTTTATGTAAAAGCTCAATCAGAAAGTAATAATATCTCCAAAAAACATGCGGGAAGGTAAAAACAAGTACGCCGTTTCCCACTAAAATGTAAAGTTCATTAATGTAGCTCAAAGTTGTGCTGAACAAGTACTACTGCCCTTTGCTGTTGCTGATTACAAACACTGAGGTGAATTGTTTGAACAGTTGCAGTGCTGCTGAGTACTAGTGATACAGACCTTTTGTTGGAGACAGGTTGAATACCTTTGTCATTTTCTGATTGGGTAGCTTCCTGCCTATAAAATGCCTCTGATCTGCTTAAGTGCCACCACATGGGGAAATATGTGTGGGAAATGCAATTTTATGCTGCCCATCTGTGCGTAAACTGCTCACTTTGCATCCTATAAAGCGACACACAAGCGCACGCAGACACACACACGCGAGCACACACACAGACATACAGCAGTGCTCCGAAGATGAACACAACTCCTCTGAATCAAGCTGACTACTGGTAGAAGGGAGTAATCAATTTGGAGCTCCTCACTTCTTGCTCTCATCATGGCCACCGGAGGGCTTTTTGCATCATTCTGTCTAGCATCCAGGATAATCCTCAGAGCAATCACACGCTAGGAGATGCAGCAAGCGTGTGGCAAATCCAAGAAAGCAATAGGCTTACAGTAGAGAGAAGCTGTCTCCCTGTGGCTAAATGTCTTACTCCTTAACTCTAGTGTACTTTAAGAGGCAGCAGCAAAGAAAAGGACCTTGAGCTATAATACAGTGATAGGTGCACTTTGTTATATATATATATATATATATACACACTGCAAAAGCGCAATAATCCAGGGAGTTGTAGAATGCTTTATGTGAATGTGAATTCATACAAAGCATTGTTTCTGCCTGTGCATGTCTACATGAGCATATGTTTGTCTTTGTGCTCACTGCTCCGTTAGGTTCCTGATGTACTCCTCTGTAGAGTTGTCCTGCAGTAGATCCATCAGTGAGCTGTAGGTCTGCTTTGAGGCTCTTACTGCCCTGTCGGCTATAGCCTCGATGTGGTCCGCTGTTTCTCTGTGACTACCAGAAGAAGAAGAAATAAAAAAAGGTAAATAATGTAAAAGAGGAATAAAAAGAGCATTACAGAATAGTAGAGTACTGCAGCTGCTGCAAGGAAAGAGAAAAATGGATTTCCACTCTGGATATTTTTAACTAGAACAAAGGTGTGACTCTGAAGCGCTGAGAGCATCGATTCACAGTAACCTAACCACAATGTATTTGACAAGCTAAAAGCCGGGAGTGATGAAGCTCCGTAAATTACTATTGCGGTCTTTGCTTTTAACTGACAACTCAAAGTCCATTGACCTAACTTACCTTTTCATTAGCACCTGTGAGTCATTGACCATAATGTTCCATTTGTTGGGTCGTGACACTGCCTCAAAAGGAATGAGCTGTGAAAAAGGTAGTGAGAGAAAGCAACATACTGAGCAAATGACAAAAAAGTACAGCTCTGGTCTTGGAATGGCTCTAAGCTGTTTGGACGTGTTTAATTAAATCATATGAGGTCATGTAATTAAAGGATTTTTCACACTTCAGCTGATTATTTTTAAAAATGTTTTCGACACAGTGCTGTTTGCAGTCAGAGAAATTTTCATTTGTGTGAAAACTGTGTGTTTCTGAGAGTTATTCAGAAAAATACAGCATTGTGCTAAAATCTTGAACCACCTCTCATTTCTTTATATTTTGCTAGAAAACTAAAAATAGGTGCACTGATTTATTGAAGTAGGGAAGTACATGGAAAAACAGCACATGAGGAAAAAACTGAGTTTGAATGAGTTTGAAAGTCAATATTTGGCATGGACACAAAACACAGCCTGAACTCTCTCTGGCAGCTTTCTTTAAGTCAGGGGTGTCCAACTCCAGACCTCGAGGGCCAGTGTCCTGCAGGTTTTAAATGTGTCCTTGATCCAACACAGCTGATTAAAATGGCTAAATGACCTCCTCAACATGTCTTGAAGTTCTCCAGAGGCCTGGTAATGAATTAATCATTTGACCCAGGGTGATATCTAAAACCTGTAGGACACCGGCCCTCGAGGCCTGGAGTTGGACACCCTTGTAGTCTTCAGGAAAAATTCTCCAGGCTTCTCAAAGGACATTTCAAAGCTCCTCACTGGATGTGAGCTACCTTTTGTTCTGTTCTTTGTCTACCAGTTGCTTTCCACATTGTATTGCATGATGGCTCAAAATCCACACTTGTCCACATTCAAAGTTTTATCATTTCTGATAAGATCTGCACCACCTCTGACTTAAACGTAGCCCTGAACCATGACAGTACCTCCACCGTGTTTTACAGATGAAAACAGATGCCCAGTGGTGTACCTCTTTCCTGAACCTGTCTGTACATATTGACTGTTAGATAATGATTTGAGCAAAAAGTTTGGGTTCTCATATGAACATAAAAAAAAACAACAACACATTTTTTAAAATACAAAACCCCAAAGTAGAAACTCAGTACATCAAAAATAAATGAACTTCTAATTATTGACATTTACAATTCTGTCCTGTTTTTTTTATTATTTTGCAATATTTGTCATATTCGACAAAGATTTAAATACAAAATGCAGATTTATTAGATCTACTTAAATACATTAATTCCTTTTTCACAGAGGATTAGATATGGTTGGAAAGCTAGTTTGAACCTTTGTCTAATATTACATTTTGTCTGATGATCTGAAACATGTAAGTGTAACAAATATTGTGAAAAGAAAAATGACAAAAGGAAGACATCAAGAAGGGGACAAACTATTTTACAGCACTGCACGTTAGAAAAGTTGTGATCACCGAAACACACCAGGGATTTTCTGGGATTTTGAATGAGCCAAAATACATGATCAGAGTTACAAAATGACCTGTGAACATAAGAGCTTTGTCATTTTGGCTGTGACTGTCTGCATTCTTGCTCCACATGGGAAAGAATTGCTGGTGAAGTTGAGAAATGTGATTGTGAGACTTCACAACACTGGAAAAGAATACAGCAAGATTTATGGCCAACTTAAAAATCAGTCGAAACAGTTTCAACAGTAATCAGAGGTACAGCACAAGCCCTAGTACTACAAATCAGGATCCTTTTAAACGAGGTAGTACTTACACAATCTAAAAAAAAAACAGACAAATGAAACCTTCAGACTTGGCACATGGGCTATCAGTAAAAATGTGATTTTCTGTGACAGCTCAAAGAGCAAGCAACTCTCTTGCTTTCTCTCTGGCACAACACCGCAAGATCAAATTTGACTTAATTGACAAAAAAGGGAATAGAAAAAAAGTTTAATGAACATGGGGAGTGATGGTCAGATAAGACCAGGATCAATTTGTCCAACGTGTTTGGTAAGAACACAGCCAGGACTACCAGAATGGTAAACACATGATGATGATGATGATGATATGATGATATGAGTCCAAAAAGGTGTTGGGGGGATTTGTTTTATAGCTGGAACCCCAAATGCCCATGGATATGCAAAATTATTAATTAAATAGCAGTAAAAAGTGTTAATTATGGCCTCATTTGAGTCCAAAGATGGTCTTTTTAAAGATGTGGGTGGACATAGAAAGCATTATAAATAAGGCTTGAAGCTCAGTAATGGAATATTTAGAGCTTTGTTGCATTGAGTGCCTACTGTGTGGGATATATTTACAATGTAACTCCTGTAAGGTAATACAATTACGAATCAGTTGACATGAAAGTCATATTGCACTGGAGAGTACTCAATACTTTTGCATGTTTTATATAATGAACCTCCTTGTCTAAATGTATGTAATCAAGCAGGTTCAAAGCAGGGGCATATGGGGGGGGGGAGGGGTGCTAAAAAGGTCTGAAATTGCCTGAAGTTTTGTCTTAATAAATGCAGTGTTTATACAGTTGAAACTAGAGTCCTTCCCAGAGTGACATTTAATTTGACAAAATGCAAATAAAATGGGCAAACTGAATCAACAATTGACACACTAGCATTTTTCTTTCTTCATTTTAGTGGGAGGTGGCCGCTGTGCTTATTAATATGAAATTAAATTTCTGTTGCTTCAGGCATACCCAAGTGATAAGCACAATGGACACACACACACACACACACACACACACACACACACACACACACACACACACACACACACACACACACACACACACACAGACATGCAATCAGAAATAGAGAGCTATATATTGGCAAAACAAGCTCACTCATCTCTCCAAACCTAAATAACATGGCAGGAGTATCTATAATAAATTCCTGCAAGCATCATGAAGAGACCGTGAAAAGCCTTGAGGCGGGTGAAGAACAAGTTGTTAATTTTAGCGTCCATCAACATCTTTGGGTTTTTGTTTCAGAGGGAGGCGTGTGCCACTCATACGGAGAAGGGTGGGGGTGTGAGGGGGTGGAGTTATGGTTTTGCCTGGGGGGAATCTTTGTGGATCTACACAAAAGAGCAGCATCTAGCAAGGTAAACTGCAACCTCCCACAGTAAAGACAATAAAAAAAACATGCTACATACATCGTCAGCATGCTAGCACACAGTATATAATGCAATGGCATAAAAGACTGATTATTGCTTACAGTAATATTTATAGTACTTGATTTAATATAAGCATATGCTCGAGCTGTCATGTGCAATACCTTATAACCCAGATAACAATGAAAATGTTCCAAAGAGGTTATTTTGATGTTAGGACTGCTTGTTTTTGTCAATCTTCCCCCCACAAAGTTCTAAGAAGGGCGATTTTTATCAATTTCAAATTCCCACTACCAAATTTTGCTACACATTTGATACACTGCAGTATTATTCTCTGTCTTGCTCGCCTTGTTAAATCACTGGTTATCTAACTGGGAGTGGGCTTTCACTGTGAGGCACAGAGCCACTCTACAGGGGTCGTGTGTAACCGGTGAAAAACGTGCCGTGAGACTGAGTAGAACGAGTATGAATTATGCAAAGACAGTAAACAAGCAGGACTTTGCTGATGCTACTGTGCTGACCTTTGGTGAATCTGTTATTGTTAATATGTCATTCATGTAAGCTCACATTTGGATTCACTGGCAAAGGGGACTTTCTTTTCCTCCCGATCATTCACTCATACTATTGATTTTGACATTTTTTTCCTCCTTTGTGGTGTGAAGGCCACTACCGGTGCTGTGAAACCACTCAGCTTAGCAGTATCTTAATTATTTCTTGTCTTGTTTAACTAATTTTGTAAAGTTTCTGGGATGTTGGTTTGCTGCTTGTACTAAAGTTTCCACACAGAGTGCTATGAAGTACCCCTTTAAAACCATTGGTATACCTATGATTTGGCACTAAGAAAGCCTAAGTCTTTACTTAGAATACCAATTTAAAATTTGACAATAGTGCATAGTTATGCTTAGGTCTGCTGTTCTGCTGGAAACCTGGGGCACGGCAATATTCATCACAGCTGAACAATGGCTGCAGGTTGATTTACTTCATGAAGTCTGTGATGGATAGCTCAGATCCACATGTCATCAGTTTTCTTCAGTGAAACTGTACAGAAACAACCGAAGGAAATTTGTACTGCAGAGTTAGCATAGTCAGTGCTACAAGCGCTTCCCACTTGAATACAAACCTTAGACATGATGCAGCACTATAAGCGCCCCTTCACTTGTCAGAACCTGTGTTTTTTGTTAATGTTTCTAAATCTACAAACTCTATTTTTATCCTGGAAATAATCCGATTTTTGGAAGTCGTGACACACTCACAGCCCACTTTATTATGTACACATATTCAGGTGCACATCTAATCAGCCAGTCACATGGCAGTAAGTCAGTGCATTTAGACATACTGTCATAGTCAACACCACCTGCTGAATATCAAATGAAACATCAGAATGGGAAGAAAGGTGATTTATGAGACTTTGAATGTGGTGTGGTTGTTGGTGCCAGATCAGCTGGTCTGAGTATTTTACAAACTCCTGATGTACTGGGATTTTTTCCTGAGCAATCGCCTCAAGGGTTTACAGAGAATACTCCAGTAAGACACAGATCTCTGGTTTGAAAATGCCTTATTCATGCCAGAAGTCAGAGGCGAATGGTCACACTGCTTCAAGGCAACAGAAAATCTAATAGCCTCTTATTACAAAAAGGTATGTAGCAGTGTTGATTCTGACAGCAAATGTTGGTTTAGATTCTTAGTCAATCTTTGGACTACAATTTCATTTAGTTTCAGTCATAATTAAGGCATCTAAATTCTATTAGTTTTAGTCGACTAAAGATTAAGATTTTAGTAGACAGAATCTTAAGTTAGTTTCCTCCATGACTTCTATTCTTCTCTCTAACCTTACCGCACAAGGAGATTACTTCAGTTTAGATCACTTCCAAAACCCATTCCACCTTCCTCGCAACTTAATTAGTTCTGATTGGATCTTGTCTCTCCAGAATCCTTTCAGCAAAATTGTCATCATCATCATTGTCATCATCGTTTTCTACCTTGTGCGTTCGTTTTTATTTAGTCATTGTCTTATTTTTGTCAGGAAAAACAGGTCGGTGACAAAAATGAAATTATTTTATTAACACACAACATGCCAAGACTGGAAGCAGATGAGCTGCAGCAGCAGAAGACCACACTGGGTGAACTTTCTTCAATTAAAAAACAGGAAAACTGAGGCTACAGTTCACACAGGCTTATCAGGCAGGAACAATATTGCCTGATCTGATGAGTCTCAATTTCTGCTGCAGCAACTGGATGGTGGGCTCAGAATTTGGAGTAGCCCACATAAAAGGATGGATCCATTCTGCCTCATACCAACAGAGGCTGGAGATTCACTTCTTGGAACAAAATCCGAGGAACGTTTCCAGCACCTTGTTGAATCTATGCCATAAAGAATTAAGGCAGTTTGGAAACCCAAAGGGTGTCCAACCTGGTGCTAGCAAGTCATAACTAATAAAATGTTTGATGAGTGTAGGTGGCTACAATACTGAGGACAAAGTGCATATTTAGGTCACCTACCATATTGTCCAGGTCTTGTGTTGCCTGCTTCAGTTGTTTCTGAGACACTCTGATCATGTGTAGAGTGTCTGTGAAGGTCTGACACACAGCCCTGCTGCTTTCATCCTTCCTCCTCTCCTTCCCCTCTTCCTCTGTCATGCTGATGCTGCAGTTCAAAGAAGATGTAATGCCATGCAGCTGGGCTAAAAGTGTGCCTGTAGAAGCTTCCAGCAAGGAAAATTGTTTTATTAAGGCCTCCCGTGCCTCTGTAAGAACAAAGCAAATAAAACCACGTTAAGTCTTTCACGGATTGCTTCACCAAGAATACCATTCTTCCAACTCTTTGTAGCTGGAAAGCCGTATTTTGACACATCTCTCATTCTCAGCTCCCTCATTTACTGTGTTAATTCATGTGAGGACTCTCATCCATTCCGCATATCGGTAGTCAGAATAAGCAGAACCATATGGAAATTTATCCAGATGCTCGTATTTTTTTGGCAATTTCACTTTGTTTGCTGTCGTGTTTCTAATTTAACTGGCTGCAAAGGCATTTTACAGAACAATTAGTACAATCTGTCCGCATTGTTGCTTCATTTTGGGACATGCTTTACTTGTCGCTTTGACTCCGTGTCTGATAAAATGAGAAGCAAGGAGCTTGTGTGTGCCCACACAGCGAGTCCGTTGATTCCACATACTCATTAAATCATTACCGGGCCATCCAGTGCCTTAAAGAGCACGACTGGTAACAACGTGTGTGTATATATATAGCGTGGGTGATGGGAGGGCGATTGTTGGGCAACTGTTATCATGATTGCAACTATAATCATAATAAGCAGGGATTAGAGATGCCCTGGCTGTCATATAAACAGGGATTAAGTTGGTCACACGGCGCCCTGTTCTATATTGTTATGATTTGTCTCCATTTGGCTTGTGCAGCTGAGCCTGTAAGCCTTTTCCCCTCCAAAGATAATGAGGATATATCAACATTGTGTTAAAGTAATTGGGAGAGGTTTGCATTGTCGCCTTGCTTCCTGATTTAATCGCTTTGTTGCGTTGTATATGTAGCCCAGTCACACTGGAGGAGACACAGACACAGAGCAACACCAGCAGATTTTCGAAACGCCGGGAGCGGTTTCACATCAAGTTTCTGCGGCTGGTCTTGTATGTACTGATATGGCATGTTATCATCTCATAGCCAAAGCGTGACACAGCGGTTACAATGGCACATCAAGCGAGCATCGTGTTTCACAAGGCAAAGGCTGCCAAGTGCCTCGCAAGATGTCACGACCACGGAGGAAACATTAAAAGGAGTGACAGCGGAATTATCTCGGCTCCTGGCTGCTGATACCTTGGAAGGCCAGAAAATCCTCCAGAGCATTGGGCAGAGTATCCTCCCTTTGGTGCTCATGCTCATAAAGCCTGGCCATGTGATACTTCAGCAGGTGGTGCCGCTTCCCGAATCTACCTCTGCAATCAAAGTGAGCCAGGAGCTTCTCCAAATCCTGCAGCCGAGTCCTGAGCTTTTCCGCCTGTAATAGCATCGAGATTTTTCACCGAAGGTGTGAATGAGAATACGGGTTTAAAAAAACAACAAAAAAAGCAAGAAAAACCAAACAAAACACTTGAAAAAAAACCAAAACAAAACACCACAACAGAATATCTATCTACCTCCATCTGTATTTATTTATTCAGATGCAGGGATTGAGATAGGACTCAGATTCTTGGTACACCAAAACATCAAAATGTAGTATTTCACCAAAAGCAATGAATAAATGAATACCAAAAACAGGATAAGCACAGAACACCGTTTTCATATCCGCATCCACTCACTATTCCCCGCATAGCGTGCGGCCGAGGAAAGCATTTCTGCAGATAACTAGATTAGACTTCTTAGAGAATGGAAGTCCGGGTCTGAAAATGGAATAAAAGTGCCGTGATTGGCAACAGTTTGCTGACCCCGGCAGTTAAAAAATAGTCCAGAGCTATATAAATAGAGCCTGCGATCTGGCTGTGATTACACCTTTTGTTAAGCTGGTAGCCGTACGTTGCGCACGTGTGTGCACATCACGTGTGTTCTGTGTTAGCAGGAATTTCTTTACTTTAGAGAGCAATCATCGGTGTATTAATAAGGCCTAGTCAGCTTAACACCACTCAGATAAAACAGTGAGTGCTTTTTCTGAGTTATTCATTCTTGCATTTAATCAGGTCCCGTCCATTTAAAAAATATATAAAAAAATAAAATAAAATTCTCTTCTAAATTCTGCTGTCATCCACGGCCTTTTTCACACCGTTCTTGATCGTCCCTCGCACATCTCTGTCTTTTCTCAACCTCTCTCTCTCTGTGCTCGTTAGTCTTTTTTTCCCCCCCTTTCTATGTTTGAACCACAGGAAAAGTAGGAGCGGAAAGACAGAGAGCGCGAGCAGCAGAAAGGGAGAGCTGGGGGAGACTGAGGACAGTGAGAGTAATTGCAGGTGTTCGCAGCAGACAAGGGTTGGGATGTTCACTGAATCGCTAACACTGTGGAAATCACAGCATGCATTCACACAGGTACAAGCCGGCCCGGTGAGAACATACAGCCACTTTAGCCGGAACAAGAAAATGCACAGAGAACAGACAGAACACATCGGCGCTATTGGATTGTCCTCAGAAGGCAAATCCAGAGACACGGCACCTTAGCATACAGACGTGGGCTGCTACAAATCTAAAGGGACAGAGAGGAGCAGCGCGGGAGATCATTTTTCTGTTTCACTGCACAGCCACTGTTTACTTGCAATCTACAAATACAAAGGAGCCATATGGCTGCCATGAGGGTCTACAAAGGCAGGATGTACTATGGGGACTGTGTTATTTCAGGAACAAATTGCCCCTCAAGCATTAAAAGTGTGCCAAAAACACCTTGCGTAGGTGTGCAAAATAATAATATGGACTAGTGCACGGACCTACAAGGAACATAGTGAGAATGTGGGAAGGTGCAGAAAATAAAGACCCAATGTCAAGAAAGCTATAGTCTGAGACACTGACACCTAAACTGAAGAGGTATTTTGTAAAATGCTACACTTCACTTTTATTAGAGTGTTTTAAGAGTGAATTGTAGGCTCCGGTTGGCACAGCAGTTACAGTGGTTAGCAATATCACTTCAGAGTAATGCTGTGTGTGGCGTTTGCATGATCTCTTTTTGCCTGCGTAGCTTTTGCCCTGCTTCCACCTAAAGTCTGAACACATGCATGTTAGGTTAATTGAACGTGAAGGAGATAAAGTGTTTTACTTTTATAGAGTAAAGCGCTGCATGTATATAAGGTTAAAATGTGACTTGCAGTCTTTAAGTGGTTTGAGTCATAAGTAAAACTAGAGAGTGCTATAGAAATGCACACAAGTACATTCAATCTGATCAGAATTATCTCACATTTTATAGAAGAAATTACTAATTGAATAGTTGCAGAGTCAACATAGATAAAAAGTTCCATTCCTAAACAAAAAAGAATTCATATTCAATTCATGATGTCTACTGCTTCCTAAGTAGGAAGCAGGACAGCTAGGACCAACTGCAGCTGGTTTTAATTTGTACTTCTTTATTAACCTTGCACTATATTAACACTCAACATTATTGTTTTTCATTGGGTCATTATTGCCAGATACTTTTAATAAAAAGTTAAAAATCTATCCAATAACCTGCCAAAGATCAAATTACACAGTTAAACCAACTATCAAGCATTAAATAGCAAGACATTTTCTTTTGTAGAGACCACATAGAGCTCACAGAGGAATGAATATTGACGGACAAAAACACTATTGTGAGAAAGGACTCTTTGCTGTCCTTCGTACACTCCAGATCCACCTTTAGCAGTAATAAATTGAAGTGATTTTTTTCTGTATGATTTTATCAGCCTCTCACATCCTTGTGGAGGAATTTTGGCTTGTCGTTTGCAGGCATATGCACAGCTCTCTTAAGACAAATTGTACTATTTTGAACTTTAACATTTAACATACTAACTGACACCTGAGATGTAGCTCTCAGGTTTTTTTGCAATTTCTCAGCACTGCACAGCTTGACCTTGGGTTGAATTTGCTGGGACGCTCTGAATGCTCCAGACCGGCAATCTCTCAAAACTCCTCCTTTTATAGAGGTGTTCACACCTGCTGATGATGTCTATCAAATGCATTTCATTAGCAGCACCTAGCTGCATACAATCCTGTGAAAAATGTCTTCATAATGTAGCTTATTCATATATTAGGCCAGTTTTTCCCAACCACTGTGCCGCGGCACACAGGTCTGCCGTGAGAATTGATCAGGAAGATTATCTGGTTCCACCTGATTAGTACTCTAAGCGATCGGCGTGAATAACGGGCAGAACAATTACATTCTCTTCCACTAGAGGGCAGTACAACTACCTGCTCTAATTAAATGGGTTGCCAACTGCCAGTAAAACAAAAGAAGACGAAGAAGAAATTACATAATAGTCATGCTGTGAGACGATGCAGGGCTTAATATCAATATATAAATATTTGAAAAGAAAAAGTAGTCAATCTGATCTGGGTCCTGCAGAGAATTCCGACCCAGATGAAGGCCCTAGCATGAGTAGTCGTCAGAAGAAACCAAAAAAGGTATACTTGGGACAAACTGAGACAATTACGCTGTACCTGGTGCATGGGAGAAAATTATCAATATGCATTTTGCGACATGTTTCTTTGGTGGTGTGCCGTCTAATGTGAAATATGTGCCGTGGTTCCGAAAGGTTGGGAAACACTGTATTAGGCCATCCTCGCTGTCATGCTAACATTAGATACTTTCAGAGACATTATCTTGGCAGTTGAAGTGTATGTAAACTTGGGTTGCCAAAGGTCCCGTTTTAACCGGGACATCCCATATAATTTCTTCCTTATTCTAACTTGAATGTCTTTTATGTTGATCTTTACTTGCAATGCTGCTTTCTGACCAACAGATGGCACTCTTACAAATACCAAGTGCTTGTGTCCAGTTACAGCCGTCAGTGACGACCTGCCACGCAAAGCAGATTTAAGAAGGAATACATTTGGTCTGCGTAGCATAATAATAACCTGGGTAATGTAAGCCCCTATTTACAGTATTTTATTTGGAAATTAGTTTTTCTTTTTTGCTGATTTTTCAAAGGAAATACCCATGTGATTTCTGTCATCATTTACTGTATTTTTCTTTATTACTTTAGATGAGTAATTGAGTAAATACCAACATTACTGCATTTTTATTGTAAGAATATAAACACACATTGCATATTTACACTATACCCTGCTGGCTGTGCATTGTGCTTCTGGCACGCCAGAGTGTCCCTTATTTGATAGTTAAAACGTTGGCAACCCTAATATAAACCCCAGTAAATACCTAAAGCTAGGCTGGTTAAAACACAGTGTGACACTTTAAAACATTGCATTTTTTTAAAGTGGTAAGAAAATCCTCTAAATATGCTGAATTTGATCTAGATTAATTAGAAGTGTTACTATGATTAATTGCTACAAGTGAGTGGTAATGTATAAATGATTACATTACAGGTTAAATTCCCAACACAGTCAACTTGTGCAGCTTTTTTGCTATCAAGTTTGCCATTTGACTGCAAAAGCTTATTTTTATATGCTGTGGCCTAATTTGCCATTTGAAGCAGTAAAAATTAAAAAACTCCTGATTTTTTTTCTTCCAAACGCAAATATTAACGCACATAAACAATTTAACGAAACATAGACCCACCTGTTTCTTGACAAGGCCATAGCAAACTGGGCATTCCTCGCACTGGTGTGTGGCTCTGTTGTGGAAATAGTTTAACTCACATTTGTCACACTTGTAACCCACAAAGCCCTGGCGGCAGTGGCAGGTGCCGTTACTGCGACACTGCATAGAAACGGAGCCCATCGGGTCACAGTTACAGGCTTGGTGAGGCAAGATGGGACCACAAGGGGATGGCAGAGCCGAGGAGCAACAGAGATAAACATTTAAAGAGTTAGAAATGCCTTCATGTGTGATCTGTATTAGAGGAAGTATTAGAGGATTAGAGGATGGCACATAGTGCAGTTGTGATGCCTCGAGTAAAGTACTGTACCTCTGCAACCTCGTGATGAGAATCCAAAGAAGCCCAAACGGCAAGTATCACACAGTCTCCCCTCCACTCCTGTGCGACACACACACTGCCCTGTGATTGGATGGCATGCCAATGACGATGAGCCAATTGGATTACATTTGCATCTGAGGAAGGCAGGAAAATGACACATTAATGATAGAGTCTGCTTCTAAGAATAGTTATTACTGCTTTTCATACAAATCAACTCTGAAGCGCACAGGGGATCTGTTTACATTTCACATCCAATGCCCGGTTGGAGGTTGAAGAAGCCAACTTCGCAATAACTGCAATCCCGTCCGGTCACATGACTGAGGCAATGACAATTTCCTGTCTGAGGATGGCATTCATTTACATGCCCAGATGTTCCAGCAGAACTGCAGCTGCATGCTAAAGGAAATAAACACAAAACTTGAAACAAAAAAATCTGTTTGCAGCTTGCAAACAGCTTGCGGTACAAGATACGCCTACTTTGTATATCTTCAACTGGCACACTGGATTTCTTGTATTTGTCATCTATTTAAATAGGCTAGTATGACGAACAAAGAAAAATAAAGTTTTGATTTTAAGAACAAACCACAATGATCCAGGAGAAACATCTAGGGATGTGCATCTTTGTGTAGACCAATTTTAGTGCAGAGTTTGATACCTTTTGCATCGATCAAAAACGTGTGTTTCGGAATCTTTATTGTCTCAATAGGAGATGTGGGTTACTTGTTCATCGTGTTCCAAACACATGTTGCTAACAGGGAAGTTGCAGAGTGCCACTGGTGGCCAACCTGTGCAACAATCATAACATAACAGGGTTGAAGTGGGTTTTTTTTTTTTTTTAATTTTCATTTATCATCCTTTATAAATGATTATAGTAATATATCAGCAAATAGCTAACACAACATCTTGTTTTCACATCTGCAGTTATGAGTGATTTATTTATGTTATACAGCTTGATTGCAGTCACCAGCCAAACCAAATATTAAATTTCCCAGTTTATCAATTCATTATGAAAACAATAAGAAAAGACAAAGAACAGAATAATAGAAGTCCTATATCCCTCTGTGGTGTTGTTCTGTTCTGTAGAGGCTCAACTGTGGTAGAATGAAGCATAAGAAAAGGATAAGAAAATCAAAGGACAAACACGTCACAGCTATTACTCTTTCTGCTTTTGTAACTTCAGTTAGTTTTTTTTTTCCGCTTTCCATTCTCCCAGCCCAGCGAGTCTCTTCTTTTTTTGTGTTATCTTTCTGACCCACAGCCATTTGTTCAAACCATTTTCAGCTTTTGCCTTTCATGACTCAAGACAGCTATACCTGTCAAAATAGAACTCTTGAATTGAAGGCAATTTGAATGGACTATTTTTTCCTCTTTTTAAAAGTCCAACCCAAAGGTCAAGTAGCCTTTAGTAGCTACTTTATTGTAGCTTTCTGGCTGTAAACACAACAATATGACAGTATGAATTGTATGCTGATACAGTTTAAATGCAACACTGCCGGAAAAAAGGTTGAATGCAGTGGATGTTTCCAAGGGAAGTAAGCCAAACACATCTATAAGTGCAGGGGAACTCTTTCACGAGACCCATCTTTCATTGCTCATCTTGCACTGACATCTTAGCATCATAATAAATTACCGGCACACTCTCGGTTACTCACACTTGCACTTCTGGCCCACTGTCTGGTCCAGGGCGTTGCCATAAAAACCCTGCTGGCAGCGTTCACAGTGATCTCCCTCCGTGTGTCCCAGGCACTTCAGACAGCGCCCAGTGACATGGTCACATATTCCCACGGCGTTGAAGTCCACATTACCATTGCAGTTGCATCTCACACATGGCTGAGCTGCCCCTGAGAGCCCTAGGGGGTCACCATAGTACCCATCTTCACACCTCTGACAGCGCATTCCTACACAGGGAATGAGGTGAGAGGGAAACGGGCAGGAAATAGATAAATAAGTGAGAAAGAACACTGCCGGAGGTCACCGTCACCCGACCTCAGCTCAAATTAAGGTGGGGTGCGCTACAGCCACCATCTTTTCAGTATCACGCTGTCGTGTGGAGACGCTCTGACTGCTTTGATCTTGACATAAAGCTCATTACTCAGTGTGCTTCCCATCTATATGAATTTGTTTAAATTGTTCACATCACCTGTCTGTCCTGCAGGGCAGTTGGTACAGACCACCTGTCCTGTCTCTGCAATTTGGACACAGCTGGTCTGGCCTGGGCAAGGGCAAGGCTGACAATCACCAGGTGTGCCAATCAAAGCGTTGCCATAGTAACCATCCAGGCAGCGCTCACAGGTCGTCCCGGTGGTGAAGTCTGAGCAATCACATACACCTGAAAAACACACAAAAAAGACACATTGGTAATGTACATGCACACCTGCTTAGACAGTGTTGTTTATCTCACAAACGGGACAGAAAACGACGTTTCCCTCATCACCAGCAGAGGACGCTGTGTCTCTGACCATCACTGCACCTACTCCCCATAGATACTCCAGCTCTGTTAATAAAAGGGAAAAAAAAGAAAAAAAAACATAGTGCTCTCCACAGCCCACCGTGGAGAGTGCAAGACAACTAAATTCACCCAGTCTATAATTGCTTTGGGAAAAATATAAGCCAAATGCGGTCCAAAAGACCTTCAAGAAGTAAAGCAATTCCCCCTCCAAGTGGGAGAGATTACCAATTCTATGATGTCCTCAAAAAAAAAACAAAAAAAACAAACTGTTGTTTTGAAACCTCTTTTGAAGAACAACTTGCACCTTTAAGCCACTCTAAAGGATTTACTCACATGCAAAATGTGTTGATATACATGCACGTGCATAAAATCCCCGATGAATTCTGCTCGATTTACCGAGCTGCTTTTTCTGCCCTCGTGCCACATTTCAAATCCATTAAGCTACGGGTAGTGCTGAATGATATGACATGATAATCGTAGAAAATACCCACAGCAGTGGAGGAACTGATATAATGTATGGGTATATGGAGTGAATGTAAAGCAGCTTTCGGTGACCTGCCGTGGTTCTGAAGTCGCACGCTGAGTCGAAGAGACCTACGTAGGCCTTCGAAACTTGTAGCGGTTTGAGCAACAGCAACTTCTGAAGCCATTAAGACAAAAAAATTCTGACATGATTTAATGTGGCACATTAGTGTACCACAAAATAATAAGTGCTAACGTTCTTGGAAGACATTAATAATAGGGTATAAAAATAGTATCTGCATTTGGGTTTCTGTGTGTGACTGCACATATTTTTTTTTTTTGGTGCACTGCAAGATTTTTTTTGTGTTTTAGTATTCATCAAATATTATATATATAATAATTAATTATATATATATTATATATATATTCTACAGAACACCAGTAACATGCATCACAAATAATCTGCAGGCATGTGATTTTTTTTTTTTACTGAGTCCTCATTAAAATTTCCCATCACTCCCCTCATAGCCTACGGTGTAATTCAGTGAAAAGCTCTCTGCTGTGCATTTTTAAATCAGCTCACACCACTGAATATTGGAGTAAAGAAATTCTTGCCTCTAGTTATTGGGGGGGGGGGGGGGGTCACCGCAACCAGTTCCCCCCCCCATCGTGAACCTGTGAGTATATGAGATGGAATAACAGCTGCAAAGTCATTAGCGGTAACAATTATGCTGTTGCCTCATGAAGTGTAGACTTCTGGGTAAAAAAAAAAATATATTAGTTCTTCGATGATGTGAGGTGAATAATAGTAACTTTCAAGCATGTAATGCCAGTCATTTAAACAGAGCATTTAGCAATAATGATTGTTTCCAGCATGAAGAAGTGAGTCTTTCTTGAATTTCACAAGGCATTCCAATGACACTGATGTTGTGCAGTGTCAATCCCCAATGAGCCATAGTAAATTTAATGGCAGCAGAAATGTGCTGACTTTACTGAGTGTGAAGATGACTGAGCGTGATATGAGGCAGCGGAGCCACCGAGGGCCTCCTCGACGCTATTATCATTTTATCGGCTCCTCGGAAAAGCTAACGGCACGGATCGCAAAGTGGAGCTGAATGGCAGGACGACGTGACGCTCCTCATCGTCATGCCGACCGCATCCCTCGAGAATCATTTTATCAATGAATCAATGACCGCTCACTCGGCCTGTTAATGAACTGGGATTTCTGTGAAGCTAACGTCTGGAGCAGTGCGTTTTGAATCCTTTGACAAATCCACACAATCCTCCTATTCTGCTTTCACCTTCTCGCGCTCCTCCCCTTTCAGCTAAGGAGCCCTGCACTTCAGTGCTCTGCTCTCCTCTCCTTGTCTCTTTTGTGATGGCAGAGCAATATTTCTCTTTTTTTTTTCTTTTTCTTAAAGACGAGCCCTCCATCATATATATACATCACCCTCCAAAGAGCTTTTTTCTACCAGTGCTTATTCTACCTGCGCCCCATCCCTGCACTCATATTCTCTGCAGGAGAGCATTCACACCCAGGGCTAATGC
This sequence comes from Pelmatolapia mariae, assembly GCF_036321145.2. Lineage (NCBI taxonomy): Eukaryota > Metazoa > Chordata > Actinopteri > Cichliformes > Cichlidae > Pelmatolapia > Pelmatolapia mariae. The sequence goes on along the minus strand of NC_086233.1, from coordinate 17,869,616 downwards.
GCTTCATTAATGGAGCCACTTGTGGCCAATAGAAATACAGTGGAATGCATCACTGAGAGATAGCTGCAGGGACGCAGGCGGCCACTGTGGAACAAATGAAAGACAGGCGGCTTCACTCATTTCTCTCGTTCACATCTGAGCATCATTCACTGCTCCTCTCTCAAACGAAGTCGTTCTTCCAAAGATAGCGGTTATCGCCGCTCGTGGTAGCTTGTAATAACTTTAGCACCAGATGGAGACAGAAAAGCAGGAAAGAAATTCCAAGGAGAGATGGTTCTTAAATATTTTTTTTGTGTGTGTGTCTGTTTTGTTTTGAAAGAGATCGTAGCCCAACTCTCCTCTGTTATTACATTTGCCTCTAAAGTCTCAAGATTTATTTTCTGACTAAATTGAGTTTCTTAAGATCACTGCGTGTCACTCTGCACCATCTTGGGAGGTCTTTCTGAGAATGAAGGGCTACGTGTGGGGCCCTTGATGACGTGTGAAGCCAGACACACAAGGAAAACAAGCAACTCAACTGTGCCACTTAAGTGTTTAGGCTACTCGTCACTTCACGACTCAGCACAAACACGCATGAAAATAATCGTGGACTATAACAGATTCCTACATTTTCTGACCCCCCTCCCATGCACATTAAACAATACTGCAGCACGGATGTGATTTCACAAACATGAGTTTTTCAAGAGCTCCACATTTTCCAGGAGGCTTGTCTCCTTAGCCCACTGGAACATTAAAATGCTTCTGGCCAAGGAAATTTATTTACTAATGCATGTGAACACACTGCTTTAATGAAGGGAAGGAGGAAAGAAAAGCAGAAAGGCAGAGACAGAGAGAGAACTTTTTGGCCTGCCACTTTAAGGCCTCAAGGGTGGAAGCCGGGTTAAATCTGCTGCGCGACTGTTATGGCGATGTTGTTCTCTAATTTAACACAGATATGCTGCTAGTGACTGCTGCTGCAGATGTGGCTTGTCAGTGGGCTCTGAATAAGTGGACTGCTGCAGAGGAGAGAGGGAGGGGCAGTATATTGTGTCCAGCGCCATACATAATGTGTGCAGTACGGATGACTGGGGAAATACGTTCTGTCGTGCTGTGACTGTGGAAAATAAATGCATCAATTGCTGTTTTGTGTATAGACGCTGTCAGCCAAATTGTTACGGCCAAGGCCCCCTGGGTATCCCGGGGATGGAAACTCTAACAGCAGTGGCTGTAGCTCATGTTGTCTCACTCTGGCTCTGGGTTACCTGATGTTAGGGAGGAGCTGAATAAGAGATTTATGATGTCTTATTAAATGCTAATTCCATAAAACTGCTTAAAAAAGCCAATCAATAATAATCTTAAACTGCTTATTCTTTTTTCATGTAATTAAAAGGTGAGACTGTTATCTGAGACTTAACCGTAAGATCCCCAGTGAGCCGTATTATATGGCATGAAGAGACAAACTCAGGATGTTTGACTACTTCAGCCGTCCCCTAGACTAAAGTACCTCAACAACTAAACATTTATGTTTATAGGTTTGGAAGTTTATCCTTTTTTTCATCTTTGCACGTGTTAGATGGATTCCCATGCATGAAATTTGAATCGCAGCACACACACTGTATAGATGTTAACCTCAGGATGAACTGTAACAACGTTGGCAGTTGCATATATAAAGTTTTATCATCAGGTTAAAGGTGTTTAGTCTTTGAGCAAATAGCCATCAAACTAATGACAAACAAGCTCAAGTGAAAAGGGGGACCTACTAAACATTATAAACCCAGACTGCATATAAATGATTGATGTAGCAACCAGGATATCACACGTGCTTTGAGATGAGCACTTTGACCTCCACCATCTTGGTGCTTTTGAAAGTGGACCTGCCGACCAAGCAGTGCACGCTCACACTTGGCAATCAGAAAGTGCTTGCTTTGGGTCAAATCATCAGTAAACACGATATCTTCTTTCACTGCTTTGCTGATGATATTCAACTATATTGTGTCCTCAATCCCAGGATGGATAAAATCATCATATGCTTTGAGGGCATCCAATTCTTAACAGAAATTCCTTTAGCTGTTGACGATAAAACAGATTTTTTTTTTCTGAGACATTGCAAAATTGTGATTCATTTGCTTATACTAGTGCATTTCGCTTTACTCTGGTCTCAGTCAGTCCTCTCTGTCCCGTCTACAGCCTGTCCATAATGCTGCTGCTGGGGTCCTCATAGACACACGAAAAAGAGATCATATTGCACCTCTGGTAGCTTCTCTCCACTGGTTGCCAGTGAGGTTTGGAATCAATTTCAAGAGCTTCCTGCTTGTTTACAAAGCCTCTCATGGCTTGACTCCTTCTTACATCGCTGACCACTACAACCCTATTCAGTTTCCAGGTCCCTCCGGTCAGATGCTTCTGGCTGTCCCCCACTCTAGATTTAAACTCAGAGGAGACCATGTGCTCTCAGAGGAGACCATGTGCTCCCAAACTGTGTAACAGCATTCCCTTCAAAGTCAAATTTTCTCCTTTCTTTTGAGTCTTTTAAAACTATGCCCATACTGCATTCCAGATACCTTGGAGCGCATTCCAGAAAAGGCGAGAAAAAACTTGTTTTGGTTCATAGCATCACTAGCAAAACAGCACAAGACTGCATAAGACTTTGCACTTAAAAAACACATTAATGGACAGAGTCTGGTCAGTGCTCTACATATGGCTCATTTAGTGAGTTAATAATACATAACAGTGGCAGTACAAATGGAATGCTTACAGTTTTACTACTGTTTATGTTCAGTGCCGCCATCTTGGATTGGTAACTGGATTGGATTTACCACCTCAGGGTGTTATGGTAAGACTTTCCGAGAGGAAAATTGAAGGGGGCATTCCACAAAAAGTTCTGACTGGGACTACCAACTTCTTCAGGACTGCACCATTAAACTTATTTTTACTTACTAGCATTTGAGTCTGTCTGTACCTTTTTTCTCCATGACTGTGTATGTTTAGCACCTACTAAGATATATTTCACTTATTTCTTATCTATTCTTTTTTTTTTCTAATCCCCCTTTTGTACAACACTCTGGTCTTCTTGAGAAGATACACTACATAGACAAAAGTACTGGGCAACCTACAGATTACACCTACAGGAGCTACTTAGCCTTAGAAGCCCTTGTGCTCATGTTAATACCAAAAATGGTTTGGAACTCAGCAGTCACTGAATCAGTAGAGCGTTGGTGACTGAGGACTAAACGACCCTGCCCTGTAACTTCACACGCTCTGTACCAATGAAGTTGATTGTGGAATATGTAGGAGAGAAGACATTTATTACTTGTTGCAGTGGTATCCTATTACAGTAGCATCGGTGAATTACCCATTCTCTCACAAATGTTTGTAAAGGCAGACTGAATGGCAAAAAGCTTGATTTTATGGACCTGTGACAACGTGACTGAAAACACCAGAATTTGAAGATTACAAGGTATGGCCCAATTCTTTCGTCCATATAGTGAAGGTTCACCTATCATATCAGGACATATACACACCAATAAAGTCTTGGAATAGGCCATACAAAATTATAATTGAAAGGCTATTTTCTCACATCAGACTATACGATCTGATTTGCAACCAGAGGAGTTGGTCCTTGCTGGCTTTTACAAAATATGCACATTTCCAAATTGGCTTCACTCATAAGCTGCTTCATCTTTTGAATACAATCTGTGATTAAGCTTAAAAAGCTAATTCATTTATTAGAACTGACATTAGCAATTAGTGCAAAGTCCAAAGCACCATCATGGCAGTAGATTTTTTTTCCCTCTTGTTTTTATTCCTTAAATCTGTGCCCATCTGTAAGTGGTCAAACATTCTGAATCCAATTAGTACCTAATGTAAGGAGCGGTTTTAATGTTCAGATCCTCAGTATGATCCTTCTCAGGGCTTTTCCAATTGTTTCCAGCCAAAAGCATATTGCCACATCATTTTCATTATAAAATAATTAACATAAACAACGCAATAATGGGTTCATGTGGCACAAAACTGCAATTTAATATTGTTATTTTAAAAGTCAGGCATGATTAAAAACAACACTGGGTCTGTTTTATTCAGTCATTTAATTATTCTCTCTTTCTTTGCACAAATGGAATATTATAAATGGGAAATCACACACGAGGTAGGTATTTGTGCATTTTTATTATTGTGAAGTGATGGGATTAAGTATTTAGTTTATAGGGATTTGAAGAGGAAGCTCAGTTTGATCTGAGCGATCGTTAGCTGTGTTTGTAAATCCACGCTGTGCATCCACAAACTGGGATCATTGGGCCAGTTTATAAATGCAGACAAATCACGTGTTTTCAGCACTTGGCTTTAATATTCAGGCTATGAAGACAGCCAGCTTCATTCAGTCTATCACACGCACCTGAATACAGCATGTGTGTCTCCTCCAAAGCCGCTGAATAAAAAGGTCTTTCTTTTCCTTGTTCTGTTTCATAACAGCATATGCTTGTTTCTCACTTTGACATTTGTGCAGGGCCAAATTTTTGAATAATGTGCACTGGTTTTGCATAACTAAATGTCACGCCCACTGCAGTCTGTTGGAGGAGGTCAGGGAACTGAAGCGTTTTTTTTCTCCTGGTCTGGGCTTTTGAAATGGAATGAAACACCAAGTGCTCCTGCAGCGAAATACATTGAAATCAGGCTAATAAAGGCCATCACCCAGAGTATCTGTCTCCTTGCATCAATTAAGGTACAGATGAAGAAATGGCCAAGTGTGCTGCTTACTGCATGCTCATTAGAATGCCAAGTTAAACTGGAGAATGCTGTGAGTCAGTGTTTACCAACAAAGGGGCACTTTAGAAGGAGATAGAGGAAGTCAGGGCGCGCATTTCCCAAATGCCTCCTTAAATGCCATCGTCAGCCTCTCTAAGGTCATTAGTTGGAAAAATCTTTCAGAGAAAGTTGAGGCAGAAGAACTGATACAGAGGGAAGCTGGCTCTAGTGGTGGTTTATTCAGCCCCTTAATCTCTCTGGTGGGTTGCATTTGTTGCAGGCTAAGCCCTGAAATGCCTGGCCTGTATCAGCATGATGGGATATGAGGAGCGACAGTGAGGGGAAAAGGAAGTGAAAAAGAGCAAAATAAGACAGATGTAGTCCGTTACAAAGCATCTTTCCATGTAATTTCTACTGCTGATCCTATTTGGCACGCTTTACTTATCTCCTCACGACCAGCACATTTATTCTACACAAAAATAAACAGAAAGATAAACAATGTGCACACTCTGTCTGCCTGTCTTAGCTTCTAGTCACACTGTCAGTGATTGCAGATTTGAAAAGGTTTCGACCTTTCCCCTGATGAAATCAGTTCAGACAAGGAAAACTCAGTGCAACAAACTAGCTACATCCATAAAATTACACAAAAAAAGGAATTTTACTGACCTGAACACAAAAAAAAAAAAAAAAAAAAAAATTGAAGCAATGTCCTCAGAAAACCCCCCGCAAGTATTTATACTGGTTACTGAATTTGTAGGTTTGCACTCACTTTCAAAAAAATCCAGAAAACAACAGATTAATAAAATGTAATAAATTGATTTGCATGTCACTAAATGAATTAAGTATTTGGTCCTCTACATCCCAGCCAGAATTCTGGCTCCCACAGACTGGCTGTGTGTCCATGTGGCACACAGATTACAAGCAAACAATCAATCAATTACCGATCCTGCTGATCTCAACTTGTTATGTGTACAAAGTACACCTGTCTGCATAAACAATTTCTTCCATTCCAACCTCTCCACCACCATGGGCAAGACCAAAGAGCAGCCAAATGATGTCAGGGACAAGATTGTAGACCTGCACAACACTGGAATGGGCTACAAGACAATCAGCAAGAGGCTTGGCGAGAAGTTGACAGCTATTGTTTGATTATTCAGAAATGGAAGAAATGTAAAATGACCATCAGTTGCCATCTGTCTGTGTCTACATGCAAGAGCTTATCTCTTGGGGTAAGGATGATCATAAGAAAGGTCTATTGAATATGAAATTGCGACCCAAAACTAGATAGGTGGAACTTGTTCATGATCTGAAGGCAGTTGGGAACACAGTCAGCAAGATCATTGGTAACACACTGCACTAGATTGAATTGAAATCTTGCAGCGCCAACAAGGTTCCCCTGCTTAAAGAAGCACATGTACAGACCTGTCTTAAAAAGTTTGCCAGTGAACATCTAAATGAGTCAGAGAAGGTTTGGGAGAAGGCGCTGTGGTCAGATGAAACCAAATCAAGCTCTTTGGCATCAACCCGACCCACCATGTTTGGGGGAAGAAAATGGCTGAGTATGACCCAAAGACACCATCCACACAGTCAAGATGGAAACATTATGCTTTGTGCTAAGGGTTCAGGATGACTTCACTGCACTGAGGGCCAAGGAAAGGGGGCCTTGTATTGCAAAATCTTGGACCAGAACCTCCTTCCCTCAGTCAGAACACTGAAGATGGGTTTGAGGAGGTCTTCTGGCATGACAGTAACCCAAAACTTACCACCAAGGCAACAAAGGAGTGGCTAAAGAAGAAGCACATTAATGTCATGGAATGACCTAGCCAGTCTCCAGACCTAAGTCTGATAGAAAATCTGTGGAGGAAGCTGAAGCTTCAAGTTTCCAAGCAGCAGCCAAGAAACCTAAAGGATTTAAAGAGTTTCTGTAAAGAGGCTGACAAGGGTTCCACCACCAAGTACTAAGTCAAGTTTTGCTGGAGGATCAAACACTTATTTGACTCAATGACATGCAAATCAATGTATAACTTGAAAAAACAAGTCTTTTGCACAATGCTGTACATGAGGTGGATGTTGCAGCTTTTATATATACCGACCACCTCCCAGTGATGGTAGTGTTTTCTTAAGACGTAAGTATAAATGTAATGCACCCTGTAAGAGAACACAGGTCTATTAGAAAGAGGCGCTAACAGGGGAACTCAGATAAAGCTCCCTAACACTCAATAACCAGCACAGTGTTGAGAGCATCGTGTGTTTCAATTGTTTCTTTGATTAATGAGCGCTCTCCTGCAATATGGGGTGCATAGAAAATTGAGTGTTCCCATTTTATCTATACATTATAATTATGCCTCCATATCCCCCTTGAGATCATAAATTAGGGCCTCTGCCCAGTTTTATGGATGGTGTATATGCAATTACCACAGCCAACATGCTATAAAGAAATGCGTCCGGTCCTGTGGTGTAGTAAAGTAAAGGTTTGTGAAACTGTGGAAACCTATAGAGTACACATATGTTCTTTTTTTTTTTTTTTGCATTCTAACAACATATGTCTGACTTCATCGGCCCTGCAGCACAAGAGCTCGGCAGAGAACGCAATTTGCTTGTTCCACCACAAATATTAACATTTCCAATCTGTTGTGCTGCTCTACAGCAAATAGAACCGACACGACTCAGGGAGTGTTAATAAATCATGATTATGAAGCACCATTGGCTGCAGCTTCCCTCGGCAGCCAGCGAATAAATTCCATCCCAGTTTTGTCTGTGGGCACACCCCGCATGATGATACAAGTCGTTAGGTAATTATACAGCAATTAAGATTCTGATAGAAGAAACAGCAGGTTGGTCCGCCCTCCTGGTGACACATGATGAACAGGGTGTCTCTAATCAACTTACTTTGATAGTTCCCCTTGACCAGAACTTATAGATTCATGGAGCGCCTCTCTTGCTTGTTTGCTTGCTGTTATATAAAGGAAGCTGGCTTGTGTTCACAAGGCGACAAGCCATCATCATTCATTTCCCCCCCCCAAAAAGAGGATAATTTTAACTAGCTTCCTTTTCTAATAAACAGCCAGCACTATTCAAGTGTCAGTCCAGGGGACACATCATAAGAAACATTTATAATACATGACTCAGAGGACACACTGCTTTCCTCTCTTTCATCATTTGCATAGTGTCTGAGCCAGGTATATATTTTTAACGCATCCTGAAAAGCGTGTGTGTGGGTGTGTATGTGTGTGTGTGTTTGTGTTTGTTCAGTGAAAATTGTTCATAATTTGAGGAGACCTTACAGGAGAAAATGTTAAAGATACAATTACGACACTCCAAAGTATCGCTTGCTGTGTATAAACCACTTTGATGCCAAAACGGTTAAGCAAGTTCATGATTGAGTTAATAAAAATTGCAGGGATTGTGTTCAAACGATGCTGAAAACACAAAACTGATTTTCATTTATTACCTCCCCACTTTCCCTCTCTGTGGTCCAAGTTGAAGTACTACTGCTACTACCTCCTGTTTAAAATAAAAGCATTTGCGCGCCTTGGTAAAAGCATAAAAGAACAGCATGGACTACTATGCCAATATAAAGGAAATACAACAATGAAAGACAGAAGGCCACATAGGGAGTAGAAACTGGAGAACGCTCCCCACAGAGGGGAGTAAAGGACGTAAAAAGAAGAAGAAAAAAAACATAACAAAGTCAAGGTGACTGGTGAGAGCAGGTGGAGTTTTTAGCTGACAGGAAGAAGGAAGCGGGAGAGAGCAAGAGACTGACAAGGGAGTCTGCCGAACAAGAAGAGGCAGAGAGGGAGAGAGAAAGAGCGTGTGACAGAGAAGGAGACAACCAGATTGAGAAGAGACATAAGAGACACAGGAAATCTGCAAGCAAATTAGACATCATTAGCCAAGAGGCGGTTAACAAGTCTAATTAGGGGAGAGGCAGGCAGGCAGTGATACTAGACTTGCTTCCGGACCTCAGACACATGCACACAGAGTCAGTGATATAACCCACACACACTCACACACACAAACATAATGCGCACTCTCAGCCAAAGCTCCAGGCATCTCTTAACTAGGTCATATCTCTGAGACTTCAAGTTGTAGGGTAGGAAAGAAGATGGGTAAGGAGAGGAAGAGAGAGATTGAGGGAAGATAAAGGATGGAGGGTGGGACCTTGGATGGGATAGTTGTCTGCTCTTGGTGAGATGGAGTTGTTTAAAAGCTGTGCGAACGAGATAGCGTGGAAAAGGCTCAGGGAGGAAAATAAAGAGTGCACGCTGACAGACACGTAAACATATCTAAATAAGCGCACACAGGTTGACTTGTTTACACACCCAACAGCTGCCGTTTTACTTCTGTCATTTATGGAACGTTACATTTGGGATGTGAATGTGAAAGCGTGCTCCGACTGCTGTTATTGTCGCCCACAAGAAAAAAAGTCTGGTACTTTAAATACAGACTCTTAGATTAGCTGTTATTATAAAGATTAGTTGAAATGAGGATACTGCTGTATTAGTAGAGCCACCCAGTTTTTAAGTTTTGAGTGATAGCTTGCCAATGCTCCTGAGGGATGACTGAGCTACATTCCCTTGAAGTGATGATGACTGAATGTCAGTTCTAGAAAGACTAAAAAAAAAAGAAATGTTTCAGTCAAAGAGCCTCCATCTTTCTGTTCTTCCCCTCTCTCACGGGCCCAGTGATAGAAAATATTGTCTCAAGAACCCGTGATGATCCCTCATGTCATGTAACACTGGCTGAATACTTCAGACTTCATTTTAGAACTAGAGACTTGGATCTGTATTTTATTGAATGGCATTATATTGAAATGCCCAAATTTTCCCAAATTCATTTGGAAAAAGGGCATTGCAGCTCCCTCCTCGTGGAATCATTTGCAACAGCTCTTAAAACTTTAAGAGCTGGTCTCGCTAAATGTATTTAAGGTGTTTTTAGGTAACTTGGAGGCAGTTACTTCAGGCTACAAATGTTTTTCATGAATATTACGACTCCTGTTTTTTCACCCAAGACTATGCCTTTTACTCATGTTTTGGGCTTTATTGACAAAGAACTTCAAGAATTTTGGTGGTTTTTGCTTTTTTACTACTTGTACTACTTTTTTTTTAATTACTTGTAGTAGATTTGCATACTTGCTTGTTCTGTGTGTATTTACTACTGTTGATTGTACTGGACATAATTTTGGGGTTGGACCACAATACTAAATTTTGCTCTACAAGGGCCTGATATCCTCCTCTTAGAAAGTATATCAGGTAAAAAGATAATTCTTTGTTTTTACATTCATCAGGTCACAATGAGCCCAAATAGCACAGAGAAATTTAAAAATGCATGCCATGAAAGAGTTTGGGTCTTAGGCAGTTAATTTTAAATCCCATTACATTTTACAGTAACACAGTAATGTGCAACGCATTACTGGGCTAAATACAGTAATGACATTATAGTTAGAATTATGATGTTACTTGCGTTACAAAGCTCCTTCAATTATCTGAGAAAGATTGAGCAAATAACCAAATAAATAAAACAAAAGAAAAAGCAAAAAAATCTAATCAAATAAAAAAACAACCATGCTTTTTTTCATCCTGTGCCTTTTCGCTCTAATCAGCTGATTTCAGTTTGTGTGCAGGAAGGAAGAAAATAATGATCTATATCTTTAACTGTGGAGATTATTTTTATTTTTATTGCAAAAAAAGACAAGAGTTAGTGTGATACTGTAAATATTGGTATCAATCCGATACAAAGTAAATATAGGGTCAGTACTCCGGATACCAATACTGATACTTTAACCTAACCAAAGAGCAGTGTGTCATGATTTATGAGATAAATCATCATCAATTTTAAAATTCTGAACACATTTTAAATTGCAGCTAAATTGCTGTGATTTTTACTTTCCACAATAACTAACGCAGCAAAACACACATTTCAGTTTTTCATATATTTGGAAAATGATTTTTGTAGAACCTGGAATGTCTCTAAAGCACTTTGGGCCAAATTTTGTTGTTTAAATGTGTTATAGGACACAAAAAAGTTTAGACATCTTTCATCATGCATATTTGTGGTGTATTTTTTCATTTCCAAAAACAATTATTTATTTAACACAATTCAGAGGGCTGCATACAGTATGGGATAGAAACACAGTATTAACCTTTTGATGCTAGTATTGATCCAATAGTAATGCCAGCATTGGCATCTATATCATTGATATTTGGATCAAGGCAGGAGTGAAATGGTATGTCCTGGACAGAAACAGCACAACTTTGACTCTTTGCAAGCATCTGCACAATCACTGTGGTGACTGCTTTGAAGTCTCTTTGGGCTGGCTTTTAACCCTTTGTGTTCTTGGTTTTGTGTTCATGTGTATACACTAAAAGAAAGATCCTATTTGTCGTCATCAGGACAGGGATCTGTGTCAGTGTGTGGGACTGTAGCCTCAGGTTTATACTGTTAAGTGGCTTGGTAATGCGTAACTAATGTAGCAAACAGCGTAACTGATTACTTTATCTGGCAAGTAATTAAGTAATGTACTACATCACTTTTAAGGAAAGTAACGAGTAATGTGCAAAACCTTTTTTTTTTTTTTTAGTAATGCCTCCGACATTGAAAAAGAGACTCTATAAACAATAAACACTAATAGAAACTAATAGTGGCATTATTGAGCACTTCCACATGAGACTAATGGTAAAACTGTACTCGAATATGACACAATGAAATTTACACTTTTCTACTTTTTTTTTGTCTTGATTCTGAATTGACACTTGAAGCTGTCAAAACAGTATGTGAAATTATTCACAGTCGTTTGTTACTCTTATCTATCAGAAAGAGCATTTCTCATTCTTTGTTTGCAAATAATGTTTTAGCACATTTAGGCAAATGACAAGACACGGCTGCTGGGAATTAAGACAAATGTCAGTTGGATTTGTTTTTGTCAGCAAAATGCATTTTACTGTTTTTCTATAAGACGAGTAGTTTAACTCTCCAAAGTTATTTTTTTCAACGTGCAGGTCATCAAATGTAGAATAGTACAGAAAAGCCGACATTTCATAAATTGCATTGTTATGGAGTGGCTGATGTGATCAACCAGTAAATTTGTTTTCAGGTGAAATGCAAAGCTTCAAGGAAGGCATATATTGCCCAGCTAGCTTAGCTCCTTCAAGTCACACTACATAGAGACTGTTGATGACTGGATGTTTGGTAAACTTAGTATTCTTTAATTGATTTTGAGTGGTTGCTGGAAGTTTCTGGGTTTGCTGGCAAATTGCTGGCAAGATGTGTAGTCCCGGACTAGTTAATTAATGGTTCTGGTAGCTTGCTTGCTATCGCTAGCTTAAATTGAACACAAAGAGATATACGGTGGTGCACCAAAAAACATGTTGCGGTTACTTTGGTTGCTAGGAGATTGCCACGGTTGCCCATATTTCGTATGAAATACACCTTACTTTACAGGTTTAAGTCATGACTTTTTTTTTTTTTTTGTTTTTACAATTTTATGACACTTGAGAGACACAGAGTTACAATCATTTCTGATTCTGCTCAGAGAAAAACATTGAAGCTAAAGCGTGCCCTTGGAGGAGAAACAGGAGTAATAATGTGTGATATTACAGTATACGAAGGGGGAGACAACACAAAATAGGAAGATGTATTTTGATTTGTTTACTGTTTTGTCTCCTGTTACACTGCAATAGAAAGCATTTAGCATCAGTAGTTTACATGTATTTTTTTCTTTCCTATCCAGTGCTGTGTTATTGTTTTCCATTCTCAATTACATTACTATCCCTGCAAATTTACATGCAAATGTGAGTGCTCTTTTGCCTGACAATGTAAAACGTTGTGCTCCTGAAATCAGCATCTAAACAGTATTCAATTAGCAGTCAGCTATCATAATAATATTCTGGTACAGTGGGCATTCAGCAAGAGGAAAAAAAATGTAGGAAAAAAGGAGATGAGAAACACACTTCTAGGTTTTCCAGGCTCATCTTGTTTCCTCCCACAGCCCAAATACAGTATTTTTGGTTAATTAGTGAGTCACAGTTGGCTGTAGGTGTGGATGTGTGTGTTTCTCCATTATCCCTGTGATGGACTAGCATGGTGTACTCAACATTTCTCCACTGTATGCTGGGAAAGAATCCAGACCCCCCTGGCAACTCTAAGCTGGATAAGGCCCCAATCTCACAGGCTTAGAGACCAGTCGGTGACCCCCTTGCTACTGCTGATGATTTGGAAAAAAATGTGGAAGGGTTGCTGGCTGGGTGAAATCAATTGCAAAAATACTAGATGCAGCTAGTGGAATCCCGAGCCTCCTAGTAGATGCACCTATGATATCAATTTCAAAATCCTACGTTGCCTTGTTCTCAACTTATTGCATTCACAAGATTTTCAGAAAGCCTGGCCTTTGACCTGAACCTTGAGATCGAGGTCACTGAGATTTGACCTCGCCCGGGATTTTTAGAAGAGACACTTGTGGTATCAATTTGAAATTCCTATGTCTCTTCATTCTTGAGATATTGGATTCACAAACATTACCAGATGCAATAAATAAGGAATCTGGAATTCTGCATTATGCGAACCATTACTTCTTCTTCTTTATTGCATTTTTTCAGCTCTACACCTGCCCCCTAGGATGAGGGGGATGTGCGTGGATTCTTTTTTGCACTTCTAAACCGGACGCCATTATCTCCCTGCATGCTGCCATTGGCATAGCCTGCATCAGCTCTATATAGATTCACCACAGACCTCCAGAAAATGGACTCTGTGACAATGGACAGATGGACGAATAGATAGCGAGCTATAGGCTATTTACAAAAATCCACCTCTATTAAAAAGGATTATTCTGATATTATTTAGACCACTCCTGACTTCTGAATTCCATGCGAGGTTTGCCATATGTGTTTTCTTTTTTATATTTATACTCTACAAACTTTAGTTTACATTTCTGGCCGATACTCAAGATGTTTTCTCGTATACAACCAAGGCCCCCCAAAGACACAGAGAGATTAAAAAAAGCTGTTTTGACAGACTGTGGCACACTCCCTATAAGTAGTACGTTGACTGTGAAACTAGTGAAGTTCACCTTTAAAAATGAAATGCACTTGATTTATGAATTCAACATTTTCATGCTTTTTTTTTTCCTACTTCAGCTGGAGTCGCTGAAACAGAAATACTGCTGACTGGCTGTCAGTGAAGTGGCACCAAACTCATTATGAATTCCTGACATTTTTCTAATTTATCACATGAACACAGCTGTGTACAATGCAATGTCAATGTTTCACTTATTACCTGTCTCTGGATGGCACGTTCCATGCTGGTGGCAGTTGCATGGAACGCATGCCGAGAGAGGCCCTCTAGCAGGCTCTTCCCGGGTAAATCCGGGGGCACACTGTTCACAAAACTGGCCCGCAAAGCCCGGGGGACAGGAACAGGATTCCACCCACGGAGCAGGAGGAAAGGCTGGGTCAGCGGAGATGACTGCTGAGGTCATGGTTACTCCTGCGAGCTGTGATGTGTCTGGCAAGGAAGGAAAAGGAGGAATGTCAAAGATGTTAATACAAATCTTTCTCTGGAATAAGCGACAGGTGCAAGTATGTGTGTGTGTGTGGTGGTGGTAATAGTGGGAGGTCTCTGCATCTTGTTAAGCAGTAGGTTATTAGCATTTGTTGCAGTGCCGTCCCTCTCTCCCTGTCTCATTACAGGTTTTGGCCTGTGTTTACATTTTACAGTCAGAGACACACATGCACCCACACATACATACACACACTAACACAATAACCGATTCATCCACCCACATGGCCATAAATTCCACACTTAATGCTTGCTTACACACATGTGCCTGCACGTGCCCACACACATACACTTGTGATCCAGGGACTCTTTGATATAGCAAATGAATAAATCACTGCAGCAGAGCAAGACAAGAAAAAAAAACAGACAGGAGACTCTGTGGAGGTATGTCAAACGTGCAGTTCCTGTGGGGTTTTCAAGATCCCACTCTCCTCTCATGAATAGTGATGGGGGCAGGCCATGCTGAACTGTATCCCTCTCACCCTTTACTGCCTGAGCCACAGCCGCAGAACACAAAATTACTTTTGGTGTCCATTACCGTGTCCGTTTTCAATAGCCAGACAGACGATAGACAGACAGATTCTATGCACGTATGACTATGTAGCAGTTGTCAGATAAGGAATAAACCAAGTGTGGATGAGCGACTGCATAATGACCTGAGTGGCAGAAACGGCGAGGGGCGAGACAGTGGAAGAACCAGAGGAGAGGATGGACCTTGACATCTAACAAGCCATGATTCAGAGATTCCTTGAGCGGTGATGAAAGCCGGTTCATTTACACCTCTGAGGGATAATCAGTAGGCAAGCCAGTCCTCTTCCCTTTCCGCGACTTGCCTTAGCCTCTACCCTTTACTCTCCAGTAGCTCCTGAATTCTATTAGCTCGTTCAACGGGTGGAAATGTGCAATTAAAACAGTTTTCAGATACTGAAGCCTATATTTCGGTTAATTAAAAGCCTTCCATTTTAAGTCGTGCTGTGCAAGTTCTCTCCATCAATCCTTGTCACAGGAAACCTTGTCAGAGCAGTCGAGATTTTACTTGCAACGAATGACTTTACTGCAGCCTGGCAGACTCTGACAATTTAGGTCTCCTTAGGCGCCTGTACATTTAACCATTAAGCCATTGATTTCCCATAAACTTTCAATATGGCCACACTCGCTTTTCAAAACTAATTTTTTTTTTGTGGTGGGGAAAATAAAAGCTCTTTACTGTGACTGCCATCACAGCCTTGCCTTAACAACCTAAAGACAATACTGTCACTTAAGTAATACAGTTCTGTTAATAAGAGACTCTCTGTGGTGCAGGGAGAATTTTAAAGAATGAAGGAAAATGTGAGAGGCAGAGATGAGAATGATGAGAGGACAGCTTTATGGGGTTTGGATATTAAAGTTTGTTGCACCGCCTGCAGCGATAAAGCACTTCTAACACTGTTTGAGAATGAGTTTGAGACCTAACACAAGTCATTAACAGTTTCTCCCCCGTAATGTGCAAAAGATGCAGTGTAAACTGTGTGCTTGACTTTGATACCACGTTCATGTGGGTAGGGTAGGTGGGTGGGTACAGAAAACAGTTTGATGGAATATGCATGGCTGTGCCTGTGTTTTTTATTTTATTTTTTGTGCCTAAACGCCATGCATGTGGAACTACATAAGAGTCTGTGTGGTGACGCCTGCACCAAGCAGCTAATTAAAATGGTGTAAGTAAGTGTGAGGAAGCTGGTGATTTTGTCCAGCTGTTCTGTCTCCTCCACGCTTTAATCCACCGTAATGCCTCTCAGATCCCGCTGGTTCATTACAATACAAACTATCAAATTTCAAGAACTCATTGCAAACATCTGGGAATAAATGTCCCGTTCTGTTGCTGAGCCAGATAGGGAACAGTTGAACGATTCCTCGAGCACAAACACCAACACCGATTTACCAGCAAGTTCTGCTGCAGCTTGAATAATGTGTTCCTGTCTGGTTAAAGAAAACGGTCATAAAAAACAATGATTTTAGTAATTCTGTAGGCCTCTAAATGTTGGCATTATTTGTAAATCGTGCTTTCAGAAAAATAGATTTGATAGATTTTATTTGCTCCTACAGCACATACACATGACCACCCATTTAAGGCTCCAGTGTAAGTCATGTAAAAATGAATTGGATATGCTTGTTGGGACAAGTTCATAAACACAAACCAACACTTACAGTTGTGTCCCCCAGCATTGCTGATCTTGAGAGCCGTCAGGTTGTAAAAGAGGAGTTGGAAGTCAAAGGCAGAAAGCGCAGGTTTAAATCTCTTCTCGTTTTCGTCAAGCCTGTCAAAAAGGAAAACAGCAAACGTGTCATTTATTTAATATTTGCTAAAAGGCCTGCAGGGCTTTATCAAAATTTTAATTTCGAATGTAGTGACCCCTCGAACAAATTTTAAAGACTGTTGGGTTACGTGTACGTGACATTCAGCGTGACACATGAAGCACATGCAAATGGAGAACATTGCATGGCATTTTTAGGGGGAAGATAAAATTAACCTATTATATATGAAAATCCAAAGAATTGGGATTTATAATAAATGATTTCTAAAAACATATAGATGTTAAGATTTGTTAACAATGTTCATTCATTCAATCATACTGGCTGACCCAGACATATATACACAGAGACATATCTTACAAGTAAAAAGAGATTTGTGTCCTACACATACAAAATATGATTAATCTAAACAATTCGATCAACTGTCTTATTGCCTCTTGTGATATTTCATATGATCCTTGCATATGTCCTGACCGTCTATGTCAGTTTACATCATGGCAACCAACTCTTTCTTGAGGGTTTTCTTTCTCCAGAGATGCTGTTTTTTTGCACAAGCTCTTCAGGTTTCTTACACTTGTTTTCACACTGTTTATGTGCTAAAAGAGAAATGATTTAAACCAGTTTTGAACTGTGATTTCACTAATTCGTGAGCCCGAGGAACTTTGTCAAGATAGCCATGCAGTAGTGGTTACACTTTGACTTGGATTGTCAGCTTTGTTCTTTGTATTTCAGCTTGTAATCTTTAAAAAATATTACAACTTCAATCTTAATACTGTTAGCTCATTTTCCACTTTTAACTTTGTTCCCCGTTTCCCATAATGCGCCCCTAAAAGTTGGTATGAAACACAGAAAACAATTCAAAAAAGAAAACAACCGAATGTAAATATGCTGACTTCAACATATATTCAGGGTCTTCATCACAGAGATTTGCCATCTGTTGGAGGATGTTCTGCTAAGGCAGTCAGCACAGCTGACATCTGCCTGTTTTACTTCTGGCATCACGCGTACTTTCCATCTTGATGACAGGTGCTGTGTCAGCTCTGCGCCGTGTTGTTGTGTTGATAATTTTTCACCCACTGTTGTGTCAAGGTCCCAAAGGTAAGGAACAGCCGAATTAAGTGATATATTCATATACTCTCCATTAAGGAATGACTTACAGGTAACATTTTCTAATATATGGGACTCAGCACTGCATCATTACCAAATGGTGTTTCCCATTAATAAAAATATGCTCCATTAGTCAAGCTATCGAGTCTGCGGTTACAAACGCTGTCCTAATACATGGAATTTAATCCACTAAACATTTTTATAGTACAGAAAATACCAAGGATGAAATAGCAAGAATTACACCTAGTATTTGCTGGTTATTGCTTTAAAATTTAATTTGAATATCCAAAACTGATATTAGCTTTAAAACCATTAGATACCTGTTTTAGAATACGGGGATTGCTTAATTCATCCAGCATCATCACCAACCCAAAAAAGTTTAACTTGTCCAACACTTTAACTTATTCTGAAAATATCACCTTTGTATTAGCCTCAGCTTTAATTTGTGTACCAACCTAGGACTAAAAAATATAGTACACGTTGAAGTGCCAAGAAGTGTAGTTCCTCAAATGGACAAATGAACAAATATGCAGTTTGTGGCCAAACAAGCTTGCTAGCATTAAGTGAAAACTTAGCTTTAACCATGTCCTAATATGGTCATTTCCAGCTCCAAAAATTAAACAGACAAATAAATAGTTCAATTATTATTATTTTTTTTAAATATGTGTAAACATACATGGAAATACAGTGTTTAACCTCTTAAGTCCCAACGCCCCCTGATACGGGGGCAAAAGGCAGGAGATCAGTTAGGCTTGGGGCTTAAGAGGTTAAAGCAAAAACAGAGTTTGTACAATTCTAATAAGCTTGTAAGTTAATATTTGGAATACTGAAACATATTTAAAATAAAAGCTGACACACTGAGTTTAATATTGTTTATTTTATGTTTGTTTATATAATTGTAATTCTGAGCATTTTGTGGCTTATGGTGTTTTGGGAAACTATAAATAATAATCAAAATTCAATAATAATGATGATAATAATAGCCCTAAAGCCTTATGATTTCTTTCTAGCGACTCTTCCACTGAGAGCATTTTGGATGAAGCTTCACAAACAGTAGATGAATCATCTGAAGGACCAGGTGCATCTCTCAGGTTTTTTGCCAGGTCATTACTTAGTTGAAAATTGTTTCCCTTGTTAGCTAAATATAAAGAAATGGGGAGTGATTCAAGACCTTTGCACAATACTCAATAAATAATTAAATAAATGAAAAAGCAATTGCAATAAAGCTAAAATACGGGCTTCATAATTGGAGTGAACAAACTAGTGGATGGCTTTTATCTTTAACAGTATGTGTTCAATGTTAAAAACAGCGCCATGCCTTTTCAAAGCTAGTGTCATTGTTCACGCTTGTTTAAAAAAAGAATAAACACAATGGTTGTGCCCCTTTCAGTCTTTTTTTTTTAAAATTGGTATTACATTATAAAATCAAAACCTTGCCATCACAGACAAGAACCTTAAAAGAATGAGTTGCGAAACCTTTGGTTTGTTAACCATATCAGGCTAAGTCAGGCCTTTTATGTGCAAGTGTTTGAGGGCCTCTATTTTATTAGGTCAATTGTTCTCAGCATGACACTAGCTCACTTTGAAAATGCTTTGTTTTCTGCCTGGCCTGGGTTGTAGCATTCAGATTCACACTGTGCATGTTTATATGTGTGTGCGTGCGTGCATTCCTGGCTTGCCACACACTCTCGCTGGATGCAGCGGGTCCTTGTTCCCTGGCCTGACATGTAGGCACAGTAATAAAGAGAGGCAATTACAAACTGGGCCTCAAAGCCATGGTAATGGAGCTGGTCAGACAGCGATAAGCAGAGTGTGCATGAAAGTGAACAAACTCCCAGTCATGCTTTCCCCATGGAGCGTCAGTGTCCTTTTTAATCAGCACCAAGCAGAGCGCGAAGAGCCACACTGTAATTAAGCCTGCTCCACGGAGGATGAGAGGAGATCATCAGGAGAGAAAAGCCCAAAAGAATAGCGGGCACACACAAACACACACGAGCACACACAAGTACCCTTAGAGAGGACAGATAGAGATACAAGGTGAGCAAGATAGCGAGACACAAGCAGTGTATAAAAAACAGAGGAATGATGAAGTACTTGGAGGGTAAGAAACATGACTGCAAAGTAGATACCAAAAGATACAGGCATACATGTGGGAACATGTTATGAGCTATCCAATTGTGCCAATCTGTCGTTGTCTAATTAAAGTAACTAACTATGAGGTTCATTTTAATTACTAGGAATACAAATACATGACCCAAAAACTGGCATATTAAACCCAAGTTACTTGGAGTAAATGATGGTTTCAGACCAAGCTATATTCTGCAAACACTCAAAGATATTTACAATATAGGCTTGTAATGGAATAAAATAAAATATTTATTTATTTTGGAAGAGAGCGAGAGTGATGTTATAGATTATAAAAAATGGATGTAGCCATCATTTAGTTGCAAATTGGTTGTGGACTTGCAGTTCTGATTTGAGCATTTAGGCAACTGAGGACACTAAACTCTAACAACAGCGATCCCCTTGTTGCCATTAGAAAGAATACCTGGAGGCTAACACCGTGTATATACTATATATATATAAAAAAAAAAAAAACACCCATCTCGCCCCTGCGGGCGGTTTATCCTTCAAGCTCGGGTCCTCTACCAGAGGCCTGGGAGCTTGAGGGTCCTGCGCAGTATCTTAGCTGTTCCCAGGACTGCGCTCTTCTGGACAGAGATCTCCGATGTTGTTCCCAGGATCTGCTGGAGCCACTCGCCTAGCTTGGGAGTCACCGCACCTAGTGCTCCGATTACCACGGGGACCACCGTTACCTTCACCCTCCACATCCTCTCGAGCATCTTGCACCCTGCTGTTATGTGCTGGATTGTCTCAGGGGCATCTTTACACAGCCTGCACCTGGGGTCTTGCCTGGTGTGATAGACCCCAGCCTCTATGGATCTTGTGCTCAGTGCTTGTTCCTGTGCTGCCATGATTAGTGCCTCTGTGCTGTCTTTCAGTCCAGCTTTGTCCAGCCACTGGTAGGATTTCTGGATATCAGCCACCTCCTCTATCTGCCGGTGGTACATACCGTGCAGGGGCCTGTCCTTCCATGATGGTTCCTCGCCTTCCTCCTCTATATATATATATATGTATATATATATATATATATATATATATATATATATATATATATATATATATATATATATATATGTATATAGTATATACGCAGATTTGTTCTTTAATATTTCTTCTACACCTTCTGCACACCAGAAACCATTCAGAAACAGAGCATTTAGTTTACACAAGGTCTTTTATTTTGAAAACTTCCTGACCCATATGCCTTTCCAAACTATACCGGTTGGTGCTGTGAGGTAGAGAGAGCCATGGATTCACAAGCATTGAAATATGATGCAGCTGGCCCCAGTGGAAATCACATATAAGTCCATCTTTTATATACAGTCTATATGAAGTTTCTCAAACAGGACTGAAGAGGGTCATTGTATCATAAATAAGCCAAAACTACTTTTCACAAGCATTCATCTATGTAGTTTGTTGAAAGACTACTTTTAGCATTTAAAATGGGGAAGAGCTGATACTTTATGTTATGAATTGCAAGGGATTGGCATCTTATCACATGAATATTAAGCTTACATGGTGAAGATGTACACAAAGCACTACAGGCAAGTCAATAAAACCTCTCCGCCTACTAATTTCAAAGGAACAAAAAGTGAACAGAGGGAACATCAGAGAGAAGAGTGAAAGCTACCTCATATAAGCCATTCACCCCCCTCCTCTCATCAATCCCCTCCGCTTGAATCCCTGAGCTTCCATATATTTCTTCTTCATCTGATTCCGAAATGATCTCTGCTATCAAGTGGGAACACAAAGCCACTTAACAGGTTAACATATTTATCATTTCTGAATGCAGATGCTGTCAGTCAGGAGAGATTTGGCGCGTGTGTTTATGCTCATGTTTATTTATGCCGAGCTTCGGCAAAAACACTTAGAAGCACATATATTTCCACTTTCTGAGTGCAATTATTTTTAATGCTTGTATTGCATCTAATTGTTGCACATAAAAAAATAAAATGCTAAAATATTTGTGTATGTATGTGCGAAGAGAAATAGAGGGAATGATACAGCTCGTGCAGCGAAGTGCATCTAAGCATGTACCTGACAAGAGTAATAAGTTCTGTGGAGAACTGTGGAGAAGAACATTTAATCACTGGCTCTTTCCCCAAGCTCCACTGCATTTCAGAGAGAGGATCAACAAGTCCCTTTAGCCAGGGCTTTTGGTGGTAAGAGAAGAGTCATTACTGGTGCACAGACACCAGTAATAGGCAGGGAAGAATTGGACAGAGAGTCACAAGCAGTGTGCCAGACGAAGGGCTGAATCCTTTTTTGATGGACTGGGCAAAGAAGACATGCTCTTCTCAGCTTAAAAAACAAGGGTAAACCTAAGCCACTGTTCCATAATAAGATTACACACAAGAACCAGAGTACAGATAAGAACTCCCTTTCAAAGCAAACAGATCTTAGATGTACCAATATTGTAGATCACTGTCAACTTATAAAGTCAAATGTTTGCAAGTTTATCATGTAAGAGGCACTGTGAGTCAAAAAGAAGTCAAGAAAGAATAAAAACTGGAGCATCATGATTAGTAGAAACTGTAACTTTAATTCTGATTATTATTTTTGATCAAAAAGTACTGAGTGTTTCAGTTTTAGCTAAAAACGATTTTTTCCCCCTCCTATGAATTTAAAGTGAACCAAACAAAGAGCTAAAGGGAGGGCAGAATTGGACTTTGGTATTCATGCACCAATCCATTTTCTTCCACTTATCCCATTCAGGGTGAAGGTTCAGGGTCAAAGAGCTGCTCCCAGTTGCCATGGAGTGAAAGGCAGTGTACCAATGGACAGGTTCCCAATCTGTAACAGGGCTAACACATATAAACACACAATTCACATCTATGGACGATTTAGAGTCGCCAAATAATCAGCTCTGCAAAACCTTCGGAAGGAAGCAGAACTATCCAGAGAGAGCTGATGAAGATGTGGGGAGATGAATGCAAGCTTTAGTGGATTCAAACCCTGGACCATGTGGTGCTAACTACCACACCAATGCGCCATCATGTAGATCTCGGTCTTTCATGATGAGTTGAAGGGGCTCACTACAGGATACATTTCAAATTAAAAGCACAATTTTTAAGAAAAGTTAATATAGTGGCAGTTTACAGGTAGCAAAAAAAGCGGTCTTCATTATTTACAATATTATCTTACACATATTATTGTTTACTGTGGTGTTACATTCTATAAACTGATTTTTATCCATCTGTGCTGTGTAGCTCACTCTGAAAATAAGCATATTAAAGCTGTGTCCACACTGGAAGCGATTTGCTCAGCGTGCACCATTTTGAAACTGACTACTAGTCGCTTGCGGACATTTCAGTCTCCGGTTCCCTAATGTCATATGTCAATCAGCGGTTTCCTGCACTGACACTGGTAGTCGCTTCAGTTGGTTGCCTAGAAGCTGAATTTGAAATTTGTCTCGCTTACCCACTTTATGTCGCCAGCAGTTATTTTGCCTGCAGTCGCTTGAAGTCGCCAAATGTTATTGGTATATTATGGTCTCTGATGGCCACATCACTTCCAGTGTGGATGCAGCTTTAGAAGCTACTGCTGTAACAGCTCTGTGAGGCTGTAATTAAAGCAGTGCTTTGAGCTCAGTGGTATTGCCAATAAGTTCACGTGCTCTCAGAGGCGAGGCTGTTATTTAGACGTTAAGCAGTTTGACCACAGCAGCTTAACATGTTAGCATTTTAGCGAGTGATAAATAACAGTAAACACAAAGCACAGACACTAAATAATGCTGCTAAATGTAGTTATGCAAACTGACCGGAGGAAAACATGAATGAATTTCTTTGTAGAGCAGTGCTTCCCAAAGTGTGGGGTGGGACTTAGAGGTGAGCGGATCGATCAAATCATCAATAGTATTGATATTTGCTGGTATTGGTATTGGATCGATACTTGCGTGGTAGGATCGATACTTTATGTGTATCCTCTAAGTTCAGTATAAAGCACACCGAACTGTGTTAAATTAAATATTTATTTGGAAATGAAAAAGTATACCTCAAACATGCACTATGAAAAATATCTGAAGCTTTTTGTGTTGACTGTCACGTCCTTTTATTCATAGCCTACCTACAGCACATTTAAGCAACTGAAGCTGACCACAGTGCTTTAGAGACGGGCACATTTACATTCTAGGTCTCCAAAAACCCAGTTTCAAAAGACACAAAAATCTGAAAAAAGTGTTTTATTTTGTTAACAAAGTATTGTGGAAAGTAAAACTCTCAGTGATTTAGTGGTCATAAGTCACACTAATGCTCTCCCCTACATAAGCTGCCTTTATAAGATAAAAGTATCGGTATTACTATCAGCAATACCTACCCTATATGTACCTGGTATCGGATTGATACCAAAATTTGTATATGAATTATATGAATGTATTTATTTATATAAAAAGTGAACTAAAACTGGTAATAGGAGATGGTTAGTTTATGATAATAGTCATTACTCTGATCTAAATTTACTGCTCTTGTATTGATGTTTGTTTCAACGGCAGTGGCAGGTGGGTTTCATAGTTTGCATATGACTGGGAAGCTTTAACACTGGATGTTGTTTTTGAATACATTTTTGAAGGAAATAAATCGCTTTCTTTTGTATTGTATTGTATTGTGTGTAAACACACCTAATTACCATCCTTACCAGCCTAAAAACATAGAAAGTAGAGTGGATACAGATTTTAGATGAAGCAAACAGCAGCACAAAAACAGAAACTATGTAATCAATGTAAATATGCAGTCAAAGCGACATGATTATACACACAGTACACTAATACAGATACCTGTTTTTCCTTTTATACTACCGTTGCCTTAGCAGAAATACATTCTGTCTGCTTTCCCCCTTACCTAAAACTTCAGCATCTCTGTAATGGGTATCTCTGCTTTTACCCACCACACCAATGCCAACTACACTGTTCTGTCCTTTGTCAGATTCAGTTTTCCACCATCACAGAGAACACTGCACAAGTACTGACTCCTGCGTAGACTGTCAACATCCATAGTGAGATTCTAGACAAGCACAAGCAACGTCTGCGCACAGCCTCAAATGCAACCACAGCCTAATACTCCAGGTTAACACTGCACAACATCCATCAAATCAGCCTTTTCCTCTCTGAGGATTCTGGACAGCTCTTTGCTCATGCTCTAATCATCTCAAATTTGAACCACTGCAACTTCCCTTCTAGCAAAGTACAGCTTACTCAGAATGTTGTAACCTACTGTAGCTTATTTCAGGTTCTTCAAAATGAAACCTTGCCTCTTTTGTATGTTTTTTTTTCAATGGGTGCCAATACACAACTTAATATTGCTACTGATACTGTAAGAGTGTTATCCCGGTGGAGGCACTGCAGGACCGTTTTGAGCTAACAGAATATAACATGGTCTGTGGAGTACAATCAGAGGACAAAGCAGAGTCCCCCAGCTACATAACATTGTATTTTTTTTTATGTGGACCCTTCAATTTCATTAAACGGTTAGCTGTTTTCTTTGCTTCACTTTAAACAAGCACTGGGAAACAAAGGAGATGAAATCCCATCTTAGGGTAGAAAAGGGGTTTGAGGGCTGACAATAGGGAGGAAGTTAAGCTGGTCTGTTAGTGCTGAGAAGGAGAATAAAAGATTGATACAAAGGGACATAATTGAAGACAAACTACAACAAAACAGTGTGCAGGAGGTGTGGAGTGGGATGAGGATTACTTGGTACAAGATGGCAGGCCAAATGGGGAAAGTGAATAAAAATAGAGTGAATAACTTAAGCCCAGTATTGAAGAGGTTCATTGTGGAGACCAGGCTGCTTACACCTACTACCCCAGGTTGACAGGCCTAATTAGTACAACAATGTGACTGATTAGAACGCTGCTTCCCTGCCAGGGTTCACCTTTACAGTCTCCGGTCATTCAGACTCCAGAGTTGCAGCTTTACTGTGAAGGGCAAGAATGAATCCGGGTATAGCACAGTGGTGTGAAAAGAACTGCAGGAAGTCTAATGTTAGATAAAAGATCCGATTAAGGATTTCAGCCTGTGAATATATAGCTGAGGGTCAGTGTCATCAAAAAGTGTTTTTTTTTTTTTTTGATGATACTAGAAAGCTCATGAGCGGTGACATGAGGCTGCTTTTTTAGGATGGAGTGACGTAAACTTTAAGAGTCTGCCTTTTTAGTATGCTGGACAGGCAGACACTGAACAGCCAGAGAATCCAGATAATAGAGTTCAGGATAGGTTCATATTTCTTTGTCTGCCTCATCATATAATATGCTATAATACTCATATACCCATAGTTTAAAATAACCCAACAACATTTGTTCCTGCCCCTTGTTCCTGTCTGCAGTGGCTGTATCGAGGCCACTCCTTAACTTGATTTCAAGCTAAGTGATGAAGGACAAAATCTGCCGTCAGCTTCAAAGTGATGGCAGTGGTTTCTTGTGGATGTATCAGGCTTTGGTTGCCTTGATAAGCCTCTAATGTATTTATTGTCGGTAATATATGTCAGTAAACAGTGTTCTGCACTCTCATTGGTTGTCTATTGAATCACATGCCTGGAAATTAAGAAAACTTTTTTCCTGTCCAGTGTTTATTTTGCCCATAGCAGCTTGAAACAACAAATGTCATTCAGTTTGTCTGGTCTCTGATTGCAATGTCACAGTCACTTCCAATGTCACTGTCACTTCCAGTGTGAACACAGCTGAATTATAAAGTTAATTCACTTTAATAAAATTTAAGAGTGCATTAATGCACAGAAAATGGACTGTGGATTTATTAATTTATAGTGCATAGAAATTCTCTTATTGAGGGATCTGATCTTTTCTTCCAGTAGGTACAGGAGGAAAGATAGAGCAGGAGTATAACTTCTAATATATATTTATACTGACATAAACATACTGGACTCATTTAGAAGAAAGAAAAACCCTAAAAAGAAATCCTCTCATTATCATCATCGGGACTTGTTTACAAAAACAAAAACAGCTGAGGGTCTTAATGCAGTAAAGAGAAACTGCAGGCTGGCACAAGACAACTCAATCAGCGCGTAGTCTCAGTTTCCAAACGGAGATGCTAATCAACAACACAAATGATTACAACTGACATACACACAGAATATTATAATCTAATAGAGCAACACCAAGAAAACAAAACAGCAGACTGCTGCAATGTAAACACCATCAGCTCTGTGCGGCAGGAACTGCGAAGCAGCTTGATTTTGATTGCCGCCATCTTCATCACAACATCCAACCTGTGATTGCTGCAGTGTTCAAAAAGTTGCTGCTTCCCTGAAATTGCAATATGAATCACCTGCCTGCAAGAGCTACACATCAGAAAGATTTACCATACGATGCATCAAAGCATAAAACCGCTCTGTAAGTTTATGTTTATCTCTATATTTCTCTGCATGTAAATGTGATCTGATTGCTACAAGACATAATGTGCCTCCACATGTAGTTGTGGGAGGCTACAGTATGAATTATAGAGTAGCTTAGTAAGTGAAACTACTCAAACATTAAAACTGCAGCTGTTAACAGCAAAGGGTTGCAGTGGGTCAGAGATGCTTTAACTCACTCACTCATAGCGTCATAAAAAATATGGGAAAAGTATTTCATTCAAACCTAACTTTGCTATTAACTAAACTCTCTGCGCATACAAACTCACACTTTAATTTCCCTCAGTAAACTGTCCAACCATCAAATCTTTACACTTCTGAATGATAAGAATAAAACTGTGACTTCACACTTGTCTGTACCTACACAGCACATTCTGGGCATGTTATCTATAGTTAGATTTAGCTCCATTTTGAGTTGATATACCAAGCGTCCTCTAGTTTCACCAACAGCTTCAATATTTTTGTTAATCTGTATGACCTGCTGTGATTTTTTTCTGATTTTCTGTCACATTAGCTGTCACAATAGCGGTTGCTCATATTAAGCATGGACAAGATTTAATAATGAGGTCTGCATATGTGCATGAAATCTATGTGAGCCGAAAGCTTAGGCGTTACCCTGCTTTTAGTGCTCGATTTTTCCCTCTCTCTCTTTGGTCTGATTGATGTCAAATGGAGAGGAATGGATTTTCTTGCATGGTAAACACAGACACAGAAAGAGCTTTGGGTCTGAGAGCTTGAAACTTGAAAAATATTTTCCACTGCTGTGCTCTGGAGTACACTGCAAACAGGATTTCCACTTGTTTTGGTTGTGTAGGATAGCTATATTTGTTTGACTTTTTCAAAGAAAGTACTACAGAAATGACCAACAACAGCCAAAAGCCAACAGTTTTGTTTCTTCCACTTCACAGAGGACTCTTTCATCAACAGAGCCCATAATGAAGCTGTAGCTTTAGATAGGCTCGTGCTAAAAGACAAAGCTGTTCCATCTATAAAGGGAAATGTTGAAGAGTTGGAACTGCAAGCTGCAAGTAACATTTCACTGAAATCTTTGTACTTCATTGGACAAAATGGTTTTCTGTGAAGGGAATGCTTGTATTGTGTTCTTTAATAAGTATTTAAATTAGTTTATGCTTTTTACAAGTCTATTTTAGAAGTCTGAAATTGATTAATGGTTGCAAGTAACCGCTGGTGGATGAGATCTTCCTTGACTTCCTTAAGGCTTAGCATGCTTTGGAGCTGTAAAGAAAAGGAACCAGAGGATAGATTCCAGCTTCAGGAACATCATACTCCTCAGCCACTCCTCAGAACATCACACGCTGGAAAGTCTATGCCAGCGTACTGGAGATAAGAGTTCTTCCAATAGTCAAACTTTGGATCCAGGAGAAACAATGCGATTTTCATTCTGGTCCTGGAATGCTGGACCAGCTCATTATTCCTTTAATGATATTCAAGGATTCATGATAGTTTGCCAGCTAGTCTACATGTGATTTATGGACCTGGAGTATGTTCCTTTGGGTGTGGTTGTGATTCTTTTGGGTTTATTGAGCAATAACCTCCAGTTTGCACTGGGGAATATGCAACTCCTATGTGGCTGGGATGAGAATTAACATCTCCGAGTCCTGTTTTTTAGCTGGAAAAAAGTGGAGTGCTCACTTTGGGTTGTGAACAATTTGCTGCTACAGGTGGTGGAGGTTAGGCATAGCACCTGCAGTCATGGGGATGCTGTACAAGTCTGCTGTGATGAAGAGAACGCTAAGTGTGAAAGCAAAGCTGCCAGTTTATCAGTAAGTCTACGCTCTGACCCTCATCAAAGCCAGTTTAGCTGGTTCTGCATTTTACTGGGATGCCCCCTGAAAGGCAAAGTTTTCCAAGTACATTCTACCAAGAGGAAGCCACAGGACAATCCAGAGCACACTGGAGAGTCTACATCTCCTGCTGACTTGCAAACACCTTGGAGGTCTAGGTGTCTCTGCTGATCCATACCCAGATAAGTAACGGATGGATGGATAAAAGTGACTAATGGGAAGTGATGTGAAATTTACTTCATTGGTGAATCCTTCGTTTCAAGTGGAAAGAAGTGGAGTCCCAGGATAAATGTATATAGCTGGAAGAAAGAATAAGAGGCTTCCTTCAAAAAAAGGAAGCAAGACAATACAATATAAATGCATGTATGAGTGGAGATAGATGCTTTAAACTACTTCCACACAATTTCAAGATAGTTTCTTACTTCAGTTTATGAGATTTACTTCTACTGTTAAGTCATTACGGTGGCAGGCTTCAGTATCATGACTCAAGCCTTACTTTACAGCTTGTGAACATTTTTTCTGTTCTTGGATCATCGCTTGCTCATATCCAAATACTGTGGAAATGGTAAATCATCTGATACTTATATAGTGCCTTTCTACTCAATTTGAGCACTCAAACTGCCTTCCATCACAAGTCTTTTTCATCCAATTGCATACAGCACTTCTATTTTCTATTCAAACTATCAATATATGGCAAAAAAAGTAAAAAAAGAAGGATGTATACCAGTATACCAGTCCTTCACATGGACGGAGGACTCAGGGATCAATCCAAGCACCTGAGCCACAGTGTTTAGGTTTCACTTAGGTTTACGTCTCTGATATTTATGTGACCATTTTCATATACTGCTTTTATTTGCTCCTTCAACAGACCAATTTTCTTCATGGAAATCAATAATGTTTTTCATCCACTAGCTGTGTGTGGAAGTCTGTATCTAATTTCAAGCCCTGGTGTTGGCACGTGAGGCTGCAAAGGGACCACTACTGTCTGCATACACGCTCTACCTCCAGGCTATAGACACACCTTACACTCCATCCAGTGCTCTGCAAGCTGTCGCTATAATCCACTTAGCTCTCCTTTCCATGCTACGACCTGGTCATCCTTCCAGCCCGACCCCCCTTCTCTGCCTCCTTGAGCTTAATAGTGGAGTGACCTCCCCACTCCAGCCAGAACATCCGACTTTTACAAGTTTCTTCTATTAAAGAAATACCTCATATGCTCTCTCTTTCCACTTGATAAAATCTCAAGGCTTTTCTATTTTTGTGGACTAACATCCCCTTTTTCCACAAGAATCTGCATTACTTTATAGTTTTTAATTGTTTAACTCTTTGACTTCTTTCCAATTATTTTAGACCAAAATAACACTTTTGACCCCAATAGTCAAAAGTGTTATTATCAGTATCACTTTTGTGAATTTTGGATGCATTTTCACTGCTCCACATATGACATGTCACTGCAGGTAAGACCATCTGCTATATGTATAAAATGTAAAAATGGAAATGTAACGTGTGCCAGATCTACATGACAGCCAGCGCATGAGGGAGCTGGCTCATCACTGCGTTCATATCCTGACACTCTGCTGGGACGGTGACAGCAAAGTCAACGTGGGTGAGCTGTAATCAGTACTGAATAGGATATACTCTTGTGACTCAGGCGACAGGGAGATGCACAGATTCAAAGAAAAACAAACATATCAACATACAAGCTAGGACTTTGATATTTTCTAGAGGGACAAAAAACTAGAACACATTCAAACACTCAAAAATTATCAAACCTCCCAGTGCTGTCTTGTACCTGATGGTGAAAGAGTGCCGTGGTGTGAGGCCGGGGTGATAACCAAGCACTGGTTGGGATGAAAGGTCAGCAGACAGAGTGATTCCAGAGCCCTCGAGGACCAGGGCAATGTGGTTGGGCAGCAGCTCGGGGGTCTCAGAGGCAAAGGTGATGAAGAGAAGCTGGCCATAGCTGTAGACTTTGTGACCCAGGAATTTCACTAGAGTGGTAAGGGCAGAAACTGGATGTTAGAAAGATGCATGGGTGGAGCTTTATTACTGGAGTCTGAGTCAGCTCTGTGCCATCAATGTAGTAAATACAGAGCTAAACTTTTGTGTCTAAGCATGGTGTTTTTGGAAGTAGGATTAATTGTTTTTGTGCTTTTCAAAGAATCTGCCAGTTCCTTTCACTTTGAGTTGATGTGTGTGTTCATGAGGGCAGTGGAGTACAAGCTTTTGAGATCACGTGGAGCACTGCGGGAGTCTGTGTGTAATTACCCACCCTCTAGGCTTTGGCTCCTCATATAACAGGACTTCAAAGATTTTTAGCTACCACAAGATACCCCCCACTACCGCTACCACCCCAAACTGGCCAAAAGAACATCACACAAGAGTTATACGCTTCTGATGTATAAAAATAGGCAAAAATC
Organism: Pelmatolapia mariae; assembly: GCF_036321145.2. Classification (NCBI taxonomy): domain Eukaryota; kingdom Metazoa; phylum Chordata; class Actinopteri; order Cichliformes; family Cichlidae; genus Pelmatolapia; species Pelmatolapia mariae. Next base: position 17,838,239 of record NC_086233.1, on the reverse strand, counting down.
TTCCACTTCCTCATTATGCAGATTTGAAAAATGTAAAAAGCCCAAGCCATTGTATAGATCCTGTACAGTTTTGCTCTAAAAATGCACAAATTATAACAATTTCTATTTAAAGAAAAAATAAAAAAAAAACAGAAATAAAGCAAGCTGCCGTTCTCTACAATACCTGGATGAGTGAGTGGGCAAAACTGACAGGTTGCACGCTTGGTTGCCATCTTGTTTTTGAGCGTAATGGTGTGTGAAGTACATCCTGAACTCTTTTGGGGGTTGAGAGGGCTGTGGACTTGAAAGAATCATTTTGCTTGCGAGGGGCCTCTGGCGTCACTCAGAACAATTCACCTGTCTTATCATCTAATATCTGCTCAACCAGGAGCTGCCTTTTATTTTCTGGGCTGTGCCCTTACATGTGCAGCTTGCCCTCGCTGTGACGTCCACAGCCGTGTTAATCGATGGTTTTTACTTGACCTCTCTCTCACCTGCCGTTTTACACTGTGACTTGAAGTGTTGCTTTTCACCAGTGCTGCTCGCAATTACCTGATGATTTGTTAAAGTGCCTTGGTTAAGTACTGTTATACACTATTGCTTTAATAAAATGAAGCTTAATTGTTATTTCGATTTGGTCTGGACCGTGCTTCTTCTTTTATCACAGTATGCAATTTATGATCAAGTAAATGATGTTTAGTAAATGTATAACACAATAGATTCTTATATAGGTAGTCATGCTGTAGCTTCAGCAACTTTTCCAGTGAGACTTTTGTAACTCTAATGTAAGGATTATTTTCTTCCAACATGAAGTGACAGACTGTTATGTCTAATAAGCTGCAAGCTTTCACACATAAGAAACCAAGCTCAAAAACCAAGCCAATGCATCACACTTCCATCACAGTTGCTAACATTTTTTTTCTTTTTTGCAACAATGCATGAACGAGGGATGGGCACTGTGTTATTGATATGTATTAATCCCTATCAGTAGGATTAGTATTTGTGGAAAATGAAAAACAGGCAGTAATGAAAGGGAGAAGGCTTCAATTACACGACCAATCAATAGCACTCGTCTAAGTCTAATAAGGCATCATTCATGTAAACGCAAGATCAAAATCAATTGAAACAGGCACAGCGAATCAGAACAAGGATAAATGGTTTCACAAGCAGCTGCTGAGGACGAAACATTTACTCATTTTGAAATGAGCTGTTGCAGGTTTTAGTGTAATTTCTGAATCAATCGATGTTCCTTACTGTTAAAAAAACAAAATCGGTCAGGAAAGAAAAGAGGCTAAGCTAATTCATTGACCAATTAAAGACTAATTCCTTCATAGAGCACCTTCTAAATATCTAACCCAGTAGAAAAAATGACCAATATTGAAAGGCCAAGATGTTTAACTAAAGTAGCCAATCAATACATTTCTGAGCCTGACCACCATTTAAGTCTGTCTAATTTAGACCCAAAGACTGAAGCGCCTCCACATGACGTGGTTATTCAAGGTAAATAATTCAAGTCTGCATTTCACAGCAGTTTATAAACACAATTCTGTTTAAAGCCTTAACACTGATTTATGGATCACACAGGGCAACAGCTAGTTTTATTAGCATTAGTTTGCTGCAGGCTAAAATGCTCCAGCTTTCATTTGGCAGATCATAAGAAAACAAACGACTCCAAATTCAGGACTGTCCGTGTGGACTGGAGGTTTGGCAGCAATAAAAATAAAGATAAAAGCAAGATGTGTAGCTGTCTGGCTTGTCACCAATGTGCGCTCTATAATGGTGTTGCATTTACTTGGTTAAAACTTCTCTGCTGGTATAAATTAATATAGTTTTCTTTTCTAAATTTATTTTATTAAAGATGTAAACACACAAAAGATTTTAGTAGAAAACACAAAGGTTATAAAAGAAATAAATAAATTATCATCTACTAATACACAAATAATTTATCCTAAGACATGTGGCCAAAAAAAGGAAAAATTATTTTGTGTATTTGTTTGTATATGTTCAGATGTACAGTCAGTAATTTCTTACCTTTCTATAGGCTTCATGTTTTCAGCTAAATGTTCATGTTAAATCAGCATGGACGTGAGTGGGTTAGGACTAAACATATATATTTAGTTTCACATAAATCTGTAACAAAGCATTGTTTAATAGACAGAGCATATTTATGCATTCAGTGTTGCTCATGCTATGCGGGCACCAACGTTCAAAGTTACAATTTCCCTATAGCTTATATTTTTTCTCATACAGGGTGACATTTTCTACTATCTGAACTGTTAGTAAAACTAAACAGAAATAATGATCACAGCATTATCTAAAATTTTAGAAACTTGTTTTAGTGTTTTAACAATTGCTTTGGCACTTTTTGTCTGACCACTTTTGAAGCTATATATATATAAAAAAATGATGCATGCTGAAAACTAAAAACACATGCAGCAAAAGACTATTGTTTACCAGTGAAGGGTTGTACCTCACCAAAAGCCTTTAATTCATGTGTCAAAGTTAAGCTTTTATTTCGTGGAATAAATGGTGGCAATTACCAAAATGACAAGTTTCTTGACATTGTGTAAACCAGGGTGGGTGACATTTTTTTTTATATTAACAATTTGACTAAATGAGAGTGGACTCATGTGTGTCTCTAACACTGTAGTCCTATTAGTTTTCTACCAAAAAACCTTCTGCTATTGTACATCACTGTAAGGGAAAGGGTAAAAGAAAAAAAGGGAGAAAGTTACACAGTGACTCTCAGTAAAAACAAATGACGTTGTTGTGTCAAAGTTGTGTCAGTTGTATACAGTTTGAACATTCTTGGTCATGTATATCCTCTTAGTCAAAATTAATTGCATTTCTACTAATTAATTAATAATGTTTTTATCCTCTGAAACATAAGATCATTATTTCATTGTGTGAGTCATCACTTGCATAATAATTCATCTGTCAAAATCTGAGGAGATTGTAAAACATGCTTATAGAAAATAATGGTAACAGAGCTCTGACAATTTCTGAACATGGAGCAGACAGATTTGTCTATTACAGATTTTATTTGTAACGCCTGTTCATGGAGAAGAGAGAAGTGTAACAATTGGATGGGACGGATGTCCCATTCACACCATTTTGACAGTTTTGCAGTGCAAAGGAGAGCATTGGGTGTGGGGTTGATGATAATCTATGGTCAAACAGAGTGGTAAGATTTCCTGTCATTCCTGACACTGTTTTGTTTTTAACAGCAGTTTTATTTTTAGCTGTAACCATGACTGATGTATTACAAATCTTTGACTTAGCTTCATGTGTTTTTGAACGATACCTATGGATGCATTTCAATAAAATGGAACTTTATGTATTATCTCTGCAATCTTCTCTTTGAGATGACATAGATGAACTCTTTTATAAGGTTTTGCCTCGACTGTCAATCTCTCAAACACTACACAACAAGGACTCAAAAATGTATCACCACCAGCACCAGATCATTGTTGCACTGTAAAAACAGTCCAGGTAGAGCTAATATGTTTTGGAATCAGACAAGTGGTTATTACCAACATTTGGGTAGTGATGCACTGTAATGAGTAATGTAAGAAACTTGTGCTCACCGAACTATTACTTTCGAAATGATTAATAGGAAATACATACTGAACATCAATTGCATAACTGTGGGTAATGAGCCCAGTAATACTATTGTGTGACTAAGCTAATATTCTCTCCTAAAGTGCTCCCTTATGGTGGTGAGGGCTTCGTTTTCAGATGTAGCTTGTTGGCTATTATTCTGCTGGGGGTTTGATTTACGTCATGTGGTTCCTGGGAGTTCTTTCTCTGTCTGTAAGGAACTGAGGAACCAAGGGATAATTACTCACAATCCTAATAGACCATCGAAGAATAGCCCCACTTGCAGGCCAATCTCCAAAGTAATGAATCACTATAGAAAAAACAATGAAAGGATTATTCATGCGTAAGTGTGATTTGCAGTCTGTGTATTTCCAAGGATTTATATTCATTCATCATCTCACATGAGAAATTGGGGAGGATTTAAAAATGTAACAAATAAGTAAATAGTGCAGCGTGCTGTATTCATATGCAACTTGCTTTTCTACTTCATGAAAAATTGATTACTCAATCAACTTCAGTCCCAAATAAATCAGCAAGTTACCGCTAAAAAATAGGTAACAAAGTAAAAAGTTACTTCAGAAAATGGGATAAAAAAACAAACATACATTTATTTTTAAAAAAAAGTCTTCCTTCCTCTTTGAGTTTTTAACTCAGCAAAGACTCTTGTAATGTATATACGGGCTTAGTACCTAAATTCACGTCACAAAGATTATGACACGAAGATAATGTTGTACATTACGATCTACATTAGAGTTAAAAAGGAAGTTTTATATGTGTGTGTATGTATATATATATATATATATACATATACATACACATACATATATGTATATATGTGTATATATATATATATATATATATATATATATATATATATATATATATATATATATATATATATATATATACACATACATATATATATATACACATACATATATATATATATACACACATACATATATATATATATATATATATATATATATATATATATATATATATATATATATATATATATAAAACGGGACATGTAATTTCAAAAACCTCAGATAAGGATTGTAAAGTAATCAGTTTGTGGATTTGCCATCAAAAATAACTGGGTGATGTTGTGCTATTCTTTAGGTCAGGGGTCCCCAATCCCAGTCCACGAGGGCCGGTGTCCCTGCAGGTTTTAGATGTGTCCTTGATCCATCACAGCTGATTTAAATGGATAAATTAGCTTCTCAACATGTCTTGAAGTTCTCCAGAGGCCTGGTAATGAACTAATCATGTGATTCAGGTGTGTTGACCCAGGGTGAGATCTAAAACCTGCAGGGACACTGGCCCTCGTGGACTGGGGACCCCTGCTTTAGGTACAGTTCATGATACAAAACATTACTGTATATACAAAAATAGATTTTACCCACTAGTTAGTGAAATCCAGTTTTAAAGCTTTAATTTAGCATTTTAGCTGCTGAAATTTTGGAATGCTTTCAACAAATAAGTTATTAAGTAAAATAAGAATTTTAAGGCATAAGAAAGTCAAGCAAGTTCAATTTTGTGTTCTGCAGCATAGGAGACCTTTTAGCTGCTCCCACAGAGACCATTAAGTCACCACATGGTTCCACCTACTCTTCGCATTTCATCCTTGTCATTCTCTCATAAAAATGTCAGTAAAGTTGTGATTGCAGTATTTCAGCATCTAGCAAGCTCTACTTATGAAGAGCTTTGAAAACCAATTAAATGATAGTAATTTTACATTCTTCAAAGGTCAGAAAGAGAAGGCTAATAATCTACAGTGATGGATTATGTTGCACTGGTACACAACAGACTGTTACATCCATGGTCACTGCTCAGTTTGGTACATATAAGAGTGAGAGATGCCATTCAAAGAATTATGAATTGAATTTCTGGCAGAATTTTGTTACAGCAAAGCACAAAAATGTCTAAAAACGTATTTTATGGGAACAATCAACAAATTGAAGAAATTTCTGTCAGATTAAACCAGATACTTTATACATATCAGCCACGATATCTCATGTAACATCTGCCTGTATTGTAGAATGTAGTTGATTAAAAAAACAGAAAACCTCAAGGTGGCATCAGTACAGGTCAGCTGACAACAGCTGGTTTTCAAAGAATAAAAAATATAAATATACAGTCCACCACATAAATGATTAGTCTTTTATACCTCTGCCCAAATCCAACGTTCATCCTGGTGCTAAGTTATTAGCAAAAGCCAGCTTGATTAGCATGCTGCATAGTATATATTATAGTATTTTTTATATCAAAGAAACAGATAGTTAGTGCAATGCAATGTAAAATGAAATATTATTATTTAACTCACTAAAACCGGGTAAAAGATTTCTTGGATGGGTTGCTAGTATAACTAACCATATGGCTAGTTATAAAACTTTCTGGATAAGTGATAATTAGAAAAATAAATAATAGAGGTCCAATTTAGTGGCCTAATAACCTGAGGTGAAGCAGCTAGTATCCCGCTATGCACCCACCTGACACTCAGCAGCAAATCTCTAATATCTTTATTAGTGATTTTCATACCTTTAAGTCTTCTATAGCAGTGATTATAGAAATCACAGAAGTTCCCAACTGATAGAGGTGACCTGGAAGTATCCAAATACTAAGTAAAAGAAGCTTCAATGCTTCTTTTACTGCTTCCTTTAGCAGAGGAGACACTGGGACCATGCTTTATTAAAGGGGAGGAGAAAAGGCAGTTCCATAATTCATAACAAAGGACCACCTTTGTGTGTTCGTGGCTCAAGAGTTGGGCGTTCGCCTTGTAATCGGAAGGTTCCCTGTTCGAGCCCCGGCTTGGACAGTCTCGGTTGTTGTGTCCTTGGGCAAGACACTTCACCCGTTTCCTACTGGTGGTGGTCAGAGGGCACGGTGGCGCTAGTGTCCGGCAGCCTCGCCTCTGTCAGTGCGCCCCAGGGTGGCTGTGGCTACAATGTAGCTTGCCATTACCAGTGTGTGAATGTGTGTGTGAATGGGTGGATGACTGGATGTGTAAAGCGCTTTGGGGTCCTTAGGGACTAGTAAAGCGCTATACAAATACAGGCCATTTACCTGACAATTCATGAAAACAATCAACATAATAAACAAAGTGTATGTAAATGTTAACTGTAACTACCTTTTCCATTTCATGCCATTACCTGCAGATATATTTTGAGGTTTTAACAACTGCCTCTTAACCTCACAGCAGAAGATTATGAGCTCTATTAAGTGATTAAAGTGTGTTTAAGGTTCTGTATAATCAGTTTGCATGAATGTCCTTTGCTGTACTGCAGCCTTTAGGATTATCATAATTTCGTTTTTATTTGAGGTCAGCTGCGATAAGTGATGGATAGAGAGAATTTTAATGCAGTCACAGAAATCCTAAACAGGGCAGTGAAAAAGAGTTACACTGGATAACAGCAGGTAAATATTAGAAAATAAGATGTATTGAATGTTATAGGCTATTGGACAGACTTACTAATCAGGGGAAATTACTGTGAGACGAGTGAAGGTCGTTCACATTCTCAGTGCACCTCTCTTCTGTTTTGCTAATTTTTACCAGTTCTACTCACCTTTCCTTCACCTCAATGTTGTTTTCATCGAGGTCGAGGAAAAGAGGTTAGGAAAAGGAAAAGGAGGGACTTTTCAAGCACCCACACTTTACTTATGGACACATGATATTAGTTAACAGATTGTAGACGATAGACCTGCCCTTAAGTTATTTTTTAAAATAAAACTGCTTCATGACCATGTTATTTTTTCAACATTGGCTCATAAACATTAATGTACTGATAAGTGTAGTAGCCTCTTTTTTTGTTTAAAGCAAAAAAGAGGGTGAGTGAACCTCAAAGTCTCTTACACTAATGACTCGCTCTAAATTAAAATAACTTATATCTTGCTTGTTTTACTTTCAGATATATTGAGGTGTAAAACGAATAGATTTAATTTGGTTTGTGTCAGAAAAACCAGGTGAATTCAGGAAAAAAACAGTTTCAGGGCATGGGGATTTCCACATTAAACAAGCAAAATATGCTATCTTAACTCATCAGGTTTCAAGGTGCAATTTTCATAACCTCTGAAGAGATGCCAGGTTGGAGTGAGACTCCCAGTGCTCCTTTTGTTAAGTTGAACCACTGACCGTCTATGAGCTGTTGGTGGCTTTGTAGAGACAAAACAATAGTACCATCAAATTTCTCATCCAAATCTTGGCAAGAAAATGATTAAATGCATTTCCTAAAATGTCAAAAAGTACTGCTCTAGGCAAAAAAATACCAAGCATTCACTGAGCTTCTCCAATTGGTTGGTGTTCTCTGTTTATCATTGTGCAGCAAATATCAAAACAAGATATTTTAAGATGTCATCTTGGACTCTGGAAGCTGAAGGACAAAACAATCAACAGTGAAATATATCAACAGAGAAATTGCTAATAAAAATAATAGCTGCAGCCCTGGGTCATTGCAAATAAATGATGCGTGCATTTGAATGAACAACAGCAAAAGCAGCAAAAAGAAACCAGAGCTGCAGTTTGAGCCACTTGATTTCAATTTTGTTTCTATGAGTCTGTCAGAATGATCTGAAGTCCGCTCACTGTGCCACCTTTGACACTGTGCCAGAAACACATAAAGCTGCCATCACAACAAGTGATAGATGCCCGTATAACTTTTGGGGAATGGAGAAGCAGCTCCCAATCAATCAGAGGGTTTAGACTTTGCTCCAACCAAATTAAATCAACTCCATTTCAATTAAATCACTGCTGCCTCACACAAACCGGAGTCCCACTGAGGCTCTAACATCGACCACCATGCAGGCAATCTGAGGGCAAAGGCTGGATGGACAAACCTTAAACTTTTAAACAGGTTCAATACTCTCAGGACTCTAAAAGTCTGACACTAAACTGCACCGCCTGCAGGCGCTCTATGGCCCCGCGGTAGCTGCAATATAAACGTGATTCCAGGAAAGGAAGGAAGATTTTATTCATATCCAAGCTGACTGATAAAGCAAAACACATCACAGAAAGTAAGCACATGCCGACTAGTGTACTACACATGAAATACAGAAGCACAAAGAGCAATTGTATATAAGAGAAATACACTAGGGCAGCGGTCCCCAACCCCTGGGCCACGGACCGATAGTCGTTTGATACCGGGCAGCGAGAGTTAAGGCTCGGATGTGAAATATATGGTTTTCAGGGTTTTTATTGGTTTTTAATCGTTATTTTTTTTTATCATTAACTTGGTTTCCCTGGGTCTTTTCTCGTGCGTTATGAATACATTTTCCTTTTTTTTTGTACCGGTACTGGTTTTATTTTGTTGTATTTATCTGCGAGACCTTAAAGGCCAGTCCGTGAAAATATTGTTGGTCATAAACTGGTCCGTGGCACAAAAAAAGGGTTGGGGACTGCTGTACTAGGGGACTGTGGCTCAGGTGGTAGAGAGAGGTTTTGCAGTTTGGTTCTTGGTCTGCTATGTGGACCCACATAATCTCCACTTTGGAAAAACATTGACTGGTCTGCTAACTTTTTGGGGGGTTTCTATTGTATCCAGCGGATTCCTCGCCTAAAAGTTCCTATTATGTCTTTTGGTCATTGTTAAATTTTTTTTAGATATGCTTTTAAATGGCTAATAAAAAATTACATGTGATCAAATGGCACTGTATGGTTTCAAGATTTCATTCCTGCTATCCACATTGAGATTTTTAACAACATGCAACCAAAGATGGCTTCCAGAACCAAAAGTCCCATGCCTAGAGATGATGTATATTCATATGCAGATGTCCGTGTGTAATTAATGGCAGCTCTGCTGCCATTAGTGTGCGTGTGGGTAAATGCAAAACACATGCAATACACTTTGTAAAAGTGATGAGGTTTAAAGATGCTATAAAGGCTAAGAGCAGACTATTTTCTGTTTTACAGTTTTTAAGAATTACAGCTGCTTCATATACTTCAGAGAAGAGGACACAGTGGAGTGTGAAGCAGAGTGAACCTCTGATCTACTCAGATTACTTGTGTTAGCTCTGAGGGCTCTTGTGAAACCCACACAGAACTTTTCTAAGAGGAATTCTGACATGCTGTTCTTTTATTAGAGTGTTTACACCAAAAGTATAACTGCAAGGCAATGTGTTTGTGTGGGCAGAACATTACAGGTACACTGCAAGTGAGAAGATCCAGGAAGTCCACAGTCAATGATATATGAGGTTTATGGGGAAAGCTTTGGAAAGTTATCAGCGGTGTGTTAACACCAATAAGAAGAGACTCACTTGTAATAATATTTTTGCCAAGATCAACCTCCAATTTTAAAGTGATGCCAACACCAAGTGCCAAAAACTGCAGTTGCTCAAATGGCCACTTGAGGCCGGCTGCAATTCCTGGCAGAAATACAGCAGAAATAAACACGTTTACAGCCTGGTATAAAAAACAGCTTGGGTCTTTATAGCTCTTTCCCTCCTTCATGACTGCACGGGGAAGTGAATTTCTAAAGAAATTATCCATTTAAGGCATAAAGTTAGGAAAGGTAACCAGTCTGAGTGACAGATGGCTGTCATTTTGTGTAAGGAGCTGGCTGTAAAAGCTAAAGTACTTTTTATAAGCAGTTCTGATTTCTTCACGCCACAATTAGCATGGGATTTATTATCAGTGAATTAAGAATGTGCCCTACTAACAAAAGTACCTAGCCAGCACTAGCAAAGCTCAGCAGTGGTCATATCTGCTAGATTAAAACTAAACAAACACCCCCCCCCCCCCCCCCCCCCCCCCAGAAAACAACAACAAACATTAAACCACCAGGTGATTGCCCAATGCTTACAACCGTCTTTTATTTACAGCCTGTGGTCAAGACTAAAGAAACTCCAAGAGGGCACAGATTTTTTTGCAGAGCCTGAAATATTGCCTGTCAGGATGTCTTTAGACGTTATCAGTTTATTTCAAGCATATTGAACTGTCTCACTCAATCACTCAGTCTAAATTGGCTGACTTTTGCCTCTGCTCTGTTTCTCTTCACCTCAGTTTTATTTTTATTCTCATTCCTCCCTCTTCCATGTTTCCACTGCACTCCCCGATTTACATTTGCTGCATCTCCCTTCTGTTTTTGTATACCCTTCCAGATGATGAGGCCACTAGACTGAATTACATGCAGACTTAGTTGCAGGTAGTGCTCAGGCTGTGTGAGGCCCTTAGCTGCCACATGCAGCTTGAGTCAGACTGACAGGTAGCCTGGGGCTGATATCACGGATCTTCTTTCTCTCCCTTTCACTCCTCAACTATATGCTGCTCGCCTCCCTTCTGCTAGACATTATTGCATTAAAATTCACTCTCTTTCTCCCCCCCTTTCTCCCCTGCTTAAGGCTTAGCAGGTTGGCATGTGGTGCATATATTCAAATCCACACTGCAAGCTTCTCCAACCCATGGCTGCAAGGACTTATGTTAGATGATGTCCCCTTCAGCATGAAACAGTGCTCAGCCAAGAGAACCGCCGTTACTGTCCAGCAGATTCAAGTGGTGACCACAGTTGCTGGAGGCAGGTCAAAGCAACTGTTTAGGGTGGTACTTCATGTTTGTCTGTGATAGTTCCTGGCAGCCACACTCGAGCGTTCCGTCTGTTGAGTCACCGCGGGGACTTGAACTCAGCCTGTGTCAACTGTCAAGCAGATGTCCAGGATCGAAAGGAGGGAAAGTGGCAATGCTTCAGAGAAACAGCGTCCTCAAGTGCATACACAAATACTCGTTCGTAAATGCCCACGTATATTAATTTACTACTTGACAGACTAGCGCTGAAAGGAAAATAGAAGGGAGGACAATTTGAGATGTGAACAAAAATGAAAAAGAAAAAAAAAATAGATCTTCACACAGCGCAGAAGAAGGAACAATTCTGACAGCCCAGCTGGTGTAAGTGATTGTTTGATTGTCATGGGGAATTCAGGAAACTCGAGTGAGATTCTTTCTCCCTTTTTCGTTTCACATAGTGTCTAAAAAGGCTGCCTGCCTGGCCAGCAACTCCTTGTTAAACACTATTAAGGAAATATCTGTGACGCCCTGTCCTTCTCCTAGCTATGGCTGATATTTCTGGAGCAGAATGAGCCATGAAGATCCCCCAAAACGTGCCACTCCCTTGCTTTACCAGTTCAATAAAATAACAGATGATTGAATCCCGTCCCTCAAGTGACAGCTCAAGGCGAAGGCAAACTACGGTGACAAATACATTTGCGGCAATCACAGAAATTGTGTTTTGCATGATGTTCGAGGTGGAGTTGTCACTCAGAATTATCTCTTTCTTTGGTGACGAACACTGTAGAGGGATTTCAGCACAAAATACAAATTAAAAAAAATAAAAGAAGAGGAGAAACAGTGTGAGAGAAAATTCCAAAGCTGCTTCCAAAGCTGCTGCTCTGGTCTAATCTTTAAAAAAAAACTGTACACATGCACAAATATGAAAAAAAGAGGGGAGAAAATTAGATCATTAATGGGGATGGTAAAGCAATAGATGTATGCATTTATTATGTGGAGAGACAACATAAACAAGTACTGCACAAAGTAGATAAGCAGGCTGTCACAAAGCTGCTGTTGGCCAGTGGGGGCCACTAATCTGAGTGCTGTGGACTACAGAGGCATCAATATAGAGTGTGTGAACAAGAAATGAACTTTTCAAAACATTATTAACTATGTTAATTTCTAATTACACACACACACACACACACACACACACACACACACACACACACACACACACACACACACACATACATATATATATGCATATGCTTGGGCATATAAGCAATCATAATGCATGTGTCAGGACATGTCACCACACGCGCGCACATTTGAGCATCCATAACTTACTAATGCATTTATAATGACATTATATAAATTATGCCCGACCACTAGGCCTTGTCACATCCTCTTTCAGCTGTGAGTTTTTCATCCTCCTAAAAAAAGACGCCTCCAAATGGAGTCGTTCCCTGTGATTGCCCGTTTTGGGCATTAAACCTCCAGGATGCAGAGTTAATGGGATTGCTCCTGTTTTGCTTCGGGCTGCGGACTGCACAGTGGCTAGAGGCTGGTGGGGATGGGAGGGGGGGGGGGGGGGGGGGGGGTGAGTTGATGCTTAGAAGCGACTTAGTGGAGACAAGAAGAAACCAAGCCAATTTTCACTTTGTTGCTTCTCCAGCATAGCCAAGACATCCAATTCCATCAGGCCTTTGCTCCTGGCGCGGCTGATAGAAATGGGCCCTAAGTCCTGTGGCAGGGCCAGCTTATTCCCTTATCTTCTAATGGCTCTGATAAGGGATTGGAAAAAGCGGTGACAGAATAACCACCGCGTGACCCGCTGCCAAAAAAATCCTGATTAATCTCACTAACGAACAATAGGAACAAGCTATGGATATTACAGATGCTTTACTAATATCATTTACATATTTGTTTTGAAGAACAACAGCTGGGGCTGTTTAATCACTAATAACGAATAAAATCTATTTCAGCAAAGCTTAAATATCTCCCTGGGGGATGCAGCCCACCTGTTGAGACTGCGGTAACAATCTGACCTTGTGGATTAGTTCAAATCTCTATTATTTTTCTTGCCGACTCACCGGGGGCTTTGTAGAAGCCAGTGTCCTCTTCTGTAAGAGGCAGCAGGTAGACTTCACCTTCCTTCCACAGCAGGGGGTAGTCCAGCCCTCCAGAAAACTCTCCCAACCAGCCTTCTTGATCTGGAGGTGAAAGACATCACATCTAAGTGCTAAATATTCATGTTCACAAAGAGTTTGTATGTTTATTTTCTTACAGGGGTTATCTGTCCAAACAGCTTTGTGTAGGTTGCAATGTATGTTTATGTATGTTTTCTGTCTTTCTTTCATTTTTTGTTATCTCAAAAATAAAAGAGGAGAAAAAAACAGCTTTGTTCCTGAGAGCTCAGCACAGAGCCAAAATGCTGAAAATGGAGAGAGGACAGAGGGTCAGGGAGAACAAAGTAAACATTGCTGGTCTCGTTAATTTTGGCTCAGTAATAAAGCTCCCAAGGCAACAAGGGAAACCTCATTAATGGCTGGGGAGACAATACCTTCAACGAAGTCAGAAGTGATGTTGACAGCAGCATAGTGATTGGACGAGGAGCAGGCCAGCGAGTGGCCAAAGCAGAAGCACGGTTGGCAGCCTGCTGGGTTTACTTGCTGGAGACTGAAAAATCCTGGCTTGCATCTGCAGGTACACAAACGCACACACACACATCCTCGTGCATAAAAAAAGTCATTAACATGCAGAAGCTTTACTCACGCCTGATTACGGCTATTTACCACATCCATGCTGCACTGTTATATTCACTATCTATTTAAGCTTTTTTTCAGTTCAGCAGTTTGGGCGCAAGTCGCCGCACACATCGCGGCGTTTTAAGAAGAAGAATGGAGCTCAACTGCTAGCACCCTGACCTGCAGGCACTTGCTGCCATGTGGGTGGGACAGGAACACCGCTAAAAATCAGCCACTACACTAGTCACATTACACAGGAGAGGGGTTTGCTCAACCACCCGTGAAATCAGCCAAAAAGTCAACAAACAGGGAGCACAGAATTATTCAATAGTTGGAGACCTGGGGCTGTGTGTATTGCTAATGTCATAGTGAGGTTATCTGTTTGATCCTCTATCCCACAGGAGCAAGATAGAAGCAGAAAGGGAGAAGCAGAGACTATTGACATAGTTTAACGGTCGCTTGCACTGCTTTAGTTGTTAAAATGACAGATAGCTTAAAAATGTTCAAGCAAGTCTGAATCAAATTGTTCTTAAGCCCTCCGTTTCTGCTGCACCAGCCGACTGGGAATGAAATTTGCAAAGTTATTTTCCCCTTAGGAGCGATAATGAAAATGATTTATTTTCAAAAGCGATGCTAAAAAGAGACCAAACATAGGTATATTACATAATGTTTGGATGTTTTATTGTAAAAGACTTTTACAGTTGGCTTGTTTGTTCTTTATCTGGGAAACAAACAACAGCACGATAACCAACCTGTTGCAGTTCTGTCCCTCCACATTTTGCTTACAGTAACAGCGTCCATCCAGAGGAGAGCAGTCACCCACACTGCCACTGAGGTCACATTCACACAGCCTGCAGAAAAATATGAAATAGTTTAATCTGCTGCATTTAGCACGCATGTATATAAGAGAAGCAGAAAAAGAAAATGGGCAGGAAACTCTGAGATGAGGACAATTTGATGTGAAGACATCCCTGATGTCTGTTTCCTCACTTTCAAGACAGCAGATGTTCAGCTCTGAAAAACCACAGGGTGTCACGCTCAAGTAGATTTTAACAACACCGGTTCTTGTCTTAAAACTTGAACCTGGGCCTTCCTAATTACTGATTCACAGTGTTGCTGCCATCACCACAAAGTCATTTTCAAAAGTACAAAATGTTCCTCATAGCAAATCATCAACACCCAAATCTGAAATTTGAAGGCTGTGTAAAACAACCTCAATTAAAAAGCAAGTAAGTGTAAGTGTATGGATCAGCAGCGTGTTGGATTTTTGTCAAATTCTGTTTGATCACATTTATTGACTGGTTACTTTTTGTTTGAGATTGTAACACAGGATCTATTTTTAATGAGGTGCAATTACAATAATTCAATTATCCCAAGGCAAGCAGCCTCTAGTTGTTTCTGCTCTAGTGGTCTGGGTAATTCACGCATCAACTCAATAGCCTGAGTTTTCAGCACGAATGAGAGAAAGTGCTGTGTGTTTGTTTGTGTGAGTGTGTGTGTTTGTGTTTGTGTTTGTGCATGTCGATATCATCTCTGGGAAACAATTGCAGATATTAATGTACCGTTTTGGTATGCCCAGTAAATGTAATCTTTAGAAAGCGAGGTTTAATATTCTCTTGATCAAGCCTACTTTTAAACATGCATTTACAGACTTTTTGTTAACTGAGATACAACATACACAAATGGCTATCTGGCTCATTTGCTTTAAGCTCTAGTTTGGTCTCCACCAGCTCTTGAGGAAAATATCTATTCCTTTAAATTTTTCTCTAATTTAGCTGATATTTGCACTGCTTTTTGTTTTACACTGGCTTTATCAGTTCTTGTTTGCATTAGCTTTATCGGTTACAGATAACCAAAACAAATAGCTGAATGGTGTTAAAAAGTTCTGTAGAACTGGGGAAACTATTCTGTTTACATTTGTCATTTTGAGGTATAGTTTCATTTTTCATAACGAAATACTTACTGTAGAAGCTATGAAGTCAAATGAATGAGGCTAAAGCTCAATATCTGTTCTTTTGCTTAACAGTCATCCCACAGCCTGTTGTCATAGTATCCAGGTAGAAGAAATAATATTAACACCAAACATTCATTGATATGCCTTTCAACACTATCGCAACTTAGCATTCCCTCGGCAGATAGAAGGGGGTCAGGGAGAGCTCGGATAGACTTCTTATGAATATGAATTTTACAACATACAACACACACACACACAGATGCACCTACACACACAAACGCACAGATGTGCACACACACACATAGATACACCTTCCTATAAATTTACATGCAGGCTCATGTGCACTCATACTTAGTATGAGGCTCTCAGGTCAGACAAAGTTGAAATGCGCTTTTCATCATAAAAATGTATGCAGCTGGTCAGTGCATCTTCACGTTCCAATAAAGGTTGGAAAAAAAGTCTGACTGAACCCACTCCCAAGTAAAACAGGTTGAAAGCAAATCTGTATCTTAAACTCGGTCTGGCCCAATGAGCTCATTCATCTAGTATACTGAAACTTAAAATCAGAGCTTAGTAAAACACATTATAATAATATTTTACTTAACACATTAGTAATGCATACGGTTAACACATTAAAGCTAAAAAAATGTAATTATTATGTTATTTATTTATCATGAACAACTCTTCATTGTCAACTAGTTGCTGGCAGTTAAAAAAAAAAGAAATGTTTGAGTCAATCATGAATTGATGAATTTGGATAAAAGCAGATGGCAGTCAATGCTACCAACTACATATAAAGACACTCAACTACCTTTGGAGAAAAGTAGAAAGTTTTACAGGCTAAGTTTCTCCTTGGCTTTGGCTGCAGCTCAAGCTGTTCTCTGAAGATTTTGAAGGCAGCAAGGCTGGATTCAGTCACCATGGCAACATGAAGAAGACTGCATGATCTCTTGCTCGGTTCTAAGGGGACTTCAAACACCAGATCTTTCGTTTCTGCTATTCAGGACTGCTGGCTCACCAATCTGAACAACGACCATATGCGGTAGGAGGGAATTCATGCAAAAAGTTTGCAATGACTTGGCAAGACATTAGGCCAGCCTTGTTGATGATACTGGTAACATTTCTTTGGAAATGTATTATTTAAAGTTGAGTATGAGGAAATGGAGTTAAAAAAAATTTCAGCTGTTGATATAGACCTACCATGGCAATGTATTTTCATGTTCTAAGCAGATAAAATAAGGAATTGATTCAAACTTATTTTAACCTCCTAGGACCTGGCGTCCACATATGTGGACATCACAATTTGGGTTATTTAGACCAAAATACTCAATTTT
Organism: Pelmatolapia mariae; assembly: GCF_036321145.2. Classification (NCBI taxonomy): domain Eukaryota; kingdom Metazoa; phylum Chordata; class Actinopteri; order Cichliformes; family Cichlidae; genus Pelmatolapia; species Pelmatolapia mariae. The sequence continues at coordinate 17,821,145 of NC_086233.1, read as the reverse complement.
GCTCTTCAAGGGCCTGATATCTACTAACGAGGACATTATACTGCTACTGTTCTATCGAAATTTTAAACGAATATCCTCATATGTGGCTCTCATTTTTCTTTGAAACAAAAATTAGGTAAAAAAAAATAAATCTGGTAATTCTTTGTTTTTACATTCATCAGGTCCCAATCAGCCCAAATATCAAATAGAAATTAAAAATGCATGCCGTGGAAGAGTTCGGGTCTTAGAAAGTTAAGAAAGGGTCAGCAGAAATAGTAGATTTGGCATTCTAAGTCAATTAGCAAACTGAGCGGAATGACTTAGGACTTGTACTTCTACTATTTATATTTACTGTATACTAAACATGGAAAAATGTTTTGTTTCATTTAACTAAAAATCTTACAAATTTCTTCAGTGAGTTCTTTGTTTTCCATCAGTTCTAAAAGAACATCTGTTTCTTAAATGCGGTTGTGTCCACCACCTACTCACTAACTGTGTGTCCAACTGAGTCTAACTCCACAGAATGATGCTTGGACTTGTTGTCTTTATATTGTGAAAACATCCCTTTAGCATCTTTTAGTTGTGGTGCTAATATATTTGGTATCTAAAATAAATAAAATTAAAGTAATTTAATACCTAAACTTTAATGAAGTTTCTTATCGTTTCTATGCCGATGACATTCAGCTGTATATATCTTTTAAGCCTCATCATCTGAATAGGCTGTCCACTCTAGTCCAGTGTTTAATCCAGGTTAGTGATTGGCTCTCTGATAATGAACTGAAATATCAACAAGACTGATAGATGATTATAGCTCCTCCTGAACTAATTCCTAAAATCAGTCAGTCTCTTACTTCTCTTTGGTCAAGTCCAGCATTTGAAATCTTGGTGTAATATTTGATTCTTTGACTTGCATATAAAATCTTTGTTTCTTTCCTGATTCTTTCATTTAAGTAACATTTCTAATTTGCGACATATGGTCTACTCAACTGAACTATAAAATTTTTTTTTCAAGCATTTGTGTCATTGCATTTATAATGCGTGTTGACCAGCTTGGACAAACCATGTCTTTTGTGCTTCCAAGCTATACTGTACAAAATCCTGCAACCAGACTATTAACACATTCTAGCAAGCATGCTAAGATAGTCTTTACACTGGCTTTCAGTAAATTTTAGGATTTACATATAGGGCACTAAATGGCCAGGAACCACATTATATATCTCAGCTTCTTACAAAATACACTGATGCTTGCTGTCTTCTGATAAACGTGAAAAAGATTTTCTGACTTGTGTCACTATGTGATGAGTTGGGGTTTAAAACATGTTGGTTTGTTCACTGTTTGGTATTTAGTAGGTTATGTGCCATGGATTTATCTGAGCTTCTGTGCTGGATATAACTGCTTGTGGTGGCTGAATAGGGCACTAATGGGAAGAGTGAAACTGAACAAAAATAATAAAAGATACTTTGAAAACAAAAACTTTAAAATATAGCTAGACAAGAAACTATGCATTTGTGTAATGTAGACAAAAATAATATGAGGTTTTCTTGATAGAAGTCAGACAACTTCTGCACACTTCCATAAAAGGGGATAACCATGAAGTAATTCAGTGGACTCCAAACATACATAAAGCAAAAAAATCACATTGGCGTAACTAATATTGTGCATGATGAATATACGTGACACCCTGAAATAAAAAGCTTAATAAAACTGAAATGAATTTTATCCATGTGGAAAATAACACTGCACTTGGTGGCTTGCTTGTTACAATGCTTGTTAGCAGTTTGACATTGTGTTTGGCACATCCTGGTACTTGCTGATAAGGTCACTAATTCACAGTAGTGTCACGTCGAGAAATTTGAATCCTTTTGTCCTGCTTTGCAGTTTGATAAATTCAGGCTTTGGGAAGTTAGGTGTCACATCTATAAAACAGGAAAGCTGAATGAAATGTAATGTCAGTGAGCCTTGTGTTCACTAGCATAAAATGAATGCATGTATGCTGTATATATTAGTATATGTGTGTTGCTCACCTGCAGCCACCGGGGCCTATCGAGTGAAAGCCAGCCTGGCATGTGTTACACTTCTCTCCTGTCACACCTTCCCGGCAAGCACACCTTCCTTCTACATCACATTGTAGACTCACAGATCCTGGCAGGGTTCAAATAAAGAAAAATGTAATCATAGTGTAGGACAAGAATGATGAGTAATTTCTATAAATATCTATCTATCTATCTATCTATCTATCTATCTATCTATCTATCTATCTATCTATCTATCTATAATGAACATTTGTTTTGAATTTCTGGTCCTGGAAGAGGAGTATATAACCTTGCATCTACACTGTAGCTGATATAGTGAAGCTTTAGTTAATGGAGAAAAAAGGCCATCTGGGGCAGAAAGAAGAGAAAAAGGGAAGCCTGATGGAGTCTGCTATAACCTTTGATCAATATAATGGACTCCAACAGCTCTGTGCCTTCACCGCACACTATTTATATGAAGAGGAAAAGATAGTTAATGTTTTTTGTTCACTTTTCTCTCTCATTCTCTGATGATGGGTGAAGCACAAACATAATTTGTGCTCCACCACCACTAATGCTCCTCCACCTTAAGTTAGGCCTTGCTTAATGAGCAATGAGTCTTTTCATTGATAATGTTCAGTGAGTCAACTGGATCAATTTACACCCGCATGGATGAGTAAATCCATGGATTTCCTTAATGATCATCGTGGAAGCTAAGGCAATGATAACTAAGATGAGATTGAATGAATTATAAATTGAAAAAGATTCTACTCCTAGGCGAGGTTGGTGAGCTGATGGGACGTAGAAAATATTAATGCAGTGCCATTAATTTTTTAAAAAAATTGGCCATAAAATTTGTAAAATTAATCCTATGAGTCCCATTCATTTGTAGCTAAAGCTTGCATATGGTGCTTTTTTGTGCCAGTATGGCATTCCAATTTAAACATAATTACATTTTCTCATGCAGGAGAAAACAAAAGTAGCGAGTAATGACATTGGCATGGATCATAATTAGGGCTTCAGTTATTATCAAAACAATTGAGATTTTTGTGTCTGCAGTTTACCGTTGACATTGCAGTTGCAGGGTAGGCAGGGATCTTCTGTAGATTTCCGGTAGTAGCCATCTCTGCAGCACTCACAGTGGGGCCCATCGGTGTTGTCTCTGCAGCTCACACATCGCCCCCCACTGCCAGTGCTCCGGTACTGTTCCATGTCAAACACACATTGGTCTGATCTCCCACTGCAGTTACACTCTGAGAGTGAGGTCGGTGGGGCAGAAAAAAAAAGAGAGAAGAGGTAAGAGGTCAAGAGAGGAGAGATGCTAAGACGAGGAACAAGCAGCCGCAGGGGAAGATACAGAAAGCAATGAAGTAAAAAAAAAAAAGGACGGCAGAAATAGATGAAGTGGAGAGACACACAAAGGGTATATGCATGTGAGAGATTATGTGTTCTGGGATTGGATCATAATTTAGAGTCTCGTTGCTAATCTCATTTCACACAGGCCTAATGAGGAGCCAATCGGCTGTCAGGGGGCACTTAGATAACAGTAATTCATGTTTATACAAGAGCAAATTACTCAGCTGATAACACACCATCACAGCTCTCATACCCCTCACATCAAATCCCTCTTTAGTTTACAAGTTACCCTGAGGGGGGACTTAGGTGAAATTGCCCATTTTATTATGAATCAAGCTCCCAGTTGAGCTAGAAATAACCATATGATTACCCTTTCTTTTTAATAAGAAGTCTCATTAGTATTTAACTTATTTCACCAGTTGCTTTTAAAACCTAACATGTGATGAACTTGGGCTCGGTGGTTAAGGACTTTAATGTGCAGTGCCTTCATTTGTTTGGCTGTAACTTATACTGCATAGATACAGTTACTAGCCACAAATCAAGGCTTCGCAGGGTTAAGAAACCTACCACTATTGTGACTGCTCTCATTCCCATACATATTTTGAATTTTAAAAGTAATGAGTTAATAATTATTGTTGGTTTAGCACATATTAATCCATTCCTTGGCTGTGGCTTAGCTCTTCTTCTTTGAGCAGCATGTGGGTACAAATCCACCACTCTTCTGTGTGGATGTTGCAGTTGTTCTGGAGGTGCTAACATCCAAATAAACGCAGGCGTGAATCTGAGCATGAATTTCTTTCGGTTTTAATCTTCGGCTTAGACTAGAATCCTCTCACCATATGATAGCTTGTATCCTCCCTCCTATGATCCAGAATTGGAGAAAGAGAAAGCATATAGGAACCCAACAGCAATCATTCCCAGCAGCTGTTTCCAGCCCTCTGACCACTAAAAGCCCAATTCTTTTTGTCCTATTTTGGTCTCTACTGCATCATGACGGGAAAATCAGGCACTTTAGCTCCTAAATGCTCATTAGTTTTCCCATTTGGCTTGTGGCTGCCTGTATTACCTACAATCATACTTACTATGATCTTGCATCGACAATGTGATAAGCTACATACAGTTTGATTACTGATACCGTGTTAATTTGTACACTACGTTAGTAAAAGGTTTACTTCAGTGGTCTCTATAGTTCATGTAAATGAGGTAAGAACGGCAACTACAAAGTTTTCTCATTTCTTATGCATTGATTATGTGAGTCCGCTGAGGTGCGAGTGACGTAAATTTCATCATCAAACACTGAGCACAGGGGTCTATGCTGACATCCAGGTGCCTAGCAATATTTTTGTGACCACACACGCTCATCTGCGAAGAATTTACATTTCAATGCACCAACTACGCACGCACCCCAGGTGGCGGACTTCAAGTGGACTTCAAAAAAGTATAACAGGAATGACTACTTGGCCGCTGTGTCTCCAGCTGTCCGTGTCCATGTCAGTAACATAATAAAGGCTTTGCTGGTAAGAGCTTATGGAGTCATGTGGGTTTTGAGTGGGTCGGTGTGTGAACGCACGTCTTCACACTTAGGATGGGACTTCTTAATTGCTTTGTGCAGTCACTGGAGCTAAGGAATTTGTGTTTAATAAACATACAGAATCCAGACTGTACAGACTGCTTATTAAAACCAAAATACCTTGTTTTCTTTTCCTTCAAGTGTTAAATACAGAAGATGAGGCAAGTGGGTGTGAAGTCTTTGAAGTTGTTTAAGGGCACCTTTGATGAAGTTGTTCTGAGTCAAACATGTAATGTAACAAATCACTTCTGCTGCTGAATCATTAGTGAGGGAATGTGATTACATTTTTTATGAGAAATCTACATAAGGAGTAATTGACGACTGCTGCCTGCTGTATCTGAAAATCAAATTAAAGAGAATGGGAACTAAAACTAAAAGGTGTGGCTTTAAAACCCCAATGAATCTAAAAGTGCCAAAAAGCTTTTTAAATCAAACATGAACTGAAGAATCAAGTCATTATCTGTGAATTCGTCAATGTGAGTTACCTGTTTGCTTTTAATAAATTAGGTTTATTCATTGCTGCAGCTCTAAAACGCCATCTTTGAGTTGTAGTTCAGATTATTGTAAAAGATACAGCAGGAACCAGCAACCTTTGCTAGGAGAGGACTTACAGATGCAACATGGATACTGAGGTTCTTGAAAGAATTAGATTAGGAGTATGGAGAATTATTGCACATGGGTAAACTGAGAGTTATAAACAGCAGTACCAGTGACCGATTCAATTATACTGTTACATATTGTACTGCAGTAATGCACCAATGCATGACCGAGGTTGCAGTTGAGGAGTCTCATGGCTTGATAATAAAAACTGTTCTTTAATCTAGTATTTGGTGTAGCCATACTCCAGCCTGGGGGTAACAAGGAGAACAGCTGGTTTTCTGGATGGCTATGATCCTTGATAATTCTGTCGGCCTTACACAGGCATCAGGCAGATCTTTTTAATGGCAGTGACGATCTCTGATGGCTGCCCCAATCTCTGTCGTGATTTCCAGCTTTTAGCAAGCAACTTCCATTCCAAAACTGTCATACAGCCTGTCACCAGGCTGTCGATCGTGCTTCTGTGGAAGATTCAGGAGATAGTGTCTTGTAAAACTAAGTGTCCTCAGAAAGTATAAGCACTGGTGGGCCTTCACTATCATCTCCATTGTTCTGCTGATGTGAGAGAAAGGTTGTTGGCCTGTTTAGCTCTGACCTCTGTCGGCTGTCTCATCATTGTCTGCGATAAGGCCTACAACAGTCCTATTGCCTGCAAACTTAATGATAATGTTGTTGGAAGTGAAAAAGGAGCACAAGAGTACACTAAGAAATCGCTCACTGTGTTTTCAGTGAGCGAGGAGGAAGGATGTTCCCGTTTTCCAGATGGGTGAGGGCAGTGTGTGTTGCCAAGGCGACTGTGTCGTCCATGGCTCTGCTCCTTCTGTGGGCAAATTGAAGAGGGTCCAGGATGTCGGGGAGCAGCAGATGTGTTTTCTGACCAGCTGCTCAAGGCACTTCATGAATGTCTATCCCTTTATATTTTTTTATATATACATTGGCATAAGTATTTGGTCCATTTCTTAGTGGAGCACATACTAACATTAGACAAATATAACCAGAGAAAATACAAAATCCAGTTTTTAAATTTTTTGATTAAAATTCACATAATACCAATGTCATCCATAGTGGTTGCAGTGTGATGGTCTGAAGCTGCTACGTCATGGCCTCGATGACTTGCTGTAATTAGTGCTTAGTGAATAAGTATATTGAATGTGCTGGCATCTCTGGCACTGATGCTAACCCTCTAGCTCAGACCTTCCCAAAGTGTGGGGCCCGCCCCCTAGGGGGGGCGCAAAGCCATTGCAGGGGGGGCGCAACATGAAAAGGAAAAAACAAAACAAAACAAAAAAAACAAAACGCTTGGACACTGCTAGCATGGGGCGCCTCCACAAACGAAAAGCAGGAGATGAAGCATCGCTGAATATGTTTCCAAACCAACTTCATTCTAAGCCAAAGACTAGAAAATATGGTGAAGCATATCTTCCCTTTGGTTTCACCTGCACAAGTGCCAAGGTAGGTCTCCTCAGCAGAATTGGCTTTCCCTGCGTCGGGAACACGGCTGGGCTGTTCAAATCACAGACAAACAGTATCCCACATTCTTGATTTTTAGTTCACAAACACTTGTTGTAATGACTAACTACTCCTGACATTTTGGAGACATTAGCTCTTTATACAGTAAAGTTACAGCGGGATACAAATAATATCAGGCTGATCCTGCCACGATTCGTTCCCCCGGTTCAAATCAGGGACAAACAACATCCAACAGTTGTTTATGTTTTTGAACCCATTTTGCAGATGGATTGAAAATTGTATTGATAGCAATGTTGAATAATATTACACAGGAAAAAAAACAAGTACATGTAAAATAATCACACTGTGACGCCTCTGCCTTTCTAAATGGATGTGCGCGCAAGGGGGGGGGGGCGGGGGGGCGCGAACATTTTTCCTATAAACAAAGGGGGACCCAGCAAAAAAAGTTTGGGAACCACTGCTCTAGCTGATGCCAATAATGACCACAGACTTGGTAAATCTCCAGCACCAGTCCAGTTTGTTACTCAAGTGGAAACAAGTCCACCTAGCCCGTCTAGGCCAATGATATTTATGGCCTGAACTACAGTTCTCATCCTTCAAAACACATCTGCTATCCCCAGTTCAACAAAATCTGACAACCCCCCCACCTACAAAAATAAAAAGTTGCTGCATGACTCACTTCTGATTGGCGCCAGTGGGTAGGTAGAGCACAAATACAACTGGTTGTCTCAACTTGTCACCTCCCATTCACTCTATCTTTATCATGTCAGGTAGTGGTAGTGTGACTGCTGCACAGGCTAGCTAATAGCCAAGTAGAAATACTGTCAGAAACACTGTGAGACAGTCACATTTCAGCTAGTGCTACAAATACACATTGATATTTCAAACAATATTTACTCATTTATAAAGACAACGTATTACAGTGCAGTGCAAGATAATAATCTGGAAACCAGCCTTTACTCATTTACCTGTAAATGTGGTTCTCTATAGTGAAACAAGCAACAGGGCAGTCAGAATATGTTACTTCTGATCATTCGAACTTTAGCATTGTTATGAATCTGTTTTTACTATAAAGCTCTATTTCAGGTGTTCTCTTTTTTTTTCTTTACTATTACATTTTGTAATTTTTTTACTGCTATGACTTTTTTTTAGTGTATGTGACTATAATGGTTTCGGCTACCCGACTGTATTTTATATTACTCTACACTTTTTTTTAACATTAACTGCCTTTGATGTTGGCCGTGTTAGCCTCCTTTCTTGTGAGACATCAAACTGCTGAGCACATTATCATAAGCATGTTACAGTACAGCATCTTCGCCATCTTAGTAACGGGGTGTAAAATAACTGTAGCTGAGCAGTTAAGGTTTTATACATATGTGGGATGAAGATTGCTACCAGCAGAAAGGGAGAGGGGAGCTGAGGCAGAACAAATCATTTGAGGCTGTTTCTCAACAAGTTTAACATGAAGACTCCCCCATACAGCTCTCCATAACTTGTGTTAGGTTATCTTGTCCACATTTTTATGTTTGCCCACCCACTGCTGTCTCTTTAACATGCTGTTACAACAGTCCTGTCCTGGGGACCACACAGCTTGTGCGTCACTGCCACTGTGGAGGCTTCATGCAAGTAAGTAGGCGCTGTTAGCTCCTTGCTGAGTCTGATGATATAGTTCACAAAGCACTTTAAACCTCCCAGAATGCTACGGCTCATACATTCTTGAGTGGCCTTTAGGGTTGAAACCTACAGGATTACAACAGGAATACAGACTGTATTGCACTCTTGATTGTTTCCATCTATCAAATGGGTTTTTATCAGTTTAACAGTGGCACTTCTTGCTGGACCAACAATGAACAGTGCATTATGACAATCACAACTAATGGTGTGACTATAAGGAGCAAATAAAATAAAAACCGTAAACCTCACCATTTATGTCTTGTTTAATCGGTGCAATTAGGGTAATTCAGAACCTTATGTTTAAGAGTGGAAAATCTATCGATCATAAAGCAAGAAAGTTCAATTCATATATCAAATAAATAAATAAACACAACTTTTATTACAAATACTGGTTGTAATTTAGTTTTAAAAATGATCTAAACCTACCAAACCCGCTGATCTTTATCTGACTGTGCTGCTCACATAACGGGAGGGACAGTTTTACCGGAATACAAAAACTAAGAAATGTTTATGGATAATTAGATTAAAAAAAACAACAACAAAAAACCCCAAACAAAACTATGGAAAACTGCCAAATCTGGAAATATGGTTTCATTTCTGTCTTCTCAAAATTATGATTGTGTAACAGATATGAAACAGGAAAGTCTGTAGTTTTTAGTTGCTTCTAAGCCTCCCTGTATTTTATATTCCAGTCCATGTTGTTGTTTGTTGTTTTCTTATGTGCTCAATAAATCCTCCGTATTTAAAGTTCGACTTGTTGTTTGTCATTTTGCCTCTTAATAAACCCCTACTCACCTCTCCCTGCTTATCTCTTTTTCGTTTGTGCTTAGTTCTTTACGTTTAGGTTTTATTTTCTGTGTTAGTTTATCTTTCTGTTTGGACTTTTGTTGGATTGGCTCTGTGACAAGGCTACAGCATCCTGTTTTTTGTTAATGTATTCATAAATTCATTAAAGTCACTTTGTTTTTTGTGCAAACTGATAGTCTGTGCCCTTTGTATGAACTTTTTGAACCACCATACGGCACAATAATCTTTTGAGAGAACCACAATCCCGCATTTATGTTTATTCAATAAATGAGGCACCAAAAAATCAAAAGTGACTAGAAGCACAAGATGTAACTTCTATTCTGTATTTACATACATACATTTATAATTAAGGTTTGCTAGTTAGGACAGTCACCTCACAGGAAGAAGGTTCTGCATGTTCTCCCTAAGCATCCAGAAGCATTCATATTAGGAAAATAGTTTACTTTAAATTGGTTGAAACTGTGGATGTAATTGTCATGGTTGTTTGCCTCTCAGTGAAGAACAGATTTATCCCACCTCTAAACCAAAGGTCATCTGGAAAAGTCTCCAGCAACCCCATGTCCCCAGCCTGTCTCCAAACCACTGGAGGCTGATAAAGTTGCAAAGGTTTGTAAATAACTGCGAAATCATGTATAGACACTGTCTAAATCAGTCTGCACCAGTAAGCACAACTTATCAGTAGCCAGTCTCTTTGCAATACGTGACTTGTTGTACCTAGTTGCCAACTGATTATATTCTGGTTAAGTAAGGTTGTCAGCAGCTATGTCGTTTTGCAGTTAAATAACTGTCCAGTAACTATTGGTGGAGGAATTTCTGTTTTAGATCGTTGAGGTTCTGGATGTACTGTGAATGTAAGTAGGCTAAATGAATTTATGTGTATGTAGATTGCAACAGATAGTAATTTTTGCCAATATTATCACTTAATTGTCATATTTTCATAAAAGAATTGCACAGACCTGGTTTCACTGACAAAGTTCACTGAACACTGTCCCAGTAATTTTGGAAATGTATGGATTGGTGCGCTACAGTAAACTACAATGCAGGAATTGGGATTTAAATGCTACCTGAAGCTCCTGCACATTGTATATCCAACGATCACATTTCTCCGTTGCTCATGCAGCACAGAAAGTGTTGCAGGTGACAAGACAGGTCAATAAGTCAACAAACAAAGGGTCAAGCTCTTCTGATAACATATTTGAGTTCCTCTTCTGTGTGCATCTTTACTGTACATTAAGTGGATGTTTCATTACATTCTGCACTGTCCCTGTGAGAAACATGGACGGTCCTGTGCCCTCAGTAAGACTATGAGCCAGTGACACTAACTTTTAGTGAGTGGCCAGTCCTGCAGCATTCAGACTCCTACTGAGGGCTTTCAAGGACTCTTTAATTTGCAGATTATGCCTATACAAGCGTGGACGATGCCCTCTTATTGCTTCTTGGGGCGTTGTCTCAGAGAAATTAATCTGGACATGCAGTAAAAGCCAAGTTCTTCTTTATCTCCTGTGGTTTTAAGAGCACATGACCCCTCATAGCCCAGAATCACCACTTATTTCTGTGTGGCATGGCAAAGCATAAATAATCAAAGCTAAATAAAAAGATGTGATATTGTGATATGAAGGCTGTCCCATCGTTTTGATTATTTTGATTATAACTCCTGCCAGCATCAGTGTGGGAGTTAGATGTTTGATCAAAGATCAAAAAGACAAAAATCACATTTGAGGTTGTATTTTATTTTGATTAATTTTACAGGGGCAGCCAAAATGTTCGGCGGGAGATGCTGATCTTTTGTTTGATGAGGTGTGTGATTTTAGGATGTGAGTGTTCAAAGATGTTGATTTTAGAAACAATTTCTTCTTCTTTGTCCATTATTATTATTATCATTATTGTTATTATCTTATCTTGTAAGCAATAAATACGCAAACTGTCTGAGCGTATGCATAGTAAACATTAATATCAGTGCTGTGACAATATTTTGTGGCCAGTTTACCCAGCACTAGTCTTTATTTTTCCTTCTTTTAGCAGCGAGGAATGATTTTGGGAGCGTAAAGGAGGTTGCCACCCTGCGTCATCTGCAGGGGAGGTAATGTAAACCACTCTTACTGTCTTCTGCCCTTTATATGAATAATTTCTTAGTGCTGTTGCAGAACACATTGCAGAGAGGGACCGAAATCCCTGCAGGCACAATGATTTCTCATTTTTACATTTAATTTGCTGGATGAATGAGATGTCCTGCCAAGAGAATATAGAAAAGCAGCAGTGATAAAGCAGCCGAGGCGGAGTCATGCTTCACATACTGTATATGTATAAGACTTTTAGCGTACTACATGGGACCTGGCCCACACGTGGTGATGGTCATCATGTCATGACCACCATCATCTCAGCTTATCCAAAGTAGTGATGGTGATGATTATTTTTGTTATTAAGTCTGTATTTCTTTACAGGAGTCCTCCAAAGTCTCATCTCTAACATAATAATGCCATAATTCTCACTATCTACTTTCCTTCTTGCCAAAAGAATGTGTAATGACACACTCTACAGTAATACATACAAAACTGGGACAGGCAATTTCATACATGTTTTAATCTTTAATGTGTTTTGAGGTTCAATGCAGCAAGGCCTCATAAATGTGTTTTATATTGCATTTACTTTCAGGAAATATGCTTATTTGTTCTCTTGGCAAGAGTTAGACATTAAGGAGGCATCAATTTTTCATCTAAGCTTAAATATGAGACTAGAGCTCACTACACCCAGCTTCAACATGGCAGCCCTTTAAACCACAAACTGATGTTTTTTGGGTTTGTTTTTTTCAGATAGATTTGTGCCACTGATCAGACAAACTTAGTGTGTCAATCAGCCAACTTAAGTGAATTGCTGTTTGTGTTTGGACAAAGTCAGTCTGGCTGTTTCCCCCTGCTTCCTGTCTTGGTTGGATTGTATATTTATCCCAAGGTTGATTGATTTAGATTTTTCAAATGAAAAATTGCACTCTTTCTTATCTAACTCAGCAAGAAAGCAAACAAACATATTCCCAGAAACAGTGCCTTTAAGAGTATGCTAAACCAGTGTGATTGTTTGGTGTATAAAATTATATAAAATATAAAGATTTCAACTTAGAAGCCATCATGTTTCGCTGCTGTGAGTTATACTGCTATGATAATAATGTTTGCTTAGTAGCTAAACATCCTATAAATCATTTTAAACTTTTTAAATATGTTGAAGGTCTTTGAGTTTTATAGGGAAAGTTGATTTCCCTCTTCCCCTCAGAGTCATTTACTTATATTATAAAACCACCGTTTAGTATAATGATGAGCCATGCTGAATAACATAAAAGGCTCGCTCACCCCTGGTTTTCAGCCGGGTTTTAGGGACAGCAGGAGCAGGTGGTCCATGGACCTTAGTGATCTTGAGGGAACATATGGAGTTAAGAGCTCAGTTATGTATGGTGGCAGTGATCCATTAAAAGTTTAAAAAACAAATAATAAAATCTTAAAATGGATCCAGAACTGAACTGGGAGCTAGTGGAGAGATGCCAGGACGGGGGAAATGTTGTCTCGTTTGCAGGTTCCGGCTAAAAGACGAAGCACTTTGGTCTGGGCGATTAAGGGAAGCTTTGCTAAGGCCAATATAGAGCGCAGTGCAATCGTCCAAGGGGCATTGTGACAGAAGTTGAATAAGACGTTCAAAGATTTTACAGGATAAAGTGGATTTGATTCTTTATGAAAGTCTCAAATGATAAAAACTAGCTTTAATAACAGAATTCATCTGCTTATCTAGTATAAAATCACAGTCCAGTTTGATACCAAGGTTAGTCACGTATAAATGCAGGGGGACCAGGTCCAAGAGAAGAGGAATCACAAACACCACTGGGTCTGAAAACAACGATCTCAGTCTTACTTTCATTAAAATTCCAAAAATTAGGCCATCCATGCTTTGACATCTTTCAGACACTTCAGTAGTAATGTAGGGCAGCTGACATTTCTTTATATATGATTTGTTTATTTTAATGATTTGCTCTTTTAATTTCTCTGTCCTTTTATTATGTCTATAGGGAAGGACTTTTTTCTGAGTTTCCTCATCATGGGTGAGGTTACAAACCACCATTACTTATCTCTACCATCCAAAATATATTAAATTTAAATTATCTCAACACATTAGCACAGCTGTGGCACAGGGTTTCATTTCAGTTGCTGAAAAATAGGAATAAAGCTTGTTCTGCTGTGGTCAGTGCTGTTCTGACTTGTTGTGGCCTGTAGGTAGTTAAGGTTACTTATGATGTAATGGAAAACAACTGTGATGTGTCCTCAGTCATGTGCCAGTTGAGGTGAAAAAGTCTCAACGTAAAAAAACTGGACAGAGTTTTAGAGGGAAAAAGTTTTCAAATTTATCTGACACTGGTCACAAAGTCATTGGGATGTAATGGGGTGTAGTGTGAAATAAGTATAGTACCATTCTGTACTGGTTAATGGTTTGGTGTTGATTGGACTGAATTGGAAGTCTTGTCAGATAATGCAATACCTATTTTGAACTCAAAAAGCTCACACAAGAACTCGTTAGGTGTAGATCTTTTTTACTTTTGGTGCACACAAAGGAAAAAGAAACTGCACTGACTGAATGTGATGGGATATTTTTCTTCCACTGTACAAATCCCAAATGTTATAAATTTCTACAAAACTATATGAACAATATGAGATCTGATTGTGTTACTGTATATGTAATAAATATTATAACTATTCGAGATGGCAAAATTGGTTAATTACTGGGGAAAAAATCAAGCAGGAGAGGAATGGCTAAGCATAGAGTCTGAGATTTATACTCCTTTAGATGCTGTCTCAAAGCTGCACTTCAATGAACCCAATTTTGTTTCATTCTAGCCAGGTTTGGCTCAATATACATAGAATTCTTAAAATATCACCTCATGTGCAGTTTTACTCATCTCTTTGGAACAATCCAGCTATTCGTATAGGGAAAAAAATTGTGTTTTGGAAATCGTGGCAGTCTCATGGCATAAATGTTATTAGTGACTTATTTAAAGATGGGGAAATTATGTCCTATAAAGACCTTGTTCAAACATATAAATTGGAAGGGAAGGAAAATTTCTGGAGATATTTGCAAATTAGACATTGTGTGATGTCGAAGTTCAAAAGGGGACATGAAAATCTTGTTCTAGATTTTATAAATATGCCTCAGGAGCACCACACAGCATCATGTTTTTATAGGTTGGTAAACAATAATAGAAGTGGGGAATGTTCGAACATTAAAATTTTGTGGCAGAAAGATTTAAATGCACCAATTTCAAATGAAAAATGGATGGGCATTTTGGCGGAAAATAGGAGTCATGTTAAGGAGGCGAAGAGCAAATGTATACAATATAAAATTTTGCATCGATATTATCATACTCCAACAAGATTATATTGTATGAAGCTTATGCCTGACTATCTTTGTTGGAAATGTAAAACTGAGGTGGGGACTTTCCTACATTGTTTTTGGGAATGTTCCCTTATAGCTCCGTTTTGGAAGGAAGTCGTCACACTCTTAAAAGGTTGATCAGGATTAGAAGTGCCCTTAACTCCCGAATTGTGTTTGTTGGGAGACCGTTCTCATATTCCAAGAATTCATAAAAATATTTTTACGGTTGTTATGGTCGGACTGGTAACTGCATCGAGGATTATTCTTAGGTACTGGAAGACTACAGTACGTCCTGAACTGAAAGACTGGATCAGAGCAATGGTAGAGACTGCTTCCTATGACTCCATGCTGAATAAACTTAAAAATGATACAGAAGACAGAGATGAACAGTGGGACTACTTCTGGAGCTATTTGAAGCAAACAGGAAATCATGACCATATCATAATTTGAAGGACTATTAACTGTGACCAATGATATTTGTTTATTTCTGAGTTTCTTTTGTTGGAACTCATTGTTACTTACCCTTTTCTTTCTTTTAGACTTGTAAGGTAGGGGTGAACACCAGCAGGTTTTTTGTTTTGTTTTGTTTTGTTTTGTTTTGTTTTTGTCTTGTTTTGTTTTGTTGTTGTTTTTTTCTACTTTTATATATAGGTTTAAGTATGTGTTGCAAAATCAATAAAAAACTTAAATGTCAAAAAAAATATTATAACTATTTCTCAGACTCTGTAATCACTTATCTGTGGTCGGAGTTTCAGTGCAGGATTTGGTGAAAGTTGTGCAGACTGGTTTGGTAGAAAAATACTTCACATTGTTTCGTATGTCTGTATCAAAGACTGTACATTTTCCAGTTAATGAATGACTAGACTACTTATTTAAAGAAATTACCAAAATAAAACATTTTGACATGTGACCATTCATTTAATATAACAGGATTATATAGCTGTATGCAAAAGAAGTAATATAATCCAAGCAGCAAACACACATTTACTTTTTCCTTTTATCATTTATTTAAACTTTATCATACTTGTACTTTATTTAACTTCATGAGCTTGGGATGAAGAGAAGGTAAATGTCAAATTCAAAGGTTTTTATATGCTAACAAATAATTTATTGTAATTTTTCTATTAAAGTCTTTTTGGGATTCTTTTCCTTTGTCTAGCCTAAAGTCATGTGAAAAAGAAAGTTTTCACAGACCTCTATGCAGTATTCTAGAAATATACACCCCATAATTCAATAGCTTGTAGAACTTGACTGCGTGACTGCAAGGTGCCCAAGAACTGTGGCTACAAAACAAACACAAATTGCCAATCCTCCACCCCTGTGCTTGACAGTTGGTATGAGGTGTTTTTGCTGACGTTTCTATAGAATTGTTGTGGTTTCCAAAGCTAAGTCATGTTGCCAGGTTTGTTTTAGAGAGAAGAGACTTTCTCTGGCAACCAAACAAGCCATACTCGTTCAGTCATTTTGTAATTGTACTATCAGGAGCTTTAATGTTTCACATGCTAACTGAGACCTAGCACTTGCGATTTGTCTGAGCATCGTACAGTCTGACCTAGGAGTGAACTTGCTGTGACATCCACTCCTGGGTAGATTGTGACACTATATTGACACACATCTAAATCTAAAGCAATCTGACAAAACCTTTTGCACAGGTGCATAAACTTACTGATGATCAGTTAATCAACTGCATTTGATTATTAACAGCTGGGTACTGCTTACTCTCTTAATTCTTATGGAACTGTAGATGCTTTCTAGAATTTTGCATGTTCTAAGAAACTGCAGACTAAGTAAGTGTCTTAGTATTGTATGTTCTACACCAGCTTATCATCATTTTCAGCTTAGTGTGAAATTAACGTTTCTCAACCTGCAATTCCTGATGATGATCTTGACCTGGCTACTTTAAAGCCAGCTAATTTCATGAACATTTAGCAAGTGCTAAAATTACAGCTGGGTTTTCAATATTAAATGTTGATATTTATGTAGGTTTTACGCTAACGTTGTTGCTAATACCGTAATAAAACCTTATTATTGCTAAATATGCATGATTATTACTGGGTGCTACCCACCCATCTTTTTTCACAGCAGGAGTTTAGGGGGCAGAAATAAAATGTTAAGTATGTGATGTATCTACCTTGTTATGGACCTCACAATAGGCATGCAACAAAATGACCACAGTATACAAGCTACAACGGGATCAGCAATAAATCAGTGGTTTAAAAAAAGGGATTTAAAGCATGTACCTACTGGAACAGCCTCAGGCTAAGCCACTTCCAACATCAAGCAAACAACAAAAAATTGTGAAGGCCCAAAGCAACCTGCCCAGGCTATAAATGATTTCAGTCTCAGAGGGGGAGAATCTTGATGAGAATGACGTTCCATAGCACTCCTGATACACACACGCACACGCGCACACACGCACACACAGACACACACACACACACACACACACACACACACACACACACACACACACACACACAGAGCAAACTGTAGCAAAAGGGTTTGTGTTATTTCTCCACACCTTAAGACCAAAAAAAACAGCCAGGTAAAAAAAAAAAACTAAACAAAATACAGTCTGAATTCAAGTTTGTATAAAAAACCAAACTAATATTAAAATTACTCATAAACACACAGAGTCACGTTCACATAATATTGAAAAACTCTTGTAAAAGGCCACCTAAAGCTTCCATTTACCACCTGCTATTGCTGTTCACATAAGAACAACAGCAAAGATAGCGGTAATAATCGCAAGATTGTCACACTTTTCTTCCTTTTTTTCTTTTAAATGAGGCTCTAAATCTGAAACTCCCCGAACATTGTGCCCTGTAAAGATCATAAATTACGACTGATGGAACTGTGACAGTTTTTTAATGTTTTTAAATGGCTGAAATAAAGCTAAGAAGATAAAACAGATGCTTTTCTGTTAATCTGCAAAACAGAAACTAGTCATCTTATTAACAAACCATTTATTTTAATCAGCCTGCTGATATTACTGTGAGCCCTAATTCTATGTCAAACATGATCATCGTCACATGGTATTACCAAAAAAAGGTAACCATACTCTATCTTTAAAACACGATGGGTAATGTGTCAAGTGTCATTTTATGTGGGAAAATTATGCAAATTTTCCCAATTGACCAAAGCATTGTACTGACACATTCCATCCAGGGTCAGTACTGGGTTATTTGGAATGACTGTACTTGTGCTTATTCGTGTTATTTTAAGCATTCTGGTAAATGTGGGTAATCGTTTACTTAACACTGCAGTGCTTTATCTTGTGCTGAAATGGAAAGCCTTTGAGGAATCTGATCCTTCATTCAAACCCATTGCATGTGCTCACAAACAAACACTGCAATGATTAAGAGACAAATTTAATAAATTGGACTTCAATTGGATTTTCTGGGATGATCATATATGATATGAATCTACAAGTTAATTATTGGAAAGTGAGCAGTAGCTTAAGTTTTAAATCTCTGTAATATGATTTACTATATGCAGCAAAAGACGTGAGTGCAGAAAATAGGACGTTAATTAACTGGGTGTCACTTGGTGTTTGTTTTACAAAATTCATGTTTTGTCTTTATTATTGCCGTATTGTTAGCTTTCAAGAGTTAACAAATCTTTAAAGGTCTCATCTGATGCAGTTTATTTTCAGTTCTAAAAGATTATCTGTGTAAAAATATCAATTAAAAGAGACGCTTGACTCACCAGAGTCTTCTGGATGTTTTTTTGTTTATTTTTTCTTAAACTGACGTTGTATAATCTGGGTAGCTAATTTTTAAATGGGCCACAAACATAACTTTAATATCTTTGTGTTACTATGTTTTTGTTCTGTTAGTAGCAGCAGCTGTTGTGTGCTAATCGATTTATATTAAGATAATGAAAACCTTTCACATTAAAGTCTATTGAGGAACAAATTTCTTTTGTTATCATTTTAGCTTTTCTACCTGCTGAATTAGGAAAAGTTGGAAAACTGGCTTACTACTAGTACCACTAGAAAAAACTAATAATCATTTTAAAAAAATCATTTTTGAACAGCAGTCTTTAAACAATGGCCACATCAATCACCATCATCATCAATAAAATGATGTGGCACTCCTACATCTACATAGTGTAACCTCACACCAAACATTTGGGTTCGGCCTCCTGGCTGGCTGGGACCTCTGTCTCTGCCTGTATGGGTTCCCTCTGCATGCTACAGTTTCCTCTCACTGTCCACACGCAAGACATGCAAGTTAGCTTTACAACTTTTAGGTGTGAATAGGGGTGTGAATGGTTGCCTGCCTCTATAGTATGTGTCAGGCCTTTGACTGAATGCTGACCCGCAGGGTGTGCCCTATTTCTTGTCCAGTGTCAGCAGGGATAGATCTCAATCCATGGATGGATGGATGGATACATTATACATCCACAATAAATGCAGAAACATGTGTTTAACAAGAATACATCTAAATTCTCTGAAATGATCCATATTGTTAACAAATGCCAGTCTACATGTCGCTATGAATGTTTGCAAATCCAAACACTGCCCTTGCTAAGATAATGGGTTGCATGGCTAATAAATTACAAAATATATAGAACACCCAATGCCTGCCAGTGAATCATATCAAAACTTCCAGTGTTTTATGTAAAATTATCATAATTGAGGAAAGGACGTTTTTATGTAGTCATAAAACTGGAGATAAAACACCAAATCTTAAACTTTGTACTGCAGCCTATATTATTTTATAGCTGGTATAATAAGGCATGTTTTTTAGTTTATGGGGTAATATATTTTAAAGGAAACTTACCCTGTAAGTCCTTCATTTACAGACTCTAACAAGATTTTGCATCGTGGGCCACATACAACCCACTCTGATCTTAAGTGGGCCGGACAAGTTTAATCCATGAGATATCTCAAAATAAGAAAAAGAAGAGTTCTTTCAATAGACTGTCTCAGTTTTTCTACATGATAAAGAAACACTATAGTAAATGAAAGACTCAGCACGACGCTTTGGGCTTAAACTGTAAGAAATTCATGTGTAAAATTACAGAAAATTCTGATACCTCATTGCCAAGACTGCCCTGTAATCATAAAGTGGCAAATTTCTGTTCATTCAAAGAAAATTTCCTATTCTTATTATTGATTTAACTGTGTACACACTGTAAAAAAAACAGATGTTTCTATAGTACATTGTGAACAATCAGGAACTTTTCTGTCATTTAATTGTTTATCTATTACTTTATTAATGTAGTATGAATGGCTGTGGGTGAGGTCTTTGTCAGTACAATAAGCTGTTTATGAAAATGCTGTTAATAGTCCAAAATTTATGTCCTCCTTCACATTTTCCACAGCTGTCCAGTGGGCCAGGTTGGAGTCTTTTTTGGGCCAATTCTGGCCCACAGACCTTATGTTTGAACCTCTTCCATTCGACAACACTACATATGTTTATGTAGACTGTCCAGCCTTTTGATGATGAAGTTTAATAAAATAATATTTTATCAGAAATTAGTTTAAACACCAAAAAGCCTGTTTTTTTATTGTTTACATGACTCTGTGTATTTAGTGTATGTTGATTTCGATTTGCTGATTGTAATCACAAGTAGTTAAAAGCAGTGATTACTGTTTCGGCGTTGGCTGGGGCAAACTCAGTCAAAATGAATCTTTTGCCAGACAGAGATGAACAATTACAATGAGCATTTGGTTTTTTGCACTTTCACATTCTCTGGTGCTTTTATAAGGTGTCTATATTAATGCACAGAATTGATTAAGTTGGGTGCAGAAGTCTATTTATGATGCCATCTGCTCGGAAGCAAGTGCAAGAGTAATTAGAACAAGTCTGCTGCTTAATAGAATTCAGGAAAAAAAAAGAAGAAGGGTTAATCGTCAGCAGGATTCAGCTGGAATGCATGGTCTGACGAGCCAAACCCGATAATACTCAGCTAAATCACATATACAAAAGCAACGGTGGGAGAATGCCTGCAAACATTTGTGCATGTGAGCCAAAAATCAAATATACACAAATCTTCCAGGGATCTCTCAGCTGTTTGGCTCTGCAATCAGGCAATTTTAAATACACCAAATTATTTCCTTTACTGGCAACTTTTGCACAGAAAAAAAGAAAAAAGAAAAAAAAAGGTCATCTGCGGTGGCAGACGTATTGTTAAATTATGTGTAAAGCTGAGTTCAGCATAATAAAAAATCATTCAGCCTAGAGCGTAATGAAGATCAGTAAAGTTCAGTGATTTCCACGAGGACTTCATGTCAGACTACACGCTTTTTATCCTCCCCAACAGTGATGAATGGTTGTATTTACTAACTCGCACAATAAAAGACAAAAGGTGCATGTGAAGATATCGAGATTTAAGAAATACTGGGGATTGATGTGAGGTAGCATACTGATGGATTAAATGGGATCTCTGACAGCCTGAGAATGTCATTTGAATTTAACACTGGCCCGTGTATTTTCCAGATGGCTGCACCAAGTGGGTTCACGGTGTCACCCCGGGATCAAGCTACTCACTCAAACACTCATTGGCAGAGTCCCCAGTGGCCCTGGCCCAGGGTCTATCCTGGTAAAAGGGGTGACATCTCTGGCAGTCGGCTCCCACTGTGTGATGTTGGCAGGCACAGACCAGGTTACCATGTTCTCCCTCAATGCACTCACTGGCATGGCCGTTACACTTGCATCTGAGGGAAACATCGATAGATAGTTAGGTAAAGTCTGCATGTACAAGCTTTCGTTTCTCTCTGTCTTTCTGCCTCTTTTTACTGACACAAATTTGGACACAGTTATGCACACAGTGAATGGATTTGAAGGCGGAAGGAAAACGGGAAGGTAGTTCCACCGTAAGAAGTTGTCACTTTCTATTATCCTTCACCGATGAAAACGTGGTCTGGGGTGAGGCAGGGCTTTTATTCCCCTTCAGCAACTACACTTTTCAATTGTGTTAATATGCCACTAATAATACACTCACACTCACCCAGTGTATCAGAAACAGCAACAAGTGAGTGCAGTATCTCTAATATTGGTAACTGTGTTAGTATGTGCAAAAGCATTAACTCTGTGCTTGTTTTTTTTAAATTTATAAATGAAATTTTGCGTCTTCAGTAATTTTAATAACTTCCAAAATGAAAAGTCAATATTTGTGAGCTAAACGTGATTGTTTAGTTCAGTTTTCATAAGACTGTTATCTGCTAATTTCCTTCCCCTCTGCCTGTGGATTATTTCCTCTGAAGCATGATGACAGCTATGCCTTCCTGTATGCACTATTTCCTGGCAGTGTCACTGGGTTTGTCAAGTGGCTGTGACAGGGGTACAGGCACTTGTCGCTGAGTGGTAAGCTGTGTCAAATTTAGCCAGCTGTCCCAGAACCCGATGTATGCTTGCCTGAGGCTCACACCCATTCCTTTCCGTTATCTCTGAGGTGCCTCCGATCTACATATTAGACTGCTAGAAGTGAGGTGTGAATATGAGAGTGTTGATCTGAAATATACTGGCAGCATGTAATGTGTGCACTTTAAATTTTCTCATAGATATTTAGACATCTGTCTCATAAGTGGGTTGTTTCCAACATTACTTTATTTCGCTATACTCAAAATATATTAGCTAAATTCTATCTTCACATTGACAAAGTTATACCCCGAAGCTTCCTTATATAACTTAAGCATACCCTGCTGACCACTGAGCACCTCTGCTGGAGCAACTGAGGTTAAGGGCCTTTCTTTGATGAGACAGAGGAAAGTGCTGTTTTCTCACTTTCCCGTCCAGGGTCCAAGGTTTTCACTGTCAACCTTCTGGTCATAAGCTTGTTTTTCTTACCTTGGAGCCACCACAGCTCTTTTTGCACTATTGATATATTGTAGAAAATCTGTAGGATTTTTTAATAGCATCTGGCTTGCTGAGTTGACCTTTAGCGTCTGGTGTAAAAACACGTGTACTTAGGCAGAAAGCACCAGTATATGGCTAATGGCCATGTGGCTCTCTTACCCAGGTGCTGTGACATTGGTGGGTAATTTGTCATCCAGCTGAAAGACCCTAAGTGTTTATGACAGATGTCAGATCAACTTTGCGTTCTTTGTGAGGGCTTCATCTCAGCTGCTTAATCGTTCAGTTCTATCTGCACTGCCAAGGTGCAGCCTGGTCTTTGGTACCATGTCCCCTTTCATTACTATGAGTAATAAACCCAAGGATGTGGAAGGAGAATTGAGAATTATCTTGGTTTACTTTCATTTGATGGCAACTTGACAGGCAGAAAGCAGGACAGAATATAGGTTCAGCATCTTATCTTGCCATGGCCACACAGAGTCATGGTACAGTAAAAAGAAAGTTCTAAGGTTTTATGTATCAGGGCATAGTAAAAATCATCTTGTTCTTAGTAAGCGTTTAGATTAGGTAAATTCAAGCTCAGATGAATAAATACACTGTAAAATTATTTAATTAACAACATTTAAGAATGCAGAAGCAACTGCTTTCATAGAAATTAAGAAGGTAAGTAGCAGCCAGTTGTTGCTAATCAAAGGCATTTGATGAATTGATCATCAGCAAAAGCAGAAGTTTTGGCAGTTTGTTGGTCCAGAGCATTCAGGTGTTTGTTAACACAACGCTAAGGAGGAAAGACATCAGCTGTGATCTTATAGAAGCAATTGTTGTTGCCCATCAATCTAGGAAGCATTAAAAGACCATTTCCAAACAATCTTAAGTTCACCATTTTTCAGTGAGAAAGATTTCTACAAGCCCACAACATTCAAGACACTAAGTTGCCAGTCTCCCCAGGAGCAGATGCCCCAACAAATTCACCTCAAGGTCAGACTGTGAAAAGCTTATCTCAGACTCTACAAGCCTCAGTTAGCATGTTAAATGCTAAAGTTCGTGACAAGAAAAAGACTGAACAAGTATGGCTTGATTGGAAAGAGTTGCTAGGAGAAAGCCTCTTCTCTCTAAAAGGAACAACACAGCATGGCTTAGGTTTGCAAAGTTGCATCTGAGAAAACCACAGGACCTCTGGAAGACTTCTCGTCTAGTCTGTCCCAAAAGTGGAGATCTTTGGCCATGATGCACAGCACCACATTTAATGAAAACCAAATACAGCATATCTGCACAAACATCTAATTGAAACAGCTGCAGTGTTCCTGGTGGTGGAGGGGTGATGATTTGGGTTTGTTGTGTAGCCACAGGACCTGGACACCTAGCATTCATTGAGTCAACCATGAACTCCTCTGTATACCAGGAGTGTTCTAGAGTTAAATGTGACATCTGACAACTAAAGCTTGGCCCGAATTGGATCATACAACAAAACATTAGTACTGACCATAACAGCAAATCTACAACAGAATGGCTGAAAAAGAAAAAAATCAAGGTGCAATCAAACTTCAACCCGATTAACTGTTTTGGCAGCACCTACAGGGAGCTGTGCATAAATGACTACCTAGAAACCTCAATGAACTGAAACAACATTGTTAAGATGAGTGGACCATAGAAAAGGGTTACTGAATCATGGCATAGACCTAGTTTTTCAAACAGTGCTTCTGCATTTGGTCTAAAACCTTAAAACTGATCAAATTATGATATACTGGGTAAAATCTGTGCTTTGCATGCCCAGCCACCTACCCCTAACATCTCAGCCAGGGAATTAGTTTACTTTAAAACACATTTGGCCATTCGGTACTATATAACTCCCTTAAAATCAGATGCTAGTGAAGTCGAAAAATCTAAATTGTTTAAGCAACACTAGTTCCCAACATTTATTATTTCAGAGAGTATCAAGCATGGTGACATTGCTTTGGCACCGCATTTTCTGGTGTCTCTTACCTGCCACCCACAGAGAAATCAGAGATGGCATAGAAGTACGAGCGCAGCACTTTAGCGTCCTTGAAAAACTCATCTCCAAAGGTGTTAAGCCTGTCCAAAGAGATGAGCAGGTCAGTGGCTGTCACCCATTCCTGGAAAAGAAAAAAAAGAGGAAATGATACGGGAAGAAGAAAAGATATACAGGGTTAGCCAAAAGGAAAAGAAAAAAAATTAATGCAAGAGAACCATAGTCGGGAAGTATGCTGGCTGCTGCCACTCTTGGTGACACAAGAAAGCAGAAAAGAAGGTTGGCAAGAGAAAAAAACCACACTGGGCTTTAGTTGAAAGGGGTAAAAGAGATGAGATATATAAAACAGCAAATGTTGACAGCAAAGAAAAGAGAGGAAGTTGGAAAGAAGATATGGTCAAGAAAACTACAGTGTAACAGCAGAGGGAGCGCAGATATGATGGGGAGATAATGAGTATGGTGTAAGAAATTGAGTTAATGTCACAAAGAGGGCTGAAGAAAAAGGGGATTAATGGAGACTAAAGCTGAAATATGAAAAAAAAAACATGAGAAAAGAGAAAACATTGCAGCACTGCTTCAGTATAATGGATGGCACTTGGCAAAGCTCCCACCACTGATATGATTTAAGCTCTTCTGTTTGAGACTACTGCAAAGGTACAGGCAGGATGAAGCAAGAGTGGGAAAAGAAGGTAAAGAGGGATAACACAAACAGTGGAAAAGCTAACGGGAAGTACAATAGTGGGTGCAAGATAAAAGTGAGGCCAGGTAAAGAGAGAGCAAATGACGTTTTCTTTTTTTTTTTTAACAGAACAACTTTAAAACAAATAGCTGGAGAGAAACTTTCTTTTTGTTTCTTGGCTAGTTTGGGACTCTGTGGGAGTCCTGAGGAAGCCTGTCATGCTTAATGTTTTGAAGCTTCTCCCCAGAGATGTCTTTGAAGTCTGGCAATGGGAGACAAGGAGATTGGAGCGGATGGGCCTCAGACTAAAAACATGTGTGAAGAGTTCATTCATTCATTTTTTTTAATCTCATGTACTACAGTGTGGATTTGCAGAGCTGTAGTCCATCAAGCACTTCTTACCACATAATACATTACTCTGCCAATTTTAGACAATTAAACATAAAACTGTGTCATTTACAAATGCTTGTTATCAAATTCTGAAGTGTACGTTATACTTACATGACTAAATTATGGAAAATGTTTACAGACATGTATGCTTTACTGTGGATGTATCATTCAAATTTTCTGTAGTGCTGAAGCAGGTTTAACATATGATTGACATGTGCACCAACAACAGCTAAAGATATCTTCCTATTAACTGTAGGTTGCATTTGCTGCCAACAACAGTTCTTTTTATTCTTTGAGTCTGTGTGGAATCATGGTTTTGGAGAGACCTAGTAAGTAGCAAGACTTACTACTAAGCTCTTTTGACCATTTTTGGCTGCTTCTGGCAACATGATAGCATCATAACCATGTATACTATAGTCACAAATCTTTACACATGTGTACCGATTATGCACAGAACATGGGTGTGGCTTGAGGTTTCCCATGGTATACCAAATCTCACATATACACATTGGTTGATCAGAAAAGTAGCCATGCTGTTGACTGACTGAATATGGAAAAGAATTATATATTAGTATTGTAATTTTATAAATTGTACCTTTCTGTAGCTTTTTCCTCAACTGTTTCATAAATGGATGGCTCAATGTATGTAAACATTTTCAGTAGGTTGCTCTCTAATAATTTTGGTGATCTGGCCAGCCTAGACTACACTGAATTGGAAAACCCATTAAGAAAATAGATAGATGGATGGGTGAACAGGATGCTGACCAGGTTTTAAAATGAGTTTTGCATCCTCTGTATTAAAAGATCTGCAGACTGAAGAGTCTCTAAGAGTATAAAAAAATGGCTCCAAAAACCCTTGATTGGAATCAATGTAGTATCAATGCACATTGAGAAAATTTCTATTCCTCTGCCTCTTCATAGTTAGCATGTAAAAAACCAGAGTTAGGTATTAGTCATGGTTCAGCAGAAGAAAATGGTTAATTGGGAGATAGCAAGAAATGGAAAAAAAGGTGACATGCCTGAACCCTCTAAGGCTCTCTTCACAGGTACCTTCTGTGATGTTTCTTAGCTTAAAATAGCCTGAGCAGCACTGCAATAAAAGTTTAGAACTAAATTATCTTTAGAAGAGCTGCTTCTGGGGGGCTTTCTTGTGCTGTCAGCAGGTCCAGCATCCTCCTATTTCAAAGGAGACAATCTTGGGATTTAGACCACCTGCGTGGTTAGTGCCTGCAGATCCAAGAGACATACTGCTGTGGCATCAAGTGGTCACAGTCCCCATTTTGAAGCTTCTGGTGTGAATGCATTGCACATGCTCCTGATTGATTTAACCCTTGCAATAAATGGTCTCAGTATGAAGACCATACGTGGGTCAGCTGTGTCAGTAAACGCTATAAAGAGGACTATTTCAACTGGGGTCAGCAAAGTGCAACTTGTGGTAAAGAATGTAAAAACCTGTAATTAACACTACCTTTTTTAAGAAAAAATGTTTTTTTTCTTCTCTTCTAATTAGAGCAACCAACTGAAGGTTGTAACTGACAACTCAGAATTGCATCTGTCACCAGGCGAGGACAAACTCATTCGCCTCTTGACGGTTTGACCTGAAACGTCTCTTCATGTCTCTATATCTTGTCTTCATATGTTCCTTTCTGCCAGTATTATCGTTCTAGTACACTTCAGATTTTCCATAGGGTTCTGTGCTTTTGCAACCTATTGAGGATATTTGGTAGTAAGAGTAACTAAAATGTGGCAGAACTGCGTGCATGCTATTGTTCTGAGACTTGCTTTATCGATTTTTGCCCCTGCTGGACATGGCTCTACAGGCTAATGTGCTTTGGGATGACGCTTTATGACCCTGATGCATTGAGAACACAGATGCTCATTCTTCACTTTGCAGTACGCTACCTGAATATGACTATATTTTCATCCATGGCTTCTGAGAGGAGCTGGGAGCACAGGGGATCAGATATGACAGAATATCACACATCCTCTGCAATATGCTTACAATATGTCTTTGAATCTTCATCTTTTTCTACTTTGTCATCCATGCTACGCTTGTCTAGAATTGGCTTATCTCATGGGTGTGATGCCTTCATAATGTCCTTGTAATGAAAAAAAAACCCTCCCTGATGCACAGCTGACGAAAAAAATGTAAAAAAGGCCACATACATAAATGAAAACAAGCAGTCGTCTGAAAGTCTTCGAGTCTGTTGTACGAAACACTATTTATAGCATCTTGCACATTTTCTGTCACAAGGAAAAGATTTCTTTTTCTTGACTTACACTCAAAATAGTTGAAGGCTTCCTGAATGAAAACTGATGCTGAGAGTTTTCAAGCATGCTATTGTTTGTTTAAGGCTGTGGGGATAGCAATGCTAATCCCCACAGCAGAAAGAGAAACTGGTCATCTGCTGCTAATTTATCCACAAATAGGATATATAGTTTGTTGTTTTAATGCTTTAGGTCTGTTTTTGTCAAGTGGCAACCTCTAGGCTGAAAAACATTTACAATAAGAATGCACATTAAAAGAAAAAAGAAAAAAGCTTTTGCCACTATGTTTCATTTTCCCCATTACTGGAGCAGAGCTGGGTTCAGCTGAGAATTAGCTACTAGTTCTGTGCTTGGCGTCACCTAAGCTAATTTGAGATATGCAAGTGAAATGTTAGTGGTGCTGGTGCCTGTTGTTACATTTTAATGCAATTATCTGTCAAATAATACAGCTTTCTATGGGGTTAACTGTACTAAAAGGCCATCCAAGAAGCCTGTGCTTCTGCTATTTGTTTGTTACTTAGCTGTAATTAGGATTAATCAGTATCTTTGTGATGCTCCTACTTTACATAGTCTATAGATGCACTCTGTTTCTCAATCTTGCTAGCATTATCTGATAACTTAGATAAATATGACTCCAAAAAAAGAAAAGAAGAAAGACAAAAAAACAGCATCCATAAAGGCAAAGGCTTCACAATGACAGGTATCAAAACTGAATGGTGACAGCACAGGAAGTACTGCCATATTTTATATACAGTCTACTGTAGGGAAACATTTTTATGTGATCGAGACTTTAGGGGCTACTGGACCAGCCGCTTTGTTAAATTAATAAGTAAATGATTAACACTACTTAACAGTCATTTATACTGAAACACATGCCTTTACTACAGAGGGGCCAGGCTGTTATTTCAGTGATTTTAAATCCCAGCCTCCAACTCAACACACTCATAAATGATCAAATGCTTAAATTAATTCTTAGCATTTTAAAATTCTAACACACACTAAAAGCAAATACTCTTCCATTTATCATAGAGTACACGACCATTATTATATGGAAGAGTAATTAGTAATGCTCGGTAGAACAGTGTTAATTGTGTAAGAAAAAAAAAAGCAGATATAGTTCCAAATATCACTTAGTCTACTGAAAGGAAGCGGTTTCTTAGGGTTAATTAGTAGTCAGCCCAAAACTTATTATTTGTGCAAAGCACAGCAAAAGCTTAATTAACTTTGATTCTCACTCCCTTGGAATTTTAGTCCACAATGCTACAATGATGCTGACTTAGGCTCTGGCGTGTGAGAGTGGCAAAGAGCCAGTCCTTTGTCTAAGACAATAAGCGTGTAATGATCAAATGGGCAGGTTCACAGACATGCATCTGACCACACATAGCAAAGTTGTTTTTTTTTATTATTATCATTCCACACACAGCTTTAAAATGCATCTTTGCTCAGGGGTTTGCAACCTTCACCCTCACCTCTAAAATCTCTCTGGTCTTTTCTTCCTCCTTTTTTCCTCCACTTGTCTTCCTCTCTCCCTTCTCCCGTCTTCTTTCCCTGTTTCCTTGAACTCTGAAGCCTCTGGCTGCAGGCAGTGACAGGAAAGGGAGCAGTGTCCCTCATTCCAAAGTTAATAACTTTTTAATTTAATTGCTTAAGTTCACTGTGCCCTCAATATGTATTTTTCCCCCTTTTACTCATTGGCATTCAATGCCGGAGCTCCAATTTGCCACACAGCTTTCTAGAGTGTAAGAGAGAGAGAGGCAGAGAGACGGTGAGACACTGAAGGAGAGGGGATGGACTGGTGGCAGGGGAGACAGACAAACCGTTTTAATGGATGACTGAACAAATTAAATTTGAATTCATACAGCAGCTTTCATCTTCTGCATGATTATTGAAAAAAAAGAGCTTTACAAACTTGACAACAAGGCTCTCTTTGAAGTAAGCCGTTACTTTAGGAGGTGAGTGTTATTTATTTCAAATAAAAATCTAATCTAGCAGTGAAAACACAGTCCATTAAATCAATGGTGTTGCAAAGAATGCTGTGTGTTTATATTTGGCATGTACGCGAGTAAGACAAAAACACCTGTGCATTTAAACGCTGCCTTAGTTTTTATTTCACTTTGCTTTGACCACTCAAAATTGCAAGAGACACTTTCTAAAAGCAGCAGATGAGGCATGTGAAGTCTCTATATCAAGACCGCACACGCCTCAAAAACCGAGGCACAAGTAGCAATAGTGAAAAAGGATTAAGATGCTAATAAAACAGACAGGATGCAATTTCTGTTTTAAGCCTCATGAAAAATGCATAGCTCTGTACAGCCAATATGCAGAGGAAATGGCACACTGACATGGCGCATAGAAGAACAGGAATCATTTAATGCTCTGTTGACAATCTCTTTGTAAAGAGTTTGTTTTCAACCCCTGACACAAGTGCCCAGCCTTTATTAACCTTCCAGGCAAAAGTTTCCTGAGGTTATCTTTCCCCACTGGGGGTGGGGGGGTGGGGGTGTCCGAGGACAATTTCCAAGAAAAAAGATACATGATATTTACAATGTATCCCTTTTCTTGGAAATTGTCCTCGGTTGAGATGTCTTCATGGTCCGGTGGTAAAAACAGTGTCAATAAGATGGACATTATATGGTAGACTATGGCCTATTTTGCACCTCCAGGGTATGCTTTTACTCCATTAGCTGGATCACTGCACATGTTTATAGAAATGCAATGTTGCTACAAACAATTCCGAAAATAACCGAGCAGTATTTGCTCGAGGCATTTACTCTGATTACATCAATGTTATGAAAAACACATTCTGTCTGAGCAATGGCATTAACAAAAGGTACTGAAGCTTGTTTTATAGATATGGTTTCACAGAGGCTAATCACTGATTACATTCGTGATTTAATTTTTTTTCTTCTACTTTGCCTGAAGAATGCTCTTAAGAGTTTGAATTTCTGGGGGCAGGGGGTAGAAAATAAAGCAAGGTGAAGCCAAGTGGCAAGCTTACTGAAATGTTTATTTTAGATGTATTGCATGCTCCATAAGATTCTGTCACCTACTATATTTTTGATTGAATAAAGTCTGTCCTGCATTTTTCTGTACAGCACCTATCAGGGTTTCAGAGAGACTATAGCCTATCCCAGCTACCATAGGGTGAGAAGACAAATCGCCACTCTGTCCCAGACATACAGACAACCATTCACTCTCAAGTTAGCTTAACCCAACTCCATGCGTGTTTTTGGACTGTAAAAGCCAGAGTACCCAAAAAGAACCCATGCAATTGGATTTGAACCCAGGACTTTCTTTTTAAACATGCTTTCAGAAGTTTGTAGAGCATAGACAAATTCAAAGTGCAAGCTTTTATTATTTGCCCCATTGAAACCCATTTTAATACACTTTTGAGTATTTTATTTTATTTTTTTTTACTTATGTGGATATATATGTGTATAGCATGTATTTAAGTATTTAGTAAGTTAGTTTAAATGTTTAGCAATAATTACCAAATGAAAAAATTACGTAAAGTTTATTTGGTTTTCCAAAAGAAACAGTTGTGATAACAGTAATTCAGGAACATAGTATCCCCATTCAATATGTCTGTGAAGGTTCTCAGTCATCCAGGTCATCGTAGTCAAAGGAGTTAGCAAAGAAAAGCGTCTGGACTTCTTAAAGTTGCTTGAAGACGTTTCACCTCTCATCCGAGAAGCTTCTTCAGTTCTAAGGTCAAATGGCCGAGAGTCCCAGATTTAAACCCAGTGGGAGTATCCCCCCAAAGAGGGACAAAGGACCCCCTGGTGATCCTCTAATCACATGAGCCAAGGTGTGAAAGCGGGTGTGGGACCTAATCAGCCAGGGTTTCGGGTGAGCTCATTGTGAAACCTGGCCCCACCTTGTCGTGTGAATTCCTGAGGTCAGATGGCCCAGGATGTGAGTGGGCATTAAGGCGTCTGGGGAGGGAACTCAAAACTGGATTATAGATGGCAGACAGTTGGTGTCGTAAACCACCGCCTCTGTTCAAAGATGGTCGCTCACAGTGGACATAGATGGCCTCTTTCACTCCTCTTTCAAACCATCTGTCCTCTCTGTCCAAAATGTGAACATTGGTATCCTCGAAAGAGTGACCTTTGTCCTTAAGATGCAGATGGACTGCTGAGTCTTGTCCTGTGGAGGTGGCTCTTCTATGTTGTGCCATGCGCTTGTGAAGTGGCTGTTTGGTCTCTCCAATGTAGAGGTCTGGGCATTCCTCGCTGCACTGTACAGCATACACCACGTTGTTAAGTTTGTGTTTTGGAGTTTTGTCTTTCGGGTGAACCAGTTTCTGTCTGAGTGTACACTGGGTCTGAAGTACACTGGGATGTCGTGCTTGGAGAAACCTCTCCTGAGTTTCTCTGATACACCGACTACATAGGGGATAACAACGTTGTTGCGTCTGTCTTTCTTATCCTCCCTCGCTGGTGTCTGATCTTCTTTTTTGTGCCTCTTTGCTGACTTTATGAACGCCCAGTTAGGATAACCGCACGTTTTGAGTGCTTCCTTTACGTGTGTGTGTTCCTTCTTTTTTCCCTCAGACTTAGAGGGAACATGTTCTGCCCGGTGGTGTAGGGTCCTGATTACTCCAAGTTTGTGTTCCAGAGGGTGATGGGAGTCAAGGAGGAGGTACTGGTCCGTGTGTGTGGGCTTCCGGTAAACTTCGATGTTGAGGTTGCCATTCTCTTCAATGTGCACAGCGCAGTCCAGGAAAGGTAAACAGTTATCCTTTGTGTCTTCCCTGGTGAACTTGATGTTTTTATCCACAGCGTTAATGTGCGCAGTGAAGGATTCCACTTCTTATGTCTTGATTTTGACCCAGGTGTCATCTACATATCTGTACCAGTGGCTGGGTACTCTTCCTCTGAAAGAGCCAAGAGCCTTCCGTTCCACTTCCTCCATGTAAAGGTTGGCTACAATAGGTGACACGGGGGAGCCCATGGCACAGCCATGTTTTTGTCTGTAGAACCCTTCGTTGTATTTGAAGTATGTTGTGGTAAGGCAGACATACTAACAGTGTGCAGATCTGATCGGGTGTGAAGTTGGTCCTGTCTTCCAAGGAGCTGTCTTCTTGTAGTCGTTTTCTGACAGTCTCCACAGCCTCCGTAGTGGGTATGCAAGTGAAGAGAGAGACTACGTCAAAGGACACCATGGTTTCATCTGGGTCCAGGGTAAGTTTCTGGACCTTGTCGGTGAAGTCGGTGGAGTTCTTGATGTGGTGTGGGGTGTTCCCCACGAGAGGTGCAAGGATGGTAGCAAGGTGTTTCGCAATGTTATAAGTGGCTGAGTTTATGCTACTGACTATGGGTCTGAGTGGGACCCCTTCCTTGTGGATTTTAGGAAGTCGATAAATGCAGGGTATGGCATCCCCTGGATAAAGGGGAAGTGGAATCCTTCACTGCGCACATTAACGCTGTGGATAAAAACATCAAATTCACCAGGGAAGACACAAAGGATAACTGTTTACCTTTCCTGGACTGCGCTGTGCACATTGAAGAGAATGGCAACCTCAACATCGAAGTTTACCGGAAGCCCACACACACGGACCAGTACCTCCTCCTTGACTCCCATCACCCTCTGGAACACAAACTTGGAGTAATCAGGACCCTACACCACCGGGCAGAACATGTTCCCTCTAAGTCTGAGGGAAAAAAGAAGGAACACACACACGTAAAGGAAGCACTCAAAACGTGCGGTTATCCTAACTGGGCGTTCATAAAGTCAGCAAAGAGGCACAGAAAAGAAGATCAGACACCAGCGAGGGAGGATAAGAAAGACAGACGCAACAACGTTGTCATCCCCTATGTAGCCGGTGTATCAGAGAAACTCAGGAGAGTTTTCTCCAAGCACGACATCCCAGTGTACTTCAGACCCAGCAACACACTCAGACAGAAACTGGTTCACCCGAAAGACAAAACTCCAAAACACAAACTTAACAACGTGGTGTATGCTGTACAGTGCAGCGAGGAATGCCCAGACCTCTACATTGGAGAGACCAAACAGCCACTTCACAAGCGCATGGCACAACATAGAAGAGCCACCTCCACAGGACAAGACTCAGCAGTCCATCTGCATCTTAAGGACAAAGGTCACTCTTTCGAGGATGCCAATGTTCACATTTTGGACAGAGAGGACAGATGGTTTGAAAGAGGAGTGAAAGAGGCCATCTATGTCCACTGTGAGTGACCATCTTTGAACAGAGGCGGTGGTTTACGACACCAACTGTCTGCCATCTATAATCCAGTTTTGAGTTCCCTCCCCAGACGCCTTAATGCCCACTCACATCCTGGGCCATCTGACCTCAGGAATTCACACGACAAGGTGGGGCCAGGTTTCACAATGAGCACACCCGAAACCCTGGCTGATTAGGTCCCACACCCGCTTTCACACCTTGGCTCATGTGATTAGAGGATCATCAGGGGGTCCTTTGTCCCTCTTTGGGGGGATACTCCCACTGGGTTTAAATCTGGGACTCTCGGCCATTTGACCTTAGAACTGAAGAAGCTTCTCGGATGAGAGGTGAAACGTCTTCAAGCAACTTAAAGAAGTCCAGACGCTTTTCTTTGCTAACTCCTTTGACTATCCCCATTCAAATTGTAATGAATTTAAGTGGTTATAACCGATATTTAAGTCATAAAAATATAAAGGGCTATTTCTGAATCCCCATCTATCATCCTCTATATGCTTATATGTTGTCAATACATACAATGGCAGTAAAAAACAGTTTTTAAATAGTTCAATATAGTATTAACATTACGTTCGCCTTCGGATCAATTCATTGACCTTGAAGGAGAGGTCAGAGGTCAGATGTGACATGATTTTAAACCTTTATATGGTACTTTCCATATGTTGACAATACACACCACACTTGTAAGAATCCTAGTTTCTAAATTATAAGGCTTTATGTCAATTTTCAACCAATAAATCATTAAGTTGACCTTAAAGACCTTTGTGCATTTGACGCTAATTTTAATGGATTACTAACATGTCTCCAAAAGTTGATTCTGTTCATCTGGACATAGCGTTTTGTGGGAGAAACGTTTCTCCCACAAAACGCTATGTCCAGATGAACAGAATCAACTTTTGGAGGTTTACTTTCCTGGATGATTAAGAATGCATCAAGACATTACTAACATGTGCCCACTCTACACCCCTGCAAAGTTTTATCAGAATTCATTCTAAACTTTTTGAGCTATCATGTTTACAGATGCACATGTAATCAAAGTGTTTACCATGGAAACTTCAATTTTGTCTGAACTAAGAAGTAATAAATACCAGGCCACCCTTTCCTTAATGTTTTTAAGTTATACCTGTAGTTTAGCCACTTGATTTTTTTAATCACCTCTGATCTCTAACACCTGCATAGCAATTAAAATGTGTGTAGTTTTTTTCTACTACAAATTCCCTTAAATGAAGAATGTATAATTCTAAGTCTTAACCCTGTGCAACTCTACAGATGACTTTTGTGTCTAAGGGAGACTCTACACTTTCTTAAACAAGTTGGAATCTTTCAGATGCGAACAATTCTAACCAAGTCGGTGCAACTTCCTTAATCCCAATGCTGTATTCTAAATGCAGCACTGCAATAAAGCAGGACAAGCACAGAGAGTCCATGACAAGATCTTTAGCCTTTACTGGTCCTGTTTTTGTGCTATAATACAATCTAAAGCCTGTCTGAAATACTTCAAGTAAATCCTTCCCTCTCACATAGTTGATCTTGAAGAACTTTAGAAGTAAAACAAAGGCTGGAAATCTGTCTATAACAGGCTAAAATGCCTGGTCAGTTAAAGGCTTTTCAATTAATGATTTTATTACTGCCACCTTAAAAACTTGTGGTACATAGTCTATTAATAATAATTTTTAAATTGATTTTATTTGCTAGTTCAATGGTAAGCCTTAATAGACATGTCTAATAGATATGTTGATGGTTTGGATTAAGTATTTATTGATTTTAGCTCAGAGTGATCAATAGGAGAGAAGCAATCAAAATAAAGATCAGCATTTTCTAAAGCAGCTGTAGTTAATGACACGTCTGTGACATTTGTGGGATGCCTTGGATTTTTTTTCCCTTCCAGTAGTTAACATTTTCAATGTAAAAATGGCACCTTGTCTTTTACCTCTGTGCATCAGAAAAAACGAAGCTTGTAAGCATTCACACAGGTGCTAAAATGTGAATGTTTTTAATTCGTATCCACATATGGCATTTTAATCATAGTCACACAAAGTGTGGTTTAATGAAGAGGCTTTAGGAGATGAAGGACTTCTTTAGAGTGTATGATTTCTTGAGATATTATTTTGCAAGGCTGCCAGATTCATAGATAACAACAGATGTGCTGTTTATACCGGGTACATAAAAACAGGATTTCTAACAATACAAGCCCTGCAAGTAGCTGTGAGTTTAGTCTTCTGGCTAATATTTGCTAATATTGATCAAACAGCTAAAGCTGGTGGATCATTAATCATCAGTGTTACAAGTATTTGTTTAAAATCTGGACACATTCAAATAACCAGAAATTTCAGCTGACAATACAACGATATGAAAAGTCAGGAGCTCACAAGTCTTTTGGGCTCCTTGTCTGGGAAATGTTAACGTATGTTAAAAAAGTGTCATAGAGCAAGAGGCAGGGTACACGCCTGGACAGGTCGCCAATCTGTCACAGGGCTAATGCAGAGACACAGGCAACCATTCACACCTATGGCACCAATTAATGTAATCGCTAAAGGAGAGCAAGACGTGAGAAGACCATTTTAAAAAGGAAAATCTGCTACTAGACTTTAACTTATTTCTGTTTAGTTTGTATACAAATGAGTAATGAGTCCCAAAACAAAACTCAGAGACAAAATGTTACCAGACAAGACAAATCGTAAAACAAAACTACGCATTTCCTGATAGCAGTCTTGATTCTGAAAGACAGCTATTCAATATTTGTGTTAAATGATGAGAAACTTTAAGGGATTCTTTACAGTGGACATTTCAAATAACATACCTACGTGCATATACGCGCTTCCCTTCCTTGTTCCTGTCTCCTTCCTTTTTACGGCTCTTAATCCTATACTCAATTAAGGCATATTATGGGTTTGTAACTCTAACCACCAACGGTTTTAATTGCTTGTTTTCTTCCTGTTATAATAGTATTAGTAGCTCAAGCGGGAAGTAGCATGGCAGCAATAAAGAAACCTGTGCCCCACCATCTTTGTTTTGCTGATTCACTGTGTTGGAAAAAAAGCACTCCTTTGCATTCCACCAGCTTTGATTTAGCATCAAAGAGGATGGCTGATGTGTTTTTGTCTCTGCTCACTACACCCATCTGTCCCATCACCCTTAAAATAGAGAAGGAATGAGAGATTGAATGAAAGAAATGGTGCAATTGATCTGTCTTTTATTCTAATGGGAGAACAGATCACAGTCAATTATGGGTCTTCTCATCTTGTTGTTTAAAACATGGCGGAGAGTGGATGGGGGGAGGTGGAATGAAGGAGAGCGGGTGTTTGGCAGGTCTGTTGAGAGATTTGCCACCCAATCTATGTATTCTTAGCTTATATTGATCCCGCGCTGCTCTATAATCAGTGGGTCGATGTCCTCCAAAGCATACTGAAATACAGCCAGCAAAACCATTAGTAGTCAAGTTTTAATGTAAGTAACACCTCTATACCGAAAAACTACCCCCCCGAAAAGATCTCATGTTGCTACATGGCTTTAAAGTGTAAATAAAAACATCTTAAGGTTCAGGAGGCTAATGAGAAATGCCAGTAATCCACGTTGTTTGAAAGGGTAATTAAGCACTTGATTATATATCTATATATATCTATATATATATATATATATATATACACACATATATATATGGGTCTTTATATATATATAAAACTGGGTCTTATATATAAGACCCAGTATAGTAAAGCTTGTGTACTTTTGAAATTAATTACAATCAACACAAATAATTAAAGGCTTAAGTTGTCGAAATGAGAGTTGCACACCTGCAGAGATGACAACTCATTAAACGGTAAATAAATAAACGATTGATTTATTTAACTGGTGAAACATTGTGTAATAATCTTCTTTTGCATTACTGCAATTTTCCACAGCAGTGGTCATTAATTGAATTAATTGAATCATAATGTGTATGCAGTAATAAGAACAAAAGTATTGCGCTCTACTTCACTAAGCACAGAGTAGGCATCAGAGGAGGGGGTGGGGGAACCAGGCAGGCAAGTCGAGCTACACGGCATCACACCGTACACACGAAACATACCCCACTCTTCTGCTCACATCATATACCAAGCACACCCTCTGAATTTAAGCAGAATTTTTTTCCCCTCTGAGATGTCAGTGGCACTGTTGCCTTGCTTTGCTGCCTGCTGTTTCAATCAATCCACCGCCCCAGCATACACCTGTAGGCTCTGGTGGATATTTACTTATCACTCCCCAGGTTTTCTGTGTAGTATATTTGTGAGCTTGGAGCCTAGATGCAGAACTCTAAATGTATTCCGCTGCTGATATAAATCAATCATTTTAAATGGGAGCTGCCTGACTGCATTGATTGTGTGGAATCTTACTGGGAGATTTGGCCCAAATTAGTTTGTACACATAAAATTAATCATTAAAGAAAGTGGATCATTTTTTGCATACTTCCCTAGTTAAGATTTAATGCTCTGAGATACAGTAGATAACATTACAGGCTACATGAGAAAAACGGAATACTGTTGAATAGAATAAACTAGTATATAAGCCGGTGCTGACTGACATACCCATGCAAACCTAACCTGTTTTTCTTTTTATGGATGGAATCCTGTTAAGCCTTTTTACACACTAATGCAATAATTGATTGATTTTTCTATTCAGCTGGTCGCAGTGGTTCCACATACACAGCACTCTGGGAATTATCACATAGATGTTGACTGAGGAAGAGACACCAGAATCAAAAGTTGCTTTTTACTGAGGCTGTTCCTCTGAGACAAGCTGTAACTGTGGACACATCTGTGAGTCAAACTTTGCAAGACAGACAGATAAAAGAGTTTGTGTGTGATTGAAAACAAAACCAGTTCAATCAATAGACATTATATACTGTATACTCATAGGCCACCTGTTTCCCTGCACAACACAAATCTGATCAGCCAATCAGATGCTGGCAGCTCAGTATATTTAGCCATGTGGACATGATGTCAAGATGTCCTGCTGATCTTCAAATGAGCATGAGAATATGGAAGAAATGTGATTTGAGTGACTTTGAACATGGCAGGGTTGTTTGCCCTTTAGTGCAAACTGAGCATCATTAAATGCCACATGCATGAGTATTGTTACTGTGTCCATCCTTTTATGAACACAGTGTACCGATCTTCTGATGGCTGTTTCCAACAGGATAGTGCACCATGTCACAAAGCAACAACCTGAAACTAACAAGGTGTGCCTAATAAAATGTCCAATTTCCTGAAGTCTGCACATCTATATGCATCTGTGCTGTATCACACATATGGTTTGCATTCATGCTTTATAGCACATACTGTGTTATTGAAAAAAAAGTTAGGCTGTTGTTAGGTTGTGCACCTGTGCATGAAATGGACTTGAATCGGTGCATCCCATTTCATAACAATACTTTTCAAAACCACAAATGTGAGCCTTGTACACATGTATATCTGTGTTTAATCTTGTTTGGCATTGCAGGATTATCAAAATGTAACGGATTCAAAATCTAGGCAAGTATGCCTCCTAAACTGAATTTTAGCATTCCTGTAGAGTAAAAATACTCCTTTTTGTTGTTTCCATGGGTCATTTGAGCGATAGAAACAAACAGAAACAAACACCATATGATGTAATAGCAGATCCACGTTTAGTTGGGGGACATGTCAATCAAATATGTACCGTATAAAGTATAAAGACACCTTTTTGGTTAGTTGTTGAAATTCTTCAAGATGAAACATACGATGGACCCAACAACATGCACACATTATGAGGTTGGCAAACATATAGGATTCATTAGCTTTGTTAATGATTTCGATTTTTCCTTTTTTTTATGCTTTTAACTTTCCCTCACATGACTTCTAACTGAACTCTAGTGGTCATAAAAGATTAAAGTGTCCGCAACAGCCTGTCTTTCTTTCACACTAGTTATAACTCTTGGACTACCTGCTTCCCATTCCTCCTTTATATAATCCTTAGTCCCTTAATTACTTAATCCCACATAATCCTTTCATGGCGAGAAAGGCATTTCTTTCTGTCTTAATTCATGAAGCATGTATTTTCAACTGAAAAAGTAATGCTCTTTTCACAATACCTCTTGAAAGCAGCCTGTCCTTCCAGCCTAGAGTTTAGCCTGCTATTGTCCCAGCTGCCGTAGTCAGAGTTTTATAAGAGACAGATACAGAGGCCAAAATAGCAGCACAGCGGTGAATGGCTAGTGTGAAGGGATTAATCAGAAAAAGACAGTTTAATAATTTCTAAACTAGAAAACTGGGGTGCAGCTGTGTTTTCTAGCAAGCATTAAACTTCTCTTATGCAAATAAATAAATATAAATATAAATAAATAGTGGCTCCACCGGCATAAGAGGTGAAACAAAGTAATACACACCAGAGAGGAAAGAGAGAGCGAGAGATGCAACAATGAAGCGGGAGAATAATGGGAGTGTGGAGAGAAGATTCTTGTGCTTGTGGAAATATCCAGAGAGGTCTTTTTTTTGACAGTGGGTTAAGAGGCTATTGCTAAGCCACAGACATATTTATTTTTTCATTCACTCTCCTTTCATTGTTGTCCTAGCGGGACAGATGGAGTGGAGTCTTTTGGAGTCCAATCCAGTTCTGTCGTCCCTTTCCTCTTTCATGCAGCTGTTTGTCATCTTACTGACAGTTGCCTGCCACACAATGTGCCGAACCTCTAACAACACTAAAGCTAATCCAATAGTGCATTTCATTTCTATTTTCACTGCAGCTAGATGCAAGGGAACCTTACATAGCAGAGATGTGGCGAGAATGTCCTTATCCTTCTCAGCGCGGCTTAGCTCGTGCTTGAGAGATGATGTGGCTTCAGTCGCTGCCTTCTACCCTCCGTCTATTCCCAGTTTAAAATGTGATCACTCTTGAAGAAAGCAGCCTCTTTCTGCTCTGCAGGAGGTGGCACAAACATCACCCATTTAAAGAGTCTTAGTTGAGGGCTGGATTTTTTTTCTTTTATGGAGACAGCGCGTGGCAGAGGAAGCATGTGTGTGCTGTAGTGGAAAGAGGTGGGCACCATAATTGGATCTGAGGTGTGGTCAAACTGTTTTACAAATAGGCAGGTTTTAACAAAAAGTTTGTAACACCAACAAATGACTATGTGAATGTTTTCACAAAGATCTGAGTAATTTTCACTGAGGCTGTTTTGTTTTTTATTTTAAAATCCAATTTGTATATATTCAAACATTCAAATCAAATGTTCCTGAAACGAGCAAGCGTGGGGGGATGAAAGCCTGCAGACAACCATGAACTTCAACAGTGAGCTAGAAAGAAAAAAGACCTGGATTTAGTCATGTTATGACTAAATCACCTTAAATGTCATTTGTAATGGTTTTATACTGTAAACAGAACATATTGGCAGGACGAGCAACACAAATCGCCCCCCACCATTCTCATGTTTAGGGTAGGTTAGGCAAGGTTAAATTGCATATCCCCCAGATATCCACACTAACTCTTCTTATTTAATGATGCGGAGGAGGACAGCTTACTTTACAGAAGTGC
This sequence comes from Pelmatolapia mariae, assembly GCF_036321145.2. NCBI lineage: Eukaryota > Metazoa > Chordata > Actinopteri > Cichliformes > Cichlidae > Pelmatolapia > Pelmatolapia mariae. The sequence continues at coordinate 17,779,418 of NC_086233.1, read as the reverse complement.
TAGTTTGGCTCTGCTAGGCATATTTTCACACTAAATTTTAGGAGGAAGGTCAGATATAAGAATGTGTTATTATTATTTTTCTGGAAGACTTTGCACAGGGCAGGAGGAGATCTGCCCTGTGCAAACATCAAACATCTCAAGGAGCCGGACTTTTGTTGTAATGTTTTAAAGTAGTCATGAGTAGAAGTTCCCCTTTTTCAAGGTCTTACAAAGTTTTTCTTCGGATATTGTGTCCTTTTTTAAAGCCCTTTTACACTGACCAGTGAATCATTCAAGTATTAAGTAAAAGGTCCTAACTCAAAGGATGAACCTGTTAATGATATGCGATACTGCAAATTTTTGTAGTGATTGAATACCAAGTAAATTGAAGGCCAGTATTACCAATACAAATACTAATAGTTTTAACTTATAAAGTGAATTTATGTAGCGGAGGGCAGTGTCATGATTTATGAGATGAATCATCATCAATTTTCTGAATTCTAATCACATTTTATTGACCACTGAATCACTGTGATTTTTACTTTCCATAGGAATCAGTTAACACCATAAAACAAGCCTTTCAGCATTTTCTGTATTTGAAACTGGGTTTTTTTGGAGACGAGGAATGTAAATGTGTCTGTCGTTAAAGCACTTTGGACCAACTTCAGTTGTTTAAATGGGCTGTGTATGTAATAATGAAACAGACCTGACAGTCAACACAAAAAGGTTATTATATTCAAACATTTTTCATAGCTCATGTCTAATTTCCAATAAAATAATGTATGAATTGTACCACAATTCAGTGGGCAGAATATATTATCTGAATGCCTGAATATAGTCTAAAGATAACTGGTCTGCTAATGTAGCAAGTATGACGACCAATAACACTTTAACATTAACTAATGCTGAAGATCCAACATCAGTCATGATTGAAGCATTACTTTCACCAATATATAGGCTACCTGGTTATTCTTTGCCTCTCTGAAAGACTGTGACAGCAGGCTCTGGGTCCGTCTGAGGGATTTACTTCCTCCTTTCTTCAATTCTTTCAGTGCTTGTTCTCTTTTTAGTGGTATTTTATGTCTTTTTATAAGTTGGTGGTGTTGCCACAGTAGTGAATTTCCTTCCAACACACATTGCAGTTTGCAGTTATTTAATGTATTGGTGTAAAGTGCTTCAACACGATGCTTGCATCCAAAGAAGAACTTTGAACATCCTTCAAGAAGCCTGGAGAACTATTCATTAAGACTACTGTGAAGAAAGGTGTGACTGTTTATCTTTTAGAATTGTTCCTTCTTAAGTCAGTAAAATAAAGACATGCTTTTATTCTGTTAATGTTGTGAATCTTTGAGTAAAGAAGGGAAAGTACAGTTCCTTCTGATTAAAAGGGATGTATGAGACTATCTAAATATTTCGAAATACTACTAATTTACACTCATGTTTCCTGCTTACTTGTAAGGCCAATAGAAATAGAAAATAATGGCCTCTGAATTATTGTGGGCCTAAGTAAAATTTTGATAAGCTTGATTAAAAAATGCAATGTAATTTTAGTCTACATTTATGCAAATGAGTATTAAATGCAAATCCTAGCTGATATAATTAAAGGAAAAGGTTAATTTTAGCATTGCTCAGTAGAATTTGTCCACTGGAACCAGTTGTAAATGCCAAATAGCCAATGTACAAATAGCCAATGTACTCTAATATTGGGTACTGTGGATTTATTTGCCCACGTGACACCACAGTTTGTTTCCATGGCAGAAGGATGTGGTTCTTGCCTTATGTGTGTCATGTGAGTATCTGTAACTCACAACTGTATTGATTTAAAGGTCGCAGAGGCCTGGAGCCTACCCTAGCTGCAATAGTTTAAGAGGTGGGGTACAGCCTGGACAGGTCGCCAGTCTGTAAAGAGCGTTAGTTTGAAGCTGAAATTCTTATTGTGTATAATAACCCAAGTTAAGGAAGGGACGGAGAAGGTGCCAGTATTGTGAAAAACTATAAACTGGAAATGACAACCCACATATTCTCAGGTTGCTTTCGTGTTTTGCACCGGTGTGTGTACGACAACAAATGTACACAACCCATCTGTACACGAGGCCTCTCGTTCTCCGTCGCTGTGTATTTGTGGAGGAAGGTGAACGAGCCCCACCCGCAGTGAAAGTCAGGAGCATCGAAGCAGTGGGACAAGAAATTACAGCAGAATGATTTCCATCTTATAAGACTGAAGCTTTCTATACAGCAGACACGACTCCTCTCTTGGTTAGTAGTTATTTTAGTGCATCTCGGGTCTGTCTTTTCATCCTCCATTTCTCTTTACTGTTCTTGAATGTTGCGATGGAGCATCTCCCAGCTGTTAACAAACTGTTATGTTACCTGCACTTTTGATTAAAACCGCAAGTAAGAGGGATCGCATTTAATAGAGGTCCATTCTCCCTGCACTCCTCATTGCTCCCAGTGGTCGTTGATAAATCAATATGCAGGACATTTTTACTGGTATAGCACCCAGCTCTAGCTACAAAGTTATGAATATAAATATACATTTGTCTTTACGTGTGCTTTTGCATTAAATTTAAAATATAAAAGTTGTATAACTTTCAGCTCACAGATCACATTACTTTGCATGTATGTATGATTTATGTCATTTCGAGTGACTTTATGGCTTTGAGTATTTAAGGTCCAGGTAAAAATAAAAATAATAATAATAACAGTACTAATAACTCTCTCAGAATTACAGAAATAACTCACAAATTCAATGTTTTGTCATCCCAGGATGCCAGGACGTAAATTACTGCCTGTCAGAAAACACTGGCAACGGCAATATTAGACTCGGAGAGATAACGGTCCTCTTCTAAAAAGGGAACAAGGTCCACATTTGGTAGCTGGAGGGCTGTTGGTGAAATAAGTCACCAGTTTGTCAGCCAGAAGCCATTGATTTGTGTCCAGTTTGGGAGCATTGTGCTTTTCCCCTTTCCGTTTCACTTGCTTTTTGCTTTGGATTTCACTCACTGGTCTTATTAAGCACAAAACAAAAACAAAAAAACAAAAAGAGAACTACTTGGTTACAATTAGGACAAGATTGTGGTTTGTGGTGAAATGCTCCATTTAACAACATTATCCCTGCAAATTAAATAACGACACTAACCCAGTATGTTAAATTTGACGCCACAGGGTCTTTCATATTTGTAACATACACGTCACCAGTGCCAATATCCAGTGTGTATCAGTGTGTGTTTGTAAGTTGGCAGTGGCTTTAGAAAAAACAAAAACCAGCTGCATATGAGTCCCCGGAAATGTTTCGCTTGAAATTTCTTTGGTTAATTTATAGGATCCACTGCTTGCCCACTGCTTATTTTCTTTCCACTATTTTCAACCACACACACACACATATGTTTCTTTCATATGTTCATAAATAGTATTAGTAATGTATGAAGCATATGGTTCCTTCAGTCTTGTAGGATCTCTCTGTCCTAATTAGACAGCTTAATTTATTTTGACATGATTACTTTTGTCTATTTAGAACATAAAGTAATTATCAAGGCTTTCTGGTGGTCAATACTTAATAATAAAGGAATTCACCTAATGTTTTCCAACTTAAGTTGCAATATAGGAAACATGTGAACAGATGCATGCATGAATGCATACTCATAGCACCATCAAAGCAAAAGGAGTGGCTGCATAAAGTACTTTATTTTCTCATTTTTAGATACGCTTTACTGTGCCCACCCCTCCCAGACTCGCCCACAAGAGACTTCCATTAATTCAGCACAGCCCTCTCAAGGCTTCATCAATGTTAATCAGAGCTAAACATAACATTAGATTCACTTCAGCTGCTTTGAAAAAGGCTCGAAGGCATGCATATACATGCATGGCTACGGGATGTTTGTTTGTGTGAAAGTGTGTGCAGTCGAGAGGCTTTGATAAAATCAGTGCTTGAAGGGGGGGCAAGAACATTACATGCACTTATAAACTTTACATCAAGTTATGCGGTGCTGTTAACACTGTTATCACTGTTATCACTGTTATCACGCGAGCAGCTGTTACGTCCAGAGAAGCCTGCTGCTACAGCTTATTCTCACATTTAGATATATTCATTTCCTCTAAGAAAATTAATATGAGCAGAAGCTAGCACCCATTGTGGATTATCATCAATGTAATGTATCAAAATGAAACAAATATTTCTTTTCATGTTATATCTACATGAATATTTGCCATTTATGATAAATATGTATTTTTGAATGCATTTTGGATTTTTATTTGTTAAAAAGTTTTTTCTTTCACTTTGCTACAGTTTATGATTATATTAAGTAAAAAAAAAAAAAATTTTAAAATCACTGGCAATGGGTCTGATGGAGTGATAGATTCCAGTTTTTAAATTGTGGTTCAAATTGTCATAAATACATAGAGAGGAGAGGCATAAGTGAGTGTCTACAGCCTCCTTAAAAACACTGAGGCTCTGTCATGGTTTGGGTCTACAGTTGAGCAACTGGTGTTGGATATCACGTCAAAATTGATTAAATTATTTACACAGAGAAGTATAGATATTGATCCAGCATGGAATGCTATCTGATTGGCAAAAGTGACATTTTAGCATAACAATCATCCGAAACACACTGCCAATGCAATAACAGCATATCTGGAGAACACACAATGAAACACTATCAGTCATGAATACATGTATACATGTCACCCAACAAAATGCATCCTCACCTGCAACACCAAGCTTTGGTCAAAGTTGTAGGCACTGGGCCGACCTTCCAGTGTGGAGAAAGCCACGTTTCCTCCAGTGAGGGGCGAGATATCGCTGAACTCGTCTGTACATAAAGCAGTCCTTTCATCATCCCCTGGGCGAATATAACCTTTAGCGTCTCTCCTGTAGGTCTTTCGACAAGAAGCGCTGTAATACTGGTAAGGTAACCAGGGCCCATCGTTTTCTGTACGCTTGTAGATGGCAAAGCTCTCTGGTCGACTGGTGTAGAATTTCAGTCGTATGTAGGTTATCTCAAAGGATTTCCCTGTGGAAAACAAATAAAATTATGAATTAAAAGGTCTAAATGGGTACAGACGATTTCAGATTTAATTTGTGAAAAAGAAAAAAGCAATCACTGCAACTAATAGCTTGAACACAATTGAGGAGATGCAACCAGATTTTTCATTTGACTTGCTGTTGAGGATTTAGCAAATCTGCCCGTCTTGTGCTGTACTGTAAATGAAGAAATACAAAGTGTTGGTTCAAAATACATCAACTAGATCAGCGGTCCCCAACCTTTTTTGCACCACGGACCGGTTTAATGTCAGACAATATTTTCACGGACCGGTCTTTAAGGTGTCGCAGATAAATACAACAAAATAAAATGATTCAACCAAGACAAAAACTGTGGTATTTTGTAAAAATAATAATAAACATGAATTCACTGTCTAATTGTGTAACTTTATTAGCAGCGTCCTCCCGAAACGCCCTTTAATGCTCTCTGGTTGCAATGGTAACGCATAAATATTTCTTTCAAAATAAGACACACAACTACAACACGGGAAAAGACCAAGGGAAACTGAGTTAACGATAAAAACCCTGAAAGCCATAAATTTTACACCCGAGCCTCAACTCTCTCACCTCGGTACCAAACAACTCACAGACTGGTACCGGTCCATGGCCCGGGGTCTGGGTACCGCTGACCTAGATACATTTGTGATGGTATGAGAGGAAGAGGTTATAAAAGGATGCCACTAACATTTGCCCACCCGTTTGCATGCCAGAGTCAGGAGGGGATATTTTTCTTTACAGCACTTCCTGTTTAGACAACTGCAGTAGGGAGGTCAGTGATTAATGCTATAGCTCTTGTCCTAATATAGAAAGCTGACATCTTCTTCCTGAATCAATGCTTCTTTTTGATTGAGGGGTGTTATTACCCCCACTGTTTACTCACTGTTGACAGTTCAAACAATAACCTTGGAGCCATATCGTGGGGGATTAACTGGGTAGACACAAAATGAAGTCATATTGAGACCAGAATGAGAAGAAGCATGTAGAAACTCTCTTAACAGTCTTCTTCAGTGCACTCTGGGGTATTTTTTCTACATCATTAGATACTAAGTCTCAATCGCTCTGCACATTCGTGGAGGGGTGCTATCCGCTGGTACAGCCGTAATGACATCTGTTGCTATTTTTCTGCCAAGTCAGAGCTAGGCATCTTTGTCTCTTGTCTCTGCAGAAATCTCTAATGGTATCATTCCTTTGGGATCTCTAAGATCATTTAGCTTTCATTTACTCACTGCGTGAGGTGAGCTCAGCCCTGCTGGGACTCAGGCAAGAGACATAAAAGATGCACAATATGAAGCAATTGTTGGATATCCCCTGTGATGAAATGTAGACTAATTGTAAATGATATTTGTATGTTTTTATGCTTAATGTTTAATGATTCATGATCCATATTCACTCAGGAGTGCATTAAAATATTCATTAGTTTATGTGGGCACAGCAAAGGGATTTTTTTAGTTGTTGAACTTAATTTAGCAAAGTAACATATAACAAAAGAATACCTGTCCACTGTGTACAATGCTGAAATGCATCCAAATAAGTAGCATTTTTACACTTCAGGGATGTAAAATGAACATCTAATCCTTTTTGTGAATAATGTGCAATTATATTTTACTCTCATGAAAAACTCTAAAAGTTATACAATATTAAGTGGTCAAAGAAGTGTATTAAAAATCATACTCCCTGAAAGTAGTGTTGTAGATATGTACTACATGCAGTGTTGGGGAGTAACGGAATACATGTACCGCCGTTACGTATTTAGAATACAAAATATGAGTAACTGTATTCCGTTACAGTTACCGTTTAAAAAGGTGGTATTCAGAATACAGTTACTTTGTTGAAATAAATGGATTACACGGCGGTACTTTGCTGTTTCATATTGTGGCGGGTCAGGACTGTTTGGGTTTGTTTGACAGCTACGCTCTGTTGATCCAGGCGGCAGCGTTACGGTTGCCATGGTTACAGGGTGACGCGCTCTCTCTCTGCGTGTTTCCTGGGTGAGAGAGCGCTTTGTTGTTGTTGTTGTTGTGCTAAGCTAAAAGGCAGAATGCTACAGGCATGGCCCTAAAGAATGTAGGCTCATGGGCAGTGTAGTCCGTGCTGCAGCGAGAATGGACTGCCATACACGTTATGTGTCTGTGAGCGAGGGAGGGAGAGAAAGGAAAGTCCGAGCTGTTACGGAGCAAAAACGGGAGCTGGAAGCATGTAAATATAATAATAACCACTGCAGCCAAGAAGAGTGCCTGACGAGCCCAGCTGTAAGTAAGCTATTAAGACTCGACTGTACGCTGTATTCGTGTTTTCCTCCGAAACAATAAGTTCCGTTGGAGCAGCCTTTCAACGCCCCTCTCTGTCTCTGGCAAGCAAAGTTGACCCAGACAACAAAGTAAAGCTATTTTTCGGCTACCAGCCCGACACGGAACCCGACGTATTAGCCAGAGGTCCCTTTACTACGGTTCGGAGCCGCGGACCTTCAGTAACAGTAATAAATCACAGCAATAGTACATTCACGTAGTTGTAAACAGCATGATAATATATTAAGTAATCCAAAGTATTCAGAATACGTTACTCTCATGGAGTAACGTAACGGAATACGCTACAGAATACATTTTGGGGCATGTATTCAGTATTCTGTAATGGAATACATTTTAAAAGTAACCTTCCCAACACTGACTACATGTAACTTAATACCAAGAGGGACGTTATTGAGCACTGAAAATTAAGTTTGCACGGCCGGTAAAACAGCTTTGTTTGACTTTACAGAGCAGATCTAGAATCGTGTGCATTAAAGATCCAGCCTAAGCTTTGAATGTTTTCTCCAGATACACGAACGCACCGTGGATATTTTGACAATGTTTACTGAGAATAAGCGTCGTATGCTGGAGAAGTTCAATGTCTGACTTGTTCTGACTCATCCATGTCAACTTGACACAGCTACTCTCATCTGCCCAGACTAAACCCAACACAAGCACTGTAGACTGTTTACATTCTGTTTACTCTACGAGCGGAGATTTTTGAAATCAGCACTCAAACGTGGGAGTGGATTTGTCCTCTGATCACGCTATATCTCAGAGTTTGAGACCAATTCTTACTCTGTGACAGGATTACGTGTCCTATGTGAGCCAATGCTCAGGCTGTGAAGGCGTCACGCCGAATGAGGCAGACTTTTATCGTTGTTTTACATCAGAAACAGGATGTTGCTTTTCTTTCACTGCGCTGAATGAGAACCAGCTGCAGACATCAGTGGGTGCTGTTAGAATGTGTGTGTGTGTGTGTGTTTGTGTGGCTCATCCAGTCTTTGTGGGAAAAAACCTGACCCCAATTCCTTACCAGCAAACTGCCTGGCATTTTTTTTCTTTTCCACCCTTTCTTCCTCATTATGTTTTGTTTACTCCCCTTGAAGCAGCCCGACTCCCCCTTTCCTCTTAACTCTTCCACAGACCCGCTCTGACCTGACTGCAATGTGTGTCCCTGCGTCCTACTGCTGTGTTTATCATCGCTGCATTTGCCTGCATTCCCTTCAGAGAGCGCTTGTTTTGTTTGGAGAGGCAGAGGGAAACAGTGATGTCTAAAGAACCCCCTGCCAACAACCCAGATGGATCACACAGTTTTCATGTGAACCAAAAGTATGCCACGCATACAAAATTTAGGGATGTTCAGTTACATAAAAGTGTGTGATGTGAAAACTTAGTCATCATTCACTTAGGAATACAGTGTCAGGATGGAAGCATCAAAGCCGCCGGGTATAGGAAAACAAAGTTGGCAGATAGGGCAGTGGGAGCAAAGGTCAGTTCAGTCTCAGGGAGACAGACTTGTAGGTGCTGGAATAGTTAGAAGAATAACAAACTCTCCAATAACAAAGAAAATACCTTTGCAGCAGCAGGAGCACTGCCACCTTTTTCCAGGAAAAGAACTAGCCAGAAAATATAAACAACAAAGCCTCAAAGCACAGTCAGACATCTGCTTGCTATTGGAAATCAATACTCTCCATTTGATTGAGGTACTTCCTGTTTTCAGAGCACGTGATGTAACCGCTCATCTGTGCGCTGACATTTTCAACTTCTCTCATCATTTTTGTCCTTGTCTCTTTTTTCTTTGAAACACAACTTTCTGACAGGGAGCACTCATCTTCCCTCTACTGCATAGGTAGGGGAAGATTGGGGGATAAAGAAAATGTATGTGTGAACAAGTAAAAGCCTTCCCTGAATGCTATCAGCCCAAATAAACCTCTGCTACAAAGATACTATAGATACATGTTACAGACTATACACACTGAGAATATAGTTGGATAGATTTTACTCAAGTTCAGAAAAAAATCCATGCATTCCTCTTTTTACCAAGTGAACCAAAGCCCTCACTCCCAGGCAGGCTAGGGCAGGCAAGTGGACACTGGCAGGCACTTCTCCAATAAACTTGTAACCCCAAACTGAGAATGTAGTCAAACTATCTCCATTATAAAATATTTGATCTGCTGCTCGACCTCTGTATTTATTCTATTTGTTTATTGATAATATAGATAGCCTTCCAGTAGCTGTACATTAAAGCAATACATTATAAAATAGTAGGGCACAAACTAGAAGGTGAGGGCTTAGGGCATGTTTTAATAAGGTATTGTGTCAGAGTGAACTAACTCTGTTATGTATACATATTTCTGGGAATACGTCTCTCAAGGTTATTGAGAAGAATATTTAGAATATTTAAATCAAACATGAAAACTGATTTATTAACATTTGCAACAATTAAATTACATGTTTAACACAAAACAGAGCATGTCTACAAGAGGCCAAACGGAGTGCAACTTAAGAAAACACTAGTAATAAGAAAAACGCTGCAAAAGCACACAAAACACAACGGAAATAGGAAAAAACACAAGGGAAGTGTTTCTGGGGAGACAATAACCCGACGGACCAGTTGCAGGAACCCCAAACATGGTAGGCATGTTTTATCATGATTCATATAATACTGATGATGTATTTTTAGGCTAAAAGTTAGGCTAACACGCTTGCCTTTCATCTTTTCTTTCCTCACAAAACCGATAGAACCTCCAGTTCTTTTAAGTGTCTCCCAGTGCAATTCTTAGCATATTTTGGTTCCTGCAACTGGTCCGTCAAGTTATTGTCTCCCCAGAAACACTTCCCTTGTGCTTTTGGAAATATGTTTTTGCCTATTTCTGTTTTTGTTTTTCCTATTTCTGTTTTCTTTTTTCCTATTTCCGTTGTCGTTTTTCCTATTTCCTTTTTGTTTTTTCCTATTTCCATTGTCGTTTTTCCTACTTCCGTTGTGTTTTGTGTGCTTTTGCAGCATTTTTCTTATTGCTAGTGTTTTCTTAAGTTGCAGTCCGTTTGGCCTCTCAGGGCCACCGTACATGCAGTGTTGCCAACTTAGCGACTTTGTCGCTATATTTAGTGAGTTTTCAGACCCCCTTAGCGACTTTTTTTCTAAAAAGCGACTAGCAACAAATCTGGCATTATTGGAGACTTATTTATCTTATTTATCTTTTGCATTGTTATTAATAAACAGAGAAATTCAAATCTACAAACCCAATGTCAGACATAACAGAAAAAAAGAAAAAAGCACTTGCTTGTCATTTTGTTGGAACAAAAGAGGCATTTGAATAAATTCCACCATTTGCTTCTTTGAATGAAGTTTGTTTTATAAAAATAAAACCCAGAGGAGATTTCTAGCAATGCCATTCTACTGAAATTGGCAACAATGTAATTAGAGTGTTTTTGTGAGATAGTTCCCATTTAATTTGAGTGAACTGAGTGGAACTGCAAAAATAATCATTTACACCTGCTTTTAACCCAAAAACGGCACTTTTGTCAACATCAGCACATAATAAAAAAAATCAACAAAGACGTGAAAAAAAAAAAACAATTGTATTTTTTTCCTACTTTTAGCATCTAAAAATTATCAACTTTTCCTAAAGTTGACTTTGTGAAGTATGAGTTTCAGTTGCTAGGTATAGCTTAACTGGAATACAGACAGATCTCATTTTAGTATTCAGGACCATTGTCATTTTCAGGACTATTGTTAGCTGTGTAGGCTGATTTGTTGTGGGTGTGCTGTCTTGTTAACAACCTGCCTATGGCATAATATAGGAAGAAGACACTGCTGACTTCTCTTCATTTGGAAAAAAACAATTTTGTGTGTTTGGACTGTTTCTGTATTTTTTGCAGGCAGAATAAAGCCAAAAGAGAGGAGATCAGGAAATTTCTCTGTTCAGACTTTGAATCAAATGTGCTTAATATAATGCTTTGCATAAAAAGTAATTAAAATTAGATCAGTGTTAAAATCGACATTATAAGAAATAAGCAAAATATTTTTCCTGGGTATGTCAAATACATATATGAACCGTCTTGGTGATAAGAGACCTTTAATTGCAGAAAGGCACACAAGCCCAGCTCAAAAAAATAAATGGAATGGGGAAAATAATTGCATAAAAAGATTTGTATTAATGCTTTATAACAGTAATCGCCACATTTTAATTCAGTTATAGTGACAAATGTTCTGTGCTGCTTATTTCAGCAGTTTTGCACAGCATGGTAATGGGATAATGATGTTAATGGCTGGAGTGAGAAATGTCAAATGTGTTCACAGTGCACAAAATGTGCGTCACCGGCATTTTTTCAGGGGGAAAGAGGACACAAAGAAGGCAATTTAAAACAAAAACAAAACAAAAAACATATGATTACTGTGTTGTTTTTAACTTGTGTGTCTGATTTGCTGAAAAAGTCCCAGGTAATGCAAATTAATTTACCTTCCTAACAAATATCTATTGCCTTCCAAATATGATTCATGTAAATGCCTCGCTAACTTCACGTATCCCTCTTCTTGTTATTCTTCTTATTATAAGCTACTTATTGCCTACAGTTTCTCTAAAAAACACATGATGGCTTCAGTTTCATTCATAGTCAGTTCTATATTTGCTGCAAAACTGTGAATTTAACCTGTAGCAGAAGATTAATGCTAATTTGTAATGACACCATGTGAAAGTGTGGATGTCAAGTTAAAAAAAAAAGGTTAGATAACAGCCTGATTTGTTTTTAATGCTATCTATGAAGGCTGCGTGATGTGGTGCTATCAAAGTTTGATTCTGGGCCAAATCATATTCTTAAAATAAGTTGAGTGGCAGCCAGAATTGAATGGGTTCATACTCCATGACAGCATGTGGGCTAAATTAACGATACTGTGGGCCTGAAGACCGTTACTTGGTGCCTGTTTATGCATGTCAGATGCAACTGTAGGTTCTCTTCATGTACTCTAAATCCCACCAAATTCTCAGACACGGTCTTGTGAAAGTGTCCTCACTGAAATACCAGAAGTCTAAGCTATGTCTGGGCCAAAGTGTTAACCTCAGAGTCAAGGCGGCCTAACAAAAATCATGTGTTCTGCAGCACATCTGTGTTGGATTAAAGATTTCTCCATCAAAGGCCTCACAATACACAGAATAATGCTTGAAGATATGGGTGTCCAGAAACCTAAAAAGCTGATGGTATCAAATTTCAGTGTGCAAAAAAAAAAAAAAAAATCCCAAACATGTACTGAATTTCTGTGAGATTCACACCAGACTGGAGTCTATCTGCAGTCTGTAGAAGCTCAGATCATCAAAACAACAAATGCGATGCCGTATTATAAACATATTTATACACAACATTACTATAACAGAGACTATAAGTGAACTCTAGACATAGCTATTAGACCAAAGTAATGTAAAGACAGATATTTAAATTAAGTGTTCAGGATGTGTGCTCTTACCGAGGTGAAGGGTGAGGTTCACGCTTTTGGGATATTGGATACGAAAGTACATGGACTGACTTTGCCACCACGTGGGCTCCTCATTCCGGTGGAAGTCTGTCAGGAGACTGGTATTGTGGCTCAGGTATGGATCTGAGGCATCACAGATGTGGCATGAACGAGTTGACCCTGTCTGCATGCAGTAGTCCTCAGGTGGAGAACCACACACATTGGAAGCCACCACCGTGCGACTGAAGGCAATATTCTCAAACTTGGGCATACAGCTGCTTGGCACACCCTCCTCATCATAGCAGGAGTCCATAGCAGCCCAAACAAAAAGGTGTAAGTGCAGATGAAGGGAGAGCAGAAGGGCAAAGACAAGAGGTCTCACAGTAAATGATGTATCCATGTCTACAGCAGTTACATTTACACTCCACAATCAAACATCCACACTATGTTTTGACAAAGTGATCCATACACATGAAGACCCTGATTTGAGAAAACAATCCAAGAATAGGAAATAGGTCCAGCTCAAAAGTTTCTTTGTCTGTTCTTTGTGGTGTGCCTCTGTTAGATCTCCCACATATGTTCTCCCTCTGTGGAGTGGAAGTTTATGCAGGAACTTCTCACATCGGGAGCAGCGTGAGGCAGAGGAGGGACAGGGGTGGGGGCTTGAGGATCAAACGGTTCATATAACTTCTCCACCTGCTGGTCGATAGACACATTACACCGTGACCAGCTTTAGATTTTGAGTGGATATGAGTGAAAATATATCATCTGAAAGGAAAACACATTCAACAGCCATTTAAATATTGCAGCACCGAGGTTGTTCCACCACCGAGTAAAAAATTTACCTGGCAGTTGGTCCCACAGCGGGGCATTGTGATAAATGCTGACTGTAGTGATTCACAGTGGAAGACTGAAGGTGCTGAAACTGTCTGGAAAATTTCAGCCGGCACGGGTCATCTTCATAAAGGGATGTTGCTCAGGGGAGTTCTGCGACCTAAAGGGGCAATTTATTAAAAAAATGGAGGAGTGAAAGAGCTACATTGCTTTTTCTGCAGGATCCACTCGAGACCCAGCCATTATGAAGAGTGAAAAGTGGTTTGCATATCTTTGTAATTCACGCTGACTCCTCAGGCTCCTATAAAACATTCATCAGCGTTTGATGTTACTCAACCAGCAACCTCGAGGCCGATAGCTGATAACTCAACAACTCTGTTGTCTTGTCCGAACACAATCACATGAACCACAAGAGCTAAAATACAAAACTTTAGTCATCACACCAGTGGGTGACGTCACCCACTCTTGCATACAGCAAAGCCTTGTATTAACAGTCTACATCCTATGAAGTTGCCTAGATAGCTATAAAAAGATAATGCATGATATCTTTGCTTTTAACACTAACTTGAATCATCAATGTTCAATTTTCCGCAGGGACTGCAATTGAGGTACAACATAAGTACCCAGCAAAGAAATGTTTTTTTTAGTTATTATTATTATTATTATTATTAGAAACCTACAGAGAAGGACATGGTAGATTTTCATCACTTTCTTTGCTGTTACTAATTGGATCATTTGCTGAGGTTTTTATGTACATACTTGACCTGTGGGAAGATCTGTGAGAACCTGTAAAAAGGGTGTAGAATAGCCAAGGTCAGAGATGACCCACACAGACATTTGAGCGGCATATTCATCTCCAAGATCGCAATGTGCAGATTTCAAGCAGGTGTTGTTGGTGAGTCAGACATAAACATGTGACTAGTGTGTTTCCACTGTATGGCTGATATTGCTCTCAAACCTCTACAGACACCTATGTGTAAACTGTGATTCCAGTCAGTGGCTGTACTCAAACTATCTAACCAACAGTTCTGCTCCATTACTCAGTTTTGTCTAACCTAGATTTCTATGCAGTTTTCGTTTATATGTACAGAATAGAATAGATACATCGGACATAGACCAGTTAGTGGACATCAACAGGAGATTTCATTGCATTGATTCACCATCAAACTAACAACATAATTAAATCTAAATCTAAAGGCATAAAATCTAAAAATGCATCTGAGATATAAACATGAAAGAATAGAACTAAGGTGTCTATATGCTATGTCTGGCAAATGAAAAACTGTACAGGATCTTGAAAATAAATTTAGCAGCAAAACACCACTCTACATCACCATTTCAGACATGCTGTGCTGCCCTAAATATACAGCCATTTATAACAGTCAATGAGCAGGTACAGAAATGTGTATATATGGAGAAAGAGGAGAGGGGGAGTGGTTGCTGCGGGTTATTGAGAGTTAGTTTTATGAATGTAATTAAATTATTATTTGTAATTTCATTTTAAAATATATATCTTATACAATACAAACTGTATATACTATAGTACACAGTACATAAAACTATCACGGATACAAAAATGTCATGGATGGTTCCATTATGGCAACATTTTTCGATTTTATTTTCAAGAGAAGCTGTCAATGTGCGTGAAAATTTCAAAATAAACTCTGCGGGATCCTCAGGTTTATTGAAATGCTCAGAATGATGCTCTACAGGCTGTCATCTCGCTAACCAGAGCCTCAAATGGGAATGGCCAAGACTCACGACTGACAAGTGCAACAAGTGTTTGTGGAGAGACGCAACCAAATAATGCATAATGGCGTATCCTCTGCTCTAATCCTCTTTCTGTCAATGACTTTACTAATTCTGAATTCCATTTGAAGTGTGGAACAATCATCTGGAATCCGGTGAAGGATTAAAGTGACACGACTGTTAAAATCATGAAAGGATAAATGTTGACATGGGAGTCTTTGAAATCAAGAAGAAGATGGATAAAAAGACAACAAAAGGAAAGTGCCATTAGCATGAAACAGAGCGAGACAGGTAGCGTCTACAGATGTGCTTAGATTCTGTACATTTACGGTCCCTGTGGAATTTATGGCAATGTCTTCCCCCATCTTGTTGTGATTGCCTTGATTTATCGAGGCGCTGTCAGTACCCAGGCGAGGACGTTGTAAAAGGGACCGCATCAATTTGCAGTGAAATCCTCGGCAGGATTTGGAAGAAAGTAAGCCCGGCTTCAAATCTGCTCGAATTCACGTGGATCAGCCATGTAATGAAGAAACTAGCACCTCTGCACACAGACAATAAATTCATCGAGGCACAGTAGTTCACCGTCACTGATGAGTATGAGAAAAGACAACTTTTTCAGGGGATACAAGTATATCTAAACTAACTTACAATATGCACCGAGAGGAGTGTTTGAACCAAACAAGAAAGGCAGATGTGTGAAACTGTTGTGCTACAGCAGAAACCCATACGGTAGCGCAGAGATACAAATGAGTTTGCCTGTGTAGCTCTGTTGAATCTGGATGATACTCCACATTCATTTGCAGAGAACAATCTTTTTCCTTTACCACATTTGGCATGCTTGAGAATGAAAGTCTTTTAAAACAATCAGCCAACCGAGTCTTATTCTTGACTTCAAAATTGTGGCGACAATTTCAGTTGGCTGAACAAACTCAGCGTGTGGCCTGCGCAAACTTGGCGGAAAGTCTGCAAAGCACCTGAGGGAATACTATTGCCTGGGACCCCCTGCTGCTTTGTAACCATTCAGACAAGTCTACCTCAAGCTTTCCTGTGACACGGAGGAAAAAAAAAAAGAAAAGACAGACCGCGCTTGCAGCATACGGTATTCTACTTGTCAAAATCACTCAGCTGAGTTCATTCAAACAATTTCGATTTGAAAGTTCCACGTCAATTACAAGCGGGAGGATGCAAATACAGGCATGTACATTGTGTACACAGCCTTTATGACTTTCTTTTTCTCTGTGTCAGTGTGACAGCTGCATCGCCAAGGAACTGCTTTAGAAAACACTCTCTTGTCACTTCCATTCCGGTTCCCGAAAAGCCAGATATCACAAAGATATGATGTAAGCTGACACATCTGGATGGCTTGGATAAGTTTTAGCTGTCATCTGTCATATCAGAGTCCCTTTGAATCCATGGCTAAGCTGCTGATTGGACAAAACGTTTGAATGTCATCAGCTAGGCGACGCCCTTTCTGAGAGTGAATTTGGACAGACTGTGAATTTCAAACAGAATATGTATTAAATGACATTATTGCCAATCTGTTCAAACAACTGACAGATTTTCTTCTCATCTTTTTTTGCCATCTCTGCTTTAACTCCTTCTGTTTTTGCCAATGCTTTCCCTCATCCCATGTAATACAGTACTTCAAACTCCACTTTGCCCTCCTACATTATCTACTCCTCCTATTCTCTGTGCATCATTCTCACCTCCCCCTCTCTCAGTGCCACAGATCCTTTAGCCCCCACCTGCCACCCACCTCTTTCATGCTGCAGATTGGTGCAGCTGGCTGTCATGATGTGAGGCTTGCTGCACCGACACTAGCAGGTATGGCCTCCTTTTTATGATGACACAATGTTGTAGTGATGAGTTACGCTTTCAAACAGTGATTTGATGTCACAGCTGTCAGCGCTTCACTTAGCAATGCAGGAGCTGGCTGCCATATCCCCGCAGGGAATGCGTTATCTGAAAAACTAATGAGCGCTGCACATCATCACAAAAAATTTCCTGACATTACACGCGTTTAAGAAAGTCCTTTTCCAACCTGACAAAAATATATTACCTTTGCGGTATGCATAACAGGGCTGTTTATACGGCATGATGTTTGGTTAACAATACTGTGACCCAAACAGATAAATAAAATGTGGGAAGTTGAACTTAATGTATTGTTTTGCAATTTTTACCATATTTTTTTTTCAACATGATTAATTGTCTTTCCTGTGGCACAGGAATACAAACAGTAGCAGTAACATAAACTGTCTCATCTGTGCAATGTGCTGCGCGCAACTATAACATTTAACATTTGACAACTTAGCTTGTAACACAAAGGCGGAAACCCCGCATAGGGAAAAGCAGGAGTACCTGGAGAGAATCCACACAAACACGGGGGGAACATGCAAACTCCACACACAAAGGCCCCGGTAAGGTGGTGGAGTTGAACTCAGGACCTTCTTGCCGCGAGGCAACAATGCTAACCACCAATATTAAATTAAATAAGATCTGAACATCGAAAATGGTTTTCTTCATGGGTGCTCCACAGGATAAAACTCTGGACTGGAGAGTGTACTATATATAAAAGATGGAAGTAGCTGTGAAACCGCTTCCATTGGTTTTGTAAAACCCAGCATTGTCATCATAAGATCATATTTATTTATTGTTGATGCTCTTAATGATGCAGAGTCATTATAGATTTCCGCTAATTCTAGCAAGCTTGTTAGCTAGTTTAGGCACAGTGAGCCATATTGTTACGACAACATGGAGATGAAAAGTGTAGGTCAGGGAGTTGGTCTAATGATGTGACACTCAGCTGACAGCTACCAGCTAGACTGTGCTGGCATAATGTAACTCGATGTGGCAACACCCCTAAATCTAATAGGTCGGTTAGTACATATTAATTTTAAAGATATTAACTGCTTGGTTGGTGCTGCATGGCATTGCTTCCCGTCATGGCATGGGAATACTTGCTCATTAATAAAACACATCCTACAGCCTGCACATGATGCATTACATTTCAAGCAGAAAGTCAGAATTTATGAGTTCCCAGTCGAAATTTCAACTGGAATGTCCCCTTTAGTCAGAATTCTAACTCTGAAAATTGGAGTAGCCCCATCAAACCTTACTTAACAATCCAAGATAGTGGCACTTCAAGTAACTACTAGTAAAACTGTAACTTGCAATTCATACTACATAGTACATGCAGTGTTGTCTTGAAGTTACAGAAATGCTCTTCGTGTTAGACTGGTACAGCACAGACATGGCGTTCGTGGCCTGTGTGAAGGCACATCAAATGTAGCAGACTTTATACTTAAGGTGATGGAGTGGATTGCATTCAGTCTTCAAAAGAATTTAAATTGATAAGTTATGAAAAAAATATTCCACAGAGTGAATAATCAACATAGACCGTTTCATTTAACGGCCTGTAAACATGTTTATGTCTGTTTTAAATTTGGAACTCTGTGGGGACTAACTTGCCAGAGTCAACTTAAAGTAACTATTCAAGGACTTGCAGTTTGTGGCACTTAAGTCTTGGCGTTATGTTTCACTTGTGCAGCATGCTGCCTGTTCACACTTGTGGTGCTTAGAAATCTGTTCAGATTTAAATGTCAGAATTTCCACAAACCGATAACACAAAATCAGGAAATAAGTCATGATTTGGAAAACGTCTCCTAGTTGATTCATGGAGGGGTGGGATGAGTTGTTAAACACTGCAATCATTTTCAGACAGTCTTTAATGAGAAGCATTTGTAGTGCTGCACTCAGTTGTTCACATGAAAAGTGACAGAAAGAGACCTGCAGGGAGAAGTTCAAACCCTGGCTCCTTTTCACGTCTGCACAGGTGGCCATTCACAATGTGAAGCCGAACTGTCAGATCCTGACAGTGGAGGGTTGAGGGGTTTCTAAAGCTGTTCAACCATCTGACAAGCAGTTCTGATGGAGCATAAATTTTCACATTAATACACCAACACAAAAGGGATTTTGACATGTGAAAGAAGGAAAAACATGGGTGTAAATAATAAAATGAATGGTGATTGAATGTTTTGTGGCTGATGTTGTTTCTAGGTTGTGATATTGCTAATGGTGCTTAATGCTGGCAAAGCTGGCTGTTGGTGAGAAGGTGACAAACAGGAAGGTCATTAATAATGGGATATTAATAATACATGTTAGTAAAAGTACTGTTAAAATAATATTAATAATTATCTCTGTCTTTAAGTCCACTGGTTTTATTGACTCTATATTGTCATTACTCTCTCATGTGGTTCAAAAAACAAAGACTCAACATAAATATACCATAAATACAAAAATAATATTTAAACACAATTTATCTGGTTAACATAGTCTCTCTAAGTAGTGTTGATCAACTTTGTTGTGTACTTTAGGGGCAATTTGTCGACTTCAAAGTCTTATATAACGTTTATTTGGCTTTACAGCATGGGGACACAGGGCAGAACAAGGAGAAAGGATTTTGAAATTGTGCTCCAAAATTGCTATAAACTTTAATAAGCTCTGTAAGCCTTATAATATGACACTTTGGAACAGTGTTGCTGCTGACGGGAGGACATTTTTCTGTGATTTAAGGGGCCCAGAGCTAAATAGAGGCCGTGTAACAAACCAGGGATTGTAGATCTTTATTGTGTATGAGCTGTTGTTAAGCTGTTGTCAGAGGCCACGAATTTACACCTCTGTACCTGTTACTGCATTCCTCAGAGATTCCCTCTGTTATTGTAATATCGAAAGCAAGGAAGGCCACATTTTCTTATCTGGCTGTCCACCCATCTTCTTGAAACCAACAGCTTTTTATTCAGAACAACCCTGGCTTTAGTAATTAGTTGACTGTTGATTAAAAGGGGCTTTGGAGAGAAAGAAGAGATCTGGCAATTACCCAGCATATTAATCCCCTTCAATGGCTTCATTAGAATGCTCCACGCACCCTGGCTTCAAGTTTTACATTTAAATTTGACTCTTAAATTTTTACACTGCAATTTGCACTTTTAATTTGCTCCTCCCATAATTGGACAGAGCTGTTTTGTGCTTGAGTTGCTTTGTAAGTGGAACCAATGTTCTGCCCTCCCATTTTCCTCACTGACTGTGGGGCCCTAAAGGTTTGGAAAAGAAGAAGAGGCCAATAAGTTCTGTTTTTTTCACGTTTTTAGCTTTATTCACTCCCTCACTTCCACTGGACTACAGGTGTAAACAGTAGCCCCTCGTGAAATAATTAAGGGAGACAAGGTGATGCAGCGTATTTGCTTCACATACTTGCTGCACGTATTTCGCTATACATACTTGAAATAATTTGTGCTTGATATGACTTTTTGTTATTAAAAATATGTGGAAACTTAGGTCTGCAGTGAGGATAATGGCAAATTTTGTACCCCTACACAAGGGAACAATACTGTAGAATGCAGTTTATATGGAGGAGGGGAACTTTAAAATAGATATTAGCTGTACTTATATTAGGCATCGTATGTAGAATATATAGCATAGATGCACAATCAATCAAATTCTGATGGGGATTCATGTTTTTGAGCATGACAAATGAACATTTACTGAGCGATACTAAAAATGTGCTCTGCAAAGCAAAACGCAAATGAAGCGCTCCCTAAATCACCGCCCAAACATGTGTCTGCACTGTTCCCTGGACTGCACAGCTTGAAGTTTCCTGGACTAGTCCGAACGAATAACACTATGTTAAAAGACAGATGAAAACACAAATCAAATGTCTGGCACACCAGAAGGTGTAGCGTTTGTCCCTCAAAGGAGATCATCATCCGTTGCTTGGAAATGACTCAGCTTTAACACCAGTGACGGTAACCAAGAATAAATTGTGTGCAAAGAGTACTGCATACAGCAAAGAGTTTTGTCTGGGCTGCAAAGCAACACAGCTGGCTGAGAAAACACCACAATCTTCAGCATAATGA
This sequence comes from Pelmatolapia mariae, assembly GCF_036321145.2. Classification (NCBI taxonomy): domain Eukaryota; kingdom Metazoa; phylum Chordata; class Actinopteri; order Cichliformes; family Cichlidae; genus Pelmatolapia; species Pelmatolapia mariae. Next base: position 17,758,169 of record NC_086233.1, on the reverse strand, counting down.
ACGTGTGAATGAAGGCCAAGAAAAAAACAAAACAATGCAGTGGTTGCTAACATGAATCATCCACAAATCAGCTAAGTTGTCTATAAAAAACAAGACTGTACAGCGTGCCTTTGTATACATCCAGCTCACAAAGCTGCACTGAAATCACAGAAGCAATCACAAAAGATATGTGTGAGGAACAAAGGCTTCGGGAAAATGGTCAACATACAGGACAAAAGATATCTTATCTCCTTGCGCAGTTATTTCAAGTTGGAAAACATGTGCCGTGTGCAAAACCTTGAGTACAGAATGGAGTGAAAGACTTTATATTTCACTTCAAGGAAATGCACTTAGGCGAGGTGAATAAAAACCTTTTTTTTTTGTCTGCAAGGAAGTTCAAATTAACAGGAATAAAGAATAATGTCATGCAAGTGTTCTCAATTATTTCACTTTGTGCTGAGTTTGGGTACCTTTTTTTTTTAAATTAAATTCTGTATATATTACTCTACTAAATTTACAGATGTGCAAATGTGAAAGCAGTTTAGAGTTTCAGTAACAGTGCAATGCAATTTTTTGTCACTAAAATCAATGAATAAATGTGACAAATAATCGACCAAAATGATTGTGATAATAGTGATTTTTAGCACCCTTGCTACTGTATCAACAAAAATAAAACAGCATGCTGTGTGTAAAGAGGAAAGGAAGAGTTTTCTTCATGCAGTAAGCTTTCAGATGCCAGGCAATCATTTTTTTTTTGCAATGTGAGAGTGTGTCGTGCATAGGTCAAACACTTATTTTTTACCACAAGGAGCTAAATCCAACATCCATTCAAGAGTTTGTTTGTAGCCTTTCCGATGCCACAAAAGATCACTGGCTCACTGACCTGTGAGGCTAAAAGGGGCAAAAGCTGAAAGTTACACGGTCTTTTGGTTTTTGCCTGCAGCCACTCGATTTCAAAAATGCAAAGTGGGGCACAAGGTGCAGTTTAGGGCAAGTGTGATGTTACGGCCAGTTGCAGGGAAATTCCTAAAGTTGAGGGTCTCTAGGAATGTCTAATGACTCTGCCTTTAGTAGGGACTTCCTGCGACTTCTGTTTTCTTACATTTCTCATTGTTTATAAATGGAAATCCAGCCACCCATCCCATCAGTCACTTGGGTGCTGAAGCCTGTTGTTATTTATTTTTTACATTTTTTTTAAAGTTACTTTATGGATTTATATTTTATTATCAATTGATTCAATATCATTTCAAGATTGCATTTCGCCTTTCCTCTTCACGTTGTTTATCTGCATGCAGCTAAAGCCTGCTCAAATATGATTGATCAGCATGACTGCAAATACAAGCAGAAAGCTTCAAGTGTAAATGAATGCCTTGAGTATTATATTGTGTCTGCAGAAGGGCCAAATATTTCTCACGTTATCTCCTTTGTTTGGATGAATTAAAGGCTAGAGCTAGAAGTATTTTGTCTTGTGTTGGAAATAATAGACTTGATTCCAACTAATATAACGCTTCCTCAATATACCTTCTTACTCGGAGGTTACTCCATCATTGAAATAACAACTTTGCTTGTGCCACTTTTATTGATGTGTGCATGCCTGCATGCATAGAATGATAGAGGTGTAAATACTGAGACTTTCCACCTTGTTATAATAAATCCAATATATTTTGACTTCTTGATGAAACTGACATCATATGCACAAGGATTTCCCAAGAGACAGAACAAAAACACGAAACCTATTATCATCCAGTCCTTAACTAATGGGGTATGTATGTGGTGACGGATAAACAAGATTCATTCATGCTTAAACAGATAGATCCAGGGCTGTTTTGAAGTGTTTCATGCACCGTATATTGGATATTTTTAAAAGTGCCATTACTTTTGTCTCTCTTTCTTATAATCATGCTCATCATTCATTTTTACATTATGCAAGGTTCTTGTTTCAGCTTCTAACTACCCACATGCTGTATTTATACACACACTTAGAAACACACATGCAGGCAGAGAGAGCAGGCCATTAATTTAATGGCTATTCCACCTTAGATGAATGGAAAAGGGGAATGTGTGTGCTTATGTTCAGTCTTTGCAAATCTGACCTCTGTGCTATGTGACTGTAGCCCGCCCACACATACATCTACGCACGCACACACACACACACACACACACATCACTGCACACGTCTTACCTTCCATGTTTTTGCCCATTTTCTCCTTTCTCCTTCTCTTATTACAATATATCTCCATACCACAAATCCATGTAACCAAGCATGCATGCGTACACACACACACACACACACACACACACACACACACACACACACAAAGTTATACAACAGACTGCACCTTAAGGCCAACAGTTACTGCATAATGGAGTTAGTGATACATCCATTGGCTGCTCTGCTCATTTAAAAGTCAAGGGAGGAGAGGGAAGAGTTTGGGAGGAGGTGGGGTTACTGAAAGGCCAGAGACTACAGAGCGAAAACTGCAACACAAGGGGATAGGAAGAGACAGTCCTATCTCAAGAAATGACACCACAGGGTTTTTTTTTTCCATCACAACCTGCTACAGTTCAGTTTGAAAGTAAAGCGGCCTCTAGAGGCTGTGTTAAGAAAAAAAAGTAATCTGTCACATATTGTCGTTGCCTTTAGATGGGTAAAAATTCAGCAGCCCAGTAGTAAAAAAAATAAAATAAATTTTTACATGTGCTTGCTGTTGTAAAAGTTGTATTTTAAGCCAAACTATAATCTTTGCATAACCCTCACCATGTACCTCGCCATAGTAAAGTGTTTGTGTCATCACACTCTACCTGCATCTTAAAGGTTTTTCTTTCATGTGGAAAAATTCTTATATGTTATTTCAGGAAAGCTTACATGGCTTGCAGGTGCATTCGAAAGCATTAATCCATGGAATCACTTTAAAGGGGAGAATGCATGTGTAAACAAGGCCAGTGAGGTGCACTGAATAATGTGAAGACTTTCCTGGGTCTATCCAGGCCAAAGTTGTTTTTCAGTATTTTATTTTTAGCACCGCTGCTGTTATTATGACACAAAATGCAGAAAATGAGGGGAGAAACTACATTTATTCAAATGGCCGACCTTCCAGTTGGACTGTATGAGCTATCAGCCTAAATAGTGTAGTGGACTGAAGCTCAGAGGCATAAATTAAAGCACTAAAAATGACTTAATTGCTTATTTATATCAGAGTATTGCAACATAATTATCATTTCAAAGCAAAGAAGCAAGGGATTATTGTCGGGTAGCATTAGTTTTAATGTCCAGGCTGTTGTTATTCTTTTTCATGTGTTGACATGCATCCTCTGATTCCTACAGGCCTAGCTTATAATAGCATTACAGCAGTGGTCATTTGTCAGCTAATGGTTTTCCTTATTGACCTCTCTAAGCCTTATCTCAGTGTGGTGGCTGTGATCACTCCCGAGGCTAAGGGCTGTGACGTCCACTTGCTAATTTTCTTCTTTTGCTCAGATAGCTGGCCCATTTTTCTTATCCCTTCTTCCTGAAATTTTGTTCTGCATGGTTAACCTGACAGGATTTAGTCTGCACCAATCTCTAGTTTCTCCTTCCCTCTCTTGATGCTTAGTCAAAAAATATGTGTGTTTAGCCATGTATGGAGCGTGTCTGTGTGTGTGTGTGCATGGGTTGTGCTGCACAAATACAGTGCATTTTCGAGGTGCTCTGTGTGTGTGTGTTTGTGTGTGTGAGTGTGATGAATAGCTGCAAGGTGATAATGCATGCAGATGTTCCTGCTTGCTGGTGTAATTACACTACATGTGTCTGCTCTTTCTTTCTGCAGTTGAACTAATGTGCGTTTATAGGAATGGGCAGGTGAGCACTCGGTGTATATTCATTATTTGCATGTGTCTGCGATAACTATATTCATTTCTGTGACCAAACCACCCCACGCAGCTCTAAACATTTGTTTGAACACGATCCCACCTTTCACATTTAATGTGCTGCACACTACTCCAGTGCTTTTTGACAGAAATAAGAAATGGTAACCGCAAAGCCACTACATGTATACAAATCATGACATCATTTCCTAAAAGGGTTTGATGTCACAGTTAAAGCTACACTGATGTGGTTTTGTTTTTCTTTCTTGTGCTTATTTGCAATTTGTTTTCATTCTACCTGGGAACCCCTAAGCACAAATATCATTCCAGTTCTATTATTCATTTGGCATTGCAGGAAGTTACATGTTATCCCTTTAATAAACACAGATTTACCCTGCAGTCCATGAGTGGGTTGATGGTGAAAAAACACTAAAAATGTCTAGTGTTAAATAAAATGACTGCGTTGCATTCATTAAATAGTAAATCATTTGAGAAAAATCTGCCTCAATGCCCATGTTCCACTTGAAGAGAGCTTTTAGTATCTAGTATCTACTTTATATGTCATAAGAATGGTAAAGAAGGTGTATTGATTTATGCATTACCGCATGTCTACTTAACTCCTCTATGGTGGATAATCAGTGGACTATATGCTCTCTATGCAGCATTGACCCTTTCCTCACTATTCCACCTTGTGAAGAAGATTAGGACATTAGGATCAATGCAAATGCGCGTGACTTGCTTATTTTCATTAATAACAAAACAAAGATTGACTCTACTTGTACACTATATGAATAAAAGGCCAAATGTCATGGTAAAAGAATAAACAGTATTGAGCATTTCTAAAGTGCTTGTTAAATTTAAAAATTACCTAAAAAATCTCTGAATAGCTTTTTCATATAAATGTAAATATAAATTAATATCTTAAGAACTTCAGCTTCTGCATGATGTAGCAAAGCATACCACATTATGATGTTCCCTCCACTGTGCTTGACTGTTGGTGAGGTTTTTTAGTTAATGTGCAATGTGTTAATGTGTTCTTAATGTGTGTTTTTTCAAACAAGCATAATAAAGGGTTAGGGCGCATTCATTATTTCTTTCCATTCATACCACGGTCATCCTGTTTTTTTTCTTATAGTAAGCATGAGACAACACATTTTAGCAAGCTGTGAAGATACCTGCAGGTGTTTTGCTGTTATCTCCGTTTTATTTTTCACTCTCTGTGTCATCTTTGCAGGAAGTTCACCCCTAGGGAGAGAAGCTATAGTCCTGTTGACGATTTGTCTTTTTATGAACTGATGAAGGCGCTGCTTTAAAAATGCTTTAGTCGCCTTTCCCACCTTTGTGAATCTCTTTGAGTCACACATACCAATTTTTCTTGAGAGGAGAAAAGTCTAAAGAAGTCAGGTACTTTCCTAGCATGCAGAGTGTTTAATTAGTGAGTTTGTTCATCACACAGATGTAAAGCACATCTGGTTTTGTGTCATAATTTTGTTTAACTTGTGTTTTATCTATAAAAATGACTTCCGTGAAGATTAAACGACATTCGATGCTTATTCAATGCACGTTTTTATGCCTGGATTTATTTATTCTTTAAAGAAAGGATCCTTAACCAAGCTGCTGCAAGAGAAGAATCACAGATAAAATGACACAAGCTAAATGCATTTCGTTTTGTTTTGTCCTTTAGAGAGATCTACAGGAAAATAATTTGACTATTTTGTTGTAAGATTCTCCATTTTCTATCCTCACGTTTCATGGCTTAGGCTAAAATGGATCTTTTCAAATCTGTATGTCAGTTTTGTGTCGATTCATGTAAGTCTGTGGGTGTTGTAGGTGTTGCTAGCTGGTGTAAAACTTTGGATGAGTGCGTTGTGTAAAAGCACACTTGTGATGATCTAAGCACTTCTGTTGTTTGAATCATTAGGGATGCTGCAGTGTACCATAAGAAAAAGTCATCCTGGACTAAACTGGAGGACAGTACATGCCTCAGCATATATCAGTGTGCACCCTTATTCTTGGCCATCCAGCTCATTATTATTTCACCCCTCAATGCTTCATTCCTTCACCCCATCAGTCTCTATCTAACTAATCAGGTTGTATTCCCTCACCTTGTGTTTCATTCAGGATTTAACCTCTTATGCAAATTATGTACAGACTTTTGTACATTATACAGATTCAGATATTGCATACCAAGTGCTCTGACCTGAAAATACATCCCAGCATTTTAGTTGCAAGCTGGTATTGACTCAATAGGTTTTTCAAGTGATTTAAGTAAATGCCAGTCACTGTAATTGGAATATTTATCTAGGTATTTTTCATGGCTTTCTTTGTAATAATAATGGTAAAAAAAAGATTAAAGATCTATGAATGGTGGATTTAAGCCATTTGGTCATTACAGTAAAGTGACATGTTATTCACCGCTCCCTTCAGCAACAATGCCCCCACTATTACAGCACTGACATTTCCTTCATCTGTGACTCCACATCTCTTTTGGACAGTGATTCCTCCAGTTTTCTGTCATCAATTGAAATCAAGTAAGTTTTATATAGCTCAGGATCACAAATTTGCCTCTAGAGGCTTCACGAGCTGTGCAGTATGCTGTATGACAATGCCTATTCTTAGACATTCCATTTGGATGAGAAGTTAAAAGCCATTTAAAAGGTAATAAATGCAAGAAACCTTTCAGAATGGATGAAAATGCTATAGATGTAGTGTGTACAGAACAGATGAGAAAAAAAGGCAAAATTACAACATGAGTCACCAAATCACAATCCTGCCCTCCTCATAAGCAGGAGTAGTGCTAATATGTCACACATCTCTACCAAAAAGCTCCGGAGTATCATGGGAGTATCATAAAAACAACTGTCATCATTGAAATAGTCATACTCACTCTTAATATGGCCATGGTGAATCAGCCGGTAACTAGGTACAACATTCTCTGGAGGAGGAACAGGAACAAAGACACTTCATGTAAGGTGAATCAAAGCAGATACAGCATGTTTGACAATGAAGGTTAAATAGTCATCGCAAACAGGATGAGAATTTTAAACTTATCTAATACTGATGTCATGCTTGATGATGAACATAAGCAGTAGTCATCCTCCTACCTTGCAATACTTATTTTTACTTTACGTAGTAATATACAGTAATCTGAATCCCCTTTGGAATTGCATCAGGAAATTCATCTGGGGTAAAACTTTGCCAACTCAACATGCGGAGCAACCGGCTGTGGCAAGTGTAATTTCAACAGTACTTCTCAATTTTTATACAAAATAAAAAAAAAATGTTGCTAAAGTAAATGAAAGAAACCTGGCAGCAGGACTCTTTGGGCTGAAAATTGTCAGAAAACGTGTAAAACATTTGCTACATTAAGAACCATCTGAAGGTCTACTAGAAGATGTGAATGCAGCATTATGATCAATACTGGGAGAGTGTTTGAGAGAGAAGGATAAAAATCCAAAATAAATGCGTTCAAGGTGAAGCCAAGGTCAAGTTTATTTATATAGCACATTTCCAACAGCTGCACAAAGTGCTTTACAAACTAAAGTGCAACTAAAATAAGTAAAAAACACAACAATGTTCCTTCACATTTTCTAAAGCAGTCCAGTAGGCCAGATTGGAGTCTTTGCAAGACTGTTTCTGGTTGCCCGGGCTTTATGTTTGACACCCCTGATCTACATTATAAAAAGGGAGTTGAGCCTATATTAAATCTAAGAGATTTACTCTGACAAAATCATGCATATGAAAAAGAAAAGTGGGTTATTGTCTGTTATGTATTCATTCGTGCAAAGCTACAAATATGCATATTATTTTTAAGGTCAAAGGTGGGCACCTGTATGACTGCATGCATATAAGTCTGCAGAAAATTCACATATTTTACTCGAAAATGAAAATTCCTAGTTGCAAAGTGGTGCAGTGGTTAGCACTGTCACCTCACAGTGAGAAAGTCCAGTTCTAGCTGACTGTGGCCTTTCTTTGTGCATGCCCTCCCTGTGCCTGTGTGGGATTTCTCTGGGTACTCTGGCTTCCTCCCACAGTCCATGTGCCTGTTAGGTTAGTGAGCTGTAGCTCTGTTTTCCTGTGTTAGCCTTGTCACAGACTAGTGACCTGTCCAGCGTGTGTCCCACCTCTCATCTCAAGGATGGGATGGATTCCTTGTAGTCCCGCAGCTCTTAAAAGCCTTAAATTTCCCTTAACATGCAAACCACGAGAATGTGCATCGTTTTTTCACATGGTCTGCATTCCAATTGCTGCCCAGGTGTTCTGTGTTTAAATGCAGACCATGCACTGTATCGACATCATCGCGATTAGAATTCAGAGCACATGGCTATAACAGTAGTGCAGAAACAGTGCAATGTAAATTATTTGAACATTACGGCTTTAAAATGTAGTGCACTATTATAGCGCTGAATATTTCAACTGTTGTAAAGTTCAAGTGAGGCAATTAAGTGCCATATTTTCCTGGATGATATATTGCTGGATAGAGATAATATATTCATCCCCCCCCCCTCTTTTTCCCTGCTGAGTGTGAGGGGCCAAAGTAGTGGAAGGACAGACCACTTACCCAGGATTAAAGAAGCTCTGTGTGTCTTTACTGATATTGCTCTCTTTCACACACTAAGGCTTTATAGCATATTTTCACTCTTGCCCCACTCTCACTCTAATGATTCCAATCCTATCATCTTTCTCTCTCCGCTCCACCAAGGCCTTATACTGTCTCAGCTCAACAGTCTCTGCCTTCCTTTCAGTACACAATCTCCCTTTGTCATCCTTAATGTTTTCCTTTCCTTGCCTTTCCTCCTTTTTCTTTACTTCCTTTCTTCCTCCCCTCTTAATTTCTCTCCTCTCATCTCCCACCGTAGTCCCCTACTGCTCCCTTGCTTTCAGCTTGTCAGATAAAGGTGAAGATCTCCTTTAGAGTGCTTGCCTCTGCTTTTTTCCTTTTGGGGGATTTTTTTTCTCATTTTTTCATCCCATCTCCTTACTATAGGCTTTTCTTTTTGAGCTCTAGTGGTGGCATTTCTGATTGCGCTGGAGTATGGAGGGGGATCTTTACAGTGAGTGACCTTTGTGGATTTCTAAAGCTCATTATTCCTCATTGGGCTCGGTGTGGCGCTGTAGGGAGTGGCATAAGTCTAGTGACAGCTGCTACTGAGCCAATGCACATCCTGGTGAATCTTTTTTCTTTCTTGTTTTTTCTCTCTCATCCTTTCTTCTCCACATTCCCTTTGCTTCTGCCTCTGACCTTTTTTTCAGTCATTTCACCAACATTTTCTCTATTTCTTTTAACTTAACCCTTTCTGCGTACTGACTTTGATCTTTCCAGATTTTTTTTCTTGTAAGAAAGCACACCTGTAAGTGCATGAATGAACTGAATCGTTGAGTTCTTTTTTTTTTTTTTTTTTTAAGTTTTTAGTTTTGCAGGTGGAATTTTGAAAATGTGGATTTTTTTTTTATGAATTTACAGAAAAAGTTGTTGCAAGGCAAAGTTTTAGCTTCTTTCATAGTTTTTTATTCTCCCTATAGATTCCATGTGTGAATGAGGCCTGCAAAGCCCACAATATAGAGGAATGCATATTTCAGAGACATCAATGTTATGATCCTGCAACAGGCACAATAAACTTCAGCTAACATTTTCATATCTGTGTTTCACTTTGGCAACAGTACTGATAAATTCCTTCTCAAAGTTACCATTATGTGATAGCTGAAAGATGGAGCTATTAAATTGTATTTTATTGTTACAAAAGACGAGGGTTATGAAAGAGGGAATTGGTTAGAGGACAATGCCGCGCACTGTACCTAGTATGTTTCATCAGAACTAATTCATTTCTGTCACAGCCTTGACAATATATCATGCAGATGACAAAATTTCATTGGCAGAAGGAATCTAGTTCTGCTGGCAGGTAGAGTGTCAACAAGGAATATATGATGAATAACTAAATAACGAAATGGAAAATTGGTCCCCCAACTCCAACCAAGGAAGCAAATGATTTGTTAAGTCGCCAAATGTTTGTATGTATGTTTATATATGATATATGATTGATCATGTAAAGTAAATGTGCATCACGGCTCTGATCAGCATATTTTTCGCTATTCTTCTTAACAGTACTGAATCATTGGTAGCCTTAAGAGGAAGATGTTATTCTCTGGAGAAAATGTTCATACTATTATTATCCATCCATACAGACATCTATACAGACACACATGCATTCAATGCAAATGTCTTGAGCTGTCCCTCATGTCTTGTTTTTAATAGGTCCATCAATTTATTGAAACATGCACACATCAATGGAAATGGAGTAGATAAGGCAAAAACAGGGAATGCTAGGGAGTGTCATTATATTTTGCTATGAAAAATGGGAAGTAGGTGCAGTGATTTAATGAAACATGTGTAAGCATAAAAGTAAATACAGGCTATAAGGTTCTCTAGGCTACTTGAGGGATATTCAATGTTTTTCTTTGGATGTCTGCTGCATTTTATTCCATTCTCTGTCAAGATGACTGAACAGAACAAATAATGCTTCAATAATGTTGAGGTCCAGATTCTGGAGAGGCCAGCCCATGACATATAGTGGCTGTCCAGGTTTGCTTTTACTGCATTGGCAGTGTGATAGGGATCATTGTCCTGTTTTTTTTTTTTTTTTAAAAGAAGCCACTGCCAGTCAGATACTTTCGCTGGATCATTAAAATCTGACAGTACTTTTTCTGCATTTATAATTCCTTCAGTTTTGATCCTTCAAGATCCTCAGCACCACTGGCTATGACAGAGCTTCCACTGTCTTTTTTAGATGGCTGTAGAAACTCATGATCGCAGTGACCTCCTGACTTCTTCCATATATACTGTCAATGATTTTAACAAAAAATTCAAATTTGGATCCATCACTTCATAAGTCTTGCTGCCACGTTTAATCCAGTTCTTGTGTAATATGGCATACCTCAGCCTTTTCTCCCTGATTCTCTTCCTTAAGTATGGCTTCTTGACAGCCATCCTTCCACTGAGACCATTTTTTAACCTATTTCTTAAGGACACGACTTTCACATACTATTCATCTGCTGTTGTTGCAGTTTTTTTAAAAGTCTGCCAGTTTCCTGAAAATTTTTTAAAGACTGACTGCATACAATGCCAAGATATGTCAAGTTTTAGCTCTTTGAGAATGCAAAAAATACTATTTTATACCTGTCAAACCGTGTTATGCCTTTCACTTATCTTGAGTTCAACTAAAGAAATGGGAGCAAATTATGTGTTTTTGACAGGGTGCTAGCAATAAAGTACCCAAGGATCCTATTTTAAATTGTTTCTTTGCCAAGTTGTCTTTTATGCTTAGATACAACTCTGGTTTGTCTTTCGTCTTTGGTGCATTTTTTATGATTGATTGATTTGTAGGTCAAGTGCCATATAAAAATGGTCAGGTACAAGGACTGGACTGAAAATGAATGAATAAAAAAGAGCAGTGTCCAAAGAAGGACTTTGAAAGACCTTCAGAAAGCCCGGACAACTATTGCTTAATGCTTCATTAAACAATTAATTTTGAAAGAAAAATATAAAGAAACGAGGGGTGGCTTAAGAGTTTTGCACGCTACCTCACATTTTCTTAACTGTTTTCTTAACTGCTTATCTAATTCAATATTATAAGGGGGCTGGAGCTTATCACAGATGTCATTCCCACAAATTTTAAAACATTTTAATTACCATTACATGTTAAAATTGTCACAGTATGCTGTGCAGCAGGCAAGATGAAGGACCCAAATGCAGACTCCAAATCAGCTTTATAGCTGACACAGGGTTAGGAATACAAAACTTTACTGGGACATGAGTAACCTAATAAATGAAAAGGCACACAAGGGAAACACACAGCCAGGTATGAGGGAGATCACGACGCTGGACAGAAGAAAGCAAAAGGCTTAAATACACAGGGAATGATGAAGGAACAGGAAACTCATGGGGAACACAGCTGGGGCAAATTAACACAACGAGAGGACGCAACGCTAACCATAACACATGAGACAAGGTACCTTCAAAGTAAGAGAAGCAAAGCAAAACATGGCGCACACAGACAGGAGACTATCAAAGTAAAACAGGAAGTAACGGGAACACACGCACAGACACAGAGACATGAATGGGGAAACATGGATAACATGAGAGGCAGGGGAACCCAGAATGAAACATGAGGGAAACAAGACACAACAAAGATAATCACATCCACACAGAGGGAGACACAGAGGGCAAAGACACCAGGGGGAACCTAATAATCAAAAGCTAAACAGAATAACCTATAGAATAATTCCCCTTGATCACAAAGATTAACAAAAAAAGCCATCATTTGCAATACATAGGACAACCAAGAAACTGAGCAGTGCAGTATAGTCCATGGCAAGTCCACTCAATTTATAACAATTTGTTCATTTTTAGTATTTAAATACTGTTCATACACATTGGTTTATATACACATTTCCTAATACCAAAGGTATTACTATTTGGAGACAAAAAACAACAAGTGAACTAAATTGCGGGCGGCACGGTGACACGGTGGTTAGCACTGTTGCCTCATGAGTAATTTCCATCATCAGGCCAGGGTCTTTATGTGTGGAGTTTGCATGTTCTCCCCGTGTTTGCGTGGGTTCTCCCCGGGTACTCTGGCTTCCTCCCACAGTCCAAAGACATGCAGTTAGTGGGGTTAGGTTAACTGGAAACACTAAATTGCCCATAGGTGTGAATACAAGAGTCAATGTGAGCGCGATTGGTTGTCTCTGTCTATGTGTTAGCCCTGCTACAGACTGACGACCTGTCAAGGGTGTACCCTGCCTCTTGCCCTAAGGCAGCTGGGATAGGCTTCAGCGCCCCCTGCGACCCTGAAAAGGATAAGCAGAAGCGGATGGATGGATGGATGGATGGATGGATGAACCAAATTGAATCTGAAATGAAATGCAAGTTTTGAGTTTCTCCAGTCATTTAAGTAAGTCATTAAGAATTGATTTTAAAGAGAAAAAAACATTAAAATGCTTCATATTTCTTGTACTTTGATATGGCTGAAATATTCATGCCAGGCCCAAGGCATAGCTCAGGGCCATTTTAGTAGAAAAAAAGATGTAGTTTGACATGCATTCACTAAATAAGTTTAATGTGCAATTAAAAAAAAAAAACTTCTATTGTGTGTTTTACTGTGTAGTAGTTAGGGTATATCTTAACAATGAAATAAAGTTTTTGTGATTGTGCAACAATATACTAAACTACTCACAATCTTAATGAAATGATTTGTTTCTGGGCCCATTACTTAAATAGGCTGGGTTAGGCACTTTGACATGAGACATTGTGTGATACTTGAGCGTGTGTCACGAGCAGTGACAACACAGAAAGCTAGTAAGTCAAGGTAACGTTTAGTGTAACTGCTTAACTATATGTCTATAGTAGTATACATGAAACCCTTTCAAGCTTGGAGATTGTTAAATCAGAATGCAGATGGGCCAGCCGCAACACATGTAGGTGTTGAATGAATTAAAGCTACGTGCCAGTTTCATTTCTTTTGGCGGTAAACGACCTTGGTAAACATCCTATATATATTCAGTAATAAAAGTTCAAGAGAATTGTGTGAAGGCAAATCATATTTTCATTGTCAGCTGGGTATACTTAAATGAAATGATCAAGAGGCTAGTAATTCAAAGATCAGCTGGATGGCCGTGGAAGAGCATACATGAATAAATAATGCATGTTGTATTCAAAGGGTAAGTGCAGTCACTTTAGACAGACACATGCTGCTGATTAAATTTTCACAGAGTTTGTACAGATACCGCTAAGATCCTTATTCCAGATGGTACACACACAAGCTGATTTTGGTAACACCCTCTTCACACAACACAGCACCTTTGCAGAAACAGCAACTCGCCTCTCTTGACATGCTTAGCAATTTCAGGCGTGTAACTACAAAAGCTGTAATTGCAAGTCACTGAAATTCATTAGCTAGTTTCCTTGCACACCAGCACAAAATCCATAGAGAAGTGCTCTTTTGGTGAGTATGCCTTCCCCCAGAGAATTACTTTAATGGATGAATACACATGGATAGAGTTCACACAAAATGCCCATGCATATCTTGTCCTGTTGTAAATGACAGATTCTTGTCAGCGATCACTGCAATGAAGCTTCACCAGAGGACTAGATAAGACTGACATTCACAATAGTTTAACTCCTCTCCTAGCTAAAAAATAGGCACTTAACCTGTATCAAAATGTGGTGAAGTTAAAACACTCATTCATAGGTGTGATCGATATGCTATAGAACCTGGGCGCAAAACGAAAGTAGTAATCTGATTGATTTAAAATTGTTAAAAGCTTCCTGTATAGCTTTATAAATACAATCTAAGCTTTGTGTTATTTATTGCATGTCAGTATCAACAGAACAGCAAACCAACAATCTCTGTTACAATCCTGAGATCACATTTCTCTACTTGATTTAAATTATTAACGGCAGGCAGCCTGTCATCCTGCTTCTTTACATATAGTGTCATGAATATTATACCAATTACTATATCGATTTACTCCTGGCAAATCCAATTTGTTTCTCAAATTTGACCTTTAGTGCTGACTGTCTGTACTGTAATTTGCAATTAATCAAGCTGGTTTGTGTGTCAAAGCATTTGTTGCCTTGGTAACAGCAAAGGCATATGTATGTAGGGTGTGTCCAAAGGAAATAAAGTCAGGCTGCCAGCTACTGTAAAAGAACAGAAGCATCCTTTAAAATATTCATCAGACCAACAGAGGAGATACAGCCAGGTTTCATGGCATCGTCATAGACAGCTGCACTCTTTATGTGACAACTAACGTAAGAATCTGAGTATCCAAGCTGAGATTCATATGTATAAACTCAAAGGGAATTAGATTTTGTCTGCATGTGCCAGAAATTATATTATGGTTACCTGTCTGTCGCCACATGAAAAAAAAAAATCCTCCTTGGGCCCTGTGGGTTGTGAAATGAGATCTCGCTGGATACGCCAGCCTTGCTCTGGCGTATCCAGCAGATGCTCAGTCGAACTCAGACTGGGGAGTTTGGGGGCCAAGTCAGCAGCCTGATGGATTTTGTCACGTTTCTCAAACCGTTCCTGAGCAGTTATTGCAGTGTAGCAGGACACATTATTCTGGTAGGGAGTGCCATTGACAAAGGATGGTTGCACTGATCTGGAACACTGTGTACATGAGAGGTACAGCACTATCCAACACTCTTGATTTTGCTGGCAAAGATTTGCTTTGTGTTTTTGTTTTTTTTAATTTATCAGATCATTTTCAGAGAAATGTTAACACTGACCATTAGAGAGCTGAACGAAAGTCATACAAAGAACTTTGGAATGTCCTTCAAGAAGCCTGGAGAACTATTTCCAAAGACTTGCCTAAGAGAGTTCAGACTGAATTCAGAAGAATTAAGGTTGTCATAGCAAATATTGACACTCAAGCTCAAAACTTATACAGACTGTATGCTGTATTTCCATTTATGTTTTCACATCTTTTGATAAACTAACCCTATTTCCAAGGTTGCTATTAATGGCTCAAGACTTTGGCACAGTACTGTACATGTTATAGTAACATTTACATGCTTTTCATTATCCCAGCAGAACATCAGATTGTTAAATATTATATTATACTACTGGCGTCATGTCAGTGGTTTTGAAGTTGAGGTTGACTGGAAACTGATGTACTGCAAGCTGTCGCATCAACTTTATATTACTGTTTTTAATTGACAGCAAATATGTTGACAATAGATTCTTCATTTTCAATTCAATTTCAATTCAATTTTATTTATATAGCGCCAAATCACAACAACAGTTGCCTCAAGGCGCTTTATATTGTACAGTAGATCGTACAATAATAGATACAGAGAAAAACCCAACAATCATATGACCCCCTTTGAGCAAGCACTTTGGCGACAGTGGGAAGGAAAAACTCCCTTTTAACAGGAAGAAACCTCCGGCAGAACCAGGCTCAGGGAGGGGCGGCCATCTGCTGCGACCGGTTGGGGTGAGAGAAGGAAGACAGGATAAAGACATGCTGTGGAAGAGAGCCAGAGATTAATAATAACAGGTATGATTCAGTGCAGAGAGGTCTATTAACACATAGTGAGTGAGAAAGGTGACTGCAAAGGAAAAACTCAATGCATCATGGGAATCCCCCGGCAGCCTACGTCTATTGCAACATAACTAAGGGAGGATTCAGGATCACCTGGTCCAGCCCTAATTATATGCTTTACCAAAAAGGAAAGTTTTGACAGAAATATTTATTAGGCTTTCTTTTGAGTTTTGTTCAAAAAAGAAGAACTTCATATAGGAAAAAAAAAATATCACATATGCAGGACACCTTAAACTAGTTGTTTAATTAAGCAGCAAGGCAGAACAAAATCAGGGCTGTATCAAGGCACGGGGACTAAACTCCAATTCAACCAGACCCAGAACTGATCCGGAATTAAAACAGGACTACAA
The DNA here is from genome assembly GCF_036321145.2 of Pelmatolapia mariae. NCBI lineage: Eukaryota > Metazoa > Chordata > Actinopteri > Cichliformes > Cichlidae > Pelmatolapia > Pelmatolapia mariae. Next base: position 17,741,892 of record NC_086233.1, on the reverse strand, counting down.
CAGTTCAAAATCAGGACTACTTTTGGACTTAACCAAGACAGAACCAGAATCAAAACACTGAAAATCATCATAGACCTGCACTACACTTGTTTTTTAATTCTACCAAAGTACACTATTTAGATTCAGAAAAGTTTATATAACTATTTAGTCTTGTTGTGCAAACAAGCCTGCATAACTTAATAAATATAGAATTTGAACAATAACAAACCTAAAAAGATACACTAGGTACAAGATACATGTTCTGATCAATTTTGGCAAACAACCATTTGACTAACATGTCTGTCTCACCTGGCTCTCGGTCCATCTCCCTCTCTGTTCCTCTCTCTCCCTCTTTGTGCTGACAATCAAGCCAAACACCAACACCATCAAATATACAGTTGAAACCAGATATTTGCATACTCTACAGATAAAAACACAAACACTTTTTTAATTGTAACATCAAATCAGACTAAATGTTTATTTTTTTTAAGATTGATAAATATAAAAAACATATTTGTTAAATTTAAGAGTAAAGAGAGAAGTTGTATGTATTTCTTAATTGCAAATTGCACCCAAATTGTATTCAAAATTGAGCCACACTTATGGAGGTCCACAATTCTTTTCCTGATGTCTTGGTTGATATCTCTTGATTTTCCCATGTCAAAGAAACAGGCTCTGTGTTTTGGGGGTGCCTTATATGCATCCACAGGTGTGCCACCAATTTACTCACATGGACTCTACTAACCTATCAGAAGCTTCTTAAGCTCAGAATGAAATCGTCTGAAGTTTTCTTATTAATTAAAGACACAATAAACTTAGTGTATATGTACTCCTAAATTTGATGAAAGTGATAAAAATAGACAGCTCTCTCTACCCGCCGATGACTGGGAATATATTTCAGTAGTTGCTTGGATAATTAAGCTAACTTCTGACTTACATAAGATAAGTACATAAATACATGAGAACACATTGATGCTTGTTTTGTAGACTTTGATAAAGAAATCATACCTACAACTCTCTGTGTCACCTCTCTTGTCTAAAGCGAATTACAGTTTGTCATAATTTTTAATAATGAAGTTCTACCTTTATACCATGTGCCTAAAGTTCACTAGTTTTCAAGCATTTTTAAGTTTTGATGTTTGCTAGGTAGAGTCTTTAGTTCATGTTTTTAATTTATAGTTCTGGTAAAGAGTCTTAGTTTTGCCAGTGTTTTTGTTCATATTTATCATTCAAGGAACTGACTTTTTGGAGTTATGGTTACGTTTTTTGGATTCCCCAGTATTTATGTGTCCATTATCTCTGTAAAGTTTGGTGTGAGTTTTCTTTTCTCTATATTTGGTATCTTGTCTTTGCGTTGTTTCCTTAATTACTCTAACAGTTAGTTTTTCTTGGTGTTGTGTTTTGGTTTTGGCTTCCTCTCATGGTCTTGATTACTTCCACCTGTGTCTTATTCCTTTCCTTTTTTTTTCATCCCCTTATTAGTGCAGTAATCCTGCTGAGGTAATCCCCTCTTCCTCCTTGTCTTTGTGTCATGTGTTATGCTCCATCTTATGCTTCTTTCTTGTTCCTCAGGCATTGAGATTTTAGTTTAATCCTTTTGACTTAGTTTGTATTAGAGCTTTTTGTCAGGAATTAAAGGACCTCATCTGTACTCAGCATGTTTTATGACACTTTGTCTTCCAGCCCTTCAAATATTCCAAGCTTATTTGCATACTTAACAAAAACAGCCAAATAATCTATATAGTGTCATTAACACTAGAATGATTAGCCTTTTAACCTACCCTAGAGAATTTAGGTTAAAAGTCTCATAAAAGAAAAACAGGACACTTTGTTTACATTTCTTGCTATGTGCTTATGTTTTCAAGAGATGGAGAACATGGAAACATTTCACATACGGTATACACTGGAGATTTAGAGTCTTTAGGCTACTTGTGTTTTCTTTGGGCATACTAGTGTCTTTGTGTTCTGTGAACTGGCAGCACAGGCTGTGGATGAGAGAAAAATAAAGATTAGAAGGATTGGGACTTAGAAGGAAAACGGAAAAGGGTTTTGGAGTAAGGGCAAGGGAAGTAAACAAAGGAACACAGGAAACTGAAGAGAGAAAGAAGAAGCAAGTGTGATGGAAAGAAGCAGGTGACAAGAGACGCGAAGAAAGAAAGAAAGACCGCTTGCATTTAAACACACGTGTCAGCAGGTCTTTACATGCATACCTCTACAAATATCTATAATAAAGAGTCATTTTGAGATGCAGTATATTAAACAAAAATCACATGTTGTTATTACTGATTACATACAGTAGTTAGGTCCATTCAAGGGGCCGTTTGGGTTGTACTCTCTGTGCCTCTCTCTTATATGTCTCTAACTCTGACAAATTGCCCTGTTTGGGCTTTTTTTCTGTGCAGCTTATGCTGCATAGTGTACAAGGAAAAAGAGAAACAGCCAAACAGTAAAAGGTAAGAGTCCAAGGAATCTATTGTACGAGAAGAAGTCTTGATTTAGTCTGAGCTTGCTTGGATATTACCCTTATTTAAGACAGATACAAACATTTAGTAAGCAGTTTTTTCTTATAGTTTTCATTTGCTAATAAAACTTACCTTTAGTGTTTCCCTTGAGCTCCAAAGAAATGTTTAGTTGAGTGACAGGCAGGAAACGGAAGAAACCAACCGTAGACTGAAAGCAGGGGGCAAAAGAATGTGTTTTTTGTAAATGTGATTATATATAATATAAAATTATAAATAAATCAATATTGGTAAATTAATCGTGGCCTGTAAAAAATATTTGTTGGTTTATTATATTATATTAGAGTTTTCTAGGTTTCTTCACTGTTGTTGTTGCTGCATTTATTTAAAATACAAAATTAAAAAATACAAAAAAATCAGCTTTACCCCATTGTGCCTGTGCCTTACTTGTTGCTGATATTGAGTATTAAATATGTGATGTGTGTTGGCAGTGGCTTCCATTGACTTTAATTTGCAAGATGGTTTCATTTGGTGTGGGATGAGAGAAGCACATCTGCTGCAATTTATGATCGCCAGTAAAACCTTCTAATTTATGTTCCTTTCACTACATCTATCAATTATGTTTTTATTAGCAAACAAAATAAATTTGTTTCTTTACTTGTGCTGGTAAAATATGGCATGGCACGTGTAGAAAAAGACATTTCTTATAAAAAAAAACAATCTTGAGCATTGCTTGAAAGCTCAGCCTCATTCACTGATGGTAACAGTATAGCAGATGTTGGTTAGTGAACTTTATCTGTCATGTTAGCTTATTTGTTTGAAAACAGACTGTGCCTAGATACACAGATGCAAGGACATGTCTGTGCGTTCTATATATGAAAACATTTCATAAGGACGAGGACGAGTAAAAAGACGTTTTCCGGGATTTAACTTCCTTCCTAATTTCCTCTGATTTTCTGTTTTATTTTCCGTCACTTAAATCTGTCATTCTATTTTCTCAAGCATAACTCAGGCATGCTGAGCAGTCACTTAGGCAAAAATGGCTGCCTGAAATATGCAGGGGGGGGGGGCAAGCATGGCTGCAGGCTCAACTATTTCACTCTTGTCTTTTCAGTGTCTGAAGAGAAAACAGATAGAATTGACTGTATTGGCTGTAAACAAAGAGAATATTCAGTCAAATCTCCAACCCCCTAATGCTTGATAAAAGCAGAATTTGACGGGGCATTTGTTGAAGATAGCTGGATGGGAGCAGAATGAGAAGCAGTCGGAGAGGGGAAGAAACTAACAATGTAATTCAGATAGTTCAGGGAGGAACTACGAGATAAGGCAAGTTTAGGAGTGCAAAGAGACGGAGAGAAAGGGAAAGAAAGAGCGGGAAAGATGCAAATGGCCTGCGTCGATAAGCAGGGAGACAATCTCAAGCGACATATGGAGCAGTGTGGAGAAGGAGCTCCTTCAGCATGGGCCTTATCTGCAAAAATACTCCTCTTCAGCCTGATTGAATGACTAATCTCCAGTTCTGACAGCATAACAAGACTAAAAGTACACAAAGACACAGAGCCTGAGGAGGTGGAAGAAGCTGGTCAGACTGGAAATACTGCAGGGCATTTATCTGACGGATAAAGGAAAAAAAAATGTGTATATATTTATATATATGTATGTGTGTACGTGTGTGTACTGCAAACTGAAGAATTGCATAAATTACTTTGACAAACACATGCCGTCTAACAAAAAAAAAAAGGGGGGGGGGGGGGGGGGGCAGAAAACACTGTGGATATAAACACACACACAAGAAAAGGAATAAAAAGCATAAAACAATGGTACATGGCTGGTTGTGCATTTTCCTGAACATGGATAAGTGAACGTGACACTTGAGTCATTTGTCATGCAAATTTCCCCAAGGAGCCTCACCTGCAGCATGCCTGAACTCTCCCTTACCCACCACTGCCCGCCACTGATTTTCTCATTTAGACCTCCACAAGTAATTAGAGTTCATTACGAGCATTCCTGATGCAATTATTTGGCTAATGGAACCTCATTAAAAACCTGCAGTCAACTTCCCCCATTGTTTTTTTCCTCCTGAAACGTCGTTCATACCTGTTATTTAGCAAGACCTTTACTACCACTGATGGAAGAACAGAAAAGAAAAATGTAATAGCCCGATGGAAAGAAAACAAGATGTCACAACAGTCAAGTGATGGAAATCAGAGCACCTGCCGACAGCTTTGAACTACAGTATACAATAACTAAGATCTGCTGTTCTGATTCCCTGACGACAAAGCTGACAACTTTCTGAAAAGCCCTCAGAGTGATATCTCCATATTATTCATAAAAGGAGGAAAAATCATCGTCTCACTGCTCTCTCTTGAAATATTTATATTTAAGGGGATGACTGTAAAAACGAACTAGCCAACATATTTCAAAGGGCATGACTTTTACTTTATAGGTGACTGTCATTTAAAAGTTTCCCAAGGTTTTATTTAGTTAGCAGTTACATTTCATAGAGTTTACTTTGTAAATTTACTCATACATCAAACTTTTTATTTATTGTTTATTGTAGACTGTACCATTTTTTGTTCTTTATCTTGTTGCTGTAATATAACAATATCCCTGGGATCAACAAAGCGACCTACTTGCAAGAGATTTTGGTACAGCATCACATACCTCTTTGCAACCACTTTTAACTTTCCTTAATCACTCGAATACACATTTTGCACTAGCTAGTAGTGGTTGCCATCGAATCACTGAGTGTGGACTGTGCACACTTTTCACCCTCCATGGCTGATACCTTGGCCAGGGGCAGAAATTACAAGGAGGATAATGAGGTTAAGCTCCAGTTATTCTGCATTCTATGAAAAATAGCAGTGTCATCTCCAGTGTGTCACTGTAAATACATTTGTAATATTAAAAAATATTATTTATAGAAGGAAAACAATACGTTTGCAAGTTCTGAAAAAAGGGTCATCTCTTCACATAATCCAGAGTGGATTTACTAATACCTATTTTACTTCAAGCTAATATAAACAATGGACATGTTACATATTCCAAAGTAATGCATTACGTGTAACAGACTGCACTAAGCTCGTGTCACATGAGTTCTTCGATTATCTGCAGGATGAACAAAGCAGCTGACTTCTATTTGTGTACGATGATGAGAAAAGTATTGGTCTATAGCATTTGAGGATCAGCATTATGGACCATGGGTCCCGTTAACAGAATAGTTTGTCACTAATGGAATTTTAACAATGATGGAAAACTTTCCAGACTGCCCATCTTTATGACAGATTATTATGTAATTCATATGCAATATTGTTAAGAACAGTACTAGCAGCCCACAGTATGGACTGTCTCTCACATAGCATAGCGTAGAACATGGTTTGTCAGGCAAAAGAATAACAAATGATATGGAAACGGGTTCCCAGAGGGTTAAAATCAGAGCTAGAGATGTTCTGATGCATTTTAATGCAGTGATTTTTACCATAGAGATGCGGCTCATATGCTCTAAAAACTGATGGAATATTATAAAATCAATGCTGAGTTAAATAAAGGTCCGTGAGAATAATTTGAACATCATGTGAATCAACCAGTGATGTTCCTAATTTCGGTTGACTTTTACTTTTCTTTCTTCAACATGTAAATCAGCATTTTTAAAGGTGGGAGGTTCTTTGGTAACTTCATTTTTCATTGTGACAGTAGAGTAACGGTAATCAAATCAGACTGGATATGAATATTTTCTCTTTAGAAAAATCTCTGAATCACTGAAAAAGTTTAATGTGATCTTAAATATGGACATTAGTTTAGGTTTTATAAAAAGAAGGTTGTGGCTCAGTGTAAACTTCCTCTGGGGCAGAAAAATCTATCTGTTGTCTTTGGAAGTGACTGCTAAAACAGAAGGCAAACACAAAGCAATGAACAAATAACCGCAGACCCAGAATAATGTTAAAGCTAAGCCTATCCCAGCCAAACAGTCAAAAATTGGCTTTCAACAAAAGCAGTGACCAACAGTTCAGGCTTGTGTTGTAATTAATGTGTCATCCATTATGTGACAATGCATCCTGGCAATGCAAAAGTAATGTAAGAAGGTGTGTAGCAAATTACCTTCTACAGGTCAAAAGAAATAATGACTAATATCTTAGACATTACTTTCATTTTAATACGGACCCCAGCACTTCTAAGGAATGCATTGCAAGTGCAGATGGTGATGGTAAAGACACCATCCCAGCTTGCACTGGCAGGTTTTTAGCAGCCATTTGTTAGCCATATTATGTCTGCTGTACCATATTCTGGCATTAATGTGTTGTAAGATGTCATCTTCAATGTGAAGGAGTTTAGAATGATCTGTAATGCGAGGTTCAACAAGCAAATACAGCAAAGGAGCCTGAAAATCACACACAAGTGCTGCAAATCTCAAAACAATTTCAACAAATTTGTGTTTGATTTGTTGAAATCTGTTGAAATTCAAGCACTATGAAAGCGTGTTAACCTAAATATCCCACTTGAGACACAGTAATATGTTACATTGTGACTCTATGAAACAAGCACAACCTAATGAGAATATTACTGAAGTTAAACCAGGTCAGAAAACAGGCTGTTTGTAGCAACTAAATGTGAGTGATGCACAAGCTGGTACATGAGTATGATAAGAGAGTTTATTACTTTTTGAAAACATTGCCCATGGCGTGTTACTGAGACCGCTGAATAAAAAATAAACCAAGTTCTTTAAACTATATAATTCAACTATAAAAACCAAGATGAGTGACATAAAGTTGTAAAGGACTGTGACTGTGCGCTTACATCATGTTGCTCCCAGATCCCTGTGCACATGGGCAATGTTTCATCTGAGGCTTAAGCTATTCCCCGTTGAAAGATAAGGAGCAATGTGTTGATGCATGTTTATAAGCTTTGATTTAAGCATTTTCTCATTCAGGAGCATTGCTACAAAGCCAGCCATGCAAGACACGCTGGCTTGCTTTGATATGACCAGACATGAATCATGAAATGACTATTGATTTTTTTGGAAAGGAGCAATGTTAAAAGAAGGCTTATTATGCAATCCATTAAGAGATGAAGGAAGCAAATATGTTTTAATCATTTTCTGCTACCATTGTCTTAAATGTATTTCAAGCAAATGCATGATAAATCTGATTGGTGAGGCAACCAAATCATCTAAATGCCCTATTGTCTTGTGTGTGTGTGTGTGTGTGTGTGTGTGTGTGTGTGTGTGTGTGTGTGTGTGTGTGTGTGTGTGTGTGTGTGCATGTGCGTGCGTTTAGTAAGGTTTTAGGCAAATTAAATTATGAGTCACTGTATGTATGTAGTGTTTGTAGACACTGTGTACAAACATAGCTCTGGATGAATACTGTACTTCCAATTTAATAACAGTTATCTTCTCTGCAGAAAAGAGCTGCAGAGACATGCAGCAATTGGTTCTCTATGCAAAAGAAAGAACACAAACACATGCTAATTGGTTTTGGTAGTGTAATATGGTGGTTAGTTACATGAAGGGTCTAAAGGGCCTAGAAATGTATTCATTTATGAACTAAATCAGTTTTAATCTTAACATCTTGATGCTAGGACTGTGGTTCTCTGATGGTATCACATCCTACGAGTTTGACTAGTGCTGTTAGATTTTAAAGTGGATTTTAAAACTCACTTGTAAGCAGTGTGCTACCTTATTTCTGTCTCATTTCTGTGATGCTGTTATTGTTAATGTGATATAAACTTAACCAAAAGAAAATGAATTAATTTCTTTGTAGCATGGCAGAAAGTCCGTGGCCCAGTTAAAGCTAATTTCCTGTATATAAATACCAACAACTGATCTGACAGGTAATTTTTTGTAACTTTAAAAAAATATATATGTTCACAAGTCACAGTAGAATTTTAATCCACTTCCCAGGACAGCCTGAAGAAAGAGATTACTAAACTAATGGACTCACTCAGTCACTGTATCAACAGCTTGTTCACAAGTTAAAGAAATTGGTCGTGCTTGCCGCTTGCCTCTATAACAGAGCTGTGAACAAACAACTTGTGTGCCACAGTAAGTCCTGACAGCGCTGGTAAACAAGTTTGGGGAATTCGTATGAATGTATTTAGAGTGTTGACATTTTGAGTAAAGAATGAAAAAAAAATAAAATCCTCAATAAAGCTATAAAGCTGTCTGCCTTTTCTTTTGCTTTCAGAAGCTGGCCATTCAAAAACAGAGTGGACTCGTAGGGAGGAATGCCTTGAGGAGACTGTAAGCAAAATGGCCTATTATCATTTAAAGATATGCCAGTTGATCCGCAGGATAAAATTAAAGGCATGGAAAAGTGCACAATATGTCATGTTTAAACAAACAAGACTAATCCTTCTGGAAAATGTGACCTTTTTAGCAAAAATCCCAAAATAGCACTTGTACATATTCAAGCGGCGTTCAGACTTCTAGTGGCCGTACAAATCATGACTCATGTCCACTGGGAGCAAAGGAGAAAGTCTGATAGTGAGCAACAAGGAGTGATTATAACGTGCACAAAGTACATCAAAGAGAGAATAAAGGAAATCAGAAAGACGGTGTACACTACAATACAGTAATCAGGCAGCTGTTTACTTAATTCTGTTATCTTTGCCTGTGTTTCCTCTTTGTGTCTCTATCCATGGTGCTGAAACAGTGCCCTTATTAGTCCATGAATATTTTCACCATGAGTTGTGTTTTACAGTTACATATGCCCGTGTGCTTAAAATAGATTAGCTGAGGAATGGTGCACAATTAGTTTCGTCTCTAATGTTGTACATACCTTTTTTTTTTAAATGTGTCCCATAACTTAAGATTCTGAAATGTTTATTTATTTTTTTTATTTCAAATCATTATGTATCTGTATTCTGTCCATTTGCACTGATATCTTAGTAATGTGTGCACCATAGTTTAACTGGAAAACAGGGTTTGAGCCATATTTCGCCCATTGTTCCTCCCTGATAACAAGAGGATAGAGCCTGCTGTGAGATGAATACATTGACAGTAGCAATAGAGAGGGGGTGCACTTGATAATGAGGCATTGCATTAGACAGCTAAAGGCACGGCGCACTTTAAAATGAGTGAGAGAAGTGTGAGAAGAAGAGGGTAGAGGAGTATAAGATAGAACATGACAAGACTGTTGGATCTACACTTATTCTCTCCAGCTGAGCTGTAGCTTGATCGCAGCACTGGGACTAATTTCTTGGCAGTTTTAAAGGAGTCTGCCTTTGTAGGCGGGCGAAGGTTTAGATGGAATAACTTGAACATATTTCCCACAAGTCCCTGAGTTTGAGAACTGGGACAGTGTGGATTGCTAATTGAGTCAATTATAAGGGTATGTGTGAAGGACAGCTAAAAGCTCGTGTTTTACATGTCAGTTCGCAACACATCAGAGAGGCAACTTTCTTATGTGTGTATGTCCACAGAAGAACTATGTGGGTGCAAAATTGTAAAGTTACCACTTCCTAAACCCCAGAAACCATTTACATATAATACACTAAACCCCATGCTTGTAACTCTCGTCATCCTTTTGGACAAGCTTTTCAGTAGTTGATGCTTTTTGCAGTGTAGCACATGCTGCTCCTATAGCTTCAGCAGCAATTTCAGAAAATATCAGCCTTTCTAAAATTTCTGAGGGCTACCAGCCTCTCACAGAGGTTTGAGATGAGAAATGCTTTCCTTGTGCCTACAGGGAACCCTAAAACACACACTAATGGATTATAATGAGCTTAATTTGCTCTAGGATGAGTGATAAGGCTGTGAGAGCACCGAGGCATATCTTAAGCTTCCATTTTCCCCATATTTAATACGGGGGAAGTGAAGACAGAGGAAAGAGGCATTACAATAAAGTCAAGTAGGCAGAAGAGATAACAAACATGATTACATTATGAAAATCCACTTGTGCTTTCATATCACCTGAAAAAAGCACACTATATATAGCCAGTCTGTGTTATGACTGAGCAGCCGGTGAAGTTACAATTTCTAATAAGAAAAATGAGGGCCAGTCGTTTGTTTTGATGCATGCGGGCTATTATAGTGTTATTATACATCACTAGAGAAGGCACTCTGGCTGAATCACAAAACCTCTTTTCATAGCAAGACCCTGCGCTGGAGTTTTTACATGGGAAATTAAACTCACTTGTTAAAAGGTAAATAGACATTTTTGCTGTCACTGTGCAGCATTATAGTGGGTGTGCAACCAGCCGGTTTTACCTGGCGCTTTTGTGGGTTTTTTTCTCTTTTTTTTATCATCTGGCTCCAAGTAAGAACGAACTGTTATCTCTGTGGGTTCACGGACCATAATCCCCTTTTCAGTATTCTGTTTGAGTTTTTGGAGCATGATTAGATATGGCAAACGTGTTGATCTGCGAATGCCGAACAACTCAAATGGAATCGAATGATAAAATACGGTTGGTTTGCCTTTGTAATGGCTTACTAAAGTACAGAACAGATACAAGGAAATGGGCTCAGAGTGGCTCACGCATAATTTGAGCGAGTCACCTGTAGCTGGTTGGGAACATGTGGATCAGACCTCGGCATCGCCGTCCTCTCAACCCCTTTGAAGATATCATTTTTCTCAGTCTTCGTCTTCATATTTATATGCAGAGACATACCTACAATCACAAGATGCTTCAACAGTGTCAGCTTTGAAGTGGGCAAACACAATGTGCTTTTCTGATCTAATTAATGCACCAATTAAGAAAAAGGAAAACTGGCTTCCCAAGGGCAGCTTTGCCCAGGCTTTACTAATTAAATCTGGGAAACATGAGTGATATGCTTCCTGATCAGATGTGACACCTTGTTTCTTGGTGCAGATAGCTACACTAGGTACACCCACCCACCCCACCGCACAGAGACACACACACATGCACACACACACAAAAACAGGTACTGCGATGTTTAGCACTTTGTAGTTTGCACTATTGAAAATGAAGCAAATTGCTACACGGGACCAAACTAAAGTCAGTATTTAAGTTGGAAGTCAGATAATATAATTCACATAATACATTCTCTGTGAATTTGTCAGTACACAGAGACCAACTCTGGAAAGTTTTGATGGACATTACATGCAACAGAAAATATGAGGTTGGTCAAATTTGGTTTTCCAATACTTTAAGCACAAACAAAATTCGATTCTCCTCAAGTAGCAGCAGAAGTCTGAAAAGTTACTATTTCAAGCACTGCTAAAGAAGAATTTCTGTGCTTTGACTGACACGTTATTCATTATTTCATACGAAGAACTGATATTAACTAAAATAAACTTTTATCCAATTTACTTTACAGAGTCTTGCCTCTATTTATTACTGTATGCATAACCTCCCTTTTAAACTACAAGTGTAAAATAAACCTGAGATAAGCCGGCACCCATTATTGTTGGATTCATTTTACACAAACAGTGAGAAGTAAATGATAAACTTATTGTGCTGTCGTTTCAGTTGAAGCGAAAAAAGAAAAGAAAGAAAGAAATTAAAAAGTAATCGTCACAGGAGGGCAAGTAAGGCCAGCTTTTCAGAGTAAAGACAATCTGATTTAAATGCTAAAGTTAACTCATATAATCACAATTTAAATGCAGCTCATTATAAACATGTTCTGGATTTCTTGTATATATCTGGCAGACTGAAATGTAACCTCTATTAGGCATGCCTGAGCTTTACTGGGTGGAAATAAACTCCAAAGAAGCATTAAAAAGTGTGAAAGCATTAAATAACATTCATTCTACAATTGCGATGAAGTGCTGTTGGAATTTTTAGTAGCTGAAGTTTGTTTTCTACTTTGAAATTAGTTGCCAAAAAGAAAAAGAAAGAGCAAGGCTACCATGGCAGGACCCTGCAGTTGTCTATGTGTACTATTTAAATCGAATCCTCCTTATTGCAATTTATTTCAATCTATAGCTTTAACATTGTATCAGAGATTAAAAGAAATGCAATTTTGATCTTTTGTTATAAATTACTTGGGTGAATTCTTTATTGCCTGGTCGTTATTTTACAATGCTTTGACAAAAAGAACGACATCTAAACTTCGACAAGAGTAACAAAGAGATTATTTCAGAGGTTATCTGTCAGAAACATGATCGAGGCGCTGCAGCTGTGATTCATTTTGCATTCAACAAACCCGAAGCTGGCAAATAGAATTAATTGCTTATTGACAAGTTTTGCCCTTCCTTTCCTTTTCCTGGTTTCCATCTCTCTCTCTTTTATGAGCTTCTTTATTTCATTCATTATTATTCTCTCTTGGCAAGAAAATTAACAAATCTTTTTAGAGTGTCAGTGGCAACCTGGTGTATTTATAAATGCAGAACAATGAATATTTAATGGCTTTGTTCTTGTCCTCACCTTTACTCCTGTTGATCCATCCTCTCCCAGCTCAAATAACCCTACACAAAGCCAGCAGTTTGTTTATTCTAGGTCTTCAACAACTGACCGCAAACAATATTGAGTAACACTGGCCCATGACTATCATATATTGCGCATTTTAAACAGTTGCTTTTTAGTGATGACATTTTTACTTTTACTTTTTCACCTGGTTCTACCTGTGCAACAAGGTCATACTACTGTATCAGGTGATCAGTTTTGTTTATTTGCATTACATTTGCATTTGAACACATACATTTCTCCAGTGCACCAGAAAAGTCAAAGCCACAGTCTCCAAACCACACATTGTAGACGGTCTCCCTGCCAACTTGTAAACCTTCGCTTTCACTCTTGCTGCTGTCCTTTGGTCACAAATAACCCCTGGCACTTGTCTCCACCCACTTCACTCTCCCTTTGCTCTCATCTTCTCCTCTCTTGTGCACTCTGTGTTGCTTTGGATGGCAGACCCCAGGAATTTAAGCTCATCCATCCGCACTATCTCTGCTCCTTGCAGCTTCACTGTTACACCTGTCTCCCTCTCATTTACACATATATTCTGTCGTGCTTCTACTTACTTTTATTCCTCTTCTTTCCAGAGTGTACCTACACCTCTACAGGATCTCGTCCACCTGCTCCGAATTCTCACTAAAGATCCTAATGTCATCTGCAAACATTACAGTCCATGGAGATTCCTCCCTGACCTCATCTGTCAACCTGCTCATCACCACTGCAGACCCCTGATCTAATACCAACCCCACCTTGAAACCACATAGCCACAAATGAAAAATAATTCTGCAGATCAGAATTGCCCTTGTATGTTAGTGTTTTGCAGCTACATATTCGTACTTGTAAATTTGAGCATGGAAACTTTTCAAAGAATAACAGTTTTCTCAGAAGTCTGCCTCAACCTTGCTCAACCTTTTTTTCAAGACTGTGTCGCTCTGCACTAGGTCTGTGCTTTTGATTGTTAAGAAAATAATTAATTTCTTCAACACAAGGTCTAGACTGGAGAGTCTAATTACAGGAATGGGCAACATTTGGTACGCTGAAATCATCTGTTAGGTGAATAGAATATCCACATTTATTGGATTTGACTGCTGGAACAAAAAGAATCATCATCAGTCTCTTATATCTTAGCAAATTTTGATGAACAGCAAGGCACCTTTTGTTGTTATTCTTGTGGATTAAATATGGCACACTTAAAGAATTTCCTTTGCCAAATATTTGATTGCTCCTTAAAAGAGACATGTTTTGTTATTATCTTCAAATGCTGCCTATTTTGCAGGAAGGTGTCCTTTCATGTATCGCATTCTTATCCTGACCTTAACTTCCCAATGTGAGGTCCTTTTGATTCGTTATCCTGCATTTTAAATTTGGTTTGTGTGTTAACTCCAATTAACACTTCACTTCAGTCCTGAAATATTTATATTTCATTTATAAAGCAAAAGCAGAATAAAAATAAGACACCATTAACATTACTACACTATTACACATTATACTGATACTAACTATTTGATGAAGTAAGCAGCAGGTTGGGTCTGATGAAGTCATGTCTTACAAATGTGCAGATGAAGAGCTGGTTCAGAAAAAATACAGATCCAAGGGCTAGCTGTTTACGTAGTCAGCATTCACAGCTCAGTTAGTCACTGTGAAGGGCAGTCTCACCCCCAACTCCTGAAAGATTTGCACTTGATTAGCACTCGATAATACTTCAGCATCCTGTTTGAGCACAATAAGCAGCCCGGTAGTTTCTGTTTGGGATAGATACCACAACAGTGTAGCTAATTGTTCCCTACTGGTGTTGTCACTGCTGTGGGACTTTTCATCATGGTAGAAATTATATTACAAGCTTGTTGCAGCTTAGCAGGTGGGAGACATTTGCCCTCTTACATATGGTTGACACTTTGTAACTACACTGTCTCTGCATGTGGACCTTAATTGACTCAAGTACAAGGAGCTTTAAGGTTATTGTGTACTGTGAGATTTGGTATAATCAATCACATGAGACCTTACAGTGTAATCAGTAGGCACAATTAACCACCAAATCAATTTGCACAAGATACGCATAGAGTCTGTTGCTTCAGATCATTCTGATTGCCATTATTGTATTTACGTGATAGTGTAACATTTGACGTTCATAGTAAAATCTTCCATTAATTTAAAGAGCTAACAATTGACAGTACTGTTAACTCTATACTGAGAATAAACCTTCAGCCAGGCAGGCATACAAAAAGGTGAATATATTGTCTTCTCAGCTGAAGCAATGCCCAGCAGTCTGCAGATCTCTTTGAGTTGTCTGTTTTTTCTGTTATCTTCATGTTTTTTGTAAGTGTACGGCAAGGCGCTCAGTGAGAAAGCTGACTATAAAAGAAGCAGTCGAAATTTTGAAAATAAATGTATGAAGGTGCCGCCACTAAAATGTATTTGCCTCTGTCCCCACTGTACCGATAGCTGCTGTTTATATTTACTCTGTGTTCTCAGTGTGTTCTCATGTTTTTTTCCCGCCTTATGCACATCTGAGCCCGGACTCCTATAGTATACACATGCAATGAAGAGCCCTAAGCCAGAGAATGCTCCTTTTGAGGGTTAGCATTTCAAACTACTTCATTCCTTACTAAAAACAACTCAGGTGTGTCAGGACTTACTATTTTTTTTGCCTGCAATATTGTTTTTCCTATAGGATAATAGTGACAAAAAGGGAATTTGGTTCTATGCTAGAGTGCGCCCCTTATAGCTGTTTGTGCTCACATCAGTTACGCTCACATGGCTCCATCTACCTTTGGTTGGTTTGCCATGTGTATGAATTTGAAAAAAGGTTTTAGCCCACAGAGAGTCTGAGCCCATAATGTGTCTATAATCCTGAAATGTTGCTTCTAGAAGTGTTCTTTCAGCATCGAGATGGAAAATATGCTCTCCTTGGTCCAGTAATTGCAGTTATAGACTGCGTCCCCTATCGTCTTTGGGAGAAAGACTTTCTTTTCCCTATCCCTGTGAGATGGAAAGCATGAGGTGAGTTTAAGCAACAGTCACAGTCGCTTTCTAACATATTGTCTAACATAGATAGATAGATAGATAGATAGATAGATAGATAGATAGATAGATAGATAGATAGATAGATAGATAGATAGATGTGTTGCATTTATGAATCCACAAAAACGCAGAGAGAATTTCATTCTTCAGCAAAGACTTTAAATTCTTTAAATGGCGTTGTGGGGTTTAGAGTGTAGTTAAGAGTGAAAGCAGTGACCCTGGGCTTTGTCTGAACCTACATAGGATGAATTTTTTAAAAATAATACTGTGTCACTACATCAATTCTAGTGACTGTTCAGAGTCTCAGCAGCCTGGCTCATTCCCTTGCAGCAATTTATCCTTGTCACATCTGCCTGTGAGTTCTTCATCATATAGACTGTTGATCATCTTCCTCTGCATCTATTGTAGTAGATAATATCTGACAATTTATGGTAACAATATAGTATTAATTAGCTTGCCAGAAAGGTTAGGGTATTTTCTATAGAAATCATGTGTGGATTACAGCTATATTTCTAGTCTCATGAAGAAGAGAAACATCCTTTGTCAGTAACATTTAAATTTCTGCATGAAAGAAATATTATAAGGAATAGATAGTAATAATAATAAAGTATGTTTATTGGATAGAAAGTTCATTATATCACAGTATCGATCTCCTGGTCATCCTTTGGTATGGTCCTCCTGAAAAATCTTCTGGCTGTCTTCTGAAGCAGCTGAGATCTCCTGACTGCCCTTTAGACTAGTTCTGCCTGAGGCCCGAAGTCTCCTGCTCTGCTGCTCTCCAGTCCCTAGACTGCCTGCTCGAGGTCTCCTGCTCACCTTACCTTCAGTCTTAGAGCTTTGCAGTGCGCCTCAGTGCTCCTGCACTGCTAGTTTTCATTACTCATTTCAGCAGCATGGTGTGTTTCCTGACTCCCTAATAGATCCCTCAGTAATCATTACTAACCAGCTGTTTCCACCTGCTCCCTGCCCGTTGATCGAGTGTGCCATGTTGTCTTTGTACTTTTGGACTTGTTATGGACATGTTCATGTTCATGCCTGTTTTATTCATTTGCTTTCACATATCCAAACCTGCACCTGTCTGCAAACCTGACAGTCAAGCTTTTGTCATAGTCATCATTTTCACAATTCATGTCATTTCACTGCACCTGCTTACCTGTTTGTCACCGTCTGAGACAATGACTCTGAGGCCTTCACCCATACCTAAACACTTACAGCTCTACGCAGCAGCTGTATTATTCTATTCCCTTTGTTTATTCATGTACAAAACCAGAGTGGAACACACTTAACTCATAAAAATAAAATGAAAGTAAAATATAAAGATGCAGCATGTACTGAAGCATGTGATTAGTCTGATAATCTTTATAGCTCAAGATATATCCAGCAACAAGCAGAGAACAGTATGTCATTAGTGTAGCTCTATAACAAAAAATCAAAAAGAGAGGACTATGGAAATATGTTTGTTTGTGATAAGAATGTGATTTGTGTGGTCCCCATGACCGGACAATTACAAAATATAGTAAATAAACTCTAATTATAGCCAGGAAGGTGAATTGATAAAAAATAATAATCAGGCTGATTGAATTAATAGAAACAATATTGCTAGCCCATTGTTAACACATCAGGAGAGAGGACTATAATCACAAGTTATTTGTACCCTGTTCTTTTGGTGTTTTAGCTCTATTCTTTTAGTTAGAATTGCAATAGTGTTAGGTAAAGAACAAATATAGACTCGCTTAAAATCCTTAAAATCAAAATTCTCCCTTAATTAAAAAAATGTGGGAGGTGAATTAGAGATTTTAAATGGACCATGAATATGAGGTAGATAAAATGTATAGAGTAAAGCATAAGGATAAGGTTAAATATGGATTAGTGTTTTAAGTGGTTAGCGACTAGAATAGAAAAGCACTAAATAATTATGAATGCACTTAAAACCTGTTTCCATCTTCCATAAATTCTGACACTGTTTTCCAGAGAACAGGTTGGTTTTTAGGAAGTAATTTTTTTTTCTTTTTTTACATTTCCATCTCTTATTGCAGACATGACATATTCCAGAGCAGACACGACACCACGTCAGTGTAGGAACTGAACCCCTTTTGTAACACAGAAAACATAGTTTTAAGCCTAAATTAACTTTGCTTTTTGCTACAGGCTCATACTATATCAGAGCTGCACTGAAAACAGTCGACTTTTGAAGTAGATGCAGTGATACTGTCTGCTGTGTGATTGGAAAATAAGACTGTGCAAGATGTGGAACAAGCAGTGACACCAGATGTGGACAGGGACTTGCTCACACTAATTAGCATGCAAAACAAAAGAGATGCAACTCAGCAACTATGGCACCAATAATCTATGAGAAGACAACAAACAATGTGGTGCAAGCTAAAGAGTATCTTTGCTGGAACATACACATGAAAAAGGTATGTTAGTTTGTATATTTAAGTGATTATTTATGGCTGTTGACATTATTTTTCGCTGGAGATGCCCCCCAGAAAACAATATGGTATTTAATGCTCTGGAAAAATGACTACCAGCAATTTAACGTTTTTCCAATCAAAGGAACTGATTTAATTGGAAACCCAAATTTGCACATCTAACAATGAGTATCTGAGGAAGTAATGCATGAGAAGAGAAAACTAGAGTTGTTATTACATGGTACCATGGTGGCAAGTTGCATAATTCCAAGTTACATAACTTAAGCATTTATCATGGTAATTGTAACTAGTTCATATGTGAGGCCATATTAGCATCTGCTGAGAAGAAAGGACTGATGTATGTAAGACAGCTATATCTTTGCTGTCATGGAAACATAAATACATTTTTCAACGGACAGTGGTGGTGAATGGTTAAGAACAAAGGCTGACAGTGTTCCCACATGGCATACTAATATATTCTGGGTAAAAGTGTGGTTCTCTCCTCGTTAATAGCCTCCTGGTCTGACAGATGTGTTGGGGTGGCTGCCATTCACCCTGCGTAATAATCCAAAGTGTGCATTTAAGCAACCCATTTTCAACCAGACTGCCTGAAAAAAATACACAAAAACAAAGTACATTTTTTGTATTTTTTTTAAGACTAATGCACTTTGATACAGCCGCAGAAAACATGCTTGATGTCTTTTTCACAGAGCAAAATTACCGTGTTAGGGCATTTATTTTTGTCTTATGATCAGAAAACAACTTTAAAATGTCTGTAGCTGTTATGTTTCATTTTTGGTGATATGTAATGATTCAGATGTAGAAGTTGAAATGATGAAAATGAAACAGTTTTCGGGCATGCATCATAAAAAATCTAAATTCTTGGATTATATTATGATTATTTTTTCAAAATGTCAGGGTAATCTAACCATTAGCTACTGCAATATATTTATTCTGGACCGCCATCCCATAGCTGACACAAACACTCTCCTCTCTAGTACCACACATCTGTCCTGCAAGGTTCAAATTCCAATGTTAAACAAGTAATTGGGTATGTGTGCATGTCTTACCCAGAAAAAGATGACAACTGTTGTTTCACTGTCACAAAGGCAGCTGTTTAGTACCTTGCTCAGTATATACAAAATACAGTATTTGCATCTGCTAGCTAACTAGCGTTCCTCAAGTACGTTTTAGTGGTGAGGGTGTCTATAATAGTAGTTAATACTAAGGAGGACAATAAAAAGGAGCATAATAATATTCATTAATTTAGTATTACCCTATTGTATTAGAAATGTGACGTTACATAAATGCCATTGCAGTACTGAGCGTTCAGTGATTTCTTTCCACTACTTCAGTACCACTTCACAATACAAAGACCTTAAGAATCTAGTTCACAAGCCCACAAACCCCATTTCTTCTGAGGTTCTGAAATCAATACAGTATCAAAATTGTACATACTTTTTGTTTATACAAACAAAAAGTATGTACAACATCTTATAGGTCCCTTGCTGACCATGTGCATGTGAGCTCTGTGATTTCATAGCTGATTTCTAAGTAGCACAGAGGTGCTTTGCTGTTTTCAGAGCCCTGAGGCATTACAGTGGAATAATCTTTGCAGACCACCTGAAATGTGAAGAGAAAATAGGCAGTAGAGCTAAAGAATAGGAGTGCTTCTATGATTCAGTTGTTGGATAAATGTAACAGTTACAGTACATATAGCTGGAGTCAAAGTAGTGTCAAAAATTAAAGACAACAAAATTGCAGTCAGTAAGCAGCACTTCCAACCAGATTTGAGAGAAAAAACAAACAAACACTTATATACAGTTTTCCATATGTTTAAAAGTGTCCTTTTAAGTAAGGTATCTCCTAAGTCTAAAAGTCGTTGCGACACCAGTGCCTTAATCTTTTTAGCAGGATAAGTCAAACATGACATAAGTTCCCCCAGAATAACAGGAAGTAACAAAATAACAGAACCAGCTTTATATAAGAGGATCACGGCTGACTCTGAGAATGACCAAAAATAAAACAATTTATATACGGTCGGAGGAAAGCCAAATATGTTTGGATACAGCGCAGAGGTCAGAATGATGATCATTTCATCTACAAATAAGAAATGAAGAAATGCATCTGCTAAATAAAAAAGGAACTCTGTGGAAAAGAGTAATCTTTCTAAATAAATTGCTGATTTGCCTTTGAAGCATTTTTAGCAATTTTGTAAATGTTTTAGATATTGGTGTGTGTGTGTGTGTGTATGTGTGTATGTAGTACAGTATGTAAGTACATAGTGCTTACTGGTTTGAGCACTTTGATAGGCAAAAAGATGCACTCTGTTACTCCACTGAATTCTTTGTTGTTTCTTTGGGATTTGTAAAATAAACTACCTAGGTGCCTAAGGTCAGAGCTTCTACTAGAGGGGTATGAGGAATTTATTGATGATTCACACTAAAAGCAGTAAGACCCAGAAATTTTCCAGTGCAAAAAGAGACAGATAAATCAAGCAAGTAAACAAGGTTGTGATAAAAGAGTGAGTACTGCTCTTGCCTTCTAAAATGCTCTTATTACCAATGCCCTCTTTATAATCACGTCCTCCCACAAGAACGGTGCGGCACATTTGGAAGGAACCATTTTAAGCATAATATTTAATCGGATACAAGAGATGGAAATGAGTTTTGAGGGTGAGGGTGGCTGGCCTCCCTTAGAGATAGTGTGAGGAGTTCAGTCATCGGGAGGGGCTCAGAGTAGAGCTGCTACTCCTCCACATCAAAAGGAGCCAGCTGAGGTGGTTTGGGCATCCTGCAAAGATGCCTCCTGGGTGTCTCCTGGGTGAGGTGTTCCAGGAATGTCCAACTGGGGGGAGGTCCCGGGGCAGACCCAGGACACACTGGAGAGATTATATCTCTCAGCTGGCCTGGGCGCTTTGGTGTTCCCCCGGACAAGCTGGAGAAGGTGACCGGGAAGAGTCAGGTTTGGGCTTCTCTGCCTAGGATGCTGTCCTCACATCGGACATTTAACAGACCTATTACCATGAAGTATTGATCTTAGTATTATGTTTGAATATGAAATTGCGACTGATCATCAGCCCATGCCCGAGCCTGGTTCTGCCAGAGGTTTCTTCCTGTCAGAAGAGAGTTTTTTATTCCCACTGTCTGCAGAGATGGACATAAAGTGAATAGTTTTCCTGTTCTCCATTTAAAGTGAGACCATATATGATTTGTTGAAAAGCACCCACTGCTATGACAAGGTATAACTGTCAGCTGTTAGTTATTTTAAAGGCATTTTTCTGTGGAGGTCAGCAAACATGCTCATTATTGTAAGTTTGTCCACATCTCTCTATAGTTTGCTAACAGCAGCCACATTGCTACTGGCCTTACCAAGAAAGGCTGCAATGTTACAATATTTTGAGTGCACTTATATGAGCTAGGGTGCGTTTTAAAACTCATGAATTCAACTGTTCATCTGTGGGAGGAAGGCAGTTTTATTTGAAAATTCTTTTGAGTTGTAAAACTGCTCAAACAAGGCCAGTGGTGGTAAATTGGTAAATTGTAGTGAATGGAACAAAACTGTTCATTGTGGAGACACACAAAGATATTAGATTCATGGTTGAAGGATATTCTGTCATAAGTGAAAGCGTTTCATCTAGTCAAAAGGAGAGAAAGGATTAAATAAGTTGTGTTGAGTGAGTGAAAAAGTGAGAGGAATTTTACATATAACGTTTCATTGTTACTAATTCACTGGATTGATAGCTCTTAACAAGTAAGCACAACTGTTGATAACATTAAATTGTGTCATCAGGTGAGATTATGTTTTTGTTTTTTTTTTCAAAATAGGTATTGCACAGATGGCTTATTCTTTATTGTGCTGAAAACCTCCTTAATGGACTTTTTATGTTTTTGTTTGTATGAGCGTTAGCAGATGATTAAAGTAGCTCTTGCGTGCACCCATTTCAATGATGTTCTGTTGATCAGTATTTATCAGAATAATTAAAAGCCTGAAACATAATAAAACCTTTTTTTGAGGATCCAAAGTCTGTCATCTGCTACTGATAGTGATGTTGTTTTTATTTCTAAAGGAAGAAAACCAAACATATTCAGTATTGCTACAGTCACAATAGAGAAAACAGTGATTGGAGACAACAGCATAACCAAAACAAGAGCACTCAGAGAGCACAACTCCCACCGAAGGGCAAGGGCTGTACTAAAACTTTAATGTTTTATGTTGATGCCAGCATTGGTAAGATGGAAATCTAGTGTAGAAGATTCCTCTTTTTTGTCATTGTGAAGTCATATTATGTTGTATTGAAAATAATGTTTTAAAGAGCTCATACAAATAAATGCTTATGTCGCCCAATGACCAATGCATTGCTTTAAAGTTTAAAGATGATCCAGTGGAAACTAAACCCTTTTCCTAATTTGTACGATGCTGACCGATGACCTATGACCTTGAAGCATTACATGTTCATAATTTTGTTACAAGCATGACATGTAAAAAAATTGTGTATTTTATCGTCTTTGCCAATATGGTTGAGGTAGAACTGGCTAAAATCTGACTTCTGTGAGCTGTAAAAATTTAAGATTTTAAGATATATTCATGCAGCGTGTGATCTTTATGGCATAGTGTGATGTCGTAGGGCATCATATTGAAAAAACAAAAGAATGTTCTACATGTGTTTCATATGATATATTACTCTATATGGTCTCTTAAAATTTTCTTAAAATGTATTTTAATGGTCAATACTGACCATGTGTGCTGACAATGAAAGTCAAGATCCAGAGATTCGTGTTCCCAGGATGGCAATTTTACTACAAAATGACATGTACACTTGAGAACTTTGGTGTTATATTGGAATATAACTAGAATACAGTCAGATAGCTACCAGATGAGTGAAATCCTCTAATGCAAAGAGACACGTCATAGATGATGCAGAGTGACTGACTGTAACATTTCTATCTTTAGAAATTAGATGGTTGTTATTTGTGAATCTTGGCCAATCTGCACGTGACAGTCAGTCCAAGTTGGACTACTATTGTTTAGACACAGGATCCCTCTCACAAGGTGGCCTTTGTAATCAGTATGGAATTGAAAATGGCAGCTTAGAGATCAAGGTACACACTCAGCCTCCTGGCAACCAGCTCATGACTATTTGCAACTGAATGTGAAAAAATACAGTTAAACCACTTTTTCTAGTCACAAGAAGGTTGTCCTTTTATTTCAATCTAGCGTGACCGAGCCATAAGGAAAGAACTAAAGTCAAAGCACACAGGTTTCCTGAAAAAAAAAAAAGTGTCATTACATGGACCACTGCAGCAAGTAGGGACAGAAATAAAGAGGATGACAGTGACAGGTTAGACAAATATTGCATGTGTGTGCAGGAGAGGAGAAAGAGTGCCAGAGGTGACACTACAGGCAGTTTGTGTGTGAAGTGCACTTGATGAGGTGTGATCGGCCTTAATTCAAACCTCATCAAGCTGCTGGATGTCCATCCAACCACCTTCAGACACTATTTGACTTCTACTCATTTCATCACCCTGTTTGAACTGAATTCAAGCGAACAGAGTGCTGTGACAGGCTGTATTTAAGAACAATCCTTTTAATATTTTCACTAAGCTGCTGAATTTTTTCAGTGTTTCATGTTTCATAAAACGGACCACGTTCGGTTATTTCACAGAGGAAAGTAAGTCTAATTTACGGCCAAATAAGGAAGTGAAGAGAAGTGCACTTTTTTTGTTTCATTAGTGTGAAATGGAAATGCAGATAATACCTGACAGAAAAACAGATGTGGGTAACATCACACCTGAGCAAAAAGAGCTTAAAGTTTAATCAAGCCAGTGCAGTGTACTGGTGCAGAACATCACACCTCTGTCTTTTACCCGACTGAACAGAATAAGGGAAATGAAATCAGCAGGCTGGGATGTGGGCTGTCTGTAATCAGGTTTCACCGCCCTTCCCTATCGACTGCTGGGTCAAGATCATATAAGCATGCTGCTGTGTCTGCCCACCATCCTGTCTGTCTGTCTCACATGCCCTCTATCTCGATTCCAGTTTCACTGTTTCTCTCTCTGTAATGTTGCTGTGCTGTGAAAAGTGCCAGTCAAGGAATCAGAGAATAAGTGTGATACAATTTTAGTTGTTATTGGATTAGGATCAATTATAAATTAAAGCTCCTGATTCTTGCACTGTGACATTAACAAATAGTCCGATTAGTCTGAATTCATTCTTAATGAATGGCTCCTTAAAAAGAATTTATGCACAGTTGCAATAAGCATAATAGAGGTCAAACCCTAAGAGTCTATTGTGATAGGCACTCAGTAACAACAACAGCAAACAAGTGTGATCACGCAGAGTTCCTATGGTGGTATTCTATGTTTGCAGGGAGGGATTTTACAGTGCACAGGAGATGACACAGAGTCAGCATGTAATGAGCCTTGATGAAACTTAATAGCAGTATTGTGAGATGGGGTGCGCTCCATTTCACTGTGATGGAAGAGCCTGTCTCTTAAAGATCCATTTGTGTCTTACCAAGGTCAGCATTTTGTCTTTAATGAGAGTAATCTCATGGAGGTGCAGTAAATACTGGAGCTGCCACCCTTACTTGAATATATATGAACATTAATAAAAGATTAGTGACACACAGAAACAAACAAATGGCAGCTCCGTCTCATGTTTCTTGCCTGAAGCCCCAAGTCACATGAACACAAACCAACAAAGCCCAACAATTTTGTGGTCCACATAAACAGTGATGTGATCCAAAAAGCAGAGTTAATTAACCCTGTAATTGAATGACATCACTTGAACCACTTCTGTTTAGTTAGCATTACGATTACATACAGTATTTGTGCGACATTGTTCTTTCATGTTATGATTCTGAAAGTTGCCCAGTTTATTTATTTGAAATGGTTGCGCCAACATAGCTAAAAAAATGTCATTCTCCAGCTGACCAGTTTATCAAATATGTTAAATATTTAATATCCCGGTGAGGGTGTTGTGATTGAGCAAGTGAACAAGCTGTCATCAATAAACAGAACTATCTCTGGAGTTTTGTTTATACCACCATCTTCCAGACAGAAACTAATCAGCTTAGGTAAACAAGGCCTGGAATAAACCTTAATGATCCCTCACCTCTGAAAATCGCTGTCAGTCAGTCTAGCTCACTCAATCATGCTTTATTTATCCTATAAGCTCACAAAATTTTCTTCAAAATTTCTGTTTTTTTCCTTCTTTTCCATGTCTTTTTGTTTAGAAATTAAAGGAATCAAAATAAAAAAGATCAGGCAACCATGTAAACCATGCTGGAGGAAATGCCATGATTTTTTTTGTCCAATTAAGGCTTTTTTTTCCTAAACAAACAAATCTTAAAAATGCCCAAAGAAATCTTAATCCTACAGCAAAGAGGAAGATAACAGTTTTTAGAAAACATCAGGCATTAAATCGACTTGTTTGCCATCATTTCCAAACAGAATTATCCTTGGAAATGCTTCACACTCTAACAATATATCCAGCCAATATCCAGTCCATCTGATTTTACGAGATCTAAGGTCAGAGCTCAAGAAAATTAATCCTGTAAAAAAGAAAAGCAATTATTGTTTATTTAAATTTAACCGTGACCCAGTTTTTACCAAAGCCAGCTCCAGCTGTTATTGTTATCTGTCATCAGACAAAACTTGAATATTATAACTTGAAAACTGTGGACACTAGACTCCAAACAATCATACAGACAGAAAGACAAACAAATGGAACCAATTACATAGTCCCTCCCTGCAGGTAGAGAATTATTGTGACTGCGTGTCCCCTTGTTGCCTTTGAAATGTTAGCTTCAAAGATGGGGATCAAGCCTTCAATCATTCGCAGTCAGCCATCATCAGCCATCATCAGAGTGACTTCAGTGCGTCAAGCCGGTGATAAAACAGCAATAAAACAGCAATGAGACAGAGTCAGTCTGCAATCAGTCTGCAATTCACTGGGGTCAAGTTGGTAATTACATGCAATCTGTTTCCATCAACATACACAGAACATTCACATTAAACAGAAATCCACATTAACAACTTGCATTCAGAGTCTTTGAAAAATAAATATCTCCACAATAGGTGATGTACTTGCTGCAGGATGGCAATTTAGATACAAAGTGACATGTAGACTTTAGAAGTTATATAACCAGAATACAATCAGTTGGCTACCAGATTAATAAAGTCTGCTATTGCAATGAGACGTGGTATAGATGACGCAGACTGATTGATTGTAATGTGTCTGACCACTATTATTTAGACATTTGCCTCTCACCAGGTGACCTTTGTAATCAGGAGCCAATCGAAAATGGACACTCAGAGATCAAGGGTGGTACACACTCATCCTGTGGGCAACCAGCTGATCACGGCAACTATTTATAATCACTACCTGTAACTGAATGTGAAAAAATACAGTTAAACCACTTTTAACTAGTCACAAGAAGGTTGTCCTTTTATTCCAATCTAGTGCGATCGAGCCATAAGGAAAGAACTAAAGTCAAAGCACACAGGTTTCCTGAATAAAAGTGTCATTACATTACTACAGCAAGTAGGGACAGAAATAAAGAGGATGCCAGTGACAGGTTAGACAAATATTGTATGTGTGTGCAGGAGAGGAGGAAAAGAGAGAGCTTCGACAGAGATAATCATGTAAAAGACAGAAGTTATTGTTGATTTAAATTTAACCAATCTCCACTTCAAGATCATCTTCTAATGCATCTCTGGACTGCTTTGAGCAATGCTGCCATTGTATTATCATTCCCTGGAGGTCTTAGTCTTAGTTCTTGTATATGTGCACTTGCAGCTTCATCAAAGGTCTAAAACTTGCATCAACAATACTTACATTAGTCAGAATAATTAAAAAAAAAAGAATATACAATCACAAAAGGCTCCAATACAATGAAAAGATACTGACTAACAAGAGGGATCTAAAGAGGGTCTATAGTGCTCCTCTTGGCAATGTAAATGAGTTTGACATACCAAGGAGGTTGGGTTATGAAAAGAAAAAAGAAAAAAAACACTTGCATCATGATGTGGAGGTGGGACGTGCAAGGGGACAAACTGGGATTTTCAGTGAGTGATCTGAAAATAACACGTAAGCATGATAAAATAATCTTGACTGGTAGATAGAAATCTAAATGAGATGTAATTAGTCTCCCTAAGTTCTTCCATTTTTTCACATCTTGCATGAGCAGTTGCAACATGCTGTAGAAAGTTTTATGTGAGTTACCCTAGGAATTATATCATATCAACGCCATGCCTAATTTTTTTAATAAAATCTACTGTACCGTATATTTAAATGTTCACTAGTCTAATGAATACCTAGAGTTTGATGCAAAGGTTAGAGGATAAGAAGTGTAAATATCTGAAACTATCAGCTCAGAGTGTCACCATGGCTGCAAAACCACTTTAAAAGAGGCAGTTGTCACTCCTCCCAGACTACCTAACTGTCACCTGAAGCGCCGTCAAACCTGCTGTGACAAACTGACATGAGAGGCGTCTGCAAGCTGTCTTCCAGCCAGACAGCCATGTCATCTTATCCAGCTCCGGGATAGCATTCGGAAAACCAGGGGATTAAACTGAACTTTCATTTAATAAGCAGACAACATTCCAAAGACCGCTTGCACTTTGACACAATCTTGTGAAAAGTGGTATTTGTTTATATATTGATGGGGAGAGCAGTGTCTGTGACAAAACCATCAAAACCATCACACTTGTCAGTAAACCAGCAGGCATCCAGTAAGCCTTTGACAAGATTTTAAGTGGCCAAAGGATAAATGGCAACTTACCATCATCATAAATCTGTGTGATTAGCAGTTAAAAACACAAGATTAAATAATACAGAACTGTTGATCATCCTATTTAACCATTCATACCATTCTTCTGTGTGTTTGAGTCTGTGCAGTGTCATATAGGAAAAGGTTTTGTGATTCTGAATAGAAAATCAAAGTGCATATGAGAACTTAATTGCTTTTCTGTCTGCTAGTCCCTTGATGTCTCTGCAGCTCTACAAACTCAGAAAACTCCCCTATGCTGGAACTTGACTATTTCCACAGACCTTTGCACAGGACGATGGCACAACAGCAACCGCAGCTCTCTCCTCAACTTCACTTTCAAAACTCATCTCATGGCTCCCCAATCAGTGACATCTCTAATCTCTTTATATTTACTCCATCTACACGGCTGAATAACCTCAATGAATCCCGTCCCTTGTGTTTGAAGATGCCCATTATGCCATACTATAATTAGGGAGTTCTTTAATATGAATAATATAGATGCTCCAGTGGGATCATGCTTTTTTCTTCCATTTGTAGACTATTTATATTCTCAGTGACATCTCTGCTGTAACTCAAACCCAGACATCCAGGACTGTTTAATCCCAAACGCCCCAAATTTGTACACTTAGTATAGCAGGACATCCCCCAAAGGGATAGTGGACACCTTCTGGCACTTTGTTCAGCTTCTTGTCATCTCCCATCTGTGCTTCCCTTTGCTTAGCCTTTCAAATTTTAGCTTTAACCTAAAAAAATTATTTCAGGTTTTCCTCTCTCATTTCCTCCACAGGTTGCCTCGAGCTGGTTATATCAAATTCAAAAACCTGGCGTTTGAATCTAGCACCCCTATAGCCTTTGGCCTGAGCAAACTCAGGCCAAAGGCTATAGGGGTGGTTACAGATCTCATCAGGACGGTTACAGACGGTTACAGATCTCATCTTCAAGCTATCGTCATGAGCCTCCTCATGTTACTCCTTCCAAACCGTAACCTAGTCAGTCTCAGTGAGTGCAGTTATTTAAAAAAAGAAATAAAAACAAAAGACAAACAAACAAACAAACAACTTGAATAAAAGCTGAAAATGAAAACAAAATTAAGCTGCAAAGCCTTTGTGAGTTTAATTATCTGGGTTGATGTTAAAAACACGTCTTTTATTTCAGTACCATTTTAACTAATAACCAAACAATATAGATCGAAACTCAAGCTCAAATTTAACCCTCTGTAACCCATAAAGCCCACTGCTGACTGCTTTGCATTTCACCATAATGGCCACAGATGGCTAGCATGTTTCGTAAACGCTATATTTTAGCATGCTTTAATAATATCAACAATTAGCAATGTTTGACTCGGCTCATTTAAATTAAGTTGATTCATCATTAATTAATCCAATTCAAGTACATTAAGTTGGAATAACAAAATTGCATCAATGCTAAAATAAAGCAATTTAATCACGTGGAAATCCTTTCCATATTTTTTTAACGTTCATTTAAATAGGTTTTTTTTTTTTTTTTTTAGCATGGCTAAAAATCTGTGCAAGGTATGAGAAATATATTCGCCATGGGGTGCTGAATGGAAATAAACATTTTAGTAATGAGTCTCAGTGCACTCTTTATATCCAAGAAAACATTTGTCACTGAGTATTACGTATTTTGACTGCAAAGTGTGGATGAGGCTAATTTCTAAAATGCCTATATACTTTGGGTCAACTCTCAGCCTTTTGATCTGAGAGTTTGATGTTTTTTTCATTCTCTTTGTTGCATCAGTCATATGCTAATGAAAAAATAAATAACTTGGGACAGTGGGACAGCAGGTTCCTCTTCCTCCTGTGTTATTCCTTCCATTGACTGAGCGCTCTATTTTTGTTCATAACCTACTGGAATTGTAGTTCAGTTTTCCCCCACCATCCTTTATACATGTATGCATCGACTCGTCTTTCAGACCTGCTTTAAAGTCTTTTTGTTGTTTTCCAAATCCTGTGGTAACAGTGGAGCCAGAATAATTCATATGGCAGCTGGGATGCATTTGGGTGTAACACCTCAGGCCGTTTACAATTCACTATTCTACCATTGTGTTCTAAAGATTTCACATAGAGAATGAGAAAGCATCCAGCTCGCTGCCTAATGTCCTTTTCTTGTGCTCCCCTTTGGTTTGTCCGTGGTGCTCCAATTCCTGATCACATCATCTTGTTACTCACCAAAAAAAAAAAAAAAAAAAGTTCTCCATTTATTACTAAAGAGCCGAGAGACATCAAGCAGTAGTTTGTCTTGTAAAGTGCAAATTAGCCCAGGATCAATAACTAGTTTTAACTTGGCCTCATTGTGGTTACCTCAAGATACCATGGCAGTGTGTGTTCATACTTGATTTGGCTCAGTGTACTCTAGCTGTAGCCGCTCCAATCACACACAAGCATTAAATCAGAAAAGCCAATATGAATAGAAGTCCCTTGTTATTAGACCATAAATTAAAGACACGATTCCTGAGATTTCACAGAGGACCTTGTATTTGATGAATCATGCATGTGACACAACCAGTAAATCAGTTTATAATGTGGAGGTCTTTTGCAAGATGGACAGGTGGAGCTAATATATTCATATGGATTCTTGTCTATAACACAACATACAAGATGACATACATTAGCATTACATTTCTTTTTGAAATCCTTATTAATCTCAAAATAGCTTTTTTTTTAATGTGTTTTGTGTGCTCATGAATAATAGAAAAGTTTTTTTTCATTATATTTTGGATCTTTGAAACTCATTAACATCTAACTGGTGAGAAGCCCTGAAATTGTTTCTTCCAACTGCGGACCTTAGTCCTCTGTTTTCCTTTAATAATGTATCACAGTCAAACAGGAGCCACAGGGTGCATATAACTAAATAAAGCGTCTCAGGAATGAAAATTTATGTGCCTAGGCAATTTTATGTGTGCTGCTATTATATCACGATGTGGGCAGCGAGCGCTGTCATATGGAACAATTAGATAGGACTAGTACAATTTACTGGTCAACTGACATCTGTTCCTGAGCTCTGATTTTCTTTGGCGTATCATTCCATTTAATAAGGATTTCCTCTTTCTTCACTATTTTGACATAACATGTCTCTGAAAGGTCACATATGCAAAGAGGAAAAGAGGTCCATGGAAAATTGTCTTGCATGCACTGTTTGATAGTGATGTTTGAAGCACTGAAATTAGGATCTTTCTCGTACAAGGACGGCAGATCTCTCATCCAATCAAAATGCCTCTTCAAAGAGATTTCTGTTTTAGTTCCAAGCAGGTTTGAAGTGGACTGCAATCATACTGTCTATTGAAGGTAAACTAAAGGTCGTATTAGGAAGTATTATTAAAATGTTAACATTTTGTCTTTGCAAATTAAGTAGCATTAGATGATTGGTCACAAGCTAATGATTAACAAGTTTAGCAAGACAGAAAATGCTTGCTTTAGTCTTTCAGCACAACTCCAGGTCAGATATACTCTGATGATTCTGCATTGGATATAAAGTGATGGGCAGGAGGATGAGTACAGAGCAGTCTGAGAGAAATCCTCTGCTTCTGAATGTGAAGAAAACCAGGCAGATGGTGACCGATTTTAGAAGGAAGAGGACAACTACGTGACCTCTATCATGGGATGAGATGTTCATCTGGTGTAGGGGTACCAGCACCTGGGTATCCTCATCAGCAACATGCAGGAAGATCAACACAGCAGTTAGCAGTTATATGCAAGAAGGGGATGAGCATGCTCTAAAGAAGCTGAGACCCTTCAACATGTGCAGCAAAATGGTGGAGGTCCGTGTGTTGTGGCGAGTGCAGTATATTTGCCTGTGGTCTGCTGGGGAAGCAGCACTAGAGCTGGTAACACCAACTGAGTAGATAAACTGATCAGGAACGCTGGTTACGTGGCTAGCTGCAAACTGGACATTTGAAGCTGTGGTGGAGAGGAGGTCATTGAACAAAGTGTTATTCATCATGGGTA
The DNA here is from genome assembly GCF_036321145.2 of Pelmatolapia mariae. Taxonomy (NCBI): domain Eukaryota; kingdom Metazoa; phylum Chordata; class Actinopteri; order Cichliformes; family Cichlidae; genus Pelmatolapia; species Pelmatolapia mariae. The sequence continues at coordinate 17,709,932 of NC_086233.1, read as the reverse complement.
ATCCTGCTCAGGGAGTGGAGCACCTTCTCTAATAGACTGATTCAGCTCCACTGCCACAAGGACAGAGCCAGGAAATCTTTTATGCCACATGCAATATCTTTTTACAATGCATCATTGTTGAGGGAACACACATCATTTCAATCAATAAAGAGTTTGAAGAAGAAGCAAAAACAAAAAACACAAATTAATCACAGACTTTATTTCAGAAAACAGTAACATTGGCACTCACCTGTCATATTTTAGTTTTCACAGTTGGTCACCGTGCTTCCATCTTTTTTTTTTTACAAGCCTTCTGACTGAAACACTTTTACAAAATTTTCTTATCTCAATATTCCTTGCAAGAGTGATTAATCTTGGATGATAGTCTTAAATCCCCTCTTTGACTGTCAGCGTTGTTTTTGAGTGAGTCAGTATTGAAATAAATGAGGCGCTGATGTTCTTGCTTTGTTTGCTGAAGAAAAATATTATGATTAATGCGTAATTCACCTGAATATGTAGGCTTGCTGATTTTGGCCAGTTGCAGTGCATCCAAGTTGTTTTTAAATTTGATAAATAGCGCTTTAATTTATAAAACACATACCTTTGCTTAAAAAATAAATCATGAACTGTTTAATTTCTTAATTATAAAAGGAGGTCCAGACTTGTTTTAAAGGCCTACTCTGTTATATCACTGTTCTTAGATTCAGATCTTTTTTTCCTTCTAAAATAGAAAAACATCCACACAAAATATTCATCATCATCTTCATCTAGCTTCCAACAGGACTAACACGCACAATATTATTTATATGTTTTAGCAAAGAAAAACAGCCAAATGTGTTTTTAGTTTGCAGTAGGCGGTATTAAAACGCCTTCCTGTGCCAGACTCTTTGTAGGAGAGGCTGAGCAATTATTGTATGCTCCAAAGCAAAGCACTGGCTATTGGCCGCCCCTCTCCGTGTTGCCCTGGCAGTGCTGCACTGTTATTGATAAAGTTGATAAAGAAATGCTTGGGCATGCACCTGACAGATTAGACCTGAAATCCCTGGGGTGCAGAACAGCTGCAGCCAGACAGCATACACTAAGTCCCCTGACAATCAGCAGCTCACAGAAAATGTCTGGCTCAAGTGTGGGAACTGGGAGGAATGTAATTTTCGGTAGATTTGTTTGCTTTAGTTTGTCTTGTTTGTAATGCTGCTTTTAGACAAGTTTAAGGTGGATCCAGAAGCTGTCAGCTGAAAAATTAAAGCTTTTTTTAAATAGCTAAAACAGGACTGATAGGACATAAACAAGTGTTGACTGTCATTCAAGAAACAGGCTAGTTCTCAACACTCAAGTGAAGACTAAACAAAATTCCCATCACATTCCAGTCTATGATGAAGACTCTCACATGCAAATAGATTAAAGCCATCTGATTAGTCCTGTAAGTACACATATCTACACACCTGTGCAGGATCTGTTGAAGCTTTGCTTTAAGCTCCACAGTTAGTGGATTGATCTAGCTCTGACAGCTTATGATCAGGGAAAAAAGTTGGCAAAAAGTTGGAATTCTGAGTTCATGTGCAGATCATAAATACAAAGTAAATATGAACATTATCATCAAAATATAAACTGCAGCAGTCTAGTAAACAGTGGAACAGATTATAAGGTCATTACAAATTTTTGTATTTCACATCCCATTAGGATTTACGTCAATGTGTTGTAACAGCGTAAAACTGCAGTTCGTGCATTTAACACATTTTACAGTCCACACAACGAGTTAAAAACAGTCTGTGTTGAAATGCAGCTGCAGTCAGATGTTTGTGTGTTAAATCTATTTAACTTCACAAACTTGAACCTCTACAGATCATCAAGTAAAAATGATTCAATTTCACTTGTGGGTAGGAATCCAATTAATCTACACCAGTCTATATATTTGATAGCTATTTCACCTCATCCAAAGTGTCAGTTTAATGACATGGTTATGTAACTATTGTAATGCCCTCACCAACCAGTCTGAGTCAGCTACAGTATACTGGGCCAGAGTACAGACTCGAGAGGCAGATGCTAAAATGCGTGAGACTAGTGAATAGCTGGAAGGTTGCGACACAAAGTTAAGGAAAACACAAATGAACAGCTTAAAAGATTCCATTTACCAAACACTGAAATAAAATAAAATAAAATATTGCCATTCTACCGTAGCGTTCCTTACACTGGCATGTGTTAAATCTGAAAAATGAACAATGCAACAAAATGGCCACAATTTCATAAGAATAATAAAATTTGATAACACTAAAATTCATTAAATTCTGTACAAGTCAGTAATTATATACTCTGGCAACTGAGCAAATATTAGTTATTACTGCATCACTGCCTGTTTCTCCAGATAGAAAAGTATTTAGTCAGGTGTTAAGTGAGTTTGCTCTCTGTGGGTGTACCCAGTAATAACAGTCATCAATAGAATGTGGGATCTGTTAATCTTACCACATCCAAGTGTTTCACCAGGGGGAAAGATGGAATGGGTGTGTTCCTTCTCCAGTGAATGGAATGATCAGGCCGTTGGGCAGTTCGCCACGTCCATCAGAAGGTATCAAAGAAAACCCACGACAATAAAATACTAGTAATTGCATTGGTTCATTTATTTTTAATTACATGAGGCCAATTAACCTTTTCATCTAATAAGGACTGTTTTAGTGATTTTACCTTAGCTATGAACTATCCCATGGAGTTTTTACAACATCAGCTTTTTTTAGCACTTTTCAAACCATGAATTATCATTTAATGACCATGAAATCCACTTGTTTTTGTATGTTAAATCATCTACTGAAACATATTTCAATATAACAACCCCCCCCCAAAAAAAAAAAATCTTACTTAATACATTTTCAGAATCAGAATCAGAATCGTGTTTATTGGCCAAGTATATGTGCAGACAAATACAAGGAATTTGGTTCCGGTAGATGGTGGCTCTCAAGCACAGCAATGTAAAAAAACACACACACACACACACACACACACACACACCTATATGTACATTACGCATGCATACACATACATACACAAAGCTGTGTAAACCAACTATAAATAACTAAACTTATGTACATAAAATACAGAAATGAAATGAGGTGGAATGAATACTACAGAATGTACATAAGGTGCAGTTGCAGTCTGGCAGTGGGAAGCAGTGTGACAGGTCAACTGTTTAGGAGGGAGATGGCGAGGGGAAAGAAAGTGTTCCTGTGTCGGGTGGTCTTGGTTTGCAGGCTTCTGTACCGTCTGCCAGAGGGCAGCAGGTCAAAAAGTCTGTGTCCAGGGTGTGAGGGGTCTGTGACGATTTTCCCTGCCCGTTTCCTGGTTCTTGAGAGGTACAGATCCTGGATGGAGGGCAGGGGGGCACCGATGATCCTTTCTGCTGCCCATACAGTCCGCTGCAGTCTGCTCCTGTCCTGTTTAGTGGCTGCACCATACCAGACTGTGATGGAGGAGCACAGGACAGACTCAATGACTGCAGTGTAGAACTGGATCAGCAGCTCCTGTGGAAGACTGTACTTCCCCAGTTGTCTCAGGAAGTACATCCTCTGCTGGGTCTTTTTGAGGATGGAGTTGATGTTGGTCTCCCACTTCAGGTCCTGGGAGATGGTGGTACCCAGGAACTTGAAGATCTCCACAGTCGACACAGGGCTGTCTGATATGATGAGGGGGGGCAGAGTTGGGGGGTGTCTCCTGAAGTCCACTGTCATCTCTACAGTTTTAAGAGTGTTCAGCTCCAGATTGTGCTGACTGCACCAGAGTACCAGCCGCTCAACTTCCTGCCGGTATGCAGACTCATCACCATCCTGAATGAGACCAATGACAGTGGTGTCATCTGCAAACTTTAGGAGTTTAACAGCCGAGTTCTTGGAGGTGCAGTCATTAGTGTAGAGGGAGAACAGTAGTGGTGAGAGGACACATCCTTGAGGGGCACCAGTACTGAGGGACCGAGTTTCAGAGGTGATCTCCCCCAGCCTCACTTGTTGCTTTCTGTCTGTCAGGAAGCTGGTGATCCACTGACAGGTAGCTGGAGACACGCTGAGCTGGGAGAGTTTGGAAGAGAGAAGTTCAGGCACGATGGTGTTAAAAGCCGAACTAAAGTCCACAAACAGGATCCTGGCATAAGTTCCCGGGCGGTCGAGGTGTTGCAGGATGTAATGCAGCCCCATATTCACTGCATCATCCACCGACCTGTTTGCCCGGTAGGCAAACTGCAGAGGGTCCAGCTGGTGGCCTGTAATGTCCTTCAGATGGGCTAACACCAGTCGTTCGAAGGATTTCATGACCACAGACGTCAAGGCGATAGGTCTGTAGTTGTTCAGTCCTGTGATGGTAGGTTTCTTGGGAACAGGGATGATGGTGGAGCGTTTGAAGCAGGATGGAACTTCACACAGCTCCAGGGATCTGTTGAAGATGTGAGTGAAGATGGGAGCCAGCTGTTCAGCACAGGTCTTGAGGCAGGAGGGTGAAACACCGTCTGGTCCGGGGGCTTTCCTGGGCTTCTGTTTCTGAAATAGTCGGCTCACATCCTCAGTGTGTATTCTGAGTTCCAGGGAGGAGGAAAGGGGGGTGGGAGGTGTGATGGAGGTCGTTGAGTCTGGATTGGAGAGGGTGGTGGCGGTCGTTGAGTCTGAAATGGGAAGGGTGGTGGTGGTCGTTGGGTCTGGATTGGGGAGGGTGGGGGTTGTCGTTGAGACTGGATTGGGGAGGGGGAGGGTGAAGGGGGGAGAAGTGGAAGGTGTGTTGGGGGTCATTGTCTGAAGCAGTGTCTCTGGGGAGGGGAGGATGAGGCGTGGGAGTCTTTTGTGGGCTTTCTGTGCACATTTTTACCTCTCACAAAAAACTGAACATATTTTTAAGAAATAAGTTTTACAGAACACATCTTGGTACTACAATAGCCTTCTATGTACAACAAAACAGAGCTTTAGCTAGCGTTCAAGACTAAATTCTCCTATAGACCCAATAAAATATATCCTCCTTGCTGTACATGCTGTACACATGTATACAGCACGGTAATGATTCAGCATCTTCAATTTGCACAACACAAGGAAAAAGATACCCTCTTCAATATTAGGTAGATATGCCAACGCCATAACTTAGCGGTAAATTCACTCTGACAGACAGCTTCCCCATCCCTCAGTCACTTATACTGTTACTCCAGAACACTTCAAGAAAAAAAAGACTTATTTTCACTCAGATTTTTTTTTCTTAGTTACTTCTCGGCTTCTTTTTGTTCCGTGTGCTGCAGTGCATCTCTCCTTCTGGCTACTGGCTACCTTGGCTCCTGCTACATGCTAGGGGAGAGGATGCAACCTTCACTCCAGTAGGATTTACCAAGAGGTTAAAGTGGGCCAGCATGGTGTTCTGACATATTCAATTAATGAGCAATTAAATATGATAGGCAGGCTAATACACAATGTCAAAAACGTTACTTGTAATTTTTCATGTACTTCCACTTGCTCAGTAATAAGAACATAATGACATCACATGACTTTTAACGTATGGATTTTTCCTTCTCATGCTCAAGGTGCAGATATAACATTGCCAGCATGGCACTTCAGCTTCTAGGCAGCCCTACAGCAGAGGGGTGAGTGAAATGGAGTAACGATTTTTAATTGGCAGAGAGAAAAAAAAAACATACATTTGTGGCACAGGGATATGGAAAAACATATAAGAAAGACACGGCAGGAGAGGAAGATGAGACATTGTTGTCAAAGGTAAGGATTGCTGAGCAAGTGACATTTTATAAACTGGAAATTAAAATCTTACTCATCACATCCTAATCATCATTTTTCTATATTATATAAGTTTTTTTGTGAAACATCTTATTATAATTATGTGCTATTCAAAGATTGCATAAAATGATGTACCAAGCGGTTTATTGCAGGCTAAACTGTACTCACGCAAATGTTTAGGGTCAGGACAAAAATGTAAGTTACAAAACAAACAACGGCCCAAAAAGTCAGGGGCTAATATATTTGGGTTCTTTATTTCATGAAAACTAATTCCCAGTGACATAATGAGAAATTAATGTAAAGTTCCTGTGCTCCATTTAGCATTCAGAGTTATCCAGGAGCTATTTATTAAGACAGTACCTGCAGGTTCACAGTTCATGTAGAAACTCTGCTGAGACAGCTGGTACACTTTTCGGATTCAGTATGATTCAGTATCCCGCAGTCTGCTCTTAGTTTTCTCAGCTTTCTTAAGGATTTACGTGTTAGCTATTTGTTCCCACCTACCACTGAGCTTTTTCATATGGTTTGAACACCAGAGGAGGTAAAATATAACAAATAGGACACACCAATCCATCATGCTTAGCTAATGAAAGATGAAAAATGATTTATTTTAATGCAACCCTCCACTGGTTACAACGCGGCTCATGAATACAATGCACTCACTTTGTGTTTGCAGTATGTGTTTGACCTATAAGTGAGCAGTGATATCCACAGTCCCAAAATTCAAGCAGTATAAGACGCTCGATGCTGGGTTCCCGATAGTGTTAGGGCATGTGGGCCAAGAATCCAGGTGAAGGTTGGGCTTTTGTGGCCAAGCAATTAGGTGGCAGGTGTTGTGTGGTCTGGCAGGAGGAGCCTGGGCTGTGTGCCTGTGGGCACTGATTGACAGATGGGTAAAAGAGTGAACCCTGTCTGGAGAATCTCCTGCTGTTTGATGGATGGGGATGTGACTGAGGAGCACCAGTGCATATTTGGATGCAGCGTATTAAGAAAAGAGGCGAAACTTGTGCCATACAAATAGCGTTTATGCACAACCACTTTTTAACCTTGTACATGCAGTATGTTTCATCTGTGTTTATCTAGTATTACAGGAAGATTTTGTACAACAACCCACAAATGATCCCCTTCTATCACTGAGCTAATACAGAACAAGAAGATTTCTTCTTCCAATCCTCTTAATGTGTAAAACTGGTGCTAGAATTAGGTTGGGTGGTTAATCTACTGTAAACTGGGCTTCAGACTTGTAGTCTTGTTTGAACTATGATTTACTAGTCTGGGGAAAGATCTTACCCGAGAAACACTTCTGGCAACATCGTGTTTTCTGCCAACCATAAGAGACTTTCTCTCATCCATTCATCCAGATGTTCAATCATTAATATTCGTCATAAGAATGCGTGTACAAAAACACTCAAGTGCACTAAATTTGGGTCACCCAAGGGTTACTGCCTGATAAAACAGAAAAGTCAACATTTTCTGCAGCAGTGGAGTGGAGCTGCTACTTGGACAGCTATAAGACGGAGCAGTGTCTCCAGGGAAGGGATAAGTATTCCTCAGCACTGACACTGCCATTTAGCTATAATAAATAGTTCTTTGAAGTAACATGGTTTTGTTTACACATTTGAGGGGTTACCTGTATTACTTTCAGCCTGATATTAAAAAAATGTAATTATGTAAGTCCTCCAACCGAAACAACCATACAGGAAGTTTGTCACTACCTTTTAATAAAGACCCATAAGAGATGGAAGCAGCACATGATAACTGTCACTGCTGAACATGACTATCCCTTTATAATATTCTGATGTATGTTAAATGCAGGTTAGGTTTAGGCAGAAAAACAACTTGTAAATAAATATGTGTTACATTTTTTTTGTCTTTGTGGCTGATTTGACAAAGGCACTCATCACAACAATTACACAGTTGTGATCTTGTCAGTCCCAGACAGAAGGTCTCTCAGCATGACGGGTTTCCAGCAGTTCACCTGTCTCCTGACTTGAGTAGCGGCACCTTGATCAGGAAGCCCAACAGATGGGGATTCCCCAGGTGCACCTGAAAGGATATAGAGCAGATGACTCAGTATTATTAATTTACCCTTAGTTCATGAGCAGTGTAACCATGTGAAAGCACTATTTCATTGCACTCCCTTATATGCTACTACACAGAGCGCCCAGCTGAAATAAGTCTAACCTGTACTCTTGATGAAGTGGCTAGTAAGCACAGTGTCTATTTTACCTTTCCTAGCATTCTGGGGTCCCTGTGCAGGACATTTTCTGCAAAATCTCCACATTTTTTAAAATAGAAAAATCACAGTTTTCCTCCATCTTCTCCTGTCTGAATTGTGAGCTCAGCTGACTGAAACGTGTGTTTTCCCCATCCAATCAAAAAGTTAAGCTAATAGGGGAGAAAAATAGCTCAGAAAATAACTGTACAGTTTCTAACTTCTGAATTAACTCACGTAACACCAGTGATGGGAATAACGGCGTTACAAGTAATGGCGTTACAAGTAATGGCATTACTAACGGCGTTACAATTTTCAGTAACGAGTAATCTAACTAATTACTATTTCTACCGTTACAACGGCGTTACCGTTACTAACAAGAAAATGCAGTGCTGTCGCGTTACTATTTTTCAACAAACAGACGGTTGAAGCTGTCTTCAGTTTACCGCATCTTATATCAGTTGCACGGAAGTATATAGTTACAATAGTTACTTTTCAAGTAATTAATTACTTTTAGAATCTTGTAACTCAGTTACTAACTCAGTTACTTTTTTGAAGAAGTAACTAGTAACTATAATTAATTAATTTTTCAAAGTAACTTGCCCAACACTGCTTAACACACAGAGTATGGAAGCAGACAGCTGTGCTGAAGCCTGCAGAGGTGGTCGACTATGAAATCTGAGCAGGGCAGATAGTAAACCACGCACACTGCCTCTATTAAAACTAATAATAGTAATTCATTCATTACATAGATTAAATTAAAGTGAATTAAATGTAATTAACATTAAACAAATGGACTCACATATGGATGCATTTTAAGGAATCCATATGTCATTTAACATGTCATTTTATCTTCTTCTATGAAGTCTTAATTTGGGTGTGTAGGTAAATTTTGATTAATCTGGTTAACCTCTCTCTCTTTGTGTGTGTGTGTGTGTGTTGTATTTATTGTTTCTAATATTAGACTAGTGAATTTGTTTTCAGGGATTATGAATTTTGTACAAAAACGGTTATCTAAGGAGTAAATGCCAGACTCGGACTCAAACCACTGGTTAAAATTGTGTGATTGTAAAAATTTCCATTTCACTTCGAGAATATTTTCTTGTTTGCCTGTATTGAAATATTTAAAGGGAATTGTGACACCAAATTAAGTCACTTTCAAGCAAATTATCTGTATGACCTCCCCAAAGGCAACCCATCCAAGCAGCAAGAGGGCATGATTGCCACCTGTGTTCATATCTTTTACAGGTCAGTACTGTTAAGACACAGTGAAAATACAGACACATAGAAAGACATCATCTACAGTAATCAAACATATTAATAGATTTATATTGTGTAATGCAGAAGCTATTAAAAAAAACCACAAAAAACATGTTTTTTAATTGCGCTTTATAGACGAACCTAAAGAACCAACTCACCATTTCACTCAATTCAGCAGTCATGAGTTTCTGCCACATTTGGCTGTAATATTTTTTCATAAATCTAATTAAAAAATGTTGTTCATTGGGGGCAAAGCTTATTTAATTATTAGATGCTGCACAACCCTCTTTGGATAAAAGTCTGGACACTACATAAAATATATATAAAAACAAAAAGCAATTAATTTGAAACTCATTAAAACCCTATATCTTCTACATAGACAACAAAACACGCATTGAAAGTGAGAACCTTTTGTTTAATTGTATTAATTTAAACAGGTGATGCTGAATTTGATGCCAGCCAATTTTTAAAAAAGTTGAATCTGTGGTGATAAAAGACCGGAAAAGTTGTGTGCTAGTAAAACATCAAATGAAAGAACATTGCAGAAGCTTATCATGCTACAGATAAGGAAGAGTTTACCCTCTTGCTTCCCTTCTCTGGGCTAAGAGATCAATAGCTTTTTGGTTAATAACAATTTATGGACAAGGTTAAAAACCCAAATTAAACTATGGCTACTGGGCCCTCAGGCAGCAGAGTTATTTTGTAGAAGAAATCCCTGCACTTGCTCAGGATCACTTCTGAAAAAAGGGAAAGGGAAGGTCTCGCTAACAATACAAAACCAAATTGTGTGCATATTAGAAGAGCATGACTCTGTAGGACAAGAGTCTGGGAAATGACTGCAGTGAAAAATAGGGCAAGAGGAACGACAAACAGTTGAAATTTTATAGCCAACAATAATAGAAAAAAAGTTTGCTATAGATTTGACTGTAGCAAACTTTCTGTTGTGACTAGAACAAAAGTTTCTCACCTACTTTTTGTTTTGGGTTGGAGTTTAGCCGGACAGTACGAGCAGTTACAGCCGATTCCAGTGTCCAATAACATTAATCCATGACTCATTTGTGTATTATGGCTCGTAGCAGTGTGAGCGGAATCAAAATCTTTTGACCTAGAACTCACTGGATTAATGTTGCAAAAGCAGATGACTGTATATCCACCACAATTAAAATTGATGAGCCCACTGTCTGAATAGGGCTTGCTGAGTTTTTATTGATTTCTGCACCACTCACTCATTTCCTATATGCAGTGTAAGCCACTGATTCTTGTTAGTATTCCCCTCAACATCCCCTTTTAATGCCTTCTCCACAAGAAAACATGCAAGCAGCTCAACAGCCTAAAGAGAAATATTTATATTTTATCATTGCTGGTGAAGGTCACTCCTGTCTATGAATCCACTATTAGCCGTGTCATTGGATATCAGTCTAGATTGAGACCATATTTGCAGACTGCCAATTATAAAGGCTAATATTTTTATTTGTATTTGCATAAAGCTGGGTTCATTATTCTCCGATCATTGAAATGTCAAGTTAGCTGACAGACATGCACACACTTATAATTTTATAGCTGCTGCATAGTAGGGTACATCATAATAATACTACTATGAATAAAAGTCATTTATGTGCTTTAAAGAAAGAACATTTCCAAATTTCAAGATATGGTTAAAATCTTGTCTTGAGCCACTCATCCCCCTCCTTTTTTTTTAAAGCGGTCTTAAGCAATAGTTCTCCAGGCTTTCTGAAAGTATTACAAAGCTTTTCTTTGGACATTCCCTGCTTTGTCACTTATTTTTACATTCTTAAGCAAGGGAAAAAAGGAGAAAAGGCTGAGGTATGGCAAATTACACAAGAACTGTGGAGGGCTGAGTCCAAATTTGAGATTTTTGGTTCAAATCATTGTCAATATCTGCCAAGGAGTTTAGGAGAGAGGCACAGCAGTGAGTTTCTACAGCCATCTGTACATTGCAGCGGAGGCTCTGTCGTGATTTGGGGCTACATGTTCAGTCAGTTAAATGCAATCCTAGTTCAAATGTATCTATTTTTCATAGGAAAGCATAAAGAAATGTGGGATGGCTCAAGACTTTTGCATTGTAGTGTCCACCAAGCTGATCAGATGCAATATGGGTATCCAATGTTTTCTATAAAATCAACACCTGTTGGGAGAAAAAAAGATAAAGGATTCATTCTCAACGACAAAAACAAAATCAAGACAAACGTAAAGTATGCTAAAATATCTCCACACACAAAACAAATTTTTTTTCTGTAGTGGTTCCCAAAGTCATCTTTGTAGAGGATTCTTTCTGAGAAGACTACTAGAAAAATTGATATAATACTGTTCTATACCAAAACAAAAAAATAAATAGAGATTCTACTTTGGAAGAGGTGAGAGCAAGCTGATATTTAAGAGTGTTTTTTCAGTAAAAACAGAGGTGTCACTGGTGCTGCACAGCTGTTTGTTTATATTCTCTCTCTCAGTTAGAAGCATTGGAAAAAAAAAATGTTTTCATCAGCACCCCAGAAGGGATAGTAAGCAAGTGCTATCTCACACAGACACATTCCCTTCATCAGGTATAAATTTAACTATGGTACAAAAACGATTTCTGGTGCGTAAATGAATACCTCCCGTACGTTAGACGCATCTTCGACAGGCGTAACAATTGCTATCAAGCCCCAGAATCACCCTAAAAGACTCTAAATTAACCGAGAACACATTGCTCATTGCTTCATCTCCACATTAAAGGCATCTGCAGCATTTGCAGTAATTCTGTGTGATGAGTTTTTTTTGTGTGTGTGTGTGTGTGTGCGCGTGGTCTGATTGCTGTCCGGATTAGTTGCGCTGTCTCTGTTTCTAGCTGTTTGTCCCTTCATCGTCATCTGTTTCCTCGAACAGATCAGTGCAGATTGGGTCCAGCCTTAATCTGAGAGGTCCACATTGCTAAGGCAGCTGCTGGCCGACCAAGAGGTTGGCACTGCTGGCACCTTGTAATGACCACGACAGCTGGCGTGGCACAGGCTCGCATCGCAGTGGTCGAAGACAGAAGTGTGCCTCTGCCATCTCATAGCAATGAGTATTACTCTGAGTGCCAAAACTTTTAGTTATACCAGATTTGCTAGGAACGCATTTGCCATTGTGTTGCGCATAAATCTCAACTATATGGTTAACTATTATCATACTTAAAGTACTATTACAGATACAAATGATACATTTCCTCATTCCCAACTTTTGTGTTTACTTTCAGTGTCTTTGTTTCCCTTGCTTTCATACGGCTCCTCTTCTCTCCTGTTCTTCTCTAGCACAGATTCTCTCTTGGAGTGTGCTGCAGCAGATGCTCACAGGGCTAAAATCTGGATGGATTACAGGGTCTAACAGATGCTTCTACTGTTTCCAATAGCTCCCCCAAATCAAGCAGAACGCAAATATGCATATGTGCACATTCTGGCCAGTATTTATGTTACTAGGGAGTAGTCACTCGAAAGCTGCAAATAGTGAAAACGTCTGTGGCGCTAATGCAATAGTAAAGCCATTTATTGGGGGGAAATTGTTTTACATACAGACTATCAAGTGGTCATGAAACTCCTTATTTCTTTCTCTTTTTTTCCACTGAAGCTTAAATTCTCTTGCGGTGGAAGCTGCTGAATGTGGCGAAAACACAATTGCAAAACTCAGGGCTGATCTTAATACTTTCATCTGGAGCCCCCTTCACCCAGCTCTCTGACAAGTCGGTCCGGCCAAACAATTTGTGAGAATCCTCAGTAATTCTCTGCTCTTCCTCCCTCCCCATCCCTTTCAACTTCTTTTTTCTCCCTCTGACAAAGAGTCACACTGAGGTTTCTACACAGCAAACCGGTTTGTTCGGCCTCTCTTAAAACTCATCTAAACTTCTTTTTTTTTTCCTCAGGGAGGATACGCGCTCACAAAACGGCCATTTACTTAAAAAAAATACTAATCAGAAACACATAATAGCGATTGCACTTCCATGCATAATTTAAAGATTTGAGGGCACAGGAAATGGCTGAGCATTTAAAAAAAAAGAACACACCACAACAGAATATCTTATTATACAATGTTTATGTCCTCGTTACAACCCACTGATAGAGCCACTAAAACAGCAGTTAACAGCTTCTGTTCTCTCAAGGGTACGCAAAACTCGGACTGAGACTGAGATACTCAATCAGTGATGTACAATAACAATACATAGAAGGCACGGGGTTGGAGCTTCGATTGATTGCATTTTTATGATAGAAAAACTTTGTGCTTTTGTGTGCAGTGGGGTGCAAATATATGATGATGCTGTGATATTTTGCAAAAGGCTCGTATAACCCCCACGTTTGCCATATTAAAACGAAAAAGAGCACAGAAATCCAACTATCCATCCAGAAATGTCAATACAAAATGATGAAACTTGGAAATGAGAGATAATGTTTACATTGCGTTCTTAAATAAATACTGCACATATCATGAGCTTGTCCCAAAAAAAAAGCAAAGCAAAACAAAACAAAACAAAAAAACTTAACCATTGTTTTGAGAAGCAATTTGTAACAGATGGCTGGATGTAATTATTTTAGACAGAAGGAATGAGGGAGGCAAAATACAAACATACACAAGGAAATGAAAATATTGCTTGATGCTGAGATAGAATAGATAGGCTCTTTTCTCCATGTCAACAATATTTATGTATATGAAGATGAAATTAATTGAAATAGAAAGTAGTCTAACGCTGAAACAATATAAAAGTAAAGGTGCCATGGTTAGATGGAAGTCATTATATTTTGGCTCTGGCTAAGCCAGGTTGATTTACAACATGCAATCACATCTGATTTTCTTTTTGTTTACCAAATGTGGCCAGTTTATTTCAACTAAAATCAGTTTGCTAACTATCTCTCTGTCTTGCTTGACTCAAGTTATTTGAAACTTCCATTGTGATAGGTGACTGATCACAGGACCATGTCCTTCGGTCTTACTCTGTTTTGGCATATTGTACCTGTATTTTTTCACAATATTTCATGAGGCTTACATTTTGTGTGATCATTTGTGTTCCAATCAGGGTCATAACCTAATGAGTAAAGTTCAGAACTTTTTTCTCTTATTGTGTCATGTTTAAGGTGTAGCACCTGTGCTCGGATGACCGGCACCAAAGTCTACACTTTTATAGAGACAAAGTCCTAGAACTTGAACCAAAATTGACTTTATTTTGTATTGCTTTATGTCTTTGGTTGGATAAATTGTGTATATAGAACTATGGAAGATAAGCGTTGTTTGAACAACAAAAAATTAATAAATCAAAAGGTTTTCCCTTCACTTGACGTTAAAATAGCACAAAGGAAAAAGTTGCATGCCCAATGACTCTGGTCCTACTCTCATTCGTTCCTCATGCCAAAACCAGACAATACAACCAAATCATAACGATCATAGCATAATTGAATCCCCATGTCTTTTCAAAGTAAAAGCCTGCACAAAAATGACCATGGCCCACACCTCTGTGACTGCACAGCTGGTTACAGCCATAGTTCAAGTTACACTTTTAAGACAGTTCTGATAATGGCAGCAGTTTCAAACATGTAGATACTGTAGATTACTGAACCTAGAATTCAGTGTGAAAACCTTCACTTTTTAAGTGGTTAGTGAGGAATGAAATCAAACTGTGCTTTAAAAGTACACTGGCTATAAACAAGTCCAAAACAGAGCCAATTAAATCACAATGCATTTTTACAGTTTTATATATTTGAAAAGATATAAATACAAGAACTTGTGGTGAAATGAACAGTTTTAGGATTGTGGGCAGCATATTGTGCATTCAAGGTCCAGCATGTTGCTAAAATGCCTGAGAGTTCATGTAATGAACTGTCATAATGTGCGTGCCTGCTCATTTCCTGTTTTTCTTGTAAAACACATATGAGGTATATTGGAACAAATTCTATATCTGCAGACAAATCAGTATAATATAGATAGCTAGACAGACAGAGTAAGCATCTTATACTGGGTGACATAATGGACTGCCTAAATGAGAGCAATCAATGATATGGGAAATGCACCTTGATATTTGGTGAAGAAGAAAATGAGGAAAAAATAGTATGAAGTGAGTGAGGGTCTCAGGAAAGAGAAACACCTGTTAAGTTTATATGAACAGCTGGTAGCAACCTTGGGGAGCGTCGAAGGATACAGGTTTTGTGGGACTGTGTGCAGTTCTCTTGTAAACATCTACAATGTATTCATTAGCGAGTCTCAAAGCACAGAATACAGCCAATAAAAGACATGCATTTGCAGGTATTAAAGGTTTTAAGCAGCACACATCCTAGAGTCGTATGCACAGATCTTCCTTTGGCCTCGTTCTCACATCTTCATGTGTGATTTCAATCACAGTCACTGTCTTAAAGCTGGTTATCTGAAAACTCTAAGGAGCTCTTTTATCACAATTTTATGCCCTCTGTGAAATATGAGTCATTGAACACCAAGTTATGGAGAGGGTCAATTCAATCTTAATGAAACTGCTAACAGTCAAATCATTTTTTTCACCGAAAATATATTTGAAATTATGAGCTTTTAGACACTTTAAAGCACATGCTTTGAGGGAGGACACAAGCACGGTGCATATTTGGAAAGCTAATCAGGTTGTCCTCCTGCCTAAGCTTAAACTCAGACCTATGGTTTGCAGGTTAACAGATCTTGATGTTTTAATCCTGTACATCTAAGGTGCATTGCTCACCATCTGCTTACCATACCATCCCTCAAACCTTGTAGGCATATTAATTTCCTTGTAAATAATTTAATTTGCGCCTTCAAGAAACAGCGACCTTCTATTCATATTCATGTATCTACATTTTATGCTAGAATAATTTAATTCATTTAATTAAATTTTAATGACGACAGCGATTTTAATCAATGCCTCTGGAACCCGACTGTTGTTTTCTGTTTTATTTTTCTTACATGTTTTTTTGGTTTGCTTATTTTATTTTATGTGCTTTGTAGTAATATAACTACTGGCATCTTGGCAAATTCTATGACTCATCTGTACTAATTGCACATAGGCTCTATAATCCTTAAGCATTCTTTGCAAACTTCCCCATTGCTATTTGTGTTGCTTTTCTTTCTTTTTTCTTTTTCAGTTTCCGGTGGCATTTCTGTTCAGTTTAGTGTTTGCATTTCACGGTGAGTTATTTAAGTCAATTCCGAAGGCTGTAAGTGCTTGTATGTGCATAATGAAACCCTATATTTATAGTATCCCTGCTGCATACAAATATGTATCACAACATGTAGATCTAAAGCAAACAGGCAGAGTAAGTCTGCTATAAAGGCTGCTCTTCATTCCCCTGTGGAGGTTCAATCAGGTGTGACTCACGGTGAATAGGCTTGGAGGACAAATGGAATTCATAGTGAGCCGTCATGCTGACAAGCTTGTCATCTTCCTCCCCTATAATTGTCTTTCCATGTCTCAGCAGGTCAGCAGAGATACGGCTGAAATCTGTAGTGTTGCATTTATGTCTCCCTGTCAAGTCCAAGGAAGGCTCTAAATAAGGGATTTTTATCATGTCTTTAGATCCTCTTTTGTCTTCAGACGCAAAAATTTATTGTGATTGTCAAGACTTACGGGTTCATGAGGATCACTGCTTGGTGCCAAACTTCACTCTTGTTAAAATGCATTCCTACCCCCTGTTGTTTTATTTTGAAACTTGAATTAATGGCTGTCTTGGCCATTTGGGATCAGCAAAACCAGGATGTACACAGCGTTGACATATTACCCCCACATTTGTTATTAAATACTTGCCTTTCTCTTTGATATGTGTCAAAGGAAGTCCCATAGTTCATCCAATATCCAAAGTAATAGCAGCATTTATCCTCCTTTCTTTTTCTGTTTATCTCCAGATCTCTGGCTGCTAAATACTCCACCATGTTCTCCGGTATGCCACTAACAGTGCTATAAGTTAAAATATGGGATGCAATAAAAAAAGACCTGAAGTAGTAGAGCTTGTGTTTTCAACTGTCATTTGAGCCACTAAATATGTCTAAAATTTATTAGGGTAGATGAAAGAATAAAAATTTCTTGGCAATGCTTGAGTAGCATTCTTTTCTCCATTTGGTAACCTTATGAAAAGTTAATCCGAAAGCATGTGCTCATGATCTTTTTATGTGTGAACTGGCCAGGGTGAATTTGTATCAAAAGGGCTGGAACTGGCTGCCAAATTCTAGTGAAGGCAAAAAGCATGAAGACCTTTCAAAGCTGAGCGGAGCCACCCCTGTGTAAGACCCTGTCTGTGAGCAGCATTGTGAATTGTGCTAAAAGCTTCAGTTGCAAAACAGAGTCAACTGGTTTTCCTTTTGTTTTGGGGTTTGTTTGTTTTTTCCATTTTTGCTCCTGTATGTAATAATCAATTACAAGCGTCCCTTCCCTTGTGTCTATCCTTGACAGAATTATTAAATAAATAATAATATGTTGTAATATGAATTATAAATATGTTTTAACATATAAATATGTATGCACACACACATGCATTAATAAATCCTGCTTCACCAACATCTGATGTGGACCTTATTAAGCTCGGCGACATCTGAGCCAGTATGGTGTTTGCTATGTGTTACCTGTTCTGACATAGACTTGGGTAGCATTGGCTGGGAACCGTTACTGGACACGTGACCTGACAAGGGCTTGAACCAATAATCTAGTGTTTCAAAGACAGTAACATGGCCACTACTACAGCAGGTGTGTCCACTAGTGCCTAGAAAAGGCTGGCACACAGGCTTTGATCATGGCAACACAAGAAAAGGCCCAAATCCATAAAGGGAGGAGTCTACCGCAGTTGACAGGACAGGAATTGCACAGTCTGCAAGAAAAGTAGAGTTTTACATAATATGTGTAAAATCTGAATGCATTCCTGCCCTCTTCATCTGCTTTGTTCTTAACACATTTTTTGCGTCACTTATGAAATTTGGTGGTGCATCAGAGCTGGACTGTAACACAACTGGTGCATTTCATTGTGTCTGTCTGTAAACACAAAAGCTTAAATGGTTTTAAATGAATGATGCAAAGGTGTAGAGTGGAGTCATGTTAACAAAACATTAAAATTTGGCTTACATCCACCAACTTCAAGGTCAACTTTATTTATCAAAAATTGACAAAAAAAAGGCTAAGAACTTGAAATGATTCTTATAAGTTTGGTGTGTAATGTAAATATATACAGAAGGTAAAATATAAAGATTTTAAACTTCGTACATGCTTTGTATGAAGCTTGTATGACCTCTGATATCCTTCAAGGTCAGCAGATATGAGGTCAAACTTATAATAATGCTGTATAGAGTTATTTAAAACGATGTTGCGTACTGCCATTGTTTGTATTGACAACATATAGACATATAGGGAATGATATTTGGAGATTCTGACACACCTCTGAACTCTTTTTCAAAGTTAAAAAAGGTCATACTTCCATTAAAAGTATTTAGTCTATAAAACTATCCTTAAAAATTCTACTGCCTTTGTGTGTATTGCCAACATTTTGGAAATGATACTGATGTGGGGATTCTAAATATCAAATTATAGTTTGAATCCAAAACACATTTGATCTCTGATCTAACTTTTTCATTTCACATCTGCATTTCTTTCAAGTTTACCCTAAAACATGTTATTTTTACTGCAGACATCTTAAAATTAATTTGAAAAGAACAAAGAACAAATGAATATATACAAATTACAATACTATTCCCTTAAAAGTAAATACTGCACAGAGAGTGAGCTGCCTTAGCGAAGGTTTGCACTATCTGAGTGCTTCTTGAAAGTGAACTATCCAGTACAGAATAGAAAACACCTTACACAAGATTATTCATACACCAGTTAAAAACAGAAAATGCTAGTGGGTAAGTGTAAGTATAAGCACCAGAGGGGGTGCATGGATAACCAGGTTAAATAAATAAGCTGAGTGTTCTGATGGTGTTCTGATGGTGTTGTACTGACCTTTATTTAATTCAACTTGGATCTTCTTTTTTCTGTTTCTAAACTTTGTTTGGCTTCTGAAATGGGGCATGTTAGAAAAAAGTTTGAGAACCATGCACTGGGGAGTTTCTGGAAAGGAAACAGAGATGTTGTCTAATTAACAGTACAGGATATTGGTGTGAGTGAGAGAACCTTTGTATCCATCCAGAAAGGACTGAAAGACTTGCCAGCATGACTGACAGCTGTTGATGGTCCTGATTTAAGGATGACTAAGTAGGGTAGTTCAGAGTGATAGTTCAGATTGTAAGTGTTATCTTACAATGAGATGTAAGTTGTAATAGGTCAAACCCTAACTCTAACCCTCGGCAATACAAAGGCGTCGTTGTTTTATGTTCACAAGCATGTTCACACAAGTAATAATAATAATAATAACAATAATAATAATGAGTCCTGTGATAGTCAGGCGAGCAGATGGAACAGACAGAAGGGAAGCAGAAGAAGAGCGAAGTGTACGAGGAGGTGAGTATGTATGGAGAAGATCAGATAAATATGGAGGAGCAAGATTATGAAGCACTTTGAAAGTAAGAAGCAGGATCTTGAAATTGACACGGAGGTGAATTGGAAGCCAGTGGGCTTTTTAAGAACAGGTGTTATATGTTCAGTGGATCTAAATCTGGATATAATACGTGCAGCTGTATTTTGAACTAATTGCAATTTATGAAGAGATTTATGAGGTAGACCATAGAGAAGAGAATGACAGTAATCTAAACAGGATGTGACAAGAGCACTGACAAGTATGGCGGTGCTGTTTGGAGTGAGTGAAGGACAAAGGCGGTTAATATTATGAAGATGATAATAGGAAGACCGAGTGATATTATTTATATGTGCTATCGAGGATGACACCAAGACTCTTAACCTGAGGGGAGGGCATGACAACAGAGTTATTAATGGATAGTGAAAAACTTCTGGTTGGAACTTTAGTCAGTTTTGATTTGGTGCCTATTAAAATAAATTTTGTTTTATTGCCATTACGTTTAAGAAAGTTGTGAGTAAACCAGACCTTGATTTCACTTAAACAGTCAGAAATGAGTGTGGGTGGGAGAATAGCTGTGGGTTTGGAAGATAAGTAGAGCTGGGTGTCTGTATAGCAGTGAAACTGGATGTTATGTTTCCTGAAAATATTACCCAAGGGTAGGAGATAGATGATAAAAAGTAAAGGACCCAGGACAGAGCCTTGGGGTACACCGGAATTAACTGGAGTAGATTGTGATATGTGAGTGAGTAACTAAACAAACTGTGAACGGCCAGAGAGATGCAAAGTAAACCAGGCGAGTGCTGTACCATTGATGCCAATAGATGCTAATCTATGAAGAAGGATGCGGTGGGAGATAGTATCAAACGTTGCTGTAAGGTCAAGGAGAATGAGGATGGTGATGAGTCCAGAGTCAGCTGCAAGCAGAAGATCATTTGTGATTTCTACGAGAGCTGTTTCTGTAGTATGAAATGAATGGAAGCCAGACTGAAACTGGTCGTAAATGTTATTTCCAGTGAGGTGTCTATGAACCTGTGCAGCCACTATCTTTTCCAGAATTTTGGCTTGGAAAGGCAAATTTGAAATTGGCCTAAAGTTATTTAGATTGGAAGAGTCTGAACCATTCTTTTTCAATATTGGAGTTATTATTGCAGTTTTAAGAGAAGATGTAACAGAACCAGATATAAGAGAGGAGTGTATGATATTAACAACCAATGAGCCAAGAGAGGGGAGTGAAAGTTTAACAAAATTAGTTGGCAGTGGATCAAGTTTACACAATGATGACTTTAACTTAGTAATTATGGAAGATAGCTGAATAATTGTAGGTACTTCAAATTTGGATGACAGTTGAGTAGGAGAAAAAACGCAGGTAGAACAATTTACCATATCACAAGAAGAGGGCAATTGTTGATGAAGATTCACAGTCTTGGTATAAAAAAAAGTCCATAAATTTGTTACAGACTGCAGCAGAGTGTGTATGTATGGCTAAGGTATCTGGAGGTTTAACAATATTTTGTAATGTAAAAAACAAAGTACGAGCGTTTCCTTCAGAGGATTTAATAATAGAAGTGTGGTAAGCAGATTTAGCATGATAAATAGCTTTTTTATAGTGCTGCATATGACTGAGATACATGTCGTTACGAATAGTAAGTCCTGTTTTCCTGAACAGACGTTCCAGGCGGCGTCCAATAGCTTTAAGTTGGCGAAGTTCAAATGAATACAATGGGGCAGAGCGAGAGAAGGAAAAGTAATCTTCCAAATGACATGCATCAAAAACTACTCATGTTTTTCATTATTTTTAAGTCAGTTTTGATCTCCAAATGCTACAATTAGTGTTATCACCTATGACGAGTAAGACTTCAGGGTTTAAATTACAATAAAAAAGACCTTCTCACAATCACAAAATATCAATGTTCTGTCACCTTTTCTCATAAGAATCAGATTTCAACACTTTTAGGAAAGTACTTGCAGGAAGAAGTGACTACTGCTATTTGTGATTTAATGAATAACCACCTCATCGCCTTCCAACTTTTAAAAGCCATATATGACTGAGGTGCATAGTATTAAATTTAAACTGCTTTATTCTTTAACTGCATTACATAAAAGTTAAATACCATATATAATTCTGCCTAATATGAGTCAAATATCTCCATCTTAACAATTTGTACCTCTGGGTGTCATTGTTAGGGTCGAGTCTATTATAAACCTCACTAAAGACTTAGGTGCACAAAAGTCTTTAATCTTCTAATGAAAAGGTCGGTAACATTACACTGACCACTTCCCCACTGTCCGGCCGTGGGTGCTTTCAACCTCTCTCTCTTCCTCTCACCTCTTACTTTTTTCTCTTTTTTCCCCTCTGCTTTCTGAGGTTTTTCCTCACTGCCAGTCTGCAGCTCGCTCAGATGTTACCCCCCTTGTACCTTTCTATAGAGCTGTGTTCATATGATGGCTTGTGATCTTATGATGAAATGAATCCTAAATGTCTTCACTCTACAGAAGCCTGGGATGCCTCTCTATCTGTCGCTCAGTCTCTTTCTCTCTCTCATTGGATAGTGTGTGTGTATGTGTGTGTGTGTCTATGTATTGGGGGGATGGGGTGTTCTCTGCATTGGTGGGAATGATAATGGCTCACAGCTGTGCATCATCAGCGTACGATCATTGCCTCTGCAATCTCTGTTAGAATAGATGCCCAACCTGACAAGTCTTGACAAGGCTTTTCTAATTTCAGCTACATATTGTTACTGTCAGGTTTCTGAGCTGCTGTTTTACAGGCCATTTAACGTTGCATTATGTGAAGATGCTATCTTTCCCTGACTTCAAGAACATAGGTGAAATTGTGAATTATGTTCAGGCATAAATAATATTCTAGGTATTCTCAACACACGCAAAAAACGCAAAGAGAGAGATGCTTAAAACAGCTTAAAACTAATGCCAACAATTGTGGTATGGGAAATATTCCTTAAATGTCTTCCAATCTTGAAGATTAAATTACACATAACATTGACCTTAGATACCATAAAACTACAAGGTAACAAGAAATTTCTTTCAGTATTTGTAAATACCATATACGCTGATACCTTTCAGGAAAAAAACAAAACATAATATTAAACGCAGGTTACTGTAAAATTGGCTTCTGTTGAGTCAGACCTAGACACTTAACTCTTCTGAAAATCATTTTGCTTGATGTCCCATTGTCTCATTTAGAAAACAGTCAACATACTAAAAGGGCATAAAAATGTTTTAGTGACCACCCGGATTAGGGAAAGTTTCACGCTGGCAGACTCACGAGAATTTATTACTTCCACCAACCATTCTTCATCTTTGTGGTCATGAAATGTTAAACATACAGTAGCTGGATTTCTACAACCAAGTGGTGCAAGGAGCAGAGGAAATCCAACAGAGGTTTTTGAGTTGCTGAATTCATGGCACATTGGTGAGCACATTTGTTTCAAAGAATTGTAATTTATAGAGACAGACCTACAGTACAGTAATAATTTTACTTTGATAAACAATTACATTGACATTACAAGAGAAATACTAAAAAAAACAGTACATGGTAAAATGTTAATTTTAGGCTAAGAACTGTAATATTTTGACAAAATGTTGTTAGAGCGTAAATAGCATGCACAACGTAAAGCAGTGTTCATGCTGGTAAATCTAGCTGGCACCTGTCCATATGTTTTTGGAGAGTGATACTTTTCCTAGATACACCACCACAGTCTCTTGGTCTTAACTGCACTTGTATGCAAACTTTTTATGTAAATATTCTCTTCTCTAATAAAATTTACAACTAAATAGAACCAGGAGTCCAACACAAACCATGAATGTTGTGCAATATGAGAAATAAAACACTACAATGCCAAACTTTGTAATGAACTGGTTAATGGCCTTCAATGAAACCATCATGAACTACAAAGTGAAAGGTTATTTCACTGTCCAGTATATACATAAAAAATATGACTTCAGTGTCTTCTGGAAGCAGAGGTTAGCACTGTAGTTACTATAAAAGAAAACTACTGCTATAAAATATTGGTGTAAAAATACAGTAAATGTACACTTTCCCCCACAGACAGTCATTTCCTTCTGGTTGGATCCAAAGAGCAAGGTCAGACTGAGGTTATCATCATTTTTCTTACATATTGATCAGTATTTGCTGCTGGGAAATTAGAGGTCAAAAAGTGTCTAACAAAAACAAAGGTAAATACTAAACATGACAAAATGTGGAGAGAATGTTCCTCCACACCCAAAAGCCCTCCGAGGGATTAGTTAACCAGTGTAAATTACGGTAAAATTTGTGAAGTGACATGGGCTCTGAGACCAATTAGGTTGAAGGCCTCCGGGCATCAGTGAATATATGGCTGCTGCACCTCCTGAGAGCATGTTTCAGGTCAGAGAAAAACAACATAGAAAACAAGTGCAGACACATGACCACACAGAGGAAAGAAATGTTTTCTAACCCAATCTTTTATACATTATGCATGATTGTAATGAGGTGGAGTGATTCAGTGGCTCTCCAGTGTGGCACGTTTTTCATCCATATGTGACCATTACTTTTTTTTTCCTTGTGTAGGTCCATGTATTATTTTACAAAGAAACTGTATTATTAATTCATCCTTAGAATGCCTCACAGCCTGTGATATTGATCATGGAATAAGAGGTCCAATTGCTTGTTCAAGCACATTTCAGTACCATCAAGGGGACTTGAGGAGATTCCTTCTGTTGAAATGTTGTATTGCATTACAACATTTGTTGTCAGAAGAAATACAAATACAGGAAATAACAAATTGCACAAAAGCACATTCAAAGTATTAAAGCAAGCTGAAACATCTTTGCCCTCTACATGCAATTTCAGAATGCTGTATTCAGAACAGATGATGGTCTATTTGTTAGCAGCTACCTCACTCACTCACTTTTTAGCAACACACTTCACAAACTGCTGTCACCTACTACAATTACAAGTATTGACATAAAAGTCTTTTTCAAAAAAAAAAAAAAGTATATATAACTGAGTCACACACAGTTATAAAATATCAGGGAAGATTTGAAAGAAAATGAAATTAGAACTTATATGTGTATAACCTACTATTAAAAGATTAATGCCTGCACTAGGAACTAAATGACTGTGAATTAAGTACAATGACCCAGGAGAGAAAAGTATTGAGAAGTAAACTGACTGGCCATTTTATGAAGATTTATTGAATTAAAAAAAAGTAACACCAGCATTTGTCTGTAAGAATAAATTAGCAATTTGCCAGAGGCTACTGCAAGCAGTCATGTGCGGGTGTTAAGTGGGATTTAGCAGGTGGGGGAACCTGATTTGGTGTATCAGTGCAGTGTGGAGAAAAGATTTTTCTTTGTGTACAGGCTGCAAGAAGCTGTCGTGTACTGCCACTCGGAAGCAGATGTTTCACAAGCTACATAGCTCATTTCCAAGCAGAATTTGAATGAATCTAATCAAAATCATCCCCTTAAATATAATAATTGATAATATTTATATATAACATTATTTGATGTATTCTACCCTTGATGTGTACCAGTCCAGCATACTGACTCACTATAAAAATCACCACATTACTGCAAACTAATGAAGGCCACCTGCACTAAACTACCTGGTATTTCACAAGCTACCTTTAAGTAACACAGTATTGCTATAATTCAGTTTAATTTGCAAGGTTTTTCATAGAAGCATAATTCAGAAACATACTGTGTATAGATCCAATAACTGATAAAACATTCAAATATGAAATAAGGTATTAGATACAAGTGTTAAATTTCCGGTTTGTTAAATTTATCTCGCCTAACAGTACTTACTTTTGAAAATAATCTCTCATGTTCTTCTCCTGTCCTGTCTTTCTACATCTTCCTCCATCTCTCATAGTATATATCTCTGATAGTGTCAGAGCTAATTTAACCAGTAAATAGTGTAATAAGGCTCAGTGTGTGGCAAAAAATGTTGCCCGTCTGTTGTCACTAAGGAGAACCTGCTACAATATCCTTTTCCAGGCTTGACTAAGGTTGGGATGTGAGTAAATGTAAGTTCTAGACACCGGTTGCTGTCTAATGCAGATCATCATTTCTACTGCGACTACAGGAGCCTGTGAACACTTTGAGTAAAAAGCAACAAATGAGATGGCTATTGAAGAAATCATTTTGCTTTACGAGATATACTGCAATCCCTGCAATCCTCAATCCCTTCTAAAAAGCTGTCAAGCCAGAGAATTCAAAAGCTAGCTTAAGCAAATCTAACAATTTAACTTAAGTAAAATATTTGAAAATCCCCTACCTTTATGTAACACAATAGCATTAACTGACTCATTATTGTAAAAAAAAAAAAAAAAAAAAGTCTGGGAAGCCATGCTAAACCAGATATGACCACAGAGCAACTGAGGTTCAAATAAAGTTGTCTTCATTTTATATGAAATGCAAAAGAAATATAAAGAAAGAATATAAATTTGACATCAGTCTAACAAAGACAGAACAGAATACTGTTAATCCCAACTGTAAAACACCAGACTTTGAATGAATCACCACGTCACAGCTGAAGACACTGCGTGGTATAACCACGTCAGGCCACACGAGAGTCTTAGACAAGTGGCTTACATAGGTCAACTTTCATAATTGTCTCAGGGACCACTGTGACCCATTTAGTCCCACTGTGTTAATAACCTTGACCTTTATTGGTTTGACGAATCGCTTAAACGCACCCATTCATACAATATAAGCCTAAACTGCTGTCTAGAGTCACCAACAAGTACTGTATGCAGGAATGTTCCACCTGTACCACCTAATCAACAATAAGTTTAATTATGATATCATGAATTCCAAATCAGGACGGATGATTGTGAACAGTTCTCATTAGATGATTTTATTTTCGATGTTTTTAACCACCACATTTTCAGTATGGTTGCAACATAACCCCTTTAGGCCTGCTGGGATTAAAGAAATGTCTGCTGAACAGAACACCTGAAAGCAAGGTGGTATATACTGAACAAACTGAGCAGTGCCTTGGACCACTTTCCCTAAGACTTCAAAAATAAGCCTTGGCTTTTGACGTGCACTAAATGTGAAAAAAACAAAAAAAAGTGAGGTGCTGAGAGACAAAAACCTACATTAGCAGCTACCTGCATTACCAGAGGAGGAATTATGCTCTCCAGAAGTTATATTGTTCATGGCCACGAATTAGGCACTCTAGTAAGAGCCCTGACTTCAAAGTCAGAGTGTGAAAATTACACAAAAGTGTTTTCTGAGCAACAGCATTCTGGCAGCTTTTCAGAAGCAAAAAAGAAAGTGTATTTTGCCCCATTTTATCCACAAAATTGTATAAACATAGGAATTTGATATACCTGGAAGTTGAGAGTTGGTTAGTTATTAGTATTCTGAAAGTGATTATAAGATAAGAAGCTAGTACCTTTCAAATCATTCAGGTAACTAATGTTTAAAATATGCTTTATAACTGATTCACGCTATGTGAAAGTCTGACAACAACCTGCATTTGCCATATACCATCTTTTCAGTTGGTTTTTAAAATATATCTTGGGACACTGGACAGTGGATCCTAAGTGGGTGGCTAAAACACACCTGTTTCTGTACTATTACTATATATTACTGTACTATTACTATTTAATTAAAGTGCATCACCTCTGCTAAAGGTCAAACAGCTTGTTATTCTGTGATTCATCAAACACTGTATTTATTTGGCAATGGCTTGCAAAGAAAAGTATTTTCATAATTAACATACATATACAGTGCAGTAAAAATGTATTTGCCTCATTCCTGATTTCTTACTTTTTTACACATTTGTCACACTTCATATTTCAGACCATCAATCATATACAAAATGCAGTTTTTGAATGATGATTTCATTAATTATGAGAAAAATATTACATACAAATCTGCTTGGTCCTGTGTGGAAAAAGCATTTGGCTTCAGGACGACTTGCTGTAAGTATTGGAACCATGAATTCTGCTCTCTGCCAGAAAATCCTGAAGGAGAATGTCCAACCATCAGATTGTGCCATGAGGGTCAAGCACACTTAGATTATGCAGAATGCAACTATGATCTTAAACACACCACCAACACCACCTCTGAATGGCAAAAAAAAAAAAAAGAAAATGAAGGTTTCGGAGTTGCCTAATCAACGTCCGGACTTAAATCTCATTCACATGCTTTTGTATGACCTTAAACATTCTGTTCATGCTTGAATACCCTCCAATGTGGATGAATTAAACAGTCTAACTTTCACAGACATTTATACTCTGACTCATTGGAGAACAAGCTCCCAAGGGTGGCACAACCAGTTATTAGGCTCAGGAAGCAATGACTCTTTTACACAGGGACAGGTAGATTTGGATAGTTTTTTTCTCTCTAAGAAATGAAATCCTCATTTAAAAACTGCATTTTGTACTTGGGGTATATTTTCCTGGTATTTGACACATAAAGTGTTTACACTACCAAAAATCTGGGGACAAATGCACAGACAAATGAGACATTTCAAAATCAAGTGTTAACATTATTTTAAGTGGCAATAGACAACTTAACCTTACCCCTCCCCTCATGGCACTGTTTTGAAGGCTGGATTGCTTCTGTTTTAACATACTCACTAATATAAGCACGAGGTGATAAGCAAACAATGTTTCCAGTTTCTATTTTTTGTTAGAACATTTTGCTAATCTTAAAAGTTTCTTGCCAACTCAGTGTCACCTTTTGTTTAGTTCAAGAACTAACTGCAGAGAGAAAATGCCCACCTGTGCTTCCTCTGTTTTCTGTTGCCGGGTATAATCCTGTGTTAACCAGCTACCTGATCTATTTATCAATGTCTAAGAAAAAGAAAGAAAGAAAGAGAAACCCTTTTTTCCACTGGTTACACAGTCAAGCTTTCATTTTTCATATCAGTGAGAACATTTCAAAATTATGGCAAAAACAAAAAGGAATAAAAGAACATAAACTCATTAACCAGTATCTTTCATCTCCCAGTGGAGGATCCAACCATTGTCATTTTGTGGGAATTCGTGATTAGACATGATAGTAGTCATACAATCTATCTGCTTAATCAATATGCATCATACATGACTCTGATGTCACATCATTAGAAAACAATGTCTGGTGTTCCTTTCACATGAGAAGACAAAAGGTTTTCTCATGCTTTATATTAATTTGATGCTCAAAACACAGCATTTCAGGTTTCATACAGTATGTTTTCTCTTGATCTTATTTGTATTGTGTAATTGTCACTAAGCCCTGCATTAACATTGTGTTTGCATTTATCCTGAACTCTTTATTCACTCTCAGACAGTAGTTCTTTGAAAATGTGATTAGATGCAAGTAAAACTCATCAATCCATGAAGATAAGACAGCTGCCCTAGAGCTGTGGATTACAGCCAAATGAATCAGTCTGTGGTGGAAAACAGCACCAAGTAAGTCAACCCACTACCCATTTCTCCTTTGCCAGCTGAGAATGAGTCATCTGATACTGATGCTTCTCTATCCCCAGCTAAATCTTTTTTGTACAGCCACTGGACAGAGATCCTCAGATGACTCAGTCAGAATTCGAGCAGGTATATCTGAAACCCTCTATTCTGTAATGTCTGTCTGTAAACCACACAGTGGAAGTCATGTCTATATTGGAGCACCCCACATATTGCGATTTATAGCCAGTGTCTACTCTGAGAGCCAGAGTTGGCCTCCAGGGGGCACTAAGCAAAAACTTCTGGCATACTAAAGGATTCCTACATGACCCATAAGCCATGTAAATTTTGCATGGCTTATGGGCCTGACAACATAGTGGTCCCACTGCACTCCTCTGTGATCAATATTAATTGTGTTATTGTAAAGTTACCAATGAGCCAGTGAGGAGTGCCACCTGTATATTGTCTGGACCCCTGTGCACCTTTGCCCATTGATGTTCATCAAATATAGTAAATAGTTATAATTAACTCTCACGGTTGCCTGCCTCAAAGTGACCAAACGCAGCCCCAGAGATGACAAAAGACAAGGAAGACAAACAGACGGACAGAGATATGCACTACAAGCTAGAATGCAAGATAACTGGATTACTTTCGCCACGCTCCACACTCGTACCGTCGTTTTCTCTTTCCTTTCTTGACCAGATCTCCTGTGGGGCATTTAGGCTGTGGATTATTCCTCATGATTTTATTGACTTTTCCTGTGCTGTTCCAAGACTTTTCTGCTGTGAATTAGCTATCCCATTCAGGTATAAGCAGAGATGGGCAGTAACGCGTTACTGTATTCCGACTACTTTTTTCAAGTAACAAGTAAAGTAAGGGATTACTATTGCAAAAAAGTAATTAGATTACTGTTACTTTCCCGTAAGCACGCTGCGTTACTGCGTTACTAAGCCATGATTTTGTGAGTGTCTCATGACAATGACGTAAGCATGTGCGAAGTCCGTGGCAGAAACAGACGTGTGTAGATCAACAATGGATAATATGGAGTGTGGGAAAGAGTACGACCATGCAGCGTTCAAAGCTTGGAAGTACTGACCTTACTTTGAGTTTGATTCTGTAAAAATTGACAGGAACATCAGCATCCGCTGTACACTCTGCGTGGGAAGAAAACTTCTTTCTAGAGCGAAAAATTAAACTTCAAATCTGAGCAAGCACCTAGCAAGCTGGAATGGGAATGTGAAATTCACAGAGAAACCCCCAGATCCCCCCACTGACATTACCACTGCCGCTACCACATCCAAAACCTCAGATGGCCCCACTCCAGCTAAACAGGTGTGTTTTACTTGCATTTATTTCAAAGAGTGAGTGTAAACACAAAAAATTATTTTATTTTATATGCTGGAATATGCAGAAAATAGGTTTAAATGTTAAACAAATTTCTCCAAGTCAGAGAATGTTACATATAATTTAATTTTTGCTTGATGCAATGTGCATAAAGTTAAAAGATTAAAACTAATAAAACAATTTTTAAAAAGAGACTTTTTTATTTGATTCAATTTTATATGATGGATTATGCAGAAAAAATAGAATTGGGCTGTAAGGTCTATTGCTTTATTACATATTCAGGTTGTGTATCATGTTTTTAAAAAGTAACTAAGTAATAAAGTAACTAATTACTTTTGAAAATGAGTAATCAGGAAAGTAACGGGATTACCTTTTTGGAGAAGTAATCAGTAATTAGTAGCTAATTACTTTTTTCAAGTAACTTGACCAACACTGGGTATAAGTAAGGAAAATTTAAGAAACTTTCGTAAATTTGCCTCTATCTGTTAGTGTTATCTAATTATGGTCTTACCTGGCCATCTTTTTATATATAGGAGCCAGCTTTCTAGAAGCATTGGACTACCACAAACCACAAACTCAACTCTATGAATCACATAACCCTGGATTTTAGTTTAGATTCAGCACCATGTTTTATGGAGAAAATGGAGCACAGACGTGGAACCCAAGGGGTCTATAGTGTGTGGATTGATTTCTTTTAACGTACCTCATCTTGCTTTCTCCCCTATTCAGTGTTAGAGAAAGTCAAGGGCTTTCCACATTTCCAATAGATGGGCTACATTGCTGAATTTTTTACAGACAGAATTTGGGTTTTGAAAGTTTTACACTTTTTTTCAAATGGTTTAAAGAGATTCATAAAAAATACCTTTTGAAACAGACTACTTGGGGAAATTGTGTTAAGTATACTTTTCCAGCTCTATGGCTTTCTCTGTGATACACATAGAGAATGATATCTCATTTCATTAGGTTACCTTCTTTAGTAGCCTGCAAATACATATTTCATTTTTCAGTAATTCAGTAATTTTTGTTATTGTTGGTTCTTTTCTATCCCACTAGAAATTAAATCCTGATTCTTGAGGTATGGTTAATGGATCTTATAGTGGGATATTTATTCTACTGCTATAAGGGATAACCACTTATTTTTTATATAGTTTCAGTCTAATCGTGAGAATAATAAATATTAGAAAGTATGAATCTTTCTCCCACCTTTTAATCCTTGTAAAGGCTGATGTAATAACAATAATCACAATGTACCCATAGAGAACAGCGATTATAAAATGCCTAATATGTAATAATTCTCAAATAACAACTTATATAATCATCTTCCTGAAACTGTTTTTTTAATAGAATTAATTTTGCTTGGATAAAAAAAAGTATTTCTGGCATTTTTTTCCCATTTGCATCATTCTCTTTTATTTTTATTTTCAGCTTTTCCATAGATATGTGAATAATTTTGTTATGGTGGCAACTTTTTGGCCATGATAATTGTGCAGTACAAGCCTTATTCCAAACCTGAAGGCCTGTCATTTACTCATTTTCCATGGTCATAATGAGAAGGACCTTTTTGCAGGCTACTCAGCACATCCATGTCACTTTATGACACAATCACTTAGCATTATGTCAAAGTGCCCACTGGCTTCTTAAGCCGGTTTTGGGTCCACATACACGTTCAGTTCCCAAAAGCAAGTGAACACAGAGGCACCTCTGAGAGGTATGACCAGTCCAAATTCTTCCCCAAGCATGGAAATCATGTGTAGCTCTGAGCATCCATCAAAAACCACATTTACCAGATAAATATACATAGTAACATCGCAAAAACTGGACAAAACTAAGATGTAAAAAACAAATACTCATGTGCTAGTGAAGTAATGGAGTTCTACTCCAAGGCTAAGTACACTTATAAGCAAATATAAACACAGCATCACAGGCAATATCTTTAAGATAAATATCAGTGGCAGGTTTAAATTCTTATGAATAGAACCACTTAAGGGTCAGTCAGTATGGCACAGGTACATTTGTAACTCACTTAATCCCTATATCAAAATCCTATGAGGTTGACAGTGATTTTCTAAATTGTTAAAATATCAGTGTTTGAAAACTTGTGAGACCATGGGCTTAGGTTAGAGACATGCTACACATAAAAAGCACTGCAAAAATAGCTTTGATGAAGCATATAGCAGGGCACACTGACACTAATAAAAATAAGGGGCAAAATGATGCAGCATGTTAAAAATACGAGAGTCCAAACCAGCACAGAATCGATTCAGACACAGAATCAATATGTTATCACTTAATGTGCAGTCTCCATAGATTGTAGTGGTTTATGTGAACTTGTGTGCCATGTAATATGTGCATCTCATTACGTGCGCTGACCTTTGCCAGATAGCCGAACCCTTGAAAACAGCTAATGTGGTTAGCATGGCTGTTAGCAATCCCATAAGACCTTTGGTTTAGATGTCATCCAGTCGCATTGCAGGCACTGTATTCCCGACTTCCTCTACAGAGATAGGCACAGCCTGGGCAACCCCTAAAATAAGTATAACAGTATAAATACAAGAAAACTTTACTAGGACGTTAAGATTGAAGTAGACATGAATGGCTAAGATTTGAGTATACCAAACTTCTTATAAGTAACTCAAGCTTCCACATATTAGTAAAATGCACACTTACAATAACACTATTGAATATTAACAGGAATAAGAAAACTCTTTTTCCTTTTAATGCTATAAAATTCACTTCACTTTTACTTAAATACTACATTATGGCGTTGATACTTTTACTTAAGCAAATCATTTAATTAGTACTTCCTCGTAAATATTAGCTTTTCTTTCATGTTTAAACACATTTTGCTAATAATATTTGGCTGGAAAAAATGGCTGCAGTTTTACGTAAAACTGCTAACCTATCTCTTTGTGATACTGATGGCGTGCAGTGTATAACAAGAGAGAAGGAAAAAATGGTAAGAGGGTGACAGAAGAGAAAAAGGAGATGGAGAGATAGTGATGGGAAGAAAGCATTTGCAAGAAAGAGTTGATGCTACTATTACCTGCAGTGACAGGTGTCATTTCATTCCCTGATAGTCCTTTTCCCCACCTGGGGGAGTTATGGGTCATAGGCTATGGCTCAATCACATAGGATCAGCTTTATATCTCCTCTCGCTCATAGTCTCTTGTCCTTATTCTCATCCATCCATCCTGATTACACCTCTAATGGTTTCTCTTCACAGCAGCCACCAACTGTAATGGAATTATGCTTGAATGAACAACTGTGTCTCTCCACTTCTCCCCTTTTCTCCCTTTCTCTACTTTTTTTGTCTTTCTTAACACACACTCAAGCCTTCCCTTTCTCATTTGTACTGAATACAACATACTGGAACCCACTGGAACTGCTTTTTCATATTTAGAGTATGTATTTAGTTGGCTCCAGTTGGAAAAAAAAAGAATAAACACAGCAGAGTCCCTCAGCGTATATATCCACTATGTGAAACACTTCATTCAGGAGTAAAGGTAGTTAATCATCTCCTGCTTTGCCCTCTATTTCCACATTAAAATGCTTTAATAATCACTCGTACTTTAGCATTATTGTTCAGTCTTGTCCCCTTGCCCCTCCCCGTGTGCCTCTGCCTCTTCAAGTCTGTATTGTGACACTGCTGCGTTGCATCTCCCTCTCCTCAGGGAAAATCATCCTCCCATCGTCCAACCCCGCCAGCCTTATCAGTGACAGGGTAGAGATGAATAAGGGATCAAAAGGGCCTTTTCTCTCCCTTTTTTCACACTGTCAGGTTATATTTACTCTGGGTCCCGGTGGCTCAGCACAGTGCCACACACACCAATTACACATGACAGGCTTTTTCATTCCTGGGATCCTGTGTAATGCAACTATAACTGTTGTACCAAACATGTCTGAAGGCCATACCTGCAAATATCACCCAGCTTAATTTTACAAACTTTTTTTTTTTACAGTAATTTGATTATTTTCAAATTTTGCACTCTGTTTGCCAGCTTTTGGAGAAGTTTGCTCACGGCAATCCTTAGAGTATAGATTTACAGCAGGCTAGAAAGGCCAGAATGTGTTTACATGAAATGATTTAATTGACAGAAAAGTATCACTAAGCTACCGTTAGCTCATGTGAGACCAATTATCATCTTGCACCACAAATGGACAGCTTGTTTGGCAGCATGATTCATCCATGGATTCTCTGCTAGTTCAAATAAACCCTGCTGCGGGAAAAAAAGAAAAAAAAATCCCCAAATCCCACAAATCATTTAAAAGGAAACAATGGCTAACAGTATCAGCCAAGCCAATATAATGACCCGTGTCTCATTCTTTTAAAGAATAAAAGATGCCTCGTTTCATGCTTTTGTAAAGTCTCTACGCTAACTGCAATGTCATGATATGTCCGCGCACTACATAAGTGACGACTTCACCCCTGCCACTGGGATCAAGGTTAATAACTAATCCTTGATATAAGCAGGCAATTTAGTTTTACAAAACTACAGCAGGCCAAAAATCCCAGTGTGTTTGAGTGTTTACCCAGCCCCCATTACAATGTACTAAAACCTTGGCTCTGATGTTGAGCACTGGCAATAACCCACCACTTAATGAGTAAGGCCTACTGCTGCTCCTGCCAGGCGATAATCTTCTCTTGGCATAACCAAATCAAGCAAAGAAATGTTCTTATCAGGAGGGAACAGCACACTTCCCCCCCAAACACCCAACAGACCCCCGACGTAATTGATTTTCACCGTCCCAAGGCAGCTCATTGCATGCATCAGACTATTTTATTTACTGGACTCCCTGTTTGGGTGCAGGATTGTTTTCTCTATATGTTTTCTGCATCCTTTTTGATTTGATGATGTGATTTTGCCCTTGATCTTGGTTGTGGAAAAGCAGCACAGATGTCATTGAGTGTTTTTGTGTGCTTCTGTTGCTGCTGTGTAAGTGTCCTTGTTTTAGTCAAATTAAATCGGTTTCAAAGTTACATCAAAATGTTGTACAATTAAATATTAATAAAGACTTTTTTAGGGGATATTTTAAGGCTTCTTAGTCAGATTAGTCATTTGTAGGACAGATTCATACATGGAATAATTTTCATTGACTATAACATAACATGTGTAAAGGGACCTGTCTCTGTGAATGTCTTTGTAGGTTGGTTTCTCTGAAAACAGTATATAATGACTTTTATAGTTAAAACAGCAATCAGAGTAGAAAGGGTTAATTTCATATTTTATATTTGTCTTGTCAAATGTTAAACCTAACCTGATTAAACAACTAAACTACCACTCGGACTAGGGAGAATAGGGATGTCCAACTAATTATACATCCTGGACCACATGCAACTGGTGTAGCTCACATTGATGGGTTGGATCACTTAAATTCCCTTTTCTAAAAGTGTAAAGACATTTTAATTAAACATGGCATGTCTTAATATAAGAAATAGCAGTGCGGTCGATATGTGCAATTTGTATGTAATATATGTGTAACAATGCATTTCAGTTTTCTACATGA
Source organism: Pelmatolapia mariae (assembly GCF_036321145.2). Taxonomy (NCBI): domain Eukaryota; kingdom Metazoa; phylum Chordata; class Actinopteri; order Cichliformes; family Cichlidae; genus Pelmatolapia; species Pelmatolapia mariae. Next base: position 17,674,039 of record NC_086233.1, on the reverse strand, counting down.
CAAACCTGTAAAATTATAAAAGAGATTTGTATATCTCAGAACCCAGACTGTCCTTTATTTTTAATGTTTTTTGTGGGTGTTTGTTTTTATCATGGACCTACAATAAAAAAAATTATTAAATACTTCTATAGCAAATATTAGAAAAACAGAAACGTTTCCATTATTTAGTTGTTTTTCTATTAGTGAACTCTTAAGTTAAGTTAGGATGAATGCTGTGAGGGAGCTATAAAATGTATGAAAATACAATTAACAGTTTAAAATCTATGCACTCACATCCCAAAGCACTGCAGTGAAGTCTCTGCTGTCTGATTCTTGCCCCCGGGCCTTATGTTTAACACCCCAGCATTAGACTATTAGATATTTTCAAACAAAGAACTTTCCCACTTCTCCTCTTAATTACAACTTCCATTTTTTTACTTGGTCCTTGAGGTATAATTAATCCCATTAGACATTTCCTTGTCCTTTGGATAAAATATTACAAGAGTGTTTTGTAAGTATTTTTTTTCTTTTAAAATAATAAATTTAACATATAATATTGTAATAGGATTCTAGAGGATAAGCCTTAGCAGATCGCGCCTCATGCTTTCGCCGTACTTGTAAAAACCTCTTAACAGGGTGACAGGTGATGTGTTCTTGGTACCATTCATCACTGTAAAATAATTGGGCAGTTAAAAAAGAGGCAAGAGGACACGCAAACACTGATAGAGACAAGAAGTGACATTTTCTGCATAAAAATATAACAAATCTTATGGAACAATTTAATCAGATAACTTATGTAAATGTTACTCCAAAATATACACTCATTCAGTCATTTTATGACCAACTATTGTTATAAGATGTTTTTATTTGTCACTTGCAGAGACCTATTTTTTTAAAGAAAAAGGAAAGGCGGGTGAATTTATGCCTGTCTGGATGCCTAGATTTAATCCTGCTACAAAACAGAGTGTTGCCTCATTCAAAGCTAAACTCTAAACTGTCTTGGAAGAGGGATTTTTTTTATCTTCAACATATTTTTCAGTAGCTTTTTTTCTTTTTTGCTATACCATACCTGTACTTGTATTTGAAGACTCTTGCTGCTAGTCCTTGAATAGTAACTTACTTTAGAAGAAGCCAAAGCATGCAGCATGCCTAGTGGCTATGGATCTCTCAGTATCACAAAAGTTATTAACCCTTAAAGCAGGGATTGAACTTGGTTGCAGACAGGAACATAAACAGCAGAAACCACAGATGAGTAGTCACTCCTGTTCTTTGAAGTCCACTAGAAATCCAGCTGAAGAGTGCATGTGTAGATAGTTCATTCACAAAAAATTGGCAGTGACATACACATTCTCACTGAGCTTCAAACTCGCTTAAGAGGAAATTTACACGAACCCCAGCACACGCAAGGATATGCAGATGCTATACAGGGCAAATTTTTTGTTTTGATGTGTTTCAGAATATTTAATCTTGTTTTTATCTATGTATAATAGAGGTGAGCCGATGGACAGTGATGCCAGGGACGGACGATGGTGATAAGGTTAGGTAACGGCGATAGCTCATCAGTCAAGGAGATTTTTATCTAATTTCACCGTTGAGGCATTAAATTAATATTGTCATTGTGCTGAGCTTGATAATAAATCGTATCTGGAAAGCCATCGTTTCATATCACACCTCCACACATAACCAGTGCTGCAGCACAGACGTGTCTGGGCCTGCACAGGCGTCCTCGCACAAGTTGGCATATTAACTTCTGCACGCGTTGAAGTTAGTGTGTGTGGAGTAGTTGCATGGATCCATCATAATCATCATCAAATGAGAGAAAACAGGAGGAGGATATTTCTGACTGCCGGATTGATTTTTAAATTAGAGCATAATGTGACTGCATTTGTGGAGACGCTCGTTTGTCTCGTCTCCTTAACTTTGGTCCACCGGGCGTTTTTGTCAGCGTGTTGGGGGGAGGGGGTCAGTGAAGAGACATTTTATTCAGAAAAAAAAAAAGATGAATCAGTAGAACTATAAATGCAAGTTATATAAATATAAAGAGGCTTTAAATCTCATGACCTTATAACTTTTTAGCTGCCACATTACTGTAATTACTGGCTACCCAGTATTGTCAATCAGCATTTTATGTCGACGTGCAAATATTTCTTCATCCTCGAAATGAGAAATAAACTCCCTGTGTGCATGCTTCTTTTTCACCTGTGTGTGTGTTTTGTTTGGGTTTTGGGGGGGAGGGGTTCTGCAGCTTTAGGCCACAGTTTTCCTACATTACGAAGGGTGGATAGCACTAAAGTAATGGTAGGCTCCTCTGCTGCACTGTAAAATGTAATTCTAGCTGTTTGTTATTTCAACATATTATTCTATATCAGTTTGACGATAGATGACTGAAGTTGTTGTTATAACATAGAATTACAAGTTAAAAACGTCCCAATTACACCAAAAAAAGCTAACTTGAAAACTCATGTCCAGCTATATCAGAAACTTATGTGAACTTGACAATGCGGGTAAGTTGAGCACAGCAGGATTCAAAACTGCCTCACGTGACTGCTACCGAGGTGCATCATGGGGAATTGGCGGTTAACGACATGCTCACTTTACTTGGACGTTTTCTAATCGTCTTCTTTGGAATATGCTTTCAAGGTGAGTAACATTGGTTATAACTATAAGGAAAGAGAGCTACAAAAGTTGGAACATGTTTTGAATTTATGGCATGATGTGTGTTTTTCTGTTTTACCGAAATGTTTGCTTTAGCTAATGTAACTTTAGCCGACAAGGTCCAGCTTGTGTGTCATGACCAAACTTGACCTAATAAACTGACATATGGCCTTTTTTATGGGTTTAATGTGGCGCTGAGCAAATCACAAGTATTGTGCCGCTAGCTTTAAGGTTGTGCACTCAACCACTGTTGCGATATTAGCAAGCTAACTCAGCTAATTAATAAAGCTTATTTCATATTGTCTCTGTACTTGTAAATTCCTTTCAAGTTCACAGGCTGTTGTATTTTGGTGGAAGTTCATTTTGGCAATATTTCCAATAACTGGCTGGGTTCAAAAAGACCTTTTTGGCAGGACTCGGATGCTTGTTGTCATCTGTTTATCCCTATGTAATCACTTAAGGTGTTATTAACTGCTGCATGCTAAGCTGCAAGAGTGCACTGAGGACAGAGACAAAATATGGTCTACAAACCAGCATTATATTAGTTTTTATCAGATAGTCCTCCAGTGTGCTTATTTTTTGCTTTAATTATATTGTGCAGTTATTTGTTACCCTGAAATGCTTTATGCTTAACAACAGTTCACTATTTTGACTTATTTTTGAACTCTTGTGATCAGTATGACTAGATTGTGTGAGTTTCCATACTAAACGAGCTGTAGTGATAAAATAATTGGCATCAGAGACACTGATTTTTGGCATGGTATACTGCAGAAGTTTTTTTTTTTTTGCATAATTTACCTTTTAATTAAACTGCATTCTCTGTATTGTAACAAAACTAACATTGTTTATATGTCAGAAAATTAGCAAACATGAATAAATGGCGAAAACAATATAATTATAACATATATTTTTATTTTACTTATTTTAGGTCTGTGAAGCCAAACTTGATGCTGGGGATTTATTTTTGTCAGTGGAGTCAAATGGTAAGTTACAATTTGTGCATTTTGTCATACTGGAAACACCTCAGATTATATTGTAATTTAATAGCTCTGTAGAACAAATGATATAAAGATTGTAGTGTCAGGGTACTTCTTAAGAAGTAATATGGCACTATTGATGATCACATGCAGGTGGCATAAACTAAATATTCAGACGTGTTACCAACAAATGATTCATTAACTAAAGCAATGGAGCAGACTGTTTAGGTTCTTGTGGTTGTAATAACATCCATAACTGCAAGTTTGTCATTAATTTATTTTCACAGGTCTAGATGATCACATTTGACTTTGTCATTTAAATGAGGTGGACTTGCAAACTTTGCGCTCTTTGGGGTAAATTGTTGTCCACTACATATACACAGAATCTGCACAGTATTTCAGATCTAAAAAGGGAGTATGTAATGGACTTGCTGGCTTTAATGTAAAAAGCCTGTTGTGTAACTTTAATGAGGCAGTTGGACTAAAACAGTATTGCTCATCAAGGTAAACATCTGAGGAATAAGGAAACTGTTACTTGTCCTTTTACTCAGTGTTCTTTTAATCGCACGTTTACTAAAGTTTTACATCACATAAGTCATTTTCACAATCATTCTACTTTAAAAGATTTCAAGACAGAGCTTATTGTTCTCTGAACTTCCTTGTTTGCTGAACGGCAGGTAAAGTGCATCTTTTTGTTTGTTTGCTTTTGTGTGTTTGTGTTTTCTCTAATGGGCCTCAGATGACTGTTTGCTTAAATTTGGGTCTCAAAGAATCTTTTTTTAATTCTGCCTGTACTCTCCACCCCTCTTCTTCTATTGCTCAGGTTGAAGCAGAATTTGCCCGTCTTACATCTGTTGACCTGAAAGGGTTCCTTTTTGCTGTGCTTGACCATTATGGAGAGGTTCGTGGAGCTGTACAAAATCAAGAGCGGCATAGAAAGGCTAACTAGGCTCATAAGATGCTTCGGAGATGATGTAAGTGTTCAACTGCGAAATCTAATCCTTTGTTTAAGTTTTAGGTTATCCAGTTCAACTGATGAACTCATTGAAAGAAAGCTGATAAGTAAAGTCTGTCATCATATTTCACAACTGGACATTTAGTGTGGTAACTTTTACAGAATCTATGTATATTGGTGGTAGGTTGGATATCATATTCTACTTGAATGTCCTGATAAGCCTGATTCAAAATCTCCAATGATAATCATATATTGATGGAATTATGCATCAAAAAGCTGTGAATTTGGAGCTGTCTACATGCTTCATAAACACTGTTTAAAAAGTGTTTTTGTTTTCTTTTTGACTTCTTTGACCAGAGCCCTACACAAAGGAAGAGGACAGAGGACCTCATTTTCTAAAGGAAGATCCCTCACACACTTTTAAGACTGTGAAGGTTAGCATTGTTTCTTTTAGTAAATTTAATAATGACAGCACCACAGTGGATTTTAAATTAAAAAGTACATGTGTACTTTTTCCTCACCAAATGTATTATTACAAGATCTTTGACACTGGATTTGGTCTGGGTTTCAGAGAAACTAACTGGCAAGCTAGCATTGATATTATTAGTGTCTTGTGTTTATTCATGTCTTCACCAGGGTCTTTGACATTTCGCTGCTGTACTGTTCACTTCAGCTTTACGTTTGATTTCTCACATTGTATATTGTAATGGCAGAGATATTAGGATATTTAAGGGGCTGCAGTGGCTACTACAGCTGTGGGGGGCAATACTTTGGTGAAATGTCCTGGACCCTGGAAAAGAGACTGTGTAGACTGGGTAAGCAATTAAAGGTTACTGGCCGAGAGTCATTGGGCAGCTGGGTAAAGGTGGATGTTGATATTCAGTGCCAATTATGCAACCTGTTCAGCCATGTCTATATGCTCTTTTTTCATGCTGTTAATATAGGGGGAAAAAATAAACTTTAATCAATAAACTGATTAAAGAAGCATTGTCTATGGAGCCATAATCTGATCCTGTAGTGTAGCTGCAGTTTGCACATTTCATGTATTCTCAGCCAGATTTGGTTTAGAGCACAGCCAATATTTAGCATAAGTAGATTTAAATTCACACACTGGTGATAGCAAGCTACATTGTAGCCACAGCCACCCTGGGGCGCACTGACAGAGGCGAGGCTGCCGGACACTGGCACCACCGGGCCCTCTGACCACCACCAGTAGGCAACAGGTGAAGTGTCTTGCCCAAGGACACAACGACTGAAACTGTCGGAGCCAGGGCTCGAACCGGCAACCTTCCAATTATAAGACGAACTGTCAACTCTTGAGTCACGATTCAGTCATCCACCCATGTGTGTGAATGACTGAATGTGTAAAGCACTTTGGAGTCCTTAGGGGACTAGTAAAGCACTATACAAATACAGGCCATTTACCATTTAAATTGAAAATTTTGTTTGAATTCTGCAATTGAAGACATGCTCAGTTATTTATGAACATGGTCTTTGTTTAAAGCAAGAAATGGATTTGTAACATGGGGGTGCATATCTCATTCTGAAAAAACTTTAACAACTAATAAGTGTTACCCAAAGCCAATCACCATCATCCAAAGCATCAGTATGGCTCTTCTTTGGAAAGACATGAATTGTTAAGCACACGGGATATTGTGTAATTGTAATTGTGTAATTTTTTTTTTTTTTTTGTCTTTGAACCCTTTTATAGCCGACAGGTATTGAAGACACGTTTTCTAAGAGGATGAAAGTTGGCATTGCGATGGTGAAAGAAGAAGACATCGATGTGTTGGTTGTCCTTGAGGCAGCAGTAATCCTGTCTAATCTGAGGGATGTCTCAAGTGCCATTTCCATGCTGATGGGCCTTCTTTTTGCCCTCAACATACACTATCCAAAGGAACTTAAGGACATCTTTGAAGTCATTCAGAACATCCTAATGAACATTGGTGGAAGGCAGTGCATCTCACTAGTGCATGGTCTAAGAAACAGACTCTTGCAGAAAGCCATGCAGAACTGTAATTGTATGATCCTTAGTGTTAAGGACAGTTTTTATTTTACTGTTTGTTTTTTTATTCTTGCAAGTTCTCATTCTCACTTTTGTATGTCACTAAATGACTACACTTTACATTCCAGATTAGACAATTACTCATTTGTTCATGGTTTAAGAAACTTATGTGAACAACAATATAATGCTGGACTTTGCAGATGCTTATCTCATGCAAGTCAGTAGTTTTTCCTTTGTTTTGCAATTGAGCAGACTCAAACTAATGTTTCTGAAATATCCATATTATCAAATGTTTCAGAAGCATGCAGTCATTTTCAGAGATATTGGTTCTGTGGAATTTGTTGCAATTGTAAACGAAGACAAATACAAGAGTTTGATGTCTTAGTTGTTATAAACTGATCTTTACTGTCACTTATCAAAGGTTTTGTACTATTTTAATATTTCAAGTTTTATGCTAACAGGTGTGACTGAGCACAATGAAGTTTAAAAATTTTGTAAATGTAAAGAATAACTTTTCTAAAATAGCAAGTGTCCCGTTGATACATTACATTAATGCAGACTTTATGTTGTTACTTCACAAGAATCACTACTGCTCCTAGAGTATTGGTCAGAATTTCATCTTCACCCAAACTGGGCTCAAGACCAAGTTCAAATTTATTGTTTCACAGGGAGCAGTCTTTGAGTTTTGATGGATTGTGAGCCTGATGAGCTACGTCACTGATTTTTCTGTTTCTCAGATGACTAAGATGGCACAATAAATGGTGAATGTTGGGTGCTCATGAGTAATTGTCTTGTCATGTTCTTAAAACAAACTTTCTGTATGAAATGATCAGATAGACTTTAATGGAATCTGTGGGGTTTTATTTTTTTTCTGTAAACAACAGAAAATTAATTTAAAGGAATGTAGATATTTAAACCTGAGATCTAAGATAAACCTAACAGGTAGTTTTGCTGAAATGGATGTTAGAAAGCCAAAAAAAAACAAAACAAAACTTAAGATGTTTAGTACACATTTTTCTTTACATCCAGTCAATCAACTCTGATAATTAAAATGAAACTGATTTACAAGTTCACTCAGCTACCTTAAGGAGCTCAGTTAATTAATAAACTTAAATCAACTTAGCTAACAGATTATGTTAGTTAAGCTAAAATAGATTCCTAAGTTAAAAGAACTACTAAAGTATTTGAATTAACTAAAAAACCCAAGTCAACTGAACTAGGACAAGAGTTTAAACAATAGATTATTTTAATTTAGCTGAAAGGGTTTTCCCAAGTAAAGATGACAATTAAAGGAGTTGAACTGACTAATAAATCTCAGTCAACTAAACTAAGATGAAAGTTTAGACAACATGTGATTTTTCATTAAGATAACAATTGGTTGTGTTATAAGAACAAACTCTATTTCTTGACTTAACTTAAAATTTTAAGGCAGCCCTTTACCTCATATTTTTAAGTTGAAACAACAAGTTATATTTTACAGTGTGCCCAGCAGCGATGCCATTGTTGTAACGGGATGCAATAGGATGATTGGACTATAAAGCAACCCTAAAGTATAATGTAACCAGCTGTCATTTCTAGCTCTTTTGAGATTGTATCTTCTGGTACGGATTATTACTAATTTGAAGTTTGTTGTACTAGTAATTGAGACTATTACTTTTACACTGTTTATTGTCCCTAAACACTCTTTCGGTTATGGAGCGTGGAAAGTACATGGACAGGGCTTCCACTTCTGCATAGTGAAGCACGTGCGAATGTGTTTTAATCTGCTTTCATTCTAATAAACATAATGAGGTGACTTATCTAGTTCCAAAACAAAAAGTCTGACTGTAAAAAATTAGAAGACATCTTAAGTTAATTGCCTTTAGATATGTGTGTGTATGTATTTCTATAAAATGTTTAACTTGGATAATTGTTGCTTCATGTATTCTCTTTGTGTTCAGTTCCAAAATGATTTGCTTCCTGGATTTTTTTTATTACACTCTTTAATTTAACCACTCCAGTTTTGAGACTGTACATTATAGCAGTTTGGCTGCATAACAGCCTTGTCAGCAGTAGACGATCATTTCCTCCTCTCCTTTACCCGAGTTCCCCACTGTCGAATGAAGCGTATACAAAGTGAGAGTTAAGCAAGATATATTTGGCATTGTTTGGCGGTGGTGTTTACCTCAAGTCAATTTGCATACATAAGGATTAAAGTTTTCTGTTTTCAAACTTTGGAGGAAGGCAGTGCCGTATATGTAGTGTGCGGTATGCAATCCCAAACATTAAAGCAGCTTTAAAGCATACTTTATTATAGCAATAAATCAAATGACTACATGTAATGTGAAAGCTATCTAAGAATTGCAATGACAGTGCAACTCTTACACTCCTCTGGGACACAGCAGGGAAGGACTGATCAGGAAATAGCAGCTACTATGGATATTGTGGCTTTCCGAGCTCAACTGACATCCGACCTACTCGGGTTTATGTCTGTGAGAGATCCCATTTTGTTTTTGTTTGCTCTCGTGGGGGGAAAAATGGCAGTATTTGCAAGTCAGAAACCGAAATCGAGATGAGATAACACAATGTATGCTCACAGTCTCCCACTAAGAAAGCATTCAACAAGGGGACAGAGCCGTTTGTAATCCACCCGTGATAAACTAAGTGCTTCGAGAGACGGTTTATGAGAGCCGCTCCATCTGCTCTAGATACCCGAAATGCATCTTTTATCTTCCATGAGTATTGTAATCACCTCCACATTTAGAATGGATTTCTTTTTTCCTTTTAGTCTTCCCGTGCAATTTGTTTCCAATTTGCCTTTTCTTGGTACAGCAGTTGAGTACACACATCACCCGGAAACGTCAGTGTGCTTCAATAAAACTCTGCACAATAAAGCAATAAAGCATATAGTCCATGTATTTATGATCCTGAGTTTTCTTCATTAGTGCTACCTGGTGTATACAATGTAATCTTTGTTTAAGTTGCACACTGATGCAATTTATTAATGGATATGTGCCTCTCCACAATATGGAGATATGTGCCTATCCACAATATGGAGAGGCACATATTGTGCATCAGTGGAAAATTAGCTTTGTATTGCAATACCAGTTCAACACTGCGTCCTACTTCCTCTATGAGGATACTGCTATTATTCATTTTTGCTCTACACTAGTTTTAACCACAGTATCCACAAACACAATAATAACACTTGACTACATGGGAGACAGGGGTTTCTGCAGTCACACCACTGTGTGCCTGAACAGCTGGTAAATAGCTTTGCAGCCCCACAGGAAAAATTCCTGTCTCCTTTCATGTTCACACTGCACACTGTAGACTTCAAATGAAACCAGGGCTCATCGTGTCTTTGACAGAATGCCTCAAATGACTCTGCAGGATAGCTAAGCAGGGGTTTGAGTTCGGGGAGGAGACTGACAGCTTGATGGAGTGATGGTTGTGAGCCATATGGACCTTATTGTGAGAAAGACAAAGAAGATTGTTGATTTAGGGAGAACGACGAGCAACCGGCCGGTCAGTAGTGGGTGCGCACGTAGCATCAGCAGAAACCAATCTTGCTGAGGATGTCTCAATCTAGTGCAAGTCCAAACACAGAGGAAACAGATAAACAATCAAAACTTTACTGGCGGAGGCTTTATCTAAAACTCATATGGCCAAAATTTAATGTCACAAAAGCCCATGTAGATGGACACAAATTGTTCTGTAAAGGTTACCATGTTTGAAAAAAATAAAAAAATAATAATTAGAAGTGTGATTTATGTGAGCATATGTGAGGTAATTTAATCACACAGGCAACCCCAAAAGGGAGCTTGGAAAAATGTCAAAAATAGCATTTTTACCCAATCCACATTCTTTTAATTAGCTTCAGTTTGGTGTGGAAACTTAACTAAGCAGAGTGTTGTTTTTTCATTTTACATGGTTTTTTAGCCTAATCCTAACTACACAGCAAGTTAAAACACATAGACGTGGATAAAGTCACAGTTTACGTGTTAACCACTTAACTACAGTTTAAGACAAAATGAAAATTCACAAAGAAAAAGTAACAAACAATGGTCACGGACATTTTCAGAATCCCGTATTGACAACTTTTAGCTTTTTGGTATCTATATTCATTAACAGAATTCAATTCAGTTCAATTCAATTTTAGTTATATAGCACCAATTCACAATAACAATCACCTCATATTATTTTACTTATTGTAAGATAAAGACCTACAATAATAGAGAGAAAACCCCAACAATCAACAGTGGCAATAAAAAACTCCCTTTCAACTGGAAGAAACCTTCAAAAGAACCAGGCTCATGGACCATCTGCTGCGAACTACTGGGAGTGAGGGAAAAGAGATGAGAGCAGATAGACAGGACTAGTGGAAAATTATAAGAGAGAGCCAGGGATTAATAATTGCAGTAAATTAAATATTTATAACAAAATTCCATGAGACAGTGTAGGAATTGTTAGCCCCAATGGATAGAGCTAGGGCCACTTAGAGAAAATCCACTGGATTAATTAAACTGATTTCACTGCAAATCTTCTACATTTCATGTGCTGTGTGATTGCAAGTTTAGAGATGTCATTAAGATTGTAGTGCATTATCAAATGTTAATGTATTTTATTCATTTCTCTTCAGTCTGTGGTATGATCCTGGGCTACTAGTAACACATACCCACAGTGTGTGTTACTAGTAGCCCATAATGGTATAAACAAATCATGTCAAGCACATATGAGCTGTAGGCTACAGATGTTTGGTAAGCTCATTCTTTCTAACCTCCATTTTTGCTTTCAATTAAACATTTACAGCACTTCTTCCACCCCTGCTGACATTGCCAAGTGACACGACTTGAGAAAATTTTGCACAGCCTCCTGTAGGGCTACAAACAGTTTTTTATATTTTATTTATACACAGTTTCTCTTACATGAGAGTATCCCAAAACCTAAAGAAACCATGATGTTTAAAATTTATTAAGTTCACCTTTAATTTATAAAATACTCTGCGTTTATTACGGTGGGGATCTTTCTTTTGTTTTTCTTTGATGTTCTCTGTCTGGGCTATTAAAATATTTTCTCAATTTTGATTCTTTGTCATGAATTTCATCAATACTTGTTTGAAGCACGTTAATTGGGTGGACTGATATTATTTTTCATGGTGTTTTTCGGCTTTGGCTCATCTCGAATTATGTATTATTTGTTGTCTTTGGATAGTCTATGGAAATAAAGTGAATACTGTGCAGATTTATTTAATATGAACATTTGCACTATGTTTAGTATGGGCGCATCAAACAGAGGATTTCTGTTCTCACTCCCAAAGTATCGAGTTAAGTATTTGAACACAATTCTTGAGGGAATGAGCTACGTCCAAATTTAGATATTAATCACTGACTGGTGGCAGAGTATAACCACAAACAAGCAATAACAGCATTCAGCCTTTTTAGGCAAGCATAAATTATTCAAAAACTTGATATTATTTCTCGGTATTAAATATAATACTGTCGAGATTCAAAAGAGACACAACCCCAAATATATTAGGGCCAGCCAAAGCTTTTAGGAGAACAGAGCCTTTCACCTTTGGCTTGCTCCCAACATAAGTAATTTACAGTTTTTGTGCATGGATAGATATTTTTTTTCTACACCAAAAGATTAAAGAGTTCGATCCTCTTTCATCCATGGCCACTCAACCCACAACCCACACTTTAATCAAGGTGCTGTTTTACCTTTCCTTCAAGTCAGGAATGAATTCAATAGGTTGACATTCTGTCCTGACCTATATGCAATCATCCCCAATAGCTCTGATATTTCAAGCAGCAAGACTGTGATATTATGATTATTATATATCATTTTCATTCTTCTCTTTGGTTCAGGCTCTTTGGTTTCACCTGAAAGTGCACTGACACGGGCTGAGTGAAGAATTTCATCTCTCTACCTTGGTAATTCACACACATTACTGCATATCGGCACAGGAGAGACTCTCTCGCACAAACTACAGCTTATTCATTTCCAGAGCTCTGCAGTCACATGGTGCAACACCGCAAAATTCTGGTGATGACCACAAACTTTCAAATCTGGAATACATGCTGTAGACACAACATACACATTACATTGGTCCTTAATAACGTATGAGAGAGAAGGGTACAAAAACATAACTATTATTTAACTATAAACAGATCCAAATTTATTTTGTTGCTGTTATTGTGGTTGTTGTGGGACCTAGATAATATTGCCTGCATAACAATTTGCTCAACAGGCTAGAACATTTACAATACACATTGATACATAGAGCCCAACGGTCAGACCTGACAAATGGATCACCTTAATCAGGTTCATCTCATCCAAAAGGACAACAAAACAGCCCCCCAATAAATCAATTAAAGGTAGCATTATGCTAATGAATCCCAAGGTGAATGACTGCAATGCTATTTAACTACATTTCATGGCATTCGGCTTATGTTAGCGAGCAAACTGTTTCTGTGATGAGCTACAACATGTCGAACATCACAGCTGACAGATAAACATCTGTCCTCTGTGCTGTGTAATCAGACATGAGGCACGACTTTGATGGTCCTGCAAAGAGAGTTGGCCAGTTGTTCCCATTAGGCCAAATGACACACAGCTCCATGAGAAACTGTCATCATTAAAAATCCCACACACATTATATAACCTATTTGATTCTTCACCGTCAAATGAGAACAGAAAATTAAATTCATGTGTTCAGGAGGATGTTTATGTGTATTCATAATTAGCCTGACCCGTCAATGATGCAGGACTGTGCTGTGAAAATATTAAAAAGCGATGGGGCTAGGCTAAGTAAAATCAATTTCACATTTACAGTAATAATACAGCAAAATGCGATGACTGCATTCAAATTCATAAACATGACACATGACTGTGTGAACATTAATATTTTCTTCATTCACTGGTGCAGGCATAGTCCAACAATTCCACAGGAGGAGGATCCAAACACAGGTCACCCTGAGAACAGAGTTAAAGTCCAAATTCCAAATCTTTAATCCAAAAGCGGGAGATGGTCACAGACAGTGAGGCAGGCAAACAGTTCAGTGAGCAAAAGTCAAAATCCAATAAACAGACCAGAAGGCAAAGTAAACAAAGAAACAAGAAAAAGACTTGAAACATGGGAAACAAGAAATGATGCCTGAAAACCTTAAGCAAAGAAAACAATACGATCGAGCAAATCAAAGCTGCAGGCATATACATATACATAGACTCATTACTGACAGGTTTGACATAAAACGACTGGAAACAGAAATGCAACTAACTGGAGCGTGAGATAATCAGAGACTTCAAAATAAAACAGGAAGCCAGTAAATATATGCTAATACAGTGACCGAAAACTCTTAGCAGTGGGCAATAACCAATGATGACAAAAGGAAATAGCTCAAGAGAAACTCACTGTAATAAATACTAACATACAAACTCGGTTTCTCTCTCGCTCCTCTCACCCCTAACCAGTCCCTGTAGATGGCTGCCCCTCCCTGAGCCTGGTTCTGCCAGGGAGGTTTTCCTTCCCGCTGTCACCAAGTGCTTGTTCATAGGGGGTGGTCTGGGATTTTGTCTGTATTATTGTTGGGCCTTTACCTTACAATATAAAGCATCTCAAGGCAACTGTTGTTGTGATTTAGTGCTATGAACTGAATTGTTTCATCAGCAGTCTATGCAGTGCACATCTGACTGTTGCAAAGCTTCAGGTTAAGTTGAAAGTGGATGCAGGATACAAGTGCATTGTGTTATATACATAATGTTTCCATTTTAGCCTCACAGTAAACACGACTGACACTCATTGTTATATAAGTATAGACATTTATTTACCAGGACCTTGGTGTGTTCATGAATATAAAAAATAAAGATATTCAGGGGGAAAAAATCATGTTGTACAGGCAACTAAACCCAGAAAGCACACACTCAGTGTAGTAATGAAACAACCGTTATATAAGTTATACATTAATTTGCTAAAGTTAATTAGCATAATTAAGGTGTCAAAAACATTTTTTACTAAATCAAGAACCAAAGCCTGACATGTTTTGAATAATACAGCACTATGAGACACTATTACTACTGAGAGACAAAACAGAAAACTACAACTCCTAGAGAATCAAGAAAAACAAAAGCCTTTGGTCAAAGAAATGACAAATTTATGGCAAACATCTTGGTTGTGTATTATGTTGCATGAATAATTCACATTTCCTGATGTGTGTGGCTACACTCCCTTACAGTACTGTGCAGAAGTCTTGAGACACATTTTGATTCCAAGGAGTCACACTGAAAAAAAGGGATTGGCCAGCTCTTGGATTTATGTAAGCATCTTGCGTGTATTTAACACAATTGCCTCATGGTTTAAAGTTAAGTGTAACTATATAGTGTAGAAACTACATAATATGCAGAGCGGGTAGATTAAATTGTTCATATCATGTTCGAGTGAAGTAAGTCAATGATATAGCAATGTTAAATCTCGCGACACTGCACGGGATTTCAGTCTTGCACACTTTGGATCGTGGTGTGAGGAAGGCATCCATCTCAGTCAAGTCGAACAGCCGCCTCTACTGTTTTTTGGTATACCGAAAGAAGTAAATTGGGTGGTTGTTACATTAAAAAAGTCTACCTTGTAATTTGAACACAAAAGTTTCATGTTTCTATCTTGAACGTAATTAAATCATGTAGGATCTGTATGAAATTCAACAACTTAATTTGTTCTTGTTGAGATGACATGATACAATCTAGTAAGAGTGGTTAGTTGCTGGACTCATGAAATTAACAAGATCACATGAGATTTCAAACTGCAGGAAAATCACTAGAGTTATAAGAGGCAGTCGACTACACACACACAACGTGTACGCTATTGCTTTTTATTGTGGTTTAACCTGTCAAGGACAAAAACGTACAGAAAATTCTGCATCAAGCCTTGAAATCATAGCTTTCCTACTTTTGTCAACCCTGGATTGGTGACATGGTGGTTAGCGCTGTTGCCTCACAGTAAGAAGGTCCTGGGTTCAAATCCACAATATAGCTAGTTTGCACTGGTTTCTCTCTGGGTATTCTGGTGTCCTCCCACAGTTAAAAGTCATGCAGTTATTAGAGTTAGCTTAGGTTAATTGGTGATTCTAAATTCACCGTGAATGCAAATGGTTGTTTGTCTCTATGTGATTGACTGGTGAGCTGTCCAGTGTGTACCCTGCCTTGTAACCTAGCCCCCCTGCAACCAGGATAAAGAAAGGAGGATGTTAGTTGTTGTAGATCCATTCAACTTTTATGTTAACCAGACTCTGGACTTTGTTGAACATTATGTAATATGAAGACAACATGTAGTATTTAAGTAATCAAGTAGTACTGTGGTAAAGGTTATTGAATAGTGTTGAAATAAAATGACAAAATTGTGAAGGATTAAAATATTCCAAGAGCTCAACTTACTTCATCTAAACATGTTTCAATCACGTTTTATGAACACAAGATGCACAGGTTTATTGACTATGAATAAGTTGTGTTGATTTAACTCAGTTGTTTAAGTTTCTGCCAAAGCAAAACGTTTGTGTGCAACCAATGTCCACTATTGAATCAAGTAAATCCAACATGGCCTTTTTTTCAGTGCAGACTTTCTTGTAATTTTTTCTAAAGTGGTTGTGAGCTTCTCCAGGCCTTCTGTAAGACTTTAAAAGTTTTTCTTGGGGCATTGGCTGCTTTTTCCTCCACTTTCAGTTAAGCTCTTGTACCTGACCTTTTTTGGATGAATGTTTTTGTCCTGTTAAGCTACTTTACACTGACCTATGACTCATTCAAGCACATAAATGGCACTGAAGTTAATGGAACAATTGTTGTGTCACAGAACAAAAACCTTAAAAGTGAACTGATTTTTAAATTGTATCTTTATATCAACAGTAGCAAAGTTTACCAGGCTTAAAATAGTAATTTTGCACAAAAAATGTGATTCCAAAATAAATATTAACTGAAAACTTGGCATACTTCAGCAGGGTGTGCAGTGTGCCCTAAAACATGGCGCAAACTGAGCAACCAACTCACCCACAAAGTGACTTAATAACCTCAGAGTTCCAAGCCTCCTCTAGCCTTAACATCAGCACAAAAAAAAACTGTGCACCTGGGAGCTTAACGGTGTGGGTTTCCAAGGCCGAGCAGCTCCTAGGGTAGTTTAAAAGCATGACCTCACTCAAAAATTGCAAAACAAATGGAAATGTGTTGAAGATATTCTGTACTCACAGCCCACCGTCCTAGTATGCTGTGAGTTCATTGATCCATTTCTGCACTTAGAGAAAACGTCTCTCCCTCCTGCTTGTGTCCTACCTTTGCCTTTGCAATCTAACACAGATATTTTTGCACTTCTAGAACTGTGGCTACATTTCTCTGTGAGGGCACTGTCCGTGTATGGTTGTAATAAGATTTGTGACGTAGTTTAAAGGAGTTTATTTATCTATAGATTTGTTGTGTGGCCTGTAAATTTATATAGGTTTATTAATCATGTAATATTGACTCTTATAGTACTATTTTAAATATACATTTAAATTTTTGCCGTGTATTTTAATTTATAACCTCTGTTTTGTTGACATAAGGTGCAGGTACAGTTGCACTTATGCACCTATGTGACAATATGAGTATTTCAGTTTTTGTTTTTTGTTTTTTTTTTATTCATAGCAAAGTGATTTGATCCAAATGGCCTGCTGACAAAGTTGGTTGCTAATCCAGTTCATATGCTCTGGCACCATACACTACACCCAGCTACTACAAAGAAACACACAGAAACACATAGAAACACATAGTTTCTGTGTCCTGTGTTGGTAATCAGAACTGTAATCTATGTTCCTGAAATGAAAGAAAATCTGAGTGTTTACCTTTTGCATATACCATGAATGTAATAAGAGCAACCACCCTCAGCCATCTGTTGTTTTGGGGAGATATCCTGATCTAGCATTATTGTAGACTTTACCAATTCGCCTCACATGCAAAGTTCATTTTCACTTCAGCCACACCATGTTTTAAAATGAGATTTGGGTGGGCGGTCCACATTAAAAGAGAAGCATTTTCTTTCCAAATGTAATGACCCAGGAGTATTAAGAAAATCCTTGTGTTATTTAATGTCTCTTTCACTTTGCGCAGATTACACTTACAGGAGATTTCAGGGGCTAAAAAAAAAAAATAGTGGGGCATCCTTTCCTACCCAGGAGCTACCTACAGCTTAAGGACATTGTAAGGTTAAATGGTAAAATGAGGTTTCCGTCTGTCTTTCCAGGAAATAAATAACCTTCATGAGGTAACTGCGAGCATGGAAGGTGATGCTGAAGCCTGTGTGTTTAGTTCTAACACCTGTAAACACAAGGCAGAAGAAAAGCTGTCACTATATTGGGAAAGGAGGCCACTGGTTTGCAAGGCTTTCTATTTTCTTTTTTTTCCCCTTT
Source organism: Pelmatolapia mariae (assembly GCF_036321145.2). Taxonomy (NCBI): domain Eukaryota; kingdom Metazoa; phylum Chordata; class Actinopteri; order Cichliformes; family Cichlidae; genus Pelmatolapia; species Pelmatolapia mariae. Next base: position 17,656,066 of record NC_086233.1, on the reverse strand, counting down.
TTTTAAAAAAAAAAAGAAAAAGCCTTAGGTAGACTTAGTCATGTTCCACAGAGGAAAACAGCTAAACATGTGCGATTTGGGGCATCAAAGAGATTTAAGGGCATTATATAAGTCACATTAAGTCTTGAACTACTTCAGATATACAGGGTCGTCCTAGTAGGGGGTAAAGATACTCAATGGAGTTATATGGCCCTACGAGATGAACAAGTATTTTTGGATTACTTCCTTCCTACTTAATGCCCAATCCCTTAAAGAGGTACAGATTGGATTTAAACCACTCTGAGAGCTGAGTCCCACATACATTAAGAGACTTTACATATTACAGGATTCATCAGAGTCAAATACTTGTGTGTGTTTTGGTAGGTGAGCGTGTTTTTGCCTATACACATCAATGAGTTGGTTAGAAAAGTAAACTGGGAAGTCAGAGGCTGAGAGGTGAATGTGTATTAAAGCAGAAGGGTGGGTTGGTTTTTATGAATACTCCTACTTTCTACTATCTGCATCTCTCAAACTAAATGTGCAAACTGTGTTTTCAAACATCCTGCAAAAAGCGTTAGCTTCAAGTAAAAAGGGGTTAATCAGAGTGCTGCAAACTTGTAAAGGTGCCCTGGAGCATTGCCCATGGGAGGCCTGCGGATAATTACAAACCATTCAGCAAACACAACCCAGCAGCTCACCGAGACATTCTGACGGTGAGCCAAAAGGTAAACAGCGTGCAAACAAGACATAGATGGCAAAACACGGAGTATATAAGTTATACAACATTAGCTCTCAGATTGAAAGCATGGATCGAAGGGACACCTGACTCATAAATGGACCACAGCTACGCGTGGAGCATAATCAGGCAACGGATACTGTAAAACATCACACACAGAGAGCATAATCATGGTTAATAGCTTAGATACAGAAGTCTCCCACCATATTTCCAAGATCATAATCATTACAGTCTCTTTTGTGATCATCATCAGCACCACCACCACTTATGTAGTTCCAACTCCCAGATTTGTGCCTAATTAGCCTCATTAGTAAATGTCACCTCAATCTGAATTTATACTCACTGGACCTCCAGTGCTCAAGAATGTGTGTTTGCAGTTGGCTGCGTGTGCGCTGCGTTTGATGAAATAGTTCTGCCCCACAGGGTTGATATTGCAGCTGAAAAAAGGAATAGGGCAGAGCGAAGACTGCAAAGAGTCTGATGTATCAGTAACCTCCATCTTGTCCCACACCTATGGCTAACCTCGGGCTAAGTTAGGGAATTAACAGAGGGAGCCAGGGAGAGATGCAAGACTGCCTTTGACTTTGCACTTCAGAGGTGTGAGTGGTTTTTGCCCCTCCTCTGGAGACTTTGAGAAAGACCGGCATTATACATTAATAACACCAGAGATTTTTCACCCCGTCTGCACAGCATTTGTTTGTGCTCCTTATTGATTTTTCATGGAATTCCTTTGATGAGAGTAGAGGAACTGACACCTTTGATTCCACTTACCGTTAATCGTTGTGTGCACTTTTGTGTAAGCGTGAACCTTTTTAGTATATAACCGTGCGAGCCATTGTTAATTGAATGTATTTTTAAACTGTGCACATCTGTATGTGCATATATGCTTTTTACTAGGTGTTCTTTTCTTGTTTAATAATGAGTGCTGTTCAATTATCTACATTAAACCACAGTGTCATAACGTCCCTCATATTTTTTTTTATCACCATGCAAGCCTTCACACACATCTTATCTTGCTTTTTTCTTTTCCTTTTTTTTGCATCTCTGTCACTTTACAAATTATAGACTTGGTATTTTGGGAAGGGCAGTTCCCGCTGTTGGATCTTCACAGTTCTGTGCATTTGTCCCACTGCCACACCATGCGTGAAAATAAAAGAAAGAAAGGAAGAAAGAAAGAACATCAAAGAGGAGAAAATCTCAGACAGCAACAATGAATGAAGTATGAAACATAACAAAAAACACAATGGATGTTAGGAAACCAATGCCAATAAATGGCTGTATAGTTTGGGTTAATTTTAGAGATAAACAGCTTTTCCAGGAGATTTCTGGATGTCTTTGTAGATGTAGCTGATCAGATTTCAGTGACATTCAGAGATGAAATCAGAACTAAGCACACATATAAATGCACATAAATGAAAGCATGCACGTTTCCAGTCAAAGACATGACTACAGGATGGGATGACCAAGATTCTAACTTCAGCCGCTCTGCTGCATATCTGGCAGCCCTCTGTTAAGTCTCTTCCCTCGATATTAAATTCATGGCTCATTCCTTGTGAAATAAATTGCTATATTATTGCAATATTTTGTCAAAAGCCCGGAAGGATATGGGCTAAATTGAACACCCCTGCAGTTTGTAAGCAAATGTGCAATGTTTGCACATTCCTTGTTTTTCATCAAGCGGTTACCATGACCCCAGGGTGTAAAAAGACATTTGGTGTTAACTGCCTTTTGTTCCAGTAAGCACGAGTCGATACTGTATGTCTGTTTTTACATGTTATGATATATGACACACTCTCTTGAAGCTGTTTGCGAATGCCTAAAGGATATCATGTCACCTGACTTTGTGTCAAAACAGACATAATTCATGTCTCTTTGCATAAAAATACTTAACTGAAATTTGTACATTTGAAAAACATGTGAAGCCCCTGCCAACATGTCATCACATGTTATCTTGAATGTGAGCTTGATGTTTTTTAGGAGTACTCAAAGGTTGCACAGATTGTGAGAAAAAAAACACATTGGGAATGACAAAAATATAATAGGAGAAACAGAACATTTGGCTGTAACAATGAAAAGTATATTTACTGTTAAACTGCTCATTAAATATGTAATATCCAGTCAGCCAATTGCACGGCAGCAATTCAGTATGTTTAAATGTTTGATAAATAGTCACTCATTACAGCCAAGGTATGCAGCAGAGCATCTCTGAATACACTACACGACCATAAAAAAGAAGCGCAGCAGAAGACCGCACCTGTAGCTGAAGCTACAGTTCACACATTGGACCACAGAAGACTGGAAAGACGTTGCTTGGTAATGAGTCTCTTGTGACATTTGGATGGTACGGTGTGAATTTGGCATAATGAAAGCATCCATCCAGCCTTGTATCAACTCTTCATGCTGGTGGTGCTGGTGGTGTAATGGTGTGGTGGATATCTTCTTGGCACATTTTGGGCCCCTTAGTGCCAACTGAGCATCATTTAAGTGCCACAGCCTTTACACAACAAGTGTCCAGTGACTGTACATATGCTCTTTCTACTGTGCATGTTGCACTTATATGTTATTATGTTCATCCACATAGCCAATGTCATTGAGCATGCATGTATTCAAATACAATTACACAGAGATATGGGTGTATTACAACCATTTTTCCATGCATGACTGTTTGTGGATTTGAATTCACATATGCATAATGTACTATACATATTACATATTATTAAAAACATACATACACATGTGTTTTTTTAAATAGCTAAACAGATGAAAGGGAAACTAGAGTTAATGTGTAACATTCAAAACTACAAGCTTTTCCCCCCATTCTTTCTTTATTAAAGTTTTTTGCACTCACTTTAGGAAATTGATTATTTTAATCGACCTACGAGGCCTTAGATTGAAGGAATTCACACCACCAATCCTCCAATAATTATTAACAAAAAAAGTGGCAATGATGACTTTTCAGAAAAATGCAGGGCCAAACTTTAAAAACTTTCACAATTCTCCAGTGCTATTGTGGTTTTCTAATATGTCAGATAGGTTCCTGCATGAGCACAATGTGTTCTGCCAAAACTGAAAAAGCACAAGTTATTTCACATGAGAGTTCAAAATTCCTTTTCCATGTTGATTTGTAGTCCTCTCGTTGGTTTAAAATGAACTGGAAAGGGTGAAGTTGCATGTCCTGTCCTTGTCCTTGAAAGATTTATAAGAATCTGTGTGACGGACTTAATCTTCACCATTAATTTAATGAAACCTTATCTGAATTGAAAGAGTTACAAAAAAGAGTCAGTCTGCTGCATATCATAGCATTATTTTCTGTCTTACAAGACATTCACGACGAACCATCCAACCTTAACCTTTACATACTTTTCCTATTTCATGCCTTTATAGTATGCTATCATGTATCATGTCTTGATTTACCTAAGAAATGAAAACATGATAGCTGTAACAACTTAAATATATTTTATTGTATGTAAAAATGACAAGACAATTCTGAAACTGTTGGAGCTTGTTACATAACTACATTATTGTATAACCATTAAAGCTGGTGTGCACTGTCCTCACTGCTATATCACAAAAATCCTCAGAACAACCATCTGTACTGTAATCATTATTATTAATTCAACATTAAGATCCATTGAAAACACAAAACATGCTTATTTCAAATTAACATATTTAAAGCAGTGGGAGGAAACCTTACATTTATGGGATTTCTCACGTGTTTCCCACACACTCACTGAAATGGCAGCTCAGGTGCCTTATAATCTTAGGACTTTCCAGCCCCTCTTGGGATCTCTCTTCTCTGTCTTTAATCTCACGAAGCTCTCAGTTTGATCTCAGCTCAGAAAAAAAGAACTCTGATTGGTTTAGTTTTAGATTATTTTATTACATTTCAGATGCTTTATTTTGCAAGAGCAAATGTATTTGCATTTATATAGCTCATTTCTAATCTCACTGACCACTTAAACCACTTTTAACTACAATTCAGACTTTAACTATACATTAATACAGCACTACATTCTGTCCAATTCAAGGACTTTATTTACCTCATACCCATGGCCAATTTAGAATCACCAATTAGCCTAACATGCATTTCTTTACTTGGGGGAGAACATGCAAAGTTTAAACAGGCTCTGCCTAGATTTGAACCAGGAACTTTCTTAGTATGAGTTGACAATGATAGCTCGTGCACCAACATGACTGCCCTATTTCAGGTCTCATATCTGTGTCACGGGGCCTTCTGACTAGTGTAGGACATCTGTTGCCTTTGTGCACCATCTATGATCACTTCTATGTTTACTATGTAACTCTTTGGAGGTTCCCCCATGAATGCTCAAAGACCAGCAGGTCCCTGTGACGGCAGGAACTTGGGCAAATGTGGTGGGAAGACTGAAAAATCGTGTGACGCCTCAAATTTTGTCATCACTTTCCCATAAAAAAACACAGACGTGTGCCACGTCAAAGTCTCAAGATTCTTTAAAACCACCATTTTCTTGAAATCCATCTCAGTTTACAGTACATAGGTCAGTTTCGACCCAGATCAGCTAGCCCCTGCACAACAGTGTCAAACTTTCAAATAGTTTTTGTGTATTTTGGGTCACTTTAGGAAAAGTCACCAAATTTCAGGCTAAAAGGATGACATTCAAGTTATTTTTAATCCTGCTAAACGTCAGGACAGGTCCAATTTGACCCAAACAATATGTAAAGGTTAACAATACCCTCAATTAACTGGTGGGTGTCAGATCTGCTAACAATGTACATTGTTTAGCAATGGCCCATTATTCCCCTCAACCCATCCTCACCCCTCTGCCAGCAACTGCATCTTTATCACAGGGTTGAGTAATGTCACTCCTGCTTTGCTCCCTGCACTAATTATCAGACCTCTAATCATCAGTTTATCACACTTCCTTAAATGAGCAGAAACAAGGCCAGTATTGTGGCCCATCTTATTGACTGTATCGACTGCGTGTAAAAGAGAAGGGTGGCGGTGGTCTGGGGTGGGAAAAAATGTTGAAGTGAGAATTGATTTTTAGGAACATGTTCATCAATTCGTAACTGGAGTTCAAACAGTAGAGCTATTATGTTAACCAGCTGAGCTTTCTTTTAATGGTGTTTTTTTTTTGTTTTGTTTTTTTTGCAAAAACTGCTTCCAAAAGAACCAAACGAGTCAAGTGCACATTTTCCCCTTATTATCATTTCTCCCCTTCATAGTGGCAATTCATATGATTTTCCTTTTATTTGGTTGCCGCTACATAGTCAGTTTACTACAGGTGGGAATGAAAGGAAAAGGCTGAATGAAAGAATGGCACAACACAAAATATGCAAATGATTCCACACAGCTTCATCGCATGACACAATTGGGCAGTTAACAGCTAATCACGCTCTGTGTTCAGCTGACTGGTGCGTCAGTAGATACAGTGCATTTAGAACTACGGCAGACACCAGAAAATAGAGTCAGAAACAGAGATGGGAAAGTGTGCGTTTACAGACCTTGATACTTGTGCATTAGTGCCATATGCAAGGAAAAACAGAGGAGCAACTCTACCTCAGAAAATGTCAGTGGCGTGATTAGACTGCAAGCAAGACTAGTCAATAAATACTTCAAATACAGAGAAATGTTTTTATACCGAGCTTTAAGTGGAAAAACTCAATTTTAAGATAAATGCACACTTTAGAAGTCAGCATTGTTCTGCAGAGATGCAAAGAGAAGGTGATATGGTGAGATGAGTCATCCGTCACCAACTTCTTAGCATGTGGGCGAATGCATGTCATGCACCAAGAGAATGCCATGGACATAAAGGCTTGACCCCAGCAGCAAGAGGATCCAGTGGCTCTGTGATGGTATGGGAGGAATTTTGCTGGCATCAGGAAGTGTCACTGCAAATCAATGCAAAGCTGTACCAAGTGGCCACCTTTATTCTGTGACAAAACATTTCTTCCCTCATGGGAGTAGCCTATTTGAGGATGACAGTACCCCCTTCCCTATGGCACAAGGGTTCACTGAATGGTTTGAGTCACTGGCCGAAGCTGTGGGAGCTTTTGAACCAACAGCGCTTCTCATAACCATCATTGAAACTGTCCAAATCTCTTTGGATGAACTGAGTTCAATCTCTCAGGTCGAGTGGCAAGGACATGCAGAGTCAGTACAGACGTGCATGCAAACTGTAGTGATGTCAACACCAAACTGAGACGCTGTATGTATGTTTTTCTTTTAATTTGTCGCCCCCTTTTTTAACAACTGGCGTGGATTTTTATGTTTGGGATTTGATGTCCACTGAGCTTGAAACACACCACAAACTTGTGTTAATCCAGGAAAGGGCTCTAGTCGTCTGACTTCTGTGAAATAAATGAGGTAGTAGCTTCAGTTTAATATTCTGTTTCATCTCCCTCTTTTTTTATATACCTTAGTGAGGTTCTTCTGCCTTTAACTCCCAAAGAGCCCCCCCCCCCCCCCCCCCCCCCAATACTTCTAACGGCTGTCACACCAATTAGAAATCCTAGGTAATCTTACGTCTAGTCATTAAAATCCAGTCAGACACTGGGTGCAATAATGTTCAAAGGGTGCTGTGGCAATCTCTGAAATATGAAGCAACCTTTATTAGATTTCCACAAGGAGGATTCCATCAGCAATCTGTTCTCAGGATTGTGTTTAACCGCCTACAGTCTGTGGTCTTCACATTAGAAATATATATATATTTTCTATGATCTGCTTCTGTTTGGGTTGCAGCGGGATAGGAGGGTTTGCGCTGCGGTGGAAGTGAAGCAGTAGGCGGTGAGGCGGTGGCACATCTATCGAGGGCAGGGCGGTACTGGGGAGGAACGTTGCCCTGGAGCGCGCCGCACGTACCGAAGGGACGCGCTGATTGACAGTCGGAGGCACGGAGCGCCCCGTGCGGAGCTCGCAAGCGGAGCACGCTAATCTCACCGCAACACGTCTTGTCAACGGCATCTGTGTGAAATTCCCAGATAGATCAGCCTGGCGCAGAAAAGAAAAAGAGCAAGAGTATCCGTCCAGCGGCTCCGTTATTGGAGGGTTTCTGGAGAAGTGGAAAGGACGCGGCGGCTCTGCAACTCTCTCCCCATCTTCTCTCTACCTGTTCAGTGATAAGTGGAAATAGTCTTGGCCAACCTGGCGCCTCAAAGTGTCCGGATAACGGGAGTGGGTGGACGCAAAGGTCAGAATGCACCAAGCAATCTGAGCGAACAAAGATTTTTGTCGATTTCTTTTTGTGGACTAAAAGGACTGCGCTTGGTGCTTGATCGAGATAATTTTTGGGGGGAGAGGTTGCTCTTTTTTTAAAAAAAAAAATATTGTTAAATGCAAAATAATCGCGATGCGTTTGTGAATCTTTTTTTAATTTCCAGGAGATTGTAATAGAAGAAAACTCTTTCTAATTGGAATATTGGATACAGAAGCAGGAAAGTCTGGAGGAATTTAGTCTAAGTTCCCTTTTGGTGCGTAATGTGTGCAAGTGCCGCATAAGTACTTTTGCCTTGTCCGTTTTTCTACGTCCAGTACCCCGATTATTCTTTCTCATGGAGTAGGCTGAATCGCAGGTAAAGACTTAAAAAGAGTGGGCTTATTCCCTGCCGCCCCGAAACACAGGCGGATTCGATGCGCCGATTCTTCGTGTGATGGTAAATGACCGATGGGGAATCATGAACAGCTCTTCTGAACTCGAAGATGGAACTCGGCATAAAAACCAGGTATGTTCCGCACATTCTCCACTCGATCTGTGGGCTTTTTTTAAATTACTATTACTATTATTATTATTATTATGAGGAGTGGTGCATCTGCTTGCTGCAGTGTTACCACGCTGAATTTGGTGATGTGCCTCTCGGGCGAATCACTGCACTGTAGAGACAGAAGCTGCAGATGAGCTGTTATTCCCGACTCCCCGAGCTTTAGCACTTCTGTTCCTGTCATAATGTTTCAACCCACCCGCGGATCACACGGTCCCCACGGCTACTTTTTATTTATTTTTTTATTTTAATGTGTCACAGCGCGTGAACGTGTTAGTTAGCCCTACTTAGAAATACATTCATTAAGGGGAATAGGTGAAAATCACTGCAGGAGATAATTGCGCATCTCCGCTGCATCCTCACCACATATTGTCAGATTACTTCGGGCTGCAAGCTGCTCGCTTGTCTGAAAATCCCGTTTGTCTTGTTGAAAATGCCGAAACTTGGCGCACGGACATCCTCCCGACAGTCTTGAGTTCAGCCTGTCTCCCGCTCGGGTGAACTGGGACAGGGTCGGACGTGTATGGTGTTGCATGCACGAAGGGCTTACTTTGGGGAATAGTCAATGTGTTTTCACAAGGTCAGTAGAGGGTTATTGACAGCCAATGAGAGAGAGAAAGAGACAGAGAGAGGAGGCGAGAGAGAGAAAGGTCTCCTCGGGAACAAGGGATCGGATTTCGGGGCACTGATACAGCTTGTGGCCTTTGCAAAACACACAGAAAGGAGGAAACACACGTTTTCTTTTCCCTGTTTCTATAAATGTAGATGGCTTTTAATAAGAAATGTGAAAGTGCTGAAAAGTTCCTCAGAGAAATCTGAGACAGTAAGAGCAAATGTGACGTGAGCCTGCAGTTTGGCCACCTTTCCATTGCTGACGCACCTTTGATTTGTTTCATAGGAACGAGGAGAAATCAGCTCACATAAATCGCACAATAGATTTTTTTTTTAAATATACGACAACATTATTATCCCAGTTAGACTAATCAATAATATGTGTTTTTAGAATGTTGTAGTTTTGTTTTTTGTACTGTGAATTGCGGATGGTGCCTTTCCAATTGTTAGAAAGACGCTCGACTTTGGCAAATTTCTAATACTGCTTAGGTATTGGATGTGTGGCTTGTTGCTCTCCTGTAGATTTCAGGGCTCAGTCAGAGTCACTTGCATGGTGGCACTGTGGGCCTGTGTTTGAGTCTTGCTGCATGAGTATGGGCTGATACCGAGATGAGTTTAATGTGTTGTATGTTACAGCTGGCAGATCTTCATGTAACCTGCTTATAAGTGGAGTCGAGGCCAGCGTTTTATTGCCTGCAAGCTCCCCTGTCTATTTTATAAGCACTTAAAGGTCACGTGAACACCAGATAGCCTGCCCTGGGTTTTAATGTGTTGAGTGTGTGTGTGTGTGTGTGTGTGTTCTGCAATGCGAGCCTCTCTGTGTCTGATCAGTAAACTAAACTGGGGTGGTGGGGTGGGGTGGGGTTGTCGATGAATGAATGAAAAGTGAAGAGTCATTTTTATATTTAAAAAACAATCTGAATGACTCTAATATTGTGAAGCATAAAAAGCCGAACTTCAACACTGGGTGAGAGGAGAGGTTGTGGGAAATAAGAATGCCTAATGCTCCAATCTGTCCCACTCCTCCCTACATCAATCTGTCTCTTTCTTCGACACTTGTTATGTTACTATCACACACAGGCAGACATAACCATTCTCTCTGCCACCCCCACCCCATCCCTCTCTTTCTGTCAGCCAGTCTCTCCCTGCAATCTTTAGCAGTAATACCAATCTTTTATCTCCAGTCTCGTGCTATTGACACAGTCATTTCAGACCCAGTGGGGAGGGATCAGGTAATAGAGATCTCTTGCGGTCTCTGTTTGTCTTGATATTACAAAACATCGCCTGGTATTTGTCTGGTAACTCTGCATATTTGAGTCGTTGCTGTAGGTGGGCTGTCATCTGTGCCCTTTTGTAACAGATGGGTGCCATTTAGAGTAAAGCGGAGATTCAAGTGCGACTTAAAAGCCGGCTTTGAAATCTTCGCCGGATACAAAGCAACTGTGTGACTGTGGCCGCATGGTTGGATGTGCTATTAACTTGGGAGAATTTCGAGCGAGCACAATAGCGGAGCATTCATATTAGGCTTTGTTGATGAAAAAAGTCAGAGCTGAGAAAAGTCAAGGCAAAAAAACCCAAAAAAACAAAAACAAAATGTGATTCTAAATATATAAAAATACAAATAAGAGCAGGTTGCTTTGGAATGAATACACATCCCCAGAACATGAGCTTTTGGTCGCATGCAGTCCAAATGGTGAAAGCCCAAAGGACTGGATGATGATTATAGGAAAACAGAACTTGTTTTCAGTCATTCACATAATATCAAAAAGGTATCCAAAGGACAAGGAAGTGAATTATCATGTGACTCCTGAAGCCAATGACCTGCTTAACTGTTAGGATTTAACCTCCATTTTCTCTCACGCGCCGATGAAAGCCGCTCGCCTGAATCGTTAACCTGTTTGCTTACATGGCTGGAATGAATTGATGAAATTGTGATTCATCAACTCTCTGTTTTAAGTTATGTATCAGTTTTACATTTTTGTAATTCAACACTGGAATAAGAAAGGTTTTGTTCTGTAAAGAAAACCCATTGTACTGTAGGTCTTCTTTTGAAAGGTTAGCTATTCAATTCAATTCAATTTTATTTATACAGAGCCAAATCACAACAACAGTCACCTCAAGGTGCTTTATATTGTAAAGTAGACCGTAAAATAGTACATACAGAGAAAGACCCAACAATCATATGGAACCCCATGAGCAAGCACTTTGGCAACAATGGCAAGGAAAAACTCCCTTTCTATATCAGATTTGTATATTAGCTACTGTGCTGTGATTCTTATTGCAGGTTAAGGGGCATTTTCTTTTTAAATTTCATAGTGTGATATAAGTGCATACACATGTGCTAACACCTATGGTATATACAAATGTATTGCACATAGGATATGTCTGTATATTTCTCATCTTTACCACACATGATGCAGAAACACGCACACAGTACAGCTTTAAAGGGAGATAAGCCCAGTGGGGTTGCCCACTTGGGCTGGAGATAATCAATAACATTCTGTGAACTCTAAACTTTCCAAAGCATTGAGGAAAAAAAACTTTTTGTTTATGACTAGAAAACCATGGAATATATCTGACAGTTTGTCAGCTTTTACAGCCTAAGCTTCACTTTAGAACCACAAGCAACACAAACAGATCAAAGTCAAGAAATGGAATCAATGAGTCAGCAAAGCGTGTAACAATAGTTAGGAAGTCTATCTATCTCCAAAACATCATGAAGGAAAGCTATATGAAGGAGGATGATGTGCAGCACATACATGCAAAGATATGCGCGCACACACACACACTATGTTTATCACACACAAGTATCAAAAACAGACTCAGCAGCAACCCATATCACAAATTATGTCAACACTTCTGCTGGTATTTATCAAACTGCACTAACTCACTTAATTAGACTTTGTACCCACCCGCAACTGTGGCACAAGAGTCAGGCTCTGTAGGACTTCATGCACACACTGATTTTTCATTGTATCTCATAATTATGCCTACAGCAATAGTGGAAATGCTTTTGATGGTGTTTTTTTTATTTCTAAGTAACTGTGTGATTATTTTATTTTCGTCCTGTACGTTAAACTGAAGTGTCCTGAAGTGAGTGCAATCACAAAGTAATCTTGCTCATGTACTAATGGAATATGTATCATATGTATTTTTTAAGCACCTTAACCTCAGTTTTTAATGGAAGGGAAAAGTGCAATATATTCTGGTCAATGGGAGGGGTTGTGCCAATCAACAGTAGTCTCGTGCTTGACATTGCTCAGTAGCATTCAAACATAATGAAGAAGTTCCAAAGTGCCTTTAGATTTCTGGATAACAGCACAACAAGATTGCAGAGTGGCTACTCCATGATAATAAAGACAAGCAGCTGCTAAGAGGCAACTGATGGCAATCTTGATATCTGAAGACATGCAATCACAAAGCACACTTCTTTACAGCTCTGAATCGTTCAGGTCCTGATTTATAGCGTTCATGTGACGAGTTCAAAACAGTAATGTGCGTACAACTGAGAAAATCAAGCCATTTACACTCGACAAACAAACACATGAAACTGCCATGATCGCTGTACAAAAAGGGTAATTATTCTTTTTTTTCCATATAAAGAATGCGTCAAATGGCAGCGAAACTTTTCCCACATAGCGATCAATACAGAGGATTATTAATCTCCTCTTCTCTGTAGAGCCTTTTAAACCAAAAGCCATAATTCGTGAAAAAGAGTGAAAATATAGATGAGTGCAGCCTGTAAAAAGTCAGCTACTTCCCAAAGGATTTGGTAAAGACCAAAAACATGACTAAAAGAGAGTCGTGGCTGTACTTACATTCCCCGCTGCTAATTAATGATCAAATTAAAACTGCTGGCATGCCCACAGTTAGCATACTAGCTAGGATGACAGCTAGGATATGCAAAGATTTAACATTTATTAACTATAACAGAAAAAATTTGCAGTTGTCATCATAGCTTAAACTTTCACTCGCTACAGCTTATTTGTGTTTAATAGGGCAGCATTTGCGATTGGAAAATTGCGGCCTTTCATATCGTGACTTTGATTAATTGTTCAGCCCTAATAACAATGCTCCAGTGGAAGCAGATACATGTGAAGTATATGTTCTATACAGCCATGCCATGATACTTTAATCATCAGCATAACAGTATGTTGAGGGCTGAAGATTGTAAATGCGTGCCGTCTCCGTGAGAGATGTGGGCTTGCTGCTTCTGTGGGTACCCTTGTCGAAATAATGAACCTGCTGAGCTGGCCAGAGGTATAGGAGGCCATGTGGACTGGAGCAAAACAGAGCAGAGAGACTTCCCTGGATCACTGGGCCTGTGATTTCCCTGTGGGGGGTCTTGCTGTGGCAGGACTACAGCTCTAACAACCTCGGCCTTGGTCTCCCCTGCCTTGCTCTGGCTTGGCATCGAGGAAGCACCTGACACCAAAGGGCTTCGTGTATTTGTCACATCACCGATACGGATGCAATAATAGCTACACATTCTGCTTTCAGTCAGCTTCAGCGCATCAATTAAAATGATAATGTGGAAGTTGCTTTCTCTGTCTTTACATGTGGGCGCTTTTGTCTGTACTGTAACCATCTCAAATTAGGCTGTGTTAAGAACTGTACAGTACATAAAAGTACTTATAGTTTGACATTTTCATGCGGGGGTCTATGCATGTTTCGCTTGTGTGATGACTTACTTTTATCAATCTTTTCAAACATAGTTGGGGGAGGGGGGACAGAATAGATATAGTAACTCTATTTATCAAGAAGAAAACAAAAACAGTCCCTTGGTGTCACTGATTTCACTTTGCTCTTCATAGCAACATCCCCTATAAACTGGCGCATGTACTATAATGAATTTCAATGCCTTAATTTTTTGCTGTTTCTCATCTTCCTGTGGGTACGTCTCTTCTCACACAAATGCTTTTCTAATTGCCTCTCTCTGTTTTTATTCTTTGTATCGGTGCAATATCAGCTTCCTTCCAGCTATAAACACATCCATGCGCTATAGATGCTTTCCATTGTTTTAGTATTGTTGAATTGTGGGTTCAAAGCCTAAGTGGTTCACAGGAGTGTAGGACTATTGTTAGAATGAAGGTATGAATGTGTGAGAGGACTCTGTGTGTTGGTGGATCAAAGAGGTAACGAGCCATTACTGTCAAGTTGTTATATAAGTGAAGAGTGCTTTTTCATAGAAAGTGATTGAGTGTCGTAATGGAGCGGCATGCAGTTTTGTTTAGGTTTCTGACACAGACAGAGCCATTTTGTGTAGCATCCCAGCAAACTCCATGGTGACAGCAATAGAAATGGTCACTGTTCAGCTGCAAAATAATGAAGGGTGATAATGAGCAATGAGGCCAGAGGTGGCCAAAATATTGGTTACCAAATTGCTATGGAAATAAAAAGCAGATGCATGTTGCTTTTATATTTTTTTTAATACTTCTAACTTTTTGTAGTTACAAAATGGTTGTAAACAGAGTCATAATATGTTCAGTTAATTTTTTTTAATTGAAGAAAAAAACATTTATGTATGTATTTCAATGTAGAATGTTGGTGGTTCAGTCCCTGAAGAACCAGAATCCAGTCCAATCTGAACCCCGAGCTGATCGTGATGTGTTCATCGGACTGTGAATGTGTGTCCGAATGCTGGATAGGAAGTACTTATGTAGATGAGAAGTGTTGTATAAAGTCATTTAAGTGCTTAAGTACTCAAATGGCACTATATAAGATCTAGTACCATATTTGGAGATTTCAAAATCCAATACATAGGCTGTATTTTTTTTAAAAATATTGGTTATGTTTATTAAGTTCTTACAATAACGACATAAAGATCATCTTTCTTTGTTGTCACAACAAGTCGTATATCACTCATGTCTTATAGTCTGCTAGCATTAGCTAGTTGTTATTTTTGCGGTGTTGCAAACAGAGAAGTTGCAGAGCGCTTTCTGATGGATAACTGTGTAATTCATTTTCAATTTTCCACTGTTGTAAATGCCAGTACCAATATACTGACAAATAGATAATACACAAATACAACCCTATGGTTAAATTGTAATTTGGCTAGTTCATGGTAGGATTAAGATTATGAGTCTGTCTCATGATTGTGTTTAATGTTCTCATGTTTCCTACTCTTTTTATAAGTATTTCTGTCATCTTTCGTTCTAATACGACGTTTTTGTAAACAAACTGCTTGTTGGTAAAAAGTCCAGGAAGGGCATCTAGGCAATATTCAAAAAGGACGTAAAACAGGTCACATCTGGAACGCCTGCACAATTTTTCAAACAAGACTACAGATCCACAATGTTGGTGAGCTAGTGGAATAGAAATGTATGCTGGGATGCGTAGCTCTATGAAGATAGGCCTTTGCTCATCTGAAGGTTAAACATGGGAACTGCTTTTCCGTGTGCTTTTCATCCCTTATTTGTATTTACTCTCTGACCCTTATGCCTCTCTATGTTTTTTTTCTCACTTTCTCAGTGTATATATTTCTTATTCACATGAATGTGCAGACTATTTCAGATCTCTAGTGCTGCAAGCTGGCCAACAAGGCCTTCAGAGAAAAAAGAGCCATTATCCAGGAAGGACAGGAACACAAATGAAAACAGAATTTGATGAAGAAGAATGAAAACAAGACCTAGAGTAAAGAAACAGAAGAGTAACCCAAAGTGGAGTAAAAATGACACAGGAGGGTTGGAGCGAATGAATCATAGACAGTCCCAGATCAGTGTTGCGCAGACAGCGGGCTAGCTGGGGGCACATGTACCTTTGCAAGATGACGCAGATATATTCCAGCTGCTCAAAATCCCACGTACCATCAACAAAGGGTTGTTATCAGATATACCACACATTGCTTTTGGGGAGGGAACGCAGTCTTTTTCCACACAGTCAACTCTTGGATCAGTTACAAGGCTCATTGCAGATGCCCCAAAGCATCACCAAGGGCTCACTCGCATCCAGGAAAACAGCTGTAATAGGGAATAACTGTACCTAATTGATTCATGGTTCTGGTGATTATGTTGATTTTGTGCACTACATACGCTTTGGGTCAAGTGTGTATGCCCGAAGGTGCACGTGACTCAGTGCACTTGCATGTCCTTAAATGTGTGTGGGCAAACACAACGTGTGTACATGGTGATGATGCTGGTGGCCTGTTGTATGTTTTTGAACAGTTGTGAGAAAAAGTAAATGCGAGCATTAAGAAAGAGGCCAAGGTTACTCTCTACCAGCCAGAGCACATATTGACAGGCCTGTCAACAAGCTGACCTGATGGATAGGGTTTTACAGTAGAAGAGCTAAGAGTCCAGGAAAGACTTAGGGGGAGAGGAAAGCAGGCAGGGAAGGACATGAAAAGTACATCTGTTGGGCCTTTGCTGGTCCTGCAGCATATGTTCCAAAAAAAGTCATGAAAATTAAAAAAGGAACACTTTAAAGGAAAGAAAATGTTTTATTTTATTCCAAGAGACTATAATGTCACTAATATGCAGCTGATCATTCACCTCCCTGCTAATTCAGCATTAAAAATGCATTGGAAATCACCTGTGAGAGGCAGATGAGAGGTGTGTGGAGATGGGCTAGATGTGAAACGAGCAGTGGGGTGAGGGATGAGAGCGATGCAGCGTGTGCATGTATTACAGAGTTCAGTCATCGCAGAGGACAACTAGCCGGGCTAGTTTCCCTGACAGATTGGACCCTATCTTTATATCTGCAGTGAGAAGTGTCCAATTTCCTCCTGGCGATTTCAATGTAAGAGTTAAAGAGCTCTGTTCATGTCACGCTAGCGTCTTGATAAAATAGAGATGTGAGATTAGGACCCTTCTTTTAAGCGAACATACATCGCTCCACAACACCACATAATGGGCTTTTTTTTGTCTTGATGTTCCCTCATCATTAATCAACGATTAAATATCATCACACATGGAAGCACACAAAAAAAGTCACCTACGCATTTTTCCTTTCCGATGCATCAAGCTAAAAATGCAGCCTGAACAGTGAATTAATTGAGCAAATTCATTTGAAAATCTAGTAAATAATTTATGATATACAGGGAAGTTTAATCAAGAAATCAATCTATTGGCCACTGGACCTGGAGCAGAAAAAGCATAGGAGAGCAGGGGGTAAGAGGATGATAATGCAGTCTTAACATAAACTGAGCTGAATATGGAGAATGCCTCGGAGCAAGCCACAGCTGATTTTTAAAATAGTAATGCTAAAGAGTGTCATCTGTTCCTGTGCTTGTATACTGGGGGCCTCTTTTTACTGCCAGAGCACATGTGATCGAGATACTTTGCTCTCTCTCGTGCGGCCATCTCTCCAAAATCACATTATTGGTTCTCCTCTGAGCCAAGTAAAGGCAATTCCACAGCAAACCGGCTTCATATATTTACCTGCTGATGACTTGCTTAAGCTAACGGAGGAAACATAATAGCGTCATTATGGGCCATGCGCCATCAGATGTCTCAAGGTTAATAGCAGCATTAATTGACAACAAGGATGGAGGCTGAGAAAACCTTGTTCTAATTAGGTAGTATTCTTGACTTATGAATTGGCTTGGAAATGTAATTCCTTATCCATTCAGTTAAATGTGTCAGAAAAAACACACTCAGTGGATGGTTAATAGCCACCGACTTTTTTTTTTTTTTAGTTTCAGGGACTGGCTTTTACAAGATAATAAGAAATGAGAATTAATTAGATCCTGCACCAAACCAAGCCCAATCCCTTCCTTTAAAATGTATGTCACATTTTCTGCAAGGATGGCACTGACCGCAAGCAGTAAAGCATCTTTGGTATCACTCATTAATAGTAGAAGAGTTCCCGCTGACTATATTTTAAGTCAGTTATGTTTTTACGTTTGTGATTAGTAGGATATGAAGAAAACACCAAGAGAGAGGTTAGGTGAGTGATATAAGGATGCTGGAAAGGTATTGGAAGTGAGAACAGTTTTAGGAGAGAAATAAAATAAATAAATAAATAAAATAGATTTGATCCATGAAATCTATCCAGGACTAAACAGACACAGAGGGAGGCAAGGGGGTATGCAGAAATGTATTTATTGCAGCTATCCAATTAAACAGTTATGACAAACTCATGGCTAATGTATTAACAGACTTATCCACTAACATCCATTATTTATTCATCATCAAAA
Source organism: Pelmatolapia mariae (assembly GCF_036321145.2). NCBI lineage: Eukaryota > Metazoa > Chordata > Actinopteri > Cichliformes > Cichlidae > Pelmatolapia > Pelmatolapia mariae. Next base: position 17,637,866 of record NC_086233.1, on the reverse strand, counting down.
ATTCAATCTGGCAGACTGTGTGCCATTATTCAGATGTGCTGGGGGAAAGTGGCACATTTGAATAAATGAGGATTGTAGGCCTCACTCCCATGGCTTGTTGTTATTCCAAAACCCTCCTTTTAAGTGATTCAAACATTAAATCTGTCAAAAAAAATGTAGGAGAATGATTGTTGTTGCGGGTTTTTAAAAAAATCCCTCCCTAGCCCACATAGCTGGATTTACTATATCTTTGGGAAGAAACATATTATTGTTCTCAGCCCATTTTTTAAAAAAAATCACACAGACACAGAGCTGCTGAAAGGGGCTTTGTCATACATCATCTACCTTGCATTTTTTTAATCACCAAAAAGGAAACCATTATGCCTTATGTCAACTTACATCTCATTTCAGAGCAGTTTTTGAGCCCCTCATATGGCTTCACTAGACAAGAGCATAATTATTATATGTGGTTTGTCTTGTTTCCTTTGGTGAAATTCTGCACGTCTCTGCAATACCATAGCCTGAATGTGATTGGATATGGAAATGTTGAGTACTGCAGACCACTCGTTCTGCTGATGCTGTGGAATTTGGCATCAGCAGAACGACATATTCCTCAGAGAAACAAACACTCACTCATGCAGACACCTACTGTGCATGAAACCGGACACACAGACTCTTTAGTAATGCAAAACATTACAGGAAAACCAGCTACAGTAAAATGTACACATCTAAAGCTCGGTAGCTAAAGCACCTCATGAGTGGACACAAATATCCAGGAAACAGCAGATAATAGGCATAGCATTCTACAATATTCCTAATACTCTATATCACATTTAATAAATTTTGTCATGGAGTCTGTAGTCCGTAATAAGCTTCTAATGTTAATGCTTAGCATGGACCAGCAAGTTCATCTTGGACTGACTCACTTTGGTTGATCTGGCTTCGCTGAGCGTAGCATTAGGTGCTCTGAATAACTAATATCACAGAGCAGGCTCTGTTAGATTTAGATCTACCTATTCAGCAAAAACCATTTTCATGTGAAAGAGGCAGAAGTACATAATTGCAAACTCCATTATGATAATTATGAACAAAGCACCGGGAAAATGGTGTTATAGTTACACACAAATTATGATTTGACATTTAAAATCTGATCTGCAAATATTTCCGATGGTCTTCCTGTCAGTCCTGTGGGAATGATGACTGTAATTTAATCAGTAGTGAGCTGCTGGTCTGATCCTCTGAAGTTAACCTGGTCCAGAACGGCGCTGAGATGACCTTGGTGATCCAACCTGGTTAAAGTGAGCCATTTGTGTGGCAAAGGTAAACACGAGTTAAGCTGATAGTTTGCTGATAATCTTCTCTGTGTGTAAAGTTTACCATGTTACCTTTACCTTTACCTTTACCTTGGTAACACAGTAGTAAAGGAAAGTACCACTTTTATGAGCTTCCATGAGCAAATGTCTGCAGACTGACTCTGCAGATATTTGCTCATAACCTTGGTCATATGGGATGAACTGTTGAGATCTCACCATAAATGTTACAGTTTGTCTTTGAGAAACCATGACTTCATAAAAATTAAATTAATTAAACTCTATGATGCATAAAAACAACCAGCTGGGCAGAGGTTTTGTATTTTCTTGTTGTGTGAAAGGCGAGCAGTGTTCTTTACTGGCATTTTGTCTGACTTGGTTCTCACAGTGTGTATTGACGTAGACTTGATAGCCACCTGTAGAATAATTGCAATCTAATACAACATCCATACAGGAAATAGTATAAATAGTTTTCAGGCTTTTAATGTTAGTGTTTTGTTTAAATTGTGCCAGAGGGGATTTTATTATTCTCCGCTGAAACTGATGTCTTAGTTTTGTTATTCTGCTGGAGTGCTTGTTATTTTATTCAAGGACTTAGAAGATGTATGGCCCAAACACTGCAGCATTCAGTCCCTGACTATCAAACAGTTCAAAACAGAATCTTAAGACGATCTTTGCATTCTCTCTGAGCATTATCTGTCCTCTATATCCCTCTATCCTTGTGTTTTTAGTATTATTTAATTTCATTCATCTATTTTTGTGTTTCATGGATGGCATGTAAAAGCACAATTTAAAATCTATACACTTTTATAAGTTTCTTTTTACTTTCATCTTGACCTTGCTTTACTAATCTTAAATTGACATTTTCCAGACAAGCTGTCAGATTATCAGGTACAAGTGCTTCCAGTCTAGGTTTGTATGATATTGTAAAAGCCTTTAGAAAGTCTGTCAGCACAACACAGTGTCTCAGCCATTTGTCTGCCACCTTTATTTAAAGTTTCCTTACAGAATCACTAATGAATTAAGTTTACATGCGATGGAACTGGACTGGATCTGTGACAGCCCTCTGTCTTGGTCAGGGCCTGATGTGTTACGGCTGTTTGTTCATTTGTGTTGTCTGGTAGGCAGAGTTAATCAGTACAACAGGGAGCACTTGGCCAGTCTTCCCAGAGCATTTAAGAGCTTGGTGTCTCATCTTTTGCTCCATCTCTCCATTCACCCAACACCATATTATTTGTTTTGTGGGCTTTGGCCTGGTTGTTTAAGGTTATCACAACATCCAAAGCCATGTATATTTAATATTCAATCACCCATCCAACTAGTGTTACAATGAAAACCCTGATTAGCACACCTCATGAAGCACGATGTTTGTCTACTTTATTTGGTTAATAAAAAGGTAAATTTTGGTTTAAGTCATTTCTCTCCTATTATTTGTCATGGCCCTTGACTAACTGTGACAAATTTAGGGGCTTGTCCAGGATTTGAACCTGGGACCTCTTTTAAATTTGATGGGTGAATATAAATTATGCAATGTGTCTGAACTGGTGGCATCATGTTATTTGTTTGGCTGGCTTTTGGCCTGGTTGCTTTAGGTTTTACACTAAACAACACATACTTAACATTCATCCGCCAACATTTTTGGAGAGGCTCCAGGTTCAAATCCCAGATGAGCCCCCAAATTTGTCACAGTACAACTAAAGGGCCATGACAAATAATGGAAAAGACACTACTTGAACCAGAATTTAACAATGTTTTAACCAAATTGAATAGAAAACTGTAGTACTCCATGAGGTGTGCTGATGTGTTTTATCAGTTGATAAAATGAAATGAAAGCCAAAGCAAACAAATACCATGGAGTTGGGTGAATGGAGAGAAGGAGCAGCAGCTGAGACACCCAGCTCTTAAATGCTCCAGGGAAGCCGGCTAAACTTTTCTGTCACATATCTAACAGAAAAGTTTGAAGTCTGGTGTTTTTGTAAATGATGTAGGGTTTGGAGAAAAAGCAGCGAAAAGTAAAGAATAAAACTGAGAGTCTATTTCTTTTTTTGACAACCCTTAATTTGCGACTAGACTGTAGCATAATTGTCATATAATCACAGACAAGTCTTGAAAATTGTTCTTTAGCTAACAGTGTCTTTCTTTAATTCCCACCATACTTTGAACTTATTTTCTCTCTCGCACAGCCTCTCTCACTTGGGGAATGAAATCTGGCAGCCTCCTCACAGGCTCCTATAATGTGCTAACATAAGAAATCAATCAGACTCACACTATTTCTACAGCCACTCAGCTCACATTGATTTATTGCATGTGTTGAAGATGCAGAGAGAAACTCTTTAGCACTATGGGGCAGGGTGGTCAAGAGGAATGGATGTAGGAGAGGAGGATGAAGGAATGACAAGTTTAGGAGAAGAGATGGTGGGGGGGATTTGGGGTCACTAACCTTTGTTCTGACAGACTGACTTTTAACTCCAGGGTTAAGGCACTGCCAGTCATCAGCTGAAGAGAAAGTGATGATTGTGTATTTTCTATTTTAGGTGGCTGTGGTGTTATTGCTGTGGGGATTTCTGTTACGTGGGGTATAGCAGTTGCTGTCAGCTTGTAGTGAGATGTGTCAGGGGTCACAAAGCTGCAGTGGCTTAGATATCTTCCATATATTATCAATAAACGAACCTGAGAAACTTATAGAACAATGTTCCACACTGACTTCCCTCTCTAATGGAAGAATTCTGTTATTGCCCTAATAGTATTTGTTTCTAATCCACTTAACAATTTAACTTGATTCAAGTCTTGGCATCGAGTGTGTGCCATTGATGCATGAGCATCACTGGGAAAATGTGATAAAAAATGACTCCTATCTTTGAAACGAAATTATTACTGTATTAAAATCATAATCTTTACCTAATATACTTTGCAATGGCTTTTTGACTGTTGTTACTGATCTGAGGAAAATTCAGTTTTGACATTTTTAAGCTGAAAACAAATTATTTTGCCATTACTAAAAAAATTATGACTCATGCAGGTGAAGGGGAGGGAATACCTCACCAGTAAGTTATATACACCTCCCGAGTGAAAGGCTTGTTTATCTGTTTTGTGAAAGATGACTGTCTTAGGGAGAGACAGAGTAAGTAAGAGCTTAACAGCAGCTTGGTATATTTATATCATGAGCATACACTTAGAGACACCAAAGGGAGTTGATGGAGATGACGAGTGAAGTGGATTACTGAGATAGGATGGCACTATGGGGAGAATGAAATCGTATGTTTATATTAGGCTTTCATGAAACACATAAGCAGGAAAACACACGTCATTTGTGGCCATATGCAGCTCCGCTGAGTGGCTGTGGGCGTCTCTCTGCTGGGGCTGCGAGGCCGATGGAAAGGGTTAAAGAGAAGATTAAAGTGATAATGTACATCTCTAATCCGCAGCACATTAGGAGGGCAAAGAGGCAAAAACTGCCTCTGACCACGGAGCCTAACATAAAGAGCATGCATCAGTCGCCATCAGGGTCAGCTGTCACCATGGTAACAGATTATTCTGAATAATTATGTGCCATATGCGCCTTGTCACAATTAGAAGTTGGCTGTGAGCCGGGCCATGGGTCAAATGGTGATCAGAGTATTGGGGGTGGTGGCAAACACATCCCTCTACAGTGTTTATTAAAATAAAGTTCAGCTTGCTGTTCACATCTGTCACAAGCCTCACAACCCACTCTCTGCTTCAGAGCAGATTTTCTTAGAGATCCGATGCTACTAGCTACAACACTTTGTTGCTGTGGCTTACTCGAAATGTCACTGCATGCTGCGTGTATTGAGCTTTCAATAGTTTTTTTTCCCCTTTTATAATAGATCTTCCAAAATGAATATCTGGAAATGAATAAAAATGGATTTATGATTTCAATCAGACTACTAAGCTTCTCGAATCGACTTTTTAGCGGAGTAGCGAGGAAAGGAAATGACTGTGTGAAGACAGTGCTCAAATGTAAGCTGACAGAGGCTCAAGTAAAAAAAAGAAAAATAAAAAAAAACTTGTGTGGTGTGTTCTCCCTCCATTAGGAGTCCAGACATTTTAACTCATCACTGCAGTTCTCCCACCGGGCTTATACAGAGAATGCCTCTGTTCCCATAAGCCATGTTCACACTAGTGCAGTGGGAAAAGCAGCAACAAGGTGCAAAGTGGTTTATCCATTATAGTGAATCATTTATTTTGACACTTCAGCCCATGTGTGAAAAGTCATTTAGAGTGAGATACTGTGCTTCCCTGTAAAGCATAAATGCCCAAATCACAATTAATTAAAATAGAAAAGCTAGTCATCCAAATACCATGAAGTAATGCAGCTGAGTTCCTTCTTGGTAACTTAGAGCGTCTTACGTTTGGCTCATTTCCCTAGCAAACATGTGCCATCTAAAACTTAACTTTCTCAAGTGACCCGCGACGATCTCTATTCACATCGAGTTTCTACATCTGATTGTGAATTTGGCACTAAACAGGAATCTCCAGGGAAGTGCAAAATGTGACAGCGGCTTAATCAGTCTTAAAACGCTCGCAACACCTCAGGCTTATTACTGCAAGCTGTCATATTGCATGAGTTGCACAATGATACTGCTTTTCTCTGATCAAATTTGTCACATCATGTCAGGCTGGATCATAAGGTGCAGGCGCAGTCGACACATTTAGGAAAGAGCCTAGATGTGTTCAGACAAGTCACTTACATTTAAACACCAATTTAGCCTCGTGCACCACTTATATCTGTAGTCTATTAGATTGTCACCCATCACTATTAGGAGGTACTTGAAAGCCCTCTGGCATTCTGGGAAAATAATTACATTCTTTCTGCATCATAATTACTGCCTTGAAAGTGGCTCTTTCAAACACTAACAAAGCAGGCTCTTACTCTTTCTCCGTCTCCCCATTTCTCTCCCCCCCAAGGTCTGCCTTTCTCGTCTGTCTGTTTTCTCCCCAGACACTAATGAAGCAGTTTAATCTCGTAACTCCAGAGAAATTGTCAGCAGAGAACTCCATTAATTAAGTTCTTGTGTGTATTCCTTTTAAAGTTTCCTTATTTTGAGAATGGGTCAAATCTATAGGTTTGCCACCTTACTGTTGTTTTGAAATTGGAGAATTGGCATGCTGTAAGGACTGCATCGTCTTGTTTAATTAGTCAAAATTAAACTAAGTTAAGTTTTTTAATTTGATCCATTTGATTTCCAGTTGCCAGTCTTAACTCAAGTCATGTGTAATCTAGAAACTCATATTAAGATTTGTTTTTGGTAGCTAACAGTAAGCTAGTAGCAATAGGATACCATATGGTTATTTTCCTGTCACTTCTGAACCTTCACTACCCCTTGCAAGAAGTTGGTATGAAAAACCTGCCAGATATGAGGTGAGTTTGAGTTATTATATAGTTCTAGTTCAGTAAATACAGTGAAAAGCTTGTCTGCTACTTCCTGAGCATGACTGATGTCTAGCACTAGCTAACCACACTCAATTGGTCTGTTTATGCAGTCACTCTACATTTATTTAGTCCTTGCCGTATTCTGACTGTTCATTTGGAGTACTTTTTTTGACACAGCCCTAGTTCATTCACAGGAAAAGTGACAGTTGTGTGACAGTTCCTATTACAAACAGCCAGAGAGCAAGTGTGCTTCTGCTCTCATATTTGTCTGCTTCTCAGTCCCAAAGATTCAGGCTGGTGACTTTTGATCCAAGTTTTCAGAGTAATGTAAAAGGAAAAAAAGTGCTCTATTTCAAATGGTGTGGCCTGCATTTCGTTTTTTCCCCCTCATCACTTTTTTTTTCTTATTTGAGCATTAGTAGCCCAAGTAAAGTAAAGTATGCTAGGTTGCAATTCGGATTGCATTAACTGGCTTCAGTAACTGTTAATGCAACAGCTTTTGAAAATAGGCTACAGGATTTCCTGCTGCCATCTGAAATGACAAAAAAATTGTTGTATGCAGTGTTGTTCCCGGATTCAAGTGCAAATAGTTATTTCAAACCATACTGAACAAATGGGATGCTTGGATATATCTAACAGGACTTTTGCAACAAAAACGAATCAAATTCACCACGAGGGAAAATGTCTTACCACAAATCAGAACACTAATTTAGTAAGATTGTTAATATACATGAACATAAATATGTTATATGGTTAAGAAATATATTAAAACATACCACTAAAAATGTTAAGGGAACATGTGAACAACATTAACTTATTTTAAATGCAATATTTAAAGATTTGCTGATTTTGGTTTCCACTGGTTCTTGTTATGACTTTTGGTTTTCAACAAATTATATGTCAGTAAAGATTTTTTAGTTTGATTATTTAATTCATCACAATTTGATATGTGTTTTAAGCAATCCCTTAATTTTTGAGCAGTATATATTCCATACCAAGCCTGGGCAAGCCATCAGGGTTTTACTTTATTTCCCATTTTTCACTAAGGTGGGTACTACTGCTTTCCTCGTGGAGTGGAAAATAGTGCTTGCAGCGCTTTTATTTTTGCTGCAGCACTGTTTTATGCATAATGCCATTGCTTTGCTTTGTTTTGACTCATTGCTAGGGTATTGCTTTACCATGCAAAGTTGTATGTGTTTGCTCGTAAGACTATTCCTTTTCCATTTGTTTGCCCTTTGATAGCTTCAAATCTAAAAATATGCCCTTACTGAGGCTGAAACTGTGTCATTCTCAATAAGTTATACAATAACACAAACATTTTTCTGTGACCGATACTACACCTTATAAAGGCAGCGATCAAACCCCCGCACTCTACATGAAGAGGCCCCTTAACGATGCATGCATATCCCCATTCTGCAGTACGTGCACCACTTATTGCCCATAGCTTCTGAAGGGTTATTGTGCACCGAAATTTAGAATGTTTCCATTACAGTAAAGGCCCTATTGACAAAATTGCTTTGGTATTTATGAGTAGTGCCAGCAGCAGTACTACTGTGTTTGCTTTCTGGGAAGCTTTGTAAAGGCTAACAAGACCGAAGCCAGTAATAATCTTTTCACATTCACTTTTGAGGAGGGAAAATCAGATTTAGGACTCCAGGAAATTGACCTTAATGAACAGGTGTGTTCATACATACATGATCATAGTCGAACACATACACATATTCTTTTCTAACGCAGAACATCGAAGAAGTTTGGTTATTTGTTGTTGAGAATGTCACTTCCAAAGAAAACGTGAAAAGGTACAAATGTCAGGGAGACAATTAAACTTAATGGGTATATCTTTAACAACAAATCTGTTCTTTAGATCTTTAATAAAAAGATATTATAGCAACATATCAGAAAGTACCTTCTGTAGTCTTACAGTTATTTATGTTGGCATGATAAATAATAAGAGTTACTGTCTACACTTGTGCTGGCAGTTAAAAGGCATTTCATACTAAAACCTAACATCAGTATTACAAGATGTTTAAGAAATACACTGTTATCCACTGTTAAGGACTGAAAGTGAGGTCAAGGACTCACAGAAAAAATATTGCTTTGCACTGACCTTAATAATGCCCTGCGCTGTGCTTAGTCTTTCTCAGTGCAAAAAGCATAGAAATGTAAGTCATTGCACTTGATTGGTTAACATAACATCCTATTCTTAAGTAATATATCATTATAAAACCTTGATAGAGTTATTAAAGAGCAATTTGGTTTCCATACACTAGCATTAGCCATGTTTTTACAGTTCTTCTGCACTTTAATGAAAAGAGTTTCTATTTTACCTTTTAGCACAGTTTTCATATATCAAACTAAGTTGCAAAAAAGCAATAGCAGACGTGATTAGCTATAGAGTGGTGAGCATTTACTTCAATGTGTACAGTCTAGCTTTTTTTTCTGTGATTTTCCAATGATTCAAAATCAGAATAGAAATTCCTAATACGTAGAGCACAGATTATAAAGTTTTGAGAAAATAGTATAATAATCTTCTCCAACTAAAAACAACAAAAATGATTATGCTACAGACTGCTAAATATAATAAGAGATTAGTTTATTTGCTGTGTCTTTATGGTAGGCCACAATGATTTGAAAGGGGCCGCTCTCTGTAAAGCTCATGATTGATGAAAATGGTGCACTTTTTTTGGATTCCCTAGCTAATGACTCGCAAAAATATTATATTACCCTTTATGAGCAGTTTATATGTATATATGCATATATTTTCTTAATGCTGCTGGTTGTTGATGCTGTATTCCTACTTAGTCGGAGACAGAACACAGGGTCAGACACATTTGGCATATGTGTTTGGCTGAAGAGCCAATGGTGTGAAGCTACCATCTGTGGGATTATGACTGAATGCCTCTAAGACAAATCCTGGCTAGAAATCACAATATTAGAGCAACGTAGAACTTTGGTTGGTCCCAGACAGTCACTCCAGACTGATTAAAAAAAAAATCCACAGGTAAAAATAAACGTAAAAAGTCATAATAAAATGCATAATATAGTACCAAGGCCTAAGGAATAGTTTTTATGATAATGTTTAAAATGTTTTATATGGTCAGAGTAGTATATATAAAATATACAGTATAAGTATTTATGTCTCCGTTGGGCTAAAGCAAATATGTGAATTGTGCTATATTGCTTTGTTTAACATACAATATCCGTATGTGAATGTTAATGGCTTATTTGAGGATCTGTGACCTTGTGTAACTGTGCGTGCTACACAAACTCTAAATTTGGAAAACACAATATGCTGCATCAGCTAAAATGAATGCATGCAAACACTGCGAGAAATGTTCTTCACCTTCAAAATAAGACAGCATGCAGAGAAAGAAGAGGAAGGAGAGGCCAGCAGGAGAGCAGGGGGATGAGTTCAATCCTAAGAGACAAATCACCCGCTCTACCCTCCACTGCCTGTCCTTGGAGCTCACACTGCAATTGGCCACACAGAGACTGACTCTGTCACCAACTGTCCCTGAGACGCACACACTGGAATGCAAAAACATATCACTGCAGCCACGATTATAAAGCACGCAATCACCGTAAGGTCAGAATGGCTTCTTTGTAAGCATGAAGTGAAACAGCAAGATTGAAAAAGGGCTTTCAGTTTCAAAAGGCATATATTGTTACCTCTTCTCTCACAGGTTATGTGAGACTAACCAAATGGAGACAAAATATGAACGTTTAGTAAATATTCTACATGTACTTTATGTCTTATAAGACCTATATGTCCTATGCTGTTGTTTAGTGATAAAAAAAAAAAGCGTTGCTTGCGATTGTTAAACACATAAAGCATATCAGTATGAGGTAGGGAAATATTACATATTGAATGAGAAATGTGTCAAAGCAGTAAGTTTCAAACGTCTTAAAGAGTTTTTAATAAAAGAAAATGATTTGAAATTTCTTTAAAATTTATGTCTTTACCATATGGGTCTTTTTTGCAGACAGAAAACATCATATTTCACAAGCTCAACCTACAATTTTTGCAATATTATGTTAATTTTCTGTGATTTCCTTACGCTTTTTAAGTTTTCTTAGACTTCTAAGACATTTAAACTCATAATTTTCACTTTTCTCTTTGATTTTTTTGTTCCATGTCACTGACATTCCCTCGTTCTTTAAGTTTTTCATTCCTTTTTCAGAGCAAAAGCCTCGTTTGAACAAACGGGCCTTGCTTTGGTGATATGATGACCAAGAAGACAGTGAATGTGAGATTGGGCTTTACAAATAAACCTGACTTGTCTTGACTTGAAATTAAACTTTAATGTGCAAGACGCAGGTCAGGTAAGGAGGATTTGAGCATGATTGCATAAAACGTCAAAAACATAATGCTCATCCACATATGCACATCAAGAGGGGTGTATTCTATTGGAGGTTATACATGCACCAGCAGCACTTTGTTGACAGCAACAGCATCCTAATTGCACTGTCATGGTCCTAAAGAACAGACTGGCCACCTAGCTGATCCTGCTTCAGCACACACAGACACAAGAGTATCTTTGGTAAAGGCACACCTTCACCATTCAAGAAATTATTGTGGAGTGAAAAGAATAGATTTATAGTGCTATTCCTGTTACCTTCGTCAGGAATAATCAAAATAATTCTCATCAAGGACTCCTCACAGCTGAACTTCACCAGCTTGCTTGTCTTTCTTCGTCCTTTCCACTCCCACTTCAATTTCTCTCTTTGAAATTGCAGGCCACTTAGAGTTGTGATTGCTGTTGCAAGAACAGTTAAGTGCACAAGCACAATCATGCAAGGACAAGAAACACACTTACCTGGGCACGCAAGCACACTCATACCTGGATGCACAAGCACATTCACTGATACCCTTATGAACTTCATGCAGACACACACACGCGCGCGCACACAAATAAGACGCATCATTAAAAAGCAAGATGAATCTCCACCCCACAGTGTTGCTACTTTAATAGCAGCGTGATAAGAAGGCAGACACTTCCTCAAATAGGCAAAAATGAAGAGCTGCGTCTCCTTAATGTATACATTTGCATATATCACTACGTGTAAACCGTACAGGCACTCATAAATAATACATGCATGTTAGGGATACTGGTGTCCTGCTTCATGGTACAGCTACCCTGCAGAATGACTAATGACTGTAGCTCAAATAGCACTACTGGGTCCCCTTACTTGTGTGTGTGTGTGTCCATGCATGTGTGTGTCTGCCCATCTATCTCTCTGTGTATGTCTATGTTTGCGACTGCGTTCGCACAAAGGGGGTATCCTACATCTTGAAAATTTGACCTTGGCAAGGAGATCAGATTTTGATGCTGATGGCGCAAGACAAATGTAGCGTTTGCTCCTTTACTCGTGTTAGAGGATATGTGCATGCATATGTGTGTGTGTGTGTGTGTGTGTGTGTACATGTGTGGCAGTGCACGAGTAAAAGATGTGATGGTTGAGTGCTATCGGGTGGCAAGTGGTCATGTTCACTCTCTCTCTGAGGGGATGCTGTGCTGCAGTGGATATTGGTCTTCTAAGGTCAGGGGGTTAACTCAGCTCTCCATAACAAAACTATAGTTGTGCCATCATAAAACACACAAAACCATTACTTTAAGGACACCAGCACCTAATCAATTTCACCCTGCTAGATATTTGTTAATATGATTACTTCCGTACATCTTCAGTCCTGCATAAATAACAATGGGAAGGACAAAATCCATGAAAGATGAATATTGGGTGGTGGTTTACTGGGAATCAACAGATAGCTTAACATTTGGACCAGTGACTGGGTACAGTAAGTTCTACCCCCATACTGGCACTCTGGCTGACTTCTGTAAGTAGATGATGATAGCAGATCATCTACAGACATGATACAGTGCAGCTTTGGGGTGTCTTTTCTTTTAGTTAAAGTTGGAAGCTTCCTTTCATCTCAGGTAAGCATGTGTAAGACCATTAATCATCATTATTCTGGCAAGGCCGGCCTTAGAACTTGTTGAATTTTAAATGTAAGTCCCTGAATTAATAATTAGACAATGTTTATTTTGTTGGGTAGTGACATTTGAATCCTCAGAGAGAAAAAAAACAAAACAAACCCACAAGAAATAAATGACCGTAAATTTAAAAAAGAAAAGATTTGGATTAACTCCCACTTAAAATAGCCCCAAATTAACTTAATGAGTTCTTTGTTATTTTACATTGCCATATTTTAATGTAAAATACATTCAAAAATGATTCAATGCCCTCATAAACAGGACGCAATTGTGTGAGTAAAACACAGCTGATACAAATGTATATAAAATCAGAAGTGTATCTATTCAGATAAATAATCATTAAGGAAAATAAGCTTCATATAGACTGAATGTATACCAATCAAGTAGATTTGTTTTGATGAGATTCTGTTAAATGTAATGTTTTACATTGTATAATATATTTACATGTAATCAAATTACTTTAAGTCATTATTTTGGGTATTAATATTTCCTTGTGGATTTGGAAAATAACTTGTTGAAATAACTGCATGAATTGTTATTAAGGTAGTAAAATGTTAGATTAAATATATATTTTTTAATATTAATCTGTCTCATTATAGATTTCAAGATGTTTTATAGTTTATCTTCTTAAGATCTGATTTTTAGCTAGAGAACATCACAATTTATTTTGGAGGAATGGCACAAATTTATACATTTAGTCATTATTTTCTCACTAATAAAGTTTCTGTTTGGTTTTGAGTGTTGTTTGGTATAGCAATGTCTACAGAGAATGCACACTTAAGTAGATAATCTCTTATATGAAACACTGCTGAACTATGTAAGGGCTTTCACCCCTACACAATATCCTTCTGCTTTTTATCCTGCTTTATATACCCCCCTTTTCTGCTTTTTTCATTATTCTGTCCCCTCATTTAGCAGTCTGCAAGTCCCATTAAATGATTAGTAAGCCCACAAGTGAATATATGCAAAGCCTCTTCCACTCCATCAGCTTAGTGAGCACTAGGCTTAAACACACCTTGCTAAAGTCCCTGTCACACAGTCTCACGCAAAGGTATTCTGCAAAGCGAACTAATTATCGCAAGAACAACACGTTCGCACAATCCAAATATTCTTAGATAGACTGGGGATACTGGTCTAAAAGATTTATATTCACACACTATCCATGCACTCATGCAAATACATAGGTACGCTGATTGAAAAAGCACACACGTACACATTCAGGCGCGCCCGGGATAAGTCTGAGCCCTCTCTGTCTTTTCGAGACGTGCCTCATCAGATAGGATTCTGCTTGTAAGGTCCAACCAATAAAAAGCCCAAATATTCCATTAAGTGTAAATCCTCTCCGCTGGTGGAGCTTGTGGAGTCAGTTTAGGACTAGACAAACACTGCCAAGCAGTCATGCCCAAGCTGGGACCACTGCCAACAAGAAGCCCCACAGATATTGGTGTGTCACTGTGGGGCACGTGCGTATATGTTTGTGTGCACGGGCAGCATGAAACCCCAATGTGAGCATTAGCAGGCAGGGGAATGAACAAACTAAAGCTCTGATCCATGCTGCTCAGTATAATGGAAAGGCAGAGTCTCAGGAATCTAAGTGGGTTGCAGCTGCAACACATAAGCTTTTGTTCTGTGTGTATGTGTTCACATGTGATGTTTTTATAATTTTTTTTGCCCTTTTGCAACAAAACGGGAGTAGACGTTGTGCCCATGTGTGTTGGTGCACACAAGCATTTACGCATTTTGTATACTCACAACACATTTGCCTGCTTTTTATTACTAAAATGAATTTGTAAGACACACAAATTCATTAGCTTTCTCTCTACTATGTAGCTGACTTGTTAGTGCGTTGGTCATATCACTGTGGAGTCTGTGTTTATTTAGTAAAGCAGCTCTGTAGCTGTCTGTGTACTGCACAGACAGCTGCAATGTTTTAGGCAGAACAGACATAGATTTCTATCACTGACCCTAAGGCTGCTCATTAGAATTCAGCACACCTCTCTCAAATCTCCCGCTTCCCCCATCCACCCACCCTTAACTTTTTTTCTCTCTCTCACTGCCTTCCTTTATTCCTTTCTTGCTGTCTTACACACTGGAAATGAATGCTTAGAGCAAAAAGGTGAGCTATTGGTCAGCCAAGATAACAATGACTATGTGAGTAGCATACGCGGCAAGTCGCAGCTGACAAAACATACACAAAGGCAAGCACCGCTGCACAACTGCATACATGTAACTGCTGTTTGCATGTTTACAACATGCACTTTCACAGCTACTATATTTGAAATATTAACATTAAAAAGCTCAAGGCATCCATCATACCTGCAGGAATCTGAGAGAATTATCAGCAGTCTCCCAACTTTAAGTGGATTTCAAGACTCTTTTAAGTTTTCCTTTTTCAGAAGGCCCACACAGTAACTGTGTGGCTTTGTATAGCTGCCACACTTGCCCCCCATAAGCAGCCATTTCCACATTAGGAAAGCTTAATGTTTAGAGATTTCTCATTTGAGGTCATAAGCCCATTGCTCCAGAGTTAGCCATATTGAGCGTCTTGCTGCCACCAGCTGCAAGTGTAAAATGTGTATTCTGTCATTGGTTGACAAGTGGTTGCCCGAGGTTGCCCATATGGAAAAGATATATATAAATCTTATAAAGTTTGTATCTGTCTTGTGTGAAACTTGTATGAAAAGCATACAAGAGTGAAAACAGATATAAGATCCCTTGAAAAATTATATAAATGAAACTTGTATGTTTTGGATACTTACTAAAACAATATGTGAAAGTAATGAGAAAGTGGCCACTTTCACGAGTAAATCATATAAGCCTTATATGATTCACTATATGGAGTAGGCCACATCTTATGCAAGTCTTTTATAAGTTTTTACTATTTCTTTTCCATATGGGTGTTGACTGACACTAGGTGAAATTGGTTGCAAACTTATCTGCAAACAGTTGCAAACTGCTAGCTAAGCTACTTGAAAAAGTGGGACGCAAGCTGACAAAATAGAAAATTTTTCTTCAGAATAAAAGTTGTGCCTCAGCATTGTAGCCAACATCTTTCAAAAGGCATGACTTTTATTTTGATGGGAAAAGTTCTGTGTCTATTTTGTCTATTTTTGTGTTGCACTTTTCACAGTTTCACTACAACTTTAAAAGTAGCTGCTCAGTGTTTTTCCACGTTTGTTTTGGGGTTTTTTTGTGGACTTTGGATGACTGTGCCAATCTCCGACCAACCAAAGCAATCCCAAAGAGGCTTTTGCCAAGGAATACACATCTTTCTCTAGTGTCAGGGAGTCATTGACTTGTCAGCAGACGTAGGTGACTGGGGCTTTTAGCAGTCGATTTCCCAGCGACTGCCATCAACCTCCAGCAACCACTCACCAGCTGGAGGGGAATACATATTTTTCCCTGATGACCAGTGGTTTTTAGTTGGTTGTAGATGGGTCTCTAGGTTTGTGTGACTGGGGCCTTAATCACTTGGCCTTACCACTTGGCCATGTGTCCAAAAACAGAGCAAGTTAATGGTATGTCGTTAGAAGTCATGTATCTGCAAAACCACAATATCAATTATGAGCGTCACAGCAGTCAGACAAATCAAGTTAGCTTAACAATTAGCACACAAATAGTTCTAAGGCCAAACCAGAGGTAAAAAAGGAGTGTGGGAGGGTGGACATGCCATGTCTGCTGACTAAAACAGTCGGTGGTTCTTTGCCAAACCAAAACTTAACCAAACCCAACTTACTTCACCGCCTGGTTGCTGAAAATTAGTACAGCTTTAAAGTAATCTTACAATACTGCTCATAACAGGTGTAAAGACATATAGTCTTAGTCATATAAATTCACCAATGAAAATCTTGTGACGCCAGGCTTGGATAGAAAACTCATTTTGATATATTAATTGCTAATGTTTGCTGCATCCATTCTTAAGTACTCAGCTGGGATTGGGGATGTGTGCTTTTGTGTTGGGGTTATTGTCCCTAGCTAATTGAGCAATTCCAGTGGGAGAGGAGTAGTGTTTAAGGTCATGGAATAACGTGGTCTCTGGAAGCAGTTAGAAAGCTCACGCTTCCGTAATTACTCTGCTTTTATCTGTGTAGCAGCTAGAACCGCTAGACAAACACACATAAAAGCAGCAGTAAGCACATACTGTATCCTGAAGCATGTTCAGATTTCACACTGCACACATTTACCTGTATGAATAAGTGCTGCTTGCACACAGTGTTTTCCCCGCATGCACTCAATTAAAAGTTACTTTTTGATATTTTCTATTTTACTCAAAGTAGAAGAAACTCTGTCCATGATTTCTGGAAATTGAACCTGTCATAAAAACTGAATTTAATGATATGTTTGAAATGTAAAGGAAACGTTTGAAAAGTCATGCTGAATATTTATACTGACATGGATTGGGTAATGTGGAATGACAGGATGCCACATCACTTGATGGAAATGAAAATGATGAATCTACTGTACAGAAGGCTGAATTCAGACATCCCAAAAATCAAAGTGGAAAAATTATGCAGCAGACTCCATTTTGGCAGACCTGAACAGTCTGAGGTGCAACCTGGCAGCGGTGGACAGCCCAAAAAAAAAAGTCCCAGAGGTGTTCAATTAGATTTAGGTCTGGCGAGTGTGGGGGTACAGTCATTCCTTCAATCTCCAGGAACAGCCTGCACACTCCTACCACGTGAGGCTGAGCATTGTTGGACACCAGGTGGAATCCAGGACCCACTGCACCAGGATGGGGTCTGACAGTGGGTCCAAAGATTTCATCTCGATACCTAATGCCAGTCAGGGTGTCGTTGCCCTGGCTGTGAGAGGTCTGTGCGTCCCTCCATGGTTATTCCTCCCCTGATGATCAGTGACCCACTACCAACCCAGTCATGCTGAATGACGTTACAGGCAGTATAACATTCACCATGGTTATCCAGACTCTTTCAGGTGTGCTGAGGGTGAACCTGCTGTGATCTATGAGAAGCACAGGGTGCAAGTTTTGGCACCAATTGTGGTATTCTATGGCAAATGCCAATCTGGTTTCATTGTGCTCTGCAGTGACCATGTAGCCCATTAGAGGATGTAGGTTCCTCATAAAGTCTGTTTCTGATTGTTTTCTCAGACACATTAACACCAGTGGTCTGTTGGAGGTCATTTTGTAGTTCTGACAGTGATCATCCTGTTCCTCCTTGCAAAAAGGAGTAGATGCTGGTCATGCTGATGGGTTAGGGACCTTCTATGGCTCTGTCCGGCTCTCTTAGAATAACTGCCTGTCTCTTGAAATCCCCTCAATCCCCTCAAGGTCCAATGTGCTAGGACCTTTGCACCCTCTGTACGGTCCAGATTTCAGCTCACGGTACCAGTAGTGACACTGGCCCTAGCCAAACAGTCAGAAGGGATGAGGAGGGAAAAAAGTCAGTGGCCTCCACCTGTAAAACCATTCCTATTGTGGGTGCTCATTGTTACCCCTCTAGTGCACCTGTTTTTAATTTCATTAACACCAAACCTCTGCTGCCAGATCAATATCCTACAAGTTTAATTGACTTGATGCTAAACCCTGATTAAAAAGTATTCCTTTACTGGTTTTCAGGAGTATATATCCAAAGCCTGTGCGTCTATGCATGTATGTGTGTGTTTGTTTGCATGTGCACGCATGCTTGATTGCACATGTGACTTGAACAAACGCCAACACTGGTGGCCCTATCTGTTTGTCCCATGCAGACGTTCTGTGAATGTGTGCCCAGCTCCTCTCAACTCAAACATCGCTGGTCAGATTCAGAAACAGCCAGGGAGACCCCAGCTAAGGTAAGGCCCCGTTATCACAACATGTACGCACATGTATACTTGAGCAATTTGTCTTTTTAACTGGTTGAATTTACACAAATCAAACAAATTATTTTGGCTAGAGTTTGAATTAGATTTCTGCAGAATAATATGTAAGTTGATATGGGGACTAGCAAACACTGAAGTGGATAGAAATGGCTAAATAAAAAGCATCCAAACTGATATAATGTATAATATTATAATGACACAAATTAAATCCCCTTATTTCTTCCTCTATACTACGTGCACTGCTGTATACACTACTATCCACCATCTACTTTTCAGTCAAATCAGGGGCAGACATTGAATAGTTACTTGCTCACCTGTGGAGGAGATTATGTTTCACCGACAATTATTTTTTTAATCACTATCCGCTCTCTCCTTCCTTTAGTAATGGATCGTTGTGTGTAACACATTATATTTTGCCACTGAGAAGCAGCAATTGCACAACCTCAGCTCAAATACCCAGACACACAAGAGGAAGATGGATAAGACCCTGCAGATACTGAACTGAGAGGGGAGGTCATGGCTACACTGGGAAATGGAGCCTGATTGTATGGCAGATTATAATGAAGAAACTGCACTGAATGCTGTTATGAGTCAGATTCAAAATGCCAGTGAATGAAATGAGGGTGGAAATGGTGAACATGACTTCTTTTAAAACCAGTCCGTGCATGCCAGTTTAGCTTCAAAATATTTTTGTACCTTTCTGCGTGTATTAGTTTGGCAGCTCCAACGTGAATGTCTTCTGTGTATACATCGATTTGTGTCAGCATGTGCGTGTTTGTGTTTTGAGAAGAGGGAGAGAGGACGAGAGAGTGAGGATGCTTGGAAGAGTTTTGCTGGTTTCCTGCTTATCTAATGAGCAGGCAAAACCTTTTGTCCAAGAACTGTCTGCCAGTTCTCCTGCGTGGGAGGACATCATTTCCACAGAGAGGAATTCTCTCTGATTCTCTGCCTCTTCTTTCCGATCTATCTATCAGAATTCCCCAGTTGTCCTCTCAAATCCCATGGTGTGGCTTGAGTACAGAAAGGAGAGGACGCGAAAGTCAGCCACTAATTACAGAGTGGTCTCCTGCTGTGAGATCGAGAGTCTCATTTACAAAAAAAACCTAACTGTTAAGAGGCTGCTTGCATCCTGTTCTCACTGTCATTATGCCACTACAAATCTCATCCTGAGGTGGGAGACCGCGTACTCCGATGGGGCATGAAGCAGGTTGCTGTTTCATTTCATTTTTACTGACCATCAAAACACAATGCAAAAGAAAATCTCTGGCTCCAGAAACATTTTGGTTAGTTAATAATGCTAAAAAAAAAAAAAGGTTAAATTAGCCACCTTTGTTTCTAAAGTGGAAAAGATGCCTGGTTAGTTTATTTCTTTTTACACTTGCTCTGTTTTCTATTTCTTTTCTGTTGTCTTATCCCTATGCCATGTTTATTATTGGGAACATTGTTTGCCATAGCACAATAAAAAAATAAAATCATAAAATTATAAGATATACTTAACCGAATAACCACCTTGTTGTTGAGCCAGTGCGTTTCTACAGTTGCACTTGTACACACTAATAACTCCCAAATGACCAAAATATTACCTGTAAACAGAAGAATGAGTGCATTTCCTGTGATTATTCTTCTGTTGAAAAATAAATAAATCCTCATCCTGTACTTGTTTGAGTAAACATCCTATAATGACACATAATTATGTTATAAGTGACCTCGTCTTTTATTGACATTGTAAGTTGTAGGAAAAATTGACATCCAAAGCAGTAGAACTTCCCAGGAGAAAAAAGGCCTTAACAAAAAAAAAGTCAGCAAACCTTTTAATCATTTTTTTGTTTATTTGATTTGATTGAATATGTGTGTGGTGAAGTGTGGTTTGTGGCTCAGCTGCAGGGGTGGGGTGGAGCAGTGGGTTCAGGGGAGGATGACCTACACAGTTCATCTTCATCATCTCATCATGCCTCCCCTATTTGAGTAGGATCCTAGGACCTGATGGGGAGTGACAAAGAGTGTGAGCTCGCCAAAGGAGCTGTAATACTACGTAACTGCGAGTGTATCCAAAAAGAACTATAATAAAGCACTGCTGACTGTGATGTCCTGTTGATTTATAAAATAAGTAATGGTTCAAAAAACTTTTCAAATAAGTGTCTATGGGCATTTCAAGATGGTGCTGAGTAACACACTTCTACAAGGACTGTGTCTCTATCGGTGAACTGAGAGCTTTTCAGCAGTATTTCAGCAAATGCTTCCCAACAATGCAGTGTCTGTGGGCAGGAGGATGAAATCTGGATTGATAGATTAGCAAAACACAGAACTTTAACACTGAACTGCACTTTTGTTGATTCATTGTTGTATTCATAAACATGAAAAAAAGATTCTGCAGTCACATTAGGGAAAATGGAGGTTGGAGATTGCAGCAACACCAAAGTTACTGCAACCATGTGCAATGAATTTGTGGTTTTGTTGCCCTTTGAAAATGTTTCTTTGAAGACGAAGGGCAGGTATGAGATGAGTCACAGTGATCAAAGCAACTTTGGTTCATCAAACCAGCAATAGAGCAGCAATAAGACATACTCAATAAGACTGAATTAGATTAATAACACTTAATAAGACACAGAGTTGAATGTTAGATAGCAAGCACTTAGATGCAGAAAAAAGTTCTTATATAAATGTGTGTGAATGAGACATGTTATATGAAGTGCTCTGAGTGCTCAGAGTAGAAAAGCACTATGTAAGAACCAGCTCATTTACCATAAATGAACCGGTAAACACAAAAGTAGGGATTCCTAAAAAAATTAGGATTATTGTAGGACAGCAATTTAATGGCAAAGTAACATAGGCACGTTCTTTTATAGAAACCAGTTGGCAACTAGTTAGGTCGAGTTGGGAGTCTGTCCACATTTATATATTAGATGCCAATTATATGCACTCTTCCCCAAGACAGATTGCCTCCCACCAGGTAACCTGCAGCGGTTACCCAGAGGTTGAGAATAATTGTATGCTCAACCTCTCTGTAAACAATTGTTCTCTGCAGCTACTTACAGTCATTTGCCAAATGGAAAAAATTCAATGAAATCACTGGGCGACCACAGATTTTTCCTAGTTCCTTTTTTAACTGTTATGTGACTGAGGCATAAACTTAGTAAAATTCTTTATCAACCCAAACCTCGAGTTTCCCTTCAAAATGTGCAGGCCCATCTATAAATTTATACTTTGGTTTAAGCTGTTGTTTATCTCCTTTGCCACAGCAGTGCTACATTCACGTGTTCGGTATGTCTTAGCTGGCTTTAGCTACTGTTTTTCAAGGCTAAATTATTATTACAGATTTGATCATTGTCTGGTTACGGTTCAACATGCATGAAACACATCTACTCCTCTGTGTTCTGAATATGTTTTAATGTATAGAGGTCTGCCTGTCAGCATAACTATGACTATCATATATCTTTTCCATTCTACGTTAATAATCAGTGTGCTAGCAATGAATATTTAGTGCAGTGCCAGTGATAGCTTTCACTGATGTCTTGGCCCGCTAGCGATAGTACTCAGGCAAACCGTTCTAATGTTACGTTGCTGTCATCCTGCAGAGCGAGGCCATTATACACATTATGGACGGCACAGACACCCCTCTGCACTCACATCCATACACACAGCCAAGCCCAGTGAGCTAAAATCACTGAGCCGCACCTCATACAAACTGGAAAAAAGAGAAACACTGTTTTGATATGTAAGGAAAGATTTTACGGTAAATCCTAAGTATAGTCATAAGGCCTACATGTTGAATTAGAGCAAGCAAACAAAAAAAAAAATGCTATGTGCAGCATTATTCCCCTGGAGCTCTTTTCTATGATGATGTATATGGGTGAAAAAATAAAGCAATGCTCCAGTTTTTTTATGTTCTGTTTCCCAAAAAAGCATTATGGTCAAATTATGTAGGTCTCTATGCAACTATGTGTCTATGTGCATATATGCAGTGAACATTAAGTGGCATAAATGCATGTAGTGTATCTAGTGTCTAGTTGGACATTACAGTATGCAGTATGTTGCAAAATATTACATATTAGGACATGATAAAAAAATTATCTGGTCATCACCAGCTCTTAAATTAGATAACAACAGAAGACACATTATACTGTCTCATCACTTATTTAACTAAAAAAAAAGTAATTTTGAAAAATTAGTACACCAGAAGATTCAGAACTTTTAGCAGCAGTAACTAGATGGCTTTGGTCTGTCACATCATTGTGGAGGAATTTGAGCCCATTCATTATTACAATGTTGTCTGACTTTATTGAGGTTTGTTGGCATTCATTTATGCACAGCTCTCTTAGGGCCCTGTTATAGGAGTTCAGTCAAGTTTAGGTCTGGACTTTCACATCTTGGTTCTGTTCTTTTTCAGCCATTTCGTTGTAGATTTGCTAGTGTCTTGGAAATATTATTATTATTGTCCTGTTGCACAACCAACTTTTGCCCAAGTTTATTTGTCACACAGAAGCTCCCACATTTGACTCTAGAATATGTGTGAGTTCAAGGTCAACTCAGGGACTGCAAAGTGCTCAGGTCCTGTGGCTAAAAAAACTAGCCCAAATCAACATGCCTCCACCACCATGCTTGACAGCTGGCTTGATGTGTTTGTGCTGACATGCTGTGTTTGGTTTTTGCCAAACATATTGGTGTGCATTAAAGCCAAAAATTTCCACTTTCATCTTGTGTGTCCAAAGGAAACAGCTTTGCAAATTTAACCTTTTTTTTCTAATTGTATTGTCATGAGCATTATAATTTATTGAGCTAACTGAGGCTTAAAAAGTCTGAGATGTGGTCTTTGGTTTTTTGTGGTCCTTTGGAAATAGGCTCATTACCTTCCCAAACAAATGGGGAGGATATAAGACCGTAATGAAGTAGCAACTGTTTCTTAAAGATCATTGCTGATGTCTTTCCTCCTTGGCTTTGTGTTAAAACACCTAAATGCTTCAGACCCACAAAACTGCTGCTTTTACTCAGGTCCTCACACTTTTTGATGATCAGTTAATCAAGTGTATTTGATTAGCAGCACCTGATTGCTTCTTACCCTCTTAAAGCAGTAAAAGTCTTTTTGTTTTTTCAGTTCCTGCATTTTGGCTTATTTTTGGTTAAATAAATAATGACATAGTGACATATGTCACATGTTGTTCATCTGAGAGTGTCTTTTTTCCCATTTCAAAATCTGCTAAGGACTTTTTTATTTTGTCCCAATGTGTAAAACCTTACTATTGAAAGAGGGTGTACTTTCTTTTTACCATACCTGTACACCAGTTAACACCTCTAACCTACTAATGTTGAGATCCTCATCATTTTTACCTGTCAGGGCATGGGCATCCCTTGGATCCTGTGGGTTGTAGGATGATGCCTTATAGCATGTTCTGAAGCATCCCATCCCACTGATGCTAAATCAAATTGGGTATTAGAAAGTTTGGAGGCCTGGTACCCCCTGACACTTTAGCTGTCAGTAGTTTTAACGACATTGTTTATCATTACATCTGTACAGCAACCCATTTTAAAAAATAAACACAGGAGAGTTTTTGCAGCGACAGTGATCACACACATGTGAATGGTATCTCAAAAACAAAAGCCACATTAAGGTGCTTTAGTAAGCAATGATTCATGAAATTTCACTAAATGTAATCAACAGATTCTACTGGAGACAGGAATTAAAAAGAAAATAATAAAATAAGCCAAGTGCGGTTGAAGTAGTCATACTGATTGTGTGTCTTGTGTGCTTCAGGTTTTCAAAATTGGCATCCCATGTATACCTGCACATTTCTAGGCAGTAACAACTTTTTATGTCTTCTATCCAAAGACTGTGGGTAAACAAAGTTGATAGGAGTACTTCCTGCACAACACAATTGATTTTCCTCACATTAAAAGAACTGTAAACCTCTCTCGTAAAGCAGGCCATTAGCTGTCTATTAGTGTGCTTCGCGGTGCTTTGTACAGCCAATTTACATATTAATGTGCTCACTCTCACTTTCAGATGCTAACATAAAACAAAGCCCACATATAGTCATTGAGAACAAAAAAAAATACAGATTGTAGAAAATAAAAAACAAAAATCACTTAGACATCAACTGGTGATTCATTTGTTAGAAAGATATTGGGGAGCTAGGAATTATTAATCATTCATATAGGTGGGCCATAGTGCTTTCTCCTATTCATTGCTTAACCTAAGTGGAAAATGGGCCTGGATCCTAAAGGGCCATCATAAAAAAACATTTTATAGCCCAATTATTGAAGACTATGTTACCGGTACAGTTCCTGCATTTTTTTCTCTAAGTGGCTTCTGCTCATTTATTTGCATCCGACTGGCCGTCTTTGCTCTACTCTTTCTCAGTAGCTCCCATTTCTTCATGTTTTCTTGTTTTCCTCTCCATGTCAGAACTGAAAAGAAGGAGCTCTCAGGTCCCTGAGTGGTTTCCAGACATGTATGAGGCTAGTATCTTCCCCCACACTGCATCACCACTCCAATGATAAGCAGGGTGTTTGGACAGAAATTGTCTCTTTGAGTTTTAATAAGGCCGACAGTTGATGGGATCTACTTTTTTTTTTGCTGCATAAATAATTCAAAACTACACTTTGTCACGGAAATATGGTTACATTACTTAAAACTATGGCCCCGGTGATTGAAGAAAGTCATTTCTTTTTGAATAACTCAGCTTTTTTATGTCATTTTTGGTGTAATTGCATTTACTTTTCTAAAACATACCTTTTCTCTGTCTACCTTTCTCCCTCTCTTCTTTCTGACTTACAGAGGATGAGCTGCAGCTACCTGCTCTGCACTATCCTTCTCTTTGTGGCTGTATTGCTGGCTGTCACTGTAACTGGCACCATCCTTTTCATGAATCACTATCAGGCTCCACCCATGTCTGATGGCCTACCCCACATTTCTACCAACCAGGATGAAGCCAATGCCCTGGTCACTGTTGAGAGAGGCGATGGCTCTCGCATTAACATCTTCATTGACCCCAACTGTCCGGATTACAACAGTAACTTTATGCGACTGGAGGGTGTGCAGACCTCATTGCTCCACTCACTGACCGACCACGACTCCGACTTGAAGTCTGTGAAAGGACAGGATCGGGCTCTGCTTGTCAGTCTGGCTGAGGAGGTGGCCAAGCTGTCAGCCCACGCAGGCCAACTGAAAATGGACTATGAATCTCTACGCAGGGGGCAGAGCAGCCTCGGGCAAGACCTTAACACATTGCAAACGGAACAGGGACGCCTCATACAGGTGAGACGCATAAGCAGAGAAACATTCCTTATACCTCAGTGTGATGTAAAGATCAATATCTCCTTCATCACAGCTTTTAGTTGAAGTATAAATATATGAAACCATCCGGAGTAGTAGGCATCTTCAATTTTTTGTACTTATTTTGGCACATAGAAGAGTAGAAAGGGTTTCATTTCTTAAGAAGAAAGGGAAATTCACGCAGTTTGTGGGAAAACTATCAGTTTTGATTTGATTGTTTGTTTGGTTGTTGTTGTTGTTGTTTTCTTGATCAATGAACCAATTTGTGAACTGTATTTAAAGCAATGCTCCTAAACCCTTGGGCAACACCCAAGTCCTGACTTTAAGTACTGTACTGAGGTGTTCAAGGACTGGATTGTGACACACCTATCAATATGTATCGATTGTGATGCCACCTTCAGGAGCGTGTGACAGCATTGGACTTTCTGGTGTTATTTAGTTACTTCCTTTTCCTGAATGGAAAATCCAAACACCATCACTGACTAATCAAATGCCAAGTAGATCGTGTCAATTTCTTTTTAGACTGTTAAAGCCAAATAACAGCTAATTTGAAGTGCAAATAGGGCTCATGTTCCACTGGGTATAACTCGCTCACTGTAGTGTTTGAAGACGAGGTCATGGGGGGAAGAAAATGCCCATCATGGTTCAAGAAACAGCAAACACATTTGCACATTAATGCAGTAAAACAACATAATGTTTCCCAATGTGTAAGTCAGACTGAGCATTGGATGTAAACATAATTAGACACCTTTTAGTTTCGACTGTCCACATTGATTTATTGATGATACATTTCCCAAATGTGCGTGGAGAATCTTCACACTACATGGTCTTTTAATTTTGGCCCATCAGGCTCAGTCTCTCTATTCTGCAGTAAATAGATTTCATAGCTGCCAGCCATATAGCTCAAACTACTGAATTCATTCTGCTTCTGCCAGTCCCCTTTCTTTTTCTTTTTTTTCTTTCTTTTCTTTTTTTTTTTTTTTGTTAAGCCAGACCTTTAAAGCTCACAGATCAACATTGTTTAAAAATCACCCAGAAACTCCCTAGATGAGTCTGCGCTGGACCTGTTGGCTAAGAAAACATGGGTGCTGATTGAGCACACAGTGAGAACGGAAAACGGTCCATTGCCTTTGCTCCTGTTAATTTCTGGTGTGGGTGGCATCGTGCAGTGGGTACTGAGGCTAAGTGGAGGTGGTACTAGCAGCTTAGACACTCCAAGTGATTGATTTCCTCTTTGGAAGCAAGGCATGTGGTGCGCACATCCGCTGTTTCTGCCTGACACTGTGGTGTGACTATGTGATCTATGGGCCACCTGTGGCCAAGACGTCTGATTTATACGATGACACAGAGCTGACTGTGCCAGTGTTAGTAATGGGTCTGTGTGCACTGCAAGCCCCCTGAAGAACAGTTTCACCCAGCTACATAGGGAGAGGCCCTTCCACATCACCTGATGTGCAGGGAAATGTGATTGCAGTGGGTTTAGGACCAATCTTTTTCGATCATTGAAAAACTGACATTCATTTTTCACAGTAAGTGCTTGCAGCCTCAAATAGAAAGGTACGCCAAAGCCCCCGTATTTGCATCCAAATAAATCACTGTGATGGGAAAGGCTCGTGAAATATAGGGATATGGCAATGAGGCAATACATCCAGCTCATGGTCAGGTTTCAGCATGAGCAGAACACAGGCGGTACTTCTCGTTAGTTCAATTTTCTTTCCTTAATTTGAAAAACGTAGCTAAATTTGACAGCGTTTACTGTGCTGCAGTGTTACTCTAATCTAAAAACTTTAATTGGGAATTTAAGATTTAGAATTGTGACCAATGACGTTTTGACCACCTGATAATGAATGCACATATCCATAACACTTTGTTCATTAGCCCATGTTCACATTTTAGATAACTGATTATTTAGATGTGCGTGCATAACAGCCTGCTAGCATAACACACCTGGAGCAAGAGCAGATGAACTACAAGCTAGGCAGTTGAAAACTCTGCAGTTCTGCCTCTGAACACTTTTGGTGAATGTTTTGACAGATTTCTCATGTTCCCACCTTTACAAGCAAAAGACCTGTTGCATTTGTGACAACACTGTCGGCGTCGACTCTAGCAAAGTGCAACCGCACTTTTGAGCATTACATTCTCTCCTCCATCTGCACAAAGACCAGGATCTGTGTGGTATGTGCGAGACAGAGCTCCCCTCGCCCCTCACATGCAGGCTCTGAGAGAGATAAAGAGACAACTGTCCTCGGGATAGGGAACAGGGGAAATGCCTCGGATTAATGGCTTAATCAGTAACAGAGGAGGTCAGATAAAATGTGAAAGATAACTTTTATGTATCAATAGTAAATCTATTTTCTTAATTTTTTCCAGTATTGAAAATAATACAGATAACATTGGAGCTTACTGATACTTAAATCATTTTGCCCTGGAGCCTGTTTAATATCAGATTTCAGTACCCATTCCCATTTAGCATCATATTTTTGTTGCTGATCAAATACAGTTGTTAGGATAGAATGCCACTGTTTCTGTTGTTTTTAGGCACAAATAATCATGGTATCCTGTTAAATTAATGCTCTCTATTAATGTTACAGACAGGCAGGAATGATAATGTTAGCTGCCAAGGCTCCAATGTTAACATTATTGTTTTATTACTGAGCTGTAGCCCTTGGCAGCTACCTTAATGATAAAAGACAGCTAATGTTACTGTCAGGCAATTGCGAATGGTGAAATGAGTAAAATTAACGTGTCCGGCAGCCAGGTTAACGTTAATGATAACTATTTAATACTTCAGTGTTGTTGAAATGGGAGCTTTACTGACCTCTCAGAATTCCTCATGAAGAGTAACTCAGTGTTATGAGCCTCAGCTACTTCAGCTGCTAGTGAGGGGAGGGGCTGTGTGCCTCACTGCCCACAGTGGTGCTATGTGAAGTTGTCCGTTAGCTGGAGGAAGAGAAGACTATCATAAATTAGTGTCTAAACTGGTCGTCCATTAGTATCTGAGAGGTGATTTTTCTTTGACAACCCAGTTGCTTACTTGTTCAGAGTACGGCAGTGAGTATTCATTTGGTAAATATTTAAGGGCCATGAACAGAACCCTGGTGGACTCCAGTTTGCGTCATTGCTGAAATTCACATATGCAGTGAGGTGATGCCTATAACTTCTAGCTACAGCTTCATTCAGACACATGTGATTTATTACTTTCATTGGTGTGGCCTCACCGCTATGATGTTATAACAAGCCAGAATGAATACTGTCAGAAAGGTTACATTTCTATTTAGGTCTTTATTACACATACACATAAAGGTGTCACACCAAATTACTTATCTGTAGGTTTAAGCTTTACATACTAAAAAATATAACTATAGCGCTTAATATTCTTGCACCCTTTTCTCAAGCGCCAACTCACTGATTTTGCCTTCTGTCATTTATATAACATAGTTGTAAGCTGTAACTGAAGATTACACTTCTGGTTACCGCAGGGACCAAAAGTCAAGCTAACTTTTTAGTTCTTATTGTAAATTACCCAAGTCCCAAAGCACTCCAGTCCAACACCCTCACACTACTGCAGTGTAGATCTTTATTTCCTATGAAGTGTTCTTACCATCAGGGGTTGTCTCCATTAATCTTTTTTTTGTATTAAGTTAGAACCTGTCAGCAGTGGTATGAATTACATTAAACATTTTTAATGTATTTTATTTTTCGATCTGACCAGCAGTGGCAGCCCTGTGCATAAGCTATGATGTACAAAGTAACCCCATTAAAAACACTGAAGGCTATGGCCCATTAACAGAACTCCAGCTCCCACAAAATGAGCCTAAATATAATGTTTGGCACAATATATGACTGCAAAAACTCAATGAGGAAAAAGCAACAAGGAAGAGTATGACTTGCTGATATCCTTGAACCACAGGTCACAGTTTAAACTGAATTATGTGCCTGTGGAATTTTAATGTTGTTGACAAGCAAAACTCACTATCTCTGATAAGGATCTCGGGCCAAACTACTGCTAGTGTAGAAAACCGCATTGCTCAAGATGTTCATTAAAGTTGATGCAAGTACTGTAAATAGCTGAGGAGTTTAATATTTTCTGCCAGAAATAAGATTTAAGGAGCTTGAAAACCTAAAGCCTCAGTCACAATCAGTAAAACTAAGACTAGTAATTGGTTGGTTATTGATTGCGGACGGCTGCCAGCTGTCGTTGGATCAAATCAGCTACAAAGAAGGCGCCATACTAAAATCCTCCTTGTGATTTGGTCTCTCACAAATTGCATAGATGACACTTAACTTCTCGTAAACATGCGTTAACTAACAACTGAGCTGTAGTGAAATTTGAAAAAAACATAACTTAAACTGGAAATACAGACTGTTTTCTTTTATACTAAAAGTTTTTCTTTTCCTCCTGAAGCCAACATGTTTCATAAAGGAGCAACTTTTACTTTGAAGGCGAAATGGCCTTCCTTTCCTGCGTCACACTCTTTATAGTTTCACAACTGCTTAGCAAGTAGGTGTGCATATGCATCTTTGCGTCCAGTTTCACTGACCTACAGCACTACAGCAAGCAACTGGTTCCCACCACTTGTTAACCGGTTGGGGAATACACATTTTCCTAGCAAAAGTTGGTTTCCAGGGGGTCGCTGACTGGTCTCTAAGGCTATGTTCACACTGCAGGTCTTAATGCTCAATTCCGATTTTTTGATCAAATACGATTTTTTTGTCTGCTTGTTCACACTACAAATAAAATGCGACAGCAAACGCTCTCCAGTGTGAAAGCGGCAAAGCGGCCCGCATGCGCAAAAGAAGATGTCACACACAACGTGCTCTGTTAAGACCCAGAGCAAACAATATTGTTTGACTGATGGCCCTTAATATAAAGACTTCGGACTTTACGTTTCCCAATTTTTGCTTTAAGTTATTTTGTTATTTACATAATAATGTAGATAACCTAATAATTATCCTTATTGCTGTTTTAGAGGAGCGGTGCTTCAAAGGATAGTTGCAGATTTCTGTCAGAATCTGCAGATTATACAGTACAAATAAAATGTTCACGTTTCTCCAACGTTGTCTTCCCAACAGTTTCACTAACATCTACACTGGATGGCCAGGAAGCGTTCGCGATGTCTTCTCGGGCGCTTCTCCGGTGCTGATAATTGGCGTCTGTCTCGTGTCAGTGACGTAAAAGACGGATTTAATGCGACATGACCGTTCAAACAGCAGTCGCTTTCTAAAACATCGGATATGTATCGGATTCAGTACCACATACGAAAGTGACCCAGATCGGATTTGAAAATATCGGATTTGTGCCGTTCACACTGTCATACCATGATCGGATATGGGTTGCATAGGGTCAAAAAAATTGGATTTGATGCGCTTTCGCCTGCAGTGTGAACGTAGCCTAAGCCTGTGTGACTGGGGTTATATTAATTTTTTTTTTGCCTATAATAGATTACAGTTACCAACCAGTTTCTTGGCCTGTGTGACTATGCTCTATTAACATTAGGTATTGATGACTTCATAAAAAAAATCTATTGCAATTAACAGTTTAAAAGGAATAAGGAAAATGTATGTTTTAAAAAATAATTGAAACAATACAAATGCTAAGATAACCTTTATTAGTCCCACACGTGGGAAATTTGTTAATATACCATATTAAGCTTTTAAAAATATCCAAATTACAGTCAGTAACAATAGGTCATTTGCCTCTAACATGAATGGGATCATTTAATTCAGTGGATTAAAATTAGAACTGATGACTGTTGTTTTTTTTGTTAAATATAATATTTTGTAACAAAACACAAGACATCATGTATTTCAAGGACTGTGGAAAACAACTGAGACAGAAATGAAATGCAGTACTTATTTATGCATGTGTGGGCCTATTTCTCAAGTGAGACTTAGGACAAGTATAGCAGGGAAATGTTGAAGAGCCATTGCACGTCTTTATTTCATTAACAGTGATTTAATGGCATAGCTGGGCTCTTTGCACTCCACCCCGACAGCAAGCTACATATAGAAAAAATCAAAAGCCTTATCAGATATTACTCATATTTGATATGAAAACATCCTGTTTATGTATGAAGGCTCTCTCAATCATCAGGGTAATCTTTTATTCATCGTTTCTTTGCTTCAGAGGCCTCGTATATCTAGAATCTCTGACTGTTTAATTAAATGGATACAGGATAGGAAGAGGTCGGCCTAACATTTATGAAACACTTTAATACAGCGAATTAAGTCAAGCCCTTGTTGATGGTCAATTTAATCACTGCTGAATTGCTTTCACATAAGATGTTGGCATATCTGTGAAAAGTATATGTAACCTTTTTCCCCTTAAAACATAAAATGATTATTTTAAAACTGCATTTTGTGTTTACATGGGTTGTCTTTGTCTAATATTGAAAGTTGTTCAATGATCTGAAATATGTAAGTGTGACAAAGATGCCAAAAAAAAAAACAATCAGGAAAGGGGACAAGTACTTTTTCACACTGTAAACTCACAGCCCTGTTAAGTAAAGATATGTAGTAAGTACACATGTACAATATTATACGCAAGATTACATTAATTTACTTACGCATAAACTTTTAATTGAACATTTGCACACATCATATGCTAACACACTTATTTGCCATACTATAGTATTTTGACAGCCCAAATGGTAGATTGTGAATGCCAGATGTGGCAATTCACAGACAAGGTATCAACATAAATTACAGCTGACAATGATTATGCGTCTTAGATGTGTTACAGTAAGTTTGAGGTGTTTCCTTTTTCATTGGAAATACTTTGTGACACCATTTGTATACTACCCCGGTTGTCTGCAAATGAACTGTCACTGATTACGCCGCTTGAGCGCAAAACAAAATCTTAATGTTTTCCCTTTGCATTTTAGACCTGTTTGAAATTATATCTGAGGTTCAGAATAGACAGATATGGCTGAGAGTTTAAATTATTTCCAATTTGCAAAAGGAAAAGAGGGTGACTTTGTGAAGTGAAGATGTCATATTATGCAGATGGTGACTAAATGACATTTTGTAATTGCCCTTTCTAGCCTTGCTGTGCCTCTCTGTTCTGTGACTCGGCACCCCAGGGATGAGAACGGACTCTTTATTGTGTTTTCCCACAAACGTTTCAGCAGGTCAGCAGTTAAGTTTGCAGTTTTAAGAAACAAAGCATCAGATGAGAGTGGATTTTATCGACAGTGTGAAGCAAAGAAGCTGATTTTGAGTGCGAGTGCACTGCACATTATCGTCTGAATCGTGTTAAGCTCTAAATGGGAACACTTTGTAACAATTTGACTTTAACCTTGACTCATGAAACAAGGCTCCATGTGTTGAGTGCTGTGGTGTAACTGATTTTGTAAGACTGTGCAAAGGCTGCCTAATGAGAGGTAATTACTTCATGATCCTAATTGATGTGTCAGTCAAGGCTTAGCATTAAGACCACAGACAATCCTCTGCTTTTGGTACACACAAACAAACACAATTAACTTTTAAAGACAACACCAGTAATAATGTTAAATGTGCACAAAAACAACATTTACAGGGAAACTCAAATCTTAGATAATGTCCCTACCTTTCTCATTTTTAAAAATGAATTTTTCTGACCACACAATGGGTTTGTCGTCAAACAATCAAGATGTGCTTGAAGTGGAGACTTACAGCTTTAATTCAAGGGGTTTAACAAAAGTATTCCATTAAACTTTTACATGTTACTGACATTTTTATATGTAATCCCTCATTTTTAGAGGCTCGAAAGTAACTAGCCCTCCTTTACAAAAGTAAAGAATTGCTTTGCATGAACCCACTGACATCACCAAATGCTGTGTTTCCTCTGTTGAGATGAACTGCAGCCACTTTCCATTGCTGTGTGTTTGTAGGTCTCTTTGAACTGAACTGAAAAGCATGAGCCATTGGTTTAAGATCAGGTGACTGGCTTGCTTACTGAAGAATATCTCATTTCTTTGCCTTGAGAAACTCTTGGGGTTGGTTTTGCAATATGCTTTGGGTCATTAACCATTTGCGTTGTGAAGCACTGCCTGATCAGTTTTGCAGCATTTGACTGAGCATAGCCCTGTAGACCTTTGACTTCATCCTGCTATTTCTAGAAGCAGTTTCATCATAAATATATTCTAGTCACAGGTTCAATTGGCAACCATACATTTGCATGCTATAAGATTGCCTTCACACCATGTTTGACAGATGATATGGTATGCTTCACATCATTAGATTCTCTTTCCATCCCTATAGGTTCTGCTTCCCATCATTCTGATACAAGTTTTATTCATCCAAAAACTACACACACTCTTTTAAACATATTCTGGCCATATCCAATCCGACCTTCTTGACTTGACTCAATATCATAAAAGGGTTATTCTTAACCAAAGAAACAATTCTGTGACCATGAAATAACGATCTCTCAAGCCTTCTTAAGAATTTGGCTATTTAGCTGTCTCTCTGAATTTTTCACCCTAATAATGGCCTAACTTCCCTCCCTGTGGTCTCTTTGGACTTCATATTGATAGTACCAGTCACCAGTCACCAAATCAAGTTCAAAGCTTTAAATTAATTCTAGCTCTTAATATATAAAGTCTTTGTCTGTCCACACACTCCTTCTAGACAATCAATAGGTGACCAACCAAACTTGCCACACAGGTTCATCTTAGACCTCTGAAGGTTTTTGTCTACATCAGGTATTATGATACCATCATGCTGCCTAGCAACTGCTTAGCAGCAGGCTAAAATCATAGATTTTTCAACACTTTATAAAATATAAAAAGGGTCACATCATATCAATTTTACAGCCAACAGCGCAAACAGGCCCAGCAGTACTGTAGCATGGGCATGTACTAGGCTGCTTAATTTGGCATAGGATCATGAGGGACAGACCTTACTTTGCTATGAATCTCCTTGTCAGTAAATTCACCAATTGCTTTTCAGCCCCTTTAAAATTGAGGACTGGTATACTTGTTAAACCCCTTAAATTAAAGCTGAAAGTCTGCACGTCAATTACATCTTGACATTTGATTTCAAATCCACTCTAGTGGTGAACAGAGGCAAAATTACAAGCTGCATCATTGTCGAAGTAAGTACGGACCTGTTCTTGCACTTGTAGTTGTACACATCAAACTGTCTTTCTTGTATCTAGTCTAGGTGTAGAGTAAGTGATACCTGTATGGAAGGCATGCGTCTTCTTTGCACTGACATGGAGGCATGCATGTAAATGTGTCTTTTTGTTTGCAACTTTGTGTTGTGTTTGTGCGTGAGTTAAACCCCCAGTGTCACCGTGATATTATTTCATTTTAGGTTGCTGTGCCTCAGAGGTGTGTTGCATGGTTATTGAGGGCAGGGAATGGCCACTGGGGTTTCTAGCTAATGCAGTTTTAGGACCCAAATATAGCTGCACAGACATACGTTTGATAGAAGATTCTGAATCCCCTATACATGTCTTTGAACACTGCAGGTCTCGGTGTGTGTTTGTGGGTGAGCATGCGTGCATTTGGGTACAGGTAAGATGAAAGAAAGGGAATGAGATGAGGATTGTGTCCATGTACAAATAACAGCAAGACTATTTCTCCTGTCTGCACAATATAGTGTGCAGTGTTCTCATATGGAGCTAAGTCCTGGCTGTGCATACACTTTGGCCAACTAGGGCAATGTGTGAAAACAACCTTTCTGCAATGAAAAGCACATTAAGGGCTGCAGGTAAGGATGTGGCCGTGGCAGATCAGAGAGGTTACACTGATCTTTGCAAGTCCTAGCACACACATTCATCAGCATCCTTCCCACAGGGCTCTTTGTGTTTCATAGCATTCATCAGAGTACATTATGGAGTGGGAATTTGGTGTCTCCATGCTACATGGGGCAGTATTTGCACCAGTGTGGTTCTGAAGGTCCCTACAAGACTATACTGCACCACTGGTACATACTGTATCTTTTAAGTGTACTTTTTCTTTAATTTACATTAAATGCCAAATTTCATCCATTGATTGTGATAGTTAATTGCTGGGAAGCATTACCTCCACATATTCTGAGTCCAACCCGGAAAAGACTCTAAGCCAACATGAACATGGTAAAATAGATCGAGTCTTGCATTTAATATATGAATCCCAATTATAGAAATTGGACTGCTATATATATTCAACCATAACATCGAGATCATCCTTGAGCAAACTAAGGAGGAATTTCAAAGTCCGGATATGTAACTTTGATTTTACCTTGGAAAAGTTCAGAGAATATAACATTTTAATTTGGGTTTATGAAGCCACATAATTATAAATGCATCTTTCAAAGCTAGACTCTTCAGTCCACTTTGGTAGTGATGAAATTCATAAATCTTCCTTATGTAGCTGTATCTATAGTTGTACTGGCAAATATGAGGAGATTAAAGGGACTGGCATTATTTCATTTGAGGAGAAATTATGTTACTGCACTCGGACTCTGCACCTGGTTAGCTCCTGCCTTCCAGATAATGTGTAGTATGTGTATTGTTTTCACATGGTATTTGAATCCAGTGCAGAAACCACTGACAGTGCACACTTTCCTGAAGAGGGGTTTGTTATGCTGCCAGAGTGTAAATGCATTTCTGTCAGGAAACAGTCTAAATAGCATTGTTATTCCATATGCATTAATTCATATTTGGCGTTATGGCTCTGTTCTGGGACTCCCCAGCCCTTCTATTTGCATTTGTAGAAAGATTACGTATGAGAGAGCACACACCTCCTCCCCTTCCATTTATGGACATGGAAAGCAGGAGGCAAAGATAGACTAAAGACACTGAGCGTGAAGGTGGAGGTGGGATTGCAAAGGGGCTTGCCTGTATGCAGGTTGATGAGGCTTAAATAGCATTAATCATTTTATATTTACCATATCAGCTAATGTTGGCTGGCACTGACATCAGCTGATCTGCGGGGATTGCTGGCTGAGCTCAACTCTGCAGCTTGCCAGAACTAATGTTATGCTCAATTGATTGTTTATAACCGAATAAATTCCAGCCCTTAAGAGGGTCCAAAACAGATTTCTTTTATGAAAACTTCAAGAACCACATTTTACTTTAAGACTCACATTCAGTTTTACTATGCATATCTAAACAGTGATGTGTATGACATGTTCAAAAAGGTAGAAGAAGCCTGACTCTCTAGGAGGTAGTAAAAAACCCTCGGAAAGCTTTGGGAAATGGTCTGAAGCAATGTGCAGTGTACACAGTTTAAAAATGTTCAAAGTAAATAGAGATGACTGGCTTGTGTGCATTTGCATTGTAATTACGAGTGTAACGCAACATATATTTAAGTGTTTTTCTCTGTCATTCCCTGTTTGTGTGTTGCAGCTGCTGTCAGACAGCCAGATCAACATGGTGAAGGTAGTGAACTCGGTTAGTGATGCTCTTAATGCCATGCAGAAGGAGAATGTGGGTCTGAAGGCACGTGTCAAGGCTGACTTACAAAGGGCACCAGTCAGAGGTGCCCGCTTCAAGGGCTGCTCCAACGGTAAGAGAAATGAAGCATGGTTGGACTTATGTATCTGTCCTGTGGGCTTGGATTCTTATATGTAAGGTTTTCTTTTTCTTATATTCTGTTTTTATCTTTGTCTCTGTATATGTAATGTATACATCGACACATTTGACCTTTTCCAACTCTATTCTGCTCCCCATCACGATCAGTCCTTCTCTTCTTCCATCTCCACCATTCATCAAAATTTTATTCCACAGACGTGCGTCTACCATCAGTCTTCCCACCTATTTATTCAACCCAGCATCTCCTCGTGATATCAATATGTTTCTCTGAGCTACATCTCATCCACCTCATCCACATTATCCACTGGCCTTGGTAGAGATGTGGATTTTTTTTTTCTCGCTCTCAACATGAGAGATGACTTGCATGGCCACCGGGCTGTGTTGCTGAAAGGCAGAGAAGGGCCTGAGGCATCATCCCATTGGAAGGCTTTCAACCAGGCATAGTACACCCAGTGGCATCCCCCTGTTGGATTTGCGCTGTCTTAGGTAGCCAAGGTCACAGATTGAAAGCTGCCCGTGTATAGCGGGTACGATACCAGAATAAAAGAGCAACAATTTGTGTCTTAGAGGTACAATTTGAGAAGGTGCAGGTGTTTACATAAATCTGTCTGGTCTTTAGGTTGAATAATACTATTAGAAACATTATATATTCTTTAAAATTTAATCTGTGACAAAATTCATAGTCAAAACTCAGAAACTCACAGTCAACTCAAGGTTCAGTTCAGAGGACGCCCCGCTAAGGCTCTGTCCATGGTGCTGAAGGTTTTAACCAGTGTGCCAGTATATTGTTTCATGATGATGGCAAGACTTGTCATCCAACAATATGTAATACACTTCAGTCTGGCTTTAATTTACTGTCTCCTGGCTATATATTAATGGCAACAACATCCGAGACAAAAACATTAAATTCCCTTATTCAGTCAGGAAATCATTAGTCAATTTATGAGCCGCATAGATTTCCCCCCACTCAGTTTGAAGGAAAAATACTTTCAAACTATAAAGAGTCAAAGACAGAGAGTCAAAATAAGACCCACAAGGTGCTATTTATTAGATAACTGAAGATTTCCATCATATTACATTGTACATGTATTTCCGTTACTGTGATTATGCCTGTTCAAATTAAGGAGTCATCATGTACAAGGTATATGTTTTTCCTAATTCCATTTCTGGTTTACATCCAGTACGGGGTTGTAGTGATGATTACATCAGCCCTGTTGTGCCTGCTGGAGTAGCTCGCAGGCTGCTGCCTCTCTCCAGTTTTCTTACGGTGGAGCCTAAAAACAGGTGTTGAGTTCAGTCAAATGTCTGTCACGCGTTATCGCTCAATATTAATATTTTTCCAAATGAGTAATTCCACCACTTTGCAGAAAATTTACCAATGCAAGATTTTTATTGTCTTTGCTAAAAGAAAAAAAGTTTTCTTCTTAAAGTTTAAAGCCAATTTAAAATGTGCCTACATTTTTATGTTGGAAAAAAACATTTTGTGTTTTGGGACTCACATGCATTTTTGGAAGAAAGAAGAATACACTCTAGTCTGCAGATATGCTTCATGCCTGAATGTACTATTCTTTGTCCCACTGATATAAGAGAATACAGGAGAATTATTTAATTTATTTATTACTCCTGTTTACTTTATCTATCATTTAGGATGAGCGTTCCAGAGAAATTCTGGTGTGTGTATTTCCAACAAATCCATTCTTACAATCTTTCCCATAACATAATATATGTTAGATCCTGTTAAAAAAAGCAGAAAAATGACCAACTCTTGTCTTAAAATTGGAATAACTAACCTAGCGTACCATAATGCATAACTGTCATTGCCTGTAAGGGTGTAGGCA
The DNA here is from genome assembly GCF_036321145.2 of Pelmatolapia mariae. Taxonomy (NCBI): domain Eukaryota; kingdom Metazoa; phylum Chordata; class Actinopteri; order Cichliformes; family Cichlidae; genus Pelmatolapia; species Pelmatolapia mariae. Next base: position 17,598,764 of record NC_086233.1, on the reverse strand, counting down.
ATGACAGTTTGACATTAAAGCATCTTAAAACAAAAAACGTCTGTTATAGTCTACCTCTTTTTAATAGCGCCAAGGTATAGAGTATAAATGCAGAGTACAGATAATTAAAATACATGCTTAGAAATCCCATGGCACTGGTTTAGTTCACAGGTTGAGCAGGCAGCCATATGCTGGGAAGCTAAACTGTAGAATCTCGGGTTTAACGCTGACATGAAGCCTTGTGTTGCATTTCTTTCCCCACCCACTCACTCACCATCTCTCTCTACCTGCTTTCCTGTCTGTAACTGCACTGTCTAATAATGGCAAAATCAAAAATAATTAAAAATAAAACCGCCTGCCATTTACTCTATATTAAGAATTTTACAGGAGTGGAAAGAACGTCTGTCTGTTATTTGCTTTTTAATTTATTGCGATGTGAAATTTTTGTGTATTTTTCAAGTTAAAAAAACACACACACATAGTGCTTCACAGAAACCTGTTTTAATGGTGGTTAACTTGTAGCTATACAAACGTCAAGAGTAAAACTAAAAGGCATTCATGCTAACTGATCGACCAGCTCCAGGGTTCAGCACCCTGGACAGAGCTTCACATACTGAACCGACAAGATTCTTTGAAAGGATGTTTAAGCTTGAGGCTCCATTTTTTCGTGCTTTTTATGTCACTTTAAACAGGCATTAGTCTTTTTTTTTCCTTTTAAATCTGTGCCTATTTGGTGACAAGGAAGAAAATGAAAGAAAAGAAAAACCTCTTTGTATATGACCTCTTTCAGATGGTGGCACATCTTGGTATTTGATGCAGTATAGTATTTTATTCACACCGAGGAAGTTTTTCAGCCTACGCTGTCATCTAAATATGTAATCTGGTGAACCGTAGTCTTAAATTAATGTACATACTGATACTGCAGTTGATGAGCGCGGCATCTTTCACCAACTTAATACCAGTAGTCATCGCACTGCAGCAGAAATGATCTACAGTTGCTAATTTCAGACTTGCTGTGCATAATTTGAAAGCATGACATATTAGGAACTTTATTAATTAAGACTGGTGTTTAGCATTTTTCTAAATGTCACTCTACAGAGGCAGACTCCATGCTCTGCAGACTAATCATCTAGAGCAGTGTGCAAGACGACTTCTGATATTTTTACAAACAGGACAAATTTTCAAAAGAAAAAAAAGTGCAGGATTTTAATAGTGGGAAGTTGAAATTTAGTGAAACCGTAGTTCCTAGTTCTTTTCTGTTAACAAACAATAAAACCGCATCTTTAAATGTTACTAACTTATTAAATTTTGGTTAGTAGAAGATGGTCCAGGTGGTTATTGTAGAGTGGTAACTGATGTGTGTAAGTCTTTGTAGAGACAAAACATTGTGTAGTGTATTTACCAAGATTATTTGCTTCACTCCTGCTTCTGCTTCACTCAGTGTTTAGTTTTGTTTTCACTTGCTGTTTACTTTCACCTCCACTTACTGTTTGGTTTAGCATCATAATCTCCAGAGGGGTATGCTGTGAAGAAAGTTCGACATTACCAAGGATATGTTTTCTTTATCCTGGCTTCACTAACCCTAATATATTTTATCAGGCTAAGCAATTACACACAGGCAGTTATCAAGCCCTTGTTTGTCAGTCCAAAAATGGAGCTCATTCAAATGAAAGAGGTAGTCTTGGCAGCATATAACCAGTCCCAAACTACAATACTACAATATGACAATAAAACAAAGCAGTGTATTAACAGTGCTGTGTGAACGTTCATGTGCATTTAGCACTTTAGTCAGTAAGACTGGAAAAAGCACCGCTATATTAATAAAGTCTTACCTATTAGTAGCAAGGAAAGCCAGCCAAATTGCAGGCTGTGTAAGTTAATAGACTTATCAGTACTGCAGCTCCGTTATTAAGACACAGGGGAATCTGACAGATTACAATTATGTATTCCATTAAATTAATGTTTAGATGTATGTAAGACAGTTGTAACATTATTCTTTCAGCTACAGCCCCAGTGGTGTTTAAAGGTCTGAGAGCAAGTGAAAAAAAATTAATAAAATAAAACATAATTTAAACATAAGCTTAGACTGCCTTCCAGTTTGGCATAAGTTGAAATAGGTATTGAAATAGGATCATATGATAAGGCTCAAAGAACAGCAAAAATGTTTGAAAATTACTAACAGCAACCAGAGAAAAAGCAGGGTAAAGTTGTTGGTCAGAATCTGTATTTCTTACTGATTTCCCAAGACTGAGCTCTTATTTGCAGTTTAGGTCTGCAACATAAATTATGGCAATGTTGCCTGATTCAAATCCTGCTTCATAGCACAGGTCTCTGCTGTTTCACAAGTTTCACAAGATCACAGTTAATGTTTACATTTGGAAAAATTGAGAATACGCATAAATTATAACGTTAAAACCATTTAACTTTGGCATTTATTACAATTTTATTGTTAGGAATAAAATAATTATTCACTAAAGTTGCATTAACTGTAAATTTACCATCTAATAATAATGGTTATCATAAAAGTAATGCTAGCCAGACGATTTTGCAAGGTGTGTCCATAAACTGTACGTGCGTATTGCTAAGTCATACACAAAAGAAGGAGCCAGAAATTCAGGTCTGAAATGTTCGGAATTAGTTTTTTATATAGCAGCTGCAGAGCAAATTAGATTATTTATTGTCAATTAATTATTAATTTTTAAACTAGTGTCATTAAAAACGTTGTTGTTGGTTTTTTTTCCAAATTTGGGATAAATGCAGTATAGCTTTTCTGATCTTATCCCATAACTTCATTAAAGATTTTTACAAGAGGTAGCAGCACAACAAAAAAACTCATTTCCAACTGAATCCATCCTTTTATACAAGCTCACTGCAACATGTTAAAAAGCAAAGAGAAATGCAGAGGATACAGGATCTTTTTGAGTAAGGAGGTAATTTTAAAAAAAAAATGACATGATTGCTCTTCGCTTTTTAACATGTTGCAGACCATGTTCATGGTAGGCTCCTGTTTCCCTCTTATTATTTGATCTATTACTTGAAGAGGAAGAGGGACGCACATGTGACCGGTCATTACTGAAGCTCACCCTGACTCCATCTGCTTATTCCACATTCCTCCTAGTAATAATGTATTCAGCCTCTCTTCCAAGCTGCATCCAGCTCCACCTGCTTTGCTCCCGCACCTGTGCTCCCAGAAATTTCAAAAGTAGAGTTTGGCACAATGCTGTGAACCAGTAGGCTTCAAAATAGCTAAATGGTATGTTTACATGTGCTTATAGACTATAAATATGCTCTACATTAAGCTTGTGAAATCCTGAAATGCAGTTTTATGCTGGGTTTTACTGTTTTTAACCCCTAGAGTTACTGTCAAGATAAACTACATCAAATCTGCCGGTGGTAAATCAGTGTTTCTTCTTTTTTGGATTGTTTTGGGTTTTTTTTTTTTTTTTCTGTGTGTGGAGCAAAAACATCTAAACTAGGATAGACAGCAAAACGGCACCACAGAGCATCAAAAAAGGATTTTTTTTTTCCACCTAACCAGCCATACTCGTTAATTGCATTGATTATTTTTATTATTACTAGCATTAGTAACTCTTGTGGTGGTTAAGTCCAACTCCAAAAATTTGGATTTACATACTAAATGTTAAAACCAGATACTATAAAAGTTGTGTGTGCACATATTTTATGTTAGATTTAATAGATTTACATGCAGTCTTTAGGCAAAAAGTGACTATCTTTGACTGGCTGTGTGCCCATATGTAAGTTCTCATGTTGAAAAGCAACAGAAAAGCTTGTAGTACATGTGGTACATGTACTAGACAGACCTGTTGAACCACATTTTAACGCAAATATTCATATAACCAATCATATAACAGCAACTCAGTGCATTTAGGCATGTAGATATGTTGAAGACAAACTGCTGAAATTCAAACTGAGTACATCTTTTTGTACATCTTTTCCATATGGGTGTGAATGTTTTAATAATTCATGTCAGTACTGTTTGCTCTATATTCCCAAAAGAACATATTAGATTTTCAAAGATATATGAATGCAAAACTGACAGCACTGAAGTCCGTCCCTGCATGCAGCAGGGTTTCTGATGAAACCGCTCTATTAGTCCTGCTCTGCAGCTCTCAGCGAGCTCGACTTGCTGTATTGTTACACGTCTCTACTGCATTAGATGCCAGTGTTGTCTCAAATCCATGGCTGGGAATATTCCCCAACAACTGAACCAACTGGAAGCTTACATTTATGGAAAAACTATAGTGGTTACTTTGCCGCTAAAATAGATTCAAACAGAAACCAGAAAGCAGATATATGTTACATGTTATAGGCAATGGTACATTTTTACATTATAGGTAATGTTTCTAAAAGATCTGTAGAGATCTGGGCGACATTATGTTTTAAAGTTGATGAACTTATTTGTTTGTGTAAATTATTATGATTTTTTTAAATCCTTATAGTAATAATCAACAACCACATGATCACCTAAGCAACTCAGAACCCTGCAAATGAAGCAAATTTGTGCCTACAAAGTACAGAAATGCTATAAAAGACATAGAAACAATTATACCGTTCTATAAGTTCTACTTTCCAAAAAGTTTTTAAGAAATGATTGAAACAAATTCTTTGATTGAAACAAAACAAAGAAATAGTGGGCAGAAAATGCAAAGCAAAGACTCCTTAATGACTGCAAAAAACCTGCAGGAAGGTTTAGCTGACACAGGAGAAGTGCTACACCATTTCATTGTGCAATTTCAGTGCATTGACAAGGTTTACATGAGTCACTAGATAAAAGAAAAAAAACCTACGGTCTCATCGCAGATGTCTGAAGTATGCAAATCGTCATCTCAATAAGCCGTACATGCTGTTGATAAAACAGCTCTTTGCCCACAATCACCAAATATATTTAGAGAAATGTTCTTCTTTGGTGTTTTGTAGCAGACCTTCAGGACTAATTGAAAAATGTATTCCGATAAATCTAAGTATAACAGTGCAAATTTTAAGTTAAGAAACAGAGAGTGAAAGGAGGCTGGCTAATTCAAAACAGGTAGATGATCCAAAACTGACCTCAATATGCTGAAACAACTTCCTGAGCTGAAGCTTTCACAGTAACTCTAAACATCATTAAATGCACTACACAGGTTTCAGTCTCATTGCCAGAGGTGTATAAAGTCAAGCACGCACACATGCAAGTCTCCCTTCACAAAAGAGCTTATTGATTTGAAAGCGATACTGAAATAAGATGCCACAGTTGCAACAAGTCATTTGGTGAAATTTGTTCTATACTAGATATTTCATGATCAACTAAAATTTTAAGTGGTGTTATTGCAAACTGAAATCTTATAAAAACTACAGAAACTGCTGAGTCCCAAACTCTTCTGGCATTAACATCAGCACAAAACCTGTGCCGGGAGCTTTGTGATGCCTATGGCCGATCTGTAGATGTAATGTGTAGACGTCCCAGTACTTCTTCCCATGTAAGGTGATTCTGGGTAGATCTGATAAAACTTTTGTGTGATGTGTAAGTGATCTGCAAGTAATGTTCTTATTTATTCCAAAATATGCGTGCATTTTGGAATATCTAATGGGGCATTCCCATGACTCATTAGACTGATGAGTTTCTGTGCATGCCGCAATTACTGTTTAATTTTCTGCGTTTACTAAATTTTAAAAAAATGTAATCGCATTCAATGAAAGGGCCACATATATATCTAATGCAGTGGGGTTGTATTTAAAAAAATAATTAACAGAACATGTAATTTGATGATAGATGCCCAGACATATGCATACAACTATAAGACATCTAAAGTTGTGAATGTGTCACTAACAAGTCTTGGAGAAAGATTTGAAAACGAGTGATTCCCATTCATGTATTGCTTCCATTGTATGCTTTTGTATTAAATATCTTGCAGCCATAAAGCAGGTCAAGTAAAAGCAGACCTAGAGTGTAAGTGCAATCAATGAAGGTGGTACTTGGAAGGAAATTTTCTCGGCTCTAAGGGATGATTAAGCTGAAAAAAAAATGACTGTGTTAGAGAATTCCTAAATAGCGACTCTTCTATCGAACCTAGACACCCCCAGTTTCCAATAATGAAAAGAAGAAGTAGGAAATGTTACCATTTATGTGTGACGGTGATGAAAGTTCGGATCTTATTAGCCGAGGCTTACACGGAGAAACTGAAAAGCTTCGGGGAGAGCAAACATTTCCTATCATGTAGGGTTCTGTAAAAAAAAAAAAAATCTTGTATGGCCTTTTTAAGAAGTCTCCTGGCTGTTTTAAATTCAGGGGTTTGACCCTGTGAAGGCATAATCTATAACACTGTCCTCATCACAGAGTTTCTCTCCTGCTTCCTGGTGAATAGATTTTGTATCCCTTGTGTAAGAAGGGTTTCTCAGTCACAGACAAGGGTGCTACTATTCTGCTCTGCTGTGGCTTACAAGCTCTCTCTGTCACTGTCACGTCTCCTCTTCACTAACTCATCTCGAATTCTGCCTGTTATATACTTCTCTCCAATCTTTCTGCCTCCTTGTCTGTTTTATATCCCTCAAATGTATATACCTCCTCACTAAGATATCCTTCTTTTTCTCTAACTTCCTTTTGATTATTCCTTTCCCAGCTACTTGTATTATCTCGCATCACGGTGCTGTATATCTGCGCTCCACCCTCGTGTCTTCCCAGCTTCATTTGACCTACTTGCTTTTCATATTTTTCCTCCCATAATTTCGTCTTTGACAGACTTACAGCGTGTTTTGTTCCGCTTTTGTCATCCATCACCTGCTCGTCGATCTCATCATCAATCTTTTTTTCACAACACTCAAACTGTTCCTTTACAATTCCTGTGTTCATGTGTTAGTGGCAGTGCCTGGATTTAAATGGAGGGCAAAGCAAGACTCGTGTACAAGTGCATGCTTTGCCTTTGAAATCCATATTAGAGCTAATTTATTTAATGAATCCCTGTTTTTGCATGTCCCCAGGCTCACGTCCCCGTGACTGTGGTGATCTGTACGCCAGTGGACAGAGAGAAGATGGCATCTATTCTGTGTTTCCTATTCACCACCCTTCAGGCTTCCAGGTCTACTGTGACATGACGACAGACGGTGGAGGCTGGACGGTGAGTCAGAGAAAAACACACTTTTGTATTACAGTGAGCACACACACACACACACACACACAGCTGTTAACCCCTGTGTGTCTCTCCCCAAGGGAGCAACATTCACTCTTTTGGTGCGCTAGGGTAGTAATCAAGATGTATTCAGGGAATGCAAGGTAATAGAAGGTCATTTTATTAGGTCTGCTTTTTAAAATCCGCATGTATGAACCAAATCCCCCCCCCCCACACACACACACACAAAAGAATGATTTATGCAAACATGAATTTTTCTTTTCTGGTACATTGCTTCCATTTTAGTCAGAGTTACCAAGGACACAAGTTTATATACAGATTTTCAGAGAACCTGCTGCGATTACGGTTGTACGGCAATAGGAATCCCATCTATCACTCTACGTTATCAAAGTTTTATCAAAGAAGAGCAAAGAAAAGAAATCTTAAATACATTTTTCAAGTGGGCCTCTTTGGAAGCAGTTTTTTTTAGCTTTTTTTTCTCCACACTCAATTTTTATGGATAGAAGCATTTTTTAGGTTGTCCAGCAGCCTGTCTGTACTGTTGTTGTAGATGCGGTGTCTTGAATGTCTTGAGGGAAGTTTTGCAATATTTTTTTGGACAAGGATGGACTTATTAAATGTTGCTGGTTAAATATAAAGTTAACAGTTACTGGACAAAGCAATGTGTGCAATATGTCATGAACACCTTGAGATTTTTTTCAAATTTGGGAAAGTCTTTACTTTAAAAAAAAACTGATTATAATTTGGTGGTTGAAGCAGACCTGACAAAATATATTTTGTGCCATACAGTACCATGCAAACGTCTTGAGTCACCCTATCCATCCATCCATCCATCCATCCATGTATTTTCCTCTGCTTATCCAATTCAGGGTCGCAAAGGGCTGATGCCTATCCCAGCTGCCCCCCCCCCCCCCCCCCCTTAATTCTTTATGATTTCCTAAGGAGTCAAAATTCCTTCTAATTTTGTTAAAGTGGTCTTGAGCAATAGTTCTCCACACTTCCTGAAGGCCTTTCAAAGTCTTTCTTTGGACATTACCTGCTTTTTTAATTACTCCAGTAATTGTACTTGACCTTTTTGTTGTTGGTGTTAGCTACTTAACACTGATCTAAGAAGCATTTAAGCATAAAAACATCACCTAACTCAAGGGATGAACCACTCTCGTGCGTACACATAACATACAACAGCAAAGAAACTATTTAAATTGTATTGTATCTTTAGGTACTTTTTACTACTGCAAAAACACAATCTCTTCCCAGTTTATTAGCTGAATCTCCTAAATATGACAAAGGTAACATAGTTTGACAGGTATAAGATAACATTTTTGCACTAACAAGCTGATTCCCAAAGACCTATTAGCTGAGAAATGTCTTGGCATGATTTGCAATGTATCCTTAAAAAATCTGAAAAGAGTTGGACACAAAATATGATGTGGCAGTTCTAAAAGAGACTAAGTACAGCAGATGAACAGGATCTCACAATCATGTCCATATGAAACAGGAGAAAATCCAGCAAAGACCTGAGACATGACTTAATAGAAGCATCGGGCTCTTTGGCTGATCCATCTACTTTTCACTGAAGCCTCATTAGAAATGGTGTCAGTGGAAGGGTGGCTGTCAAGAAGCCATTTTTAAGGAAGTAAAACAAGGGGAAAAGGCTGACATATGGCAAATTACACAAGAACTGGACTCAAGATCGTTGGTACCATGTTTTATGGAGTGATGGACAATGGGTGGAATTATGAACACAGAAAAGTCTGATTGGCAATGGCTTCATTTTTCAGCATGACAAGGAACAACTAACACATTTCAGAAGAACCCACAATTGAACAATATGAGTCATGGATTGGCCTCGTCAGAGCCCACCCCTCAACATTATTATTAAAATTGGAACAAAAAGGCAGCAAACATCCCTTAAAAAAGGCTTTGAAGGTTTTCAAGAAGCCTGGAGAACTATTCCTGAAGACTACTTAAAGAAAGCTGCCTAAGAGACTTCACACTCTGTTGGCCTTATATATATATATGCTGTATATCAGCGTATATTTGCACAGTACTGTAGCTCAAGAATTCATACAATTATTGGCACAGAATTTCACATAGATATATGTCTAAACTCTGATAAAATTATAAAATTGTGACATTTTATATCCAAAAGTATTGTCTAATTACTAAAACACCGAGGTTTCCTGTTCATGATTTGCTTTTAATTTCAAAAACATAATATTTGTGAGTCATAATTTAGGTGACAATGTCAAATGAATAAAGCAGAAAAGGAAAGCCAGTATTACAGGCAGCAGAAGATGATGACACCTTTTGTTTTGTAAATGCTAAGTAAAGGCTAAGTAAGTGCTGTCATCGTGAGTAGAGATTCAGATACTCTTTTGTTTTGCCCGTGCTGAGATTTCTTGTAGAAAAAATACAAAGAAAGCATATTACAGCGTCTGACTTTATGCGTAATTCCATTCGCCGTGCATCAAACTCACCGGAGAAAATGTTTTCATTATAGCTGACAAATTCCTGCACTGATTGTGTGTTTTTCGCTTTGTAATTCTTGCAATCTTGTCTTTGTACAGTAATATTTTGTATTTAATTAAGAAAAAAAAGAGATATTTTCGTTTCCTAAGAATGTGGTTTTTCTTTGATCAAATACATGTCAGCTGTCTGGCCTTGTTAAAGCAAACATCACGGTTTAAGTGAGACTGTATACTGGATGCACTGCATCTTTTGGGAGTGAAAGACAAGCGAGGTGAACAAACATTTACACAGGGATGTTTGAGGTTATATTTGGAAGTGTGGTTTAGATGTATCTCACACAAAACACACACGGAGGCACACGCACGCACTCTTACTGGTTAGAGCCATTTATGTCTATTTGTTCTAAAGCATAATGTAGCAGCTGTCAGGAAAGCAGAGCAGTTTTTAATGGAGGACTAAGACTCTGAAACTGAAGCTGCACAATCCAATATTTTGATATATAATAGGTTGTGATACTTGTAAGTAAAACCAAGAGCCCAGTTTTTCAGCTCTGCCCCATGGATAGTTAAAAAAATCTATTCAATGAGCTGTTAAAGAAAAAGATTTCTGCTTCTCGCAAAGTAACATAAGCAGCATTAAAAGTCTTCTACATCCTTTAAGGGAATAATTAAATCTCTCCCATTTATAAAGGTTAGGGTGCAATGCTGCCTTGTTTATTCTTTTTTTTTTAAATGGATAGTTAAAACTCCTTGAAGGCTTGCCTCCTGAATGTGTGCAGAACTTTCAAAGGTTTAAAGGAGAGCGCACATTTTCAAACCTCCAAAGTACTTTGCTCACAGTCTGTGGCTGCAATCACAGCTATATTGTTTGCATTTTACGCACTAATTAACTGTTTATACTGGCGGACGTATTATGCCGCTACAGTCATTATGCACATTGTCAAGCTTAATAATGAAAAGAAGCATAGCAAAGGCAAATGTAGTCTGAAATAGGTATCCTATTATACTGCGTCTCAGTCTGCTTTCCACATCCGCGACAGTGACATAAGCACATATAAAATATCAGCTCAAGTCGCTGTTTAATCGGCATGTCAGTGAATTGTGCGTGCATGTGTGTGCACTTGTAAACCAGTGACTAACTGCGTGAGATAGGCAAGGTCGTACCCTCCTATCATCAAATAAAGCCAGACTGTCAGAGTGACAGAGTGCTTAGCCCAGCATGATGGAATAGAGCTACATACCAGCCTGTCAGTGGATAGCAGCTTGTATGTGTGTGTGTGAGTGGGAGGGTGTATGTGTTCGTGTGTCTGTGCATGAATTACTGTTTGTGCATTAAAGCAAGCACACTCCCACAAAAACAGTTTCTGAACGCGAACGTGCTTTCCTGTCAGATTTCCCGTCCGTTTTCCGAAAGATGCAGCAGTGTCAAAGTGAGCAGACTTTGCGTATGGTCCTATAAAAGGATTAACAGCTCCGATTGAGGTGATAATATAGCAGTTACTGATCCGGCCTGGTGTGTTGAGCTGATTGTGATAACGCTTGAGCCTCATTAAAAGATCAGTGTGGTGTGATCCAACTGGGGCAGGTAGGGAGAGGAGATGCATGGTGAGTTGAGTGGCTTAGTGCCTGTCTGACGGCTGAGCTTAAATAAGGAATGAGCCATATGCTGCCACCTCATTAGCATACTGACATACTGTAGCACTGTTGCAGAGACTGCTGCAGACACACTGAAAGATGAGCAGGTTACTCGCAGAAGGGAGGGAACAGAGGAGAGCGAGTGGGACTCGGAGGAGACAAAGAAGGGAGTGGGCTTGATGAAAACATCAGAATCCAAAAGGGAGGAAGAGTGATAACAAGGATGCAGGGATTTAAAAAAATAATACCATAAGTGAAAAGGAATTAGATCGCTCCCCGTCCTTTGAAATGGATAATTCAAATGCAATCAAATGTTTCTGTTCTGCAGTATTTGCAGTGAAAAGGTGACCTTTAGGGAGCCTTGTGAATTGTACGGCTGTCTTACATAGATTTAGATGTCAATCAGCAGGGCTGTAGCATCAGTCAGTGATAACCTTTAGGAGGATGTGTTTTCAGGGTCTGTTCACTTGTCTGTACCTTAATACAGCAGACAAATATGTTCACTGGATATCACCAATAGCAGTTCCCATAGTTTTAGCATTTGGAGGGCGTTAATGTGTGGGTTCGCGTGGACGATTTCTGTTTCATTGTTCTAATAGCACCCTATAAGATTTGCCTTTAGAAAAAGGGGCAAAAATTAGAGACCACCAGCTGTTTTAAATGGCAGCAAGTTCAAAGAAAATGTGTTCCATAATGCCATGCATGACTCATAATCAGACCAAACCAACACAGCCACCCACAAATTCCACTATTTCTAACATCATGAATCTCAGATTTGCTTCTTTTTTTTAAGGGGTTAACTTCTTCTGAAACTATACATTAATAATAACACATAGTTAAATCCTAGTGTCTACTTTTTGCATCAAGCTCTCCACACTATGAAGTGTGATTTTTGCAATAATCTGGTTATGAGAATAAAATATTGGTACTGTGTCAAACTACAAATATACTGTGATAATATTAGGATACACATATAATTAATTATAATTATAATTAATAAAACAATTAGGATGGAGTTAACTGCAAAACAGAAATGGAAGATAATTAAAATCAAAGAGGATAATTACAAGCAAAATTAAAAGCATATTTATAAATAAGAATGAGACAGTTAAAAATTAAACTAAAATTAAAAGGTTAAAGAGAAAAGATGAATTTTTAATTGAGATTTGAAAACTCTTAGTGAAGCAGTCTTGATCACTGTAAGATGTAAGGAATTGCATTAATCCAGCCTGGGTGTGATAAAGGTGTGGATCACCTTTTCAAGGTTGTTAAAAGAACGGAAGGGTTTGGCTTTAGCTAAGAGTCTTAACTGAGAGAAGCCAGCATTGACGACAGAATTAATCTGCAAATCTAATTTGGGAGCAGAAGTCAAGATTATACCAAGATTCTTTACATGAAGTTTACAGCATGAAGTTAGAGATCTGAGCGATGGAGTCAAATTTGTGAACTGAGCTGCCTGGCAATGAACAGGGTTAATAAAAAAACATATAGGATTTTGGTTTGGTTTTCACTGAGGGTTAGAAAATTCACTGACAGCCAAGTTTTAATCAAGTGACGCCAGTTTTATGCATTACATAGCTAGCAAATTTGGGAGCCATTGCAGTTTCAGGAACCAACTGCATTAAAGCTGCGGTCTCGTTACATACAGGAAAATCTCACTTAAAAATAAATAAATAAATAAAGCAAAAACATACAAGTGTTGGGTCTTAATGGCTTAATGTAGAGGCCTTTACCTTACAATAGTCACCCTGGGGTGACTGCAGCTGTGATTTGGCCATTTATAAGTAAAACTGAATTGAATTGAACTAAATTGACTGCTTGCAAACTGCAGATGCTGTAAAGTAGGTTGTAACGTGGTGAATACCTAGAGTAAGGTTTTTGTTTGTTTGTTTTTTTACTATAATTAAAACATGTAATAATTGGAAAAAAAAACAATAGAATTTTACACAATCAATAAATAAAGAGTTTAGAGGCTGCATGGAAAAAAAAATGGCCGTGTACCAGGTTGATTCAGAGACTGAGATAGAAAATTGTAGATAAAGACTAAATGTAGGGTTTTAGTAACTGTCAAGTGAGTAGAGTGGTGGTACCCTTATACGAAAGACAAATCAATAACTAGAATAACATGCTGAGTTTTCTTGACTGTAAGATACTATGCGGAATATGAGTTTCCCGCACTGCAGGGAGCATCCTCTATAGCACGATGACTCATATGTCAAATAGATATAAATGTGTTTTTTCCATTTTTTTTAAGAGAAGACGCTAAACAGGATAAAAATAAATGAGCAGGAGCAAAAAAAGATGTATCAGATCAAATCTATGTTGCTAAATCATAATGATATTGTTAGTCAGAGTTAACATACTAGTTTTGACAGAGGTGCGCATCTTGGATAGGGCTAGTATAGTACACAGTAACCATCATTAGTGTATTTTAGTGTTTGAAGAGAAGAGAAGAGAAGAGAAGAGAAGAGAAGAGAAGAGAAGAGAAGAGAAGAGAAGAGAAGAGAAGAGAAGAGAAGAGACATTTCATGCAGGTTGATGTGAATGGTTGTCAGAGGAAATTGGTCAGTATTTCCTCACTGCCATAACTCATGCCCCAGAGACTGTTGGACAACAGAGGTAGGAGGGATGATGGCAGATAGGACATAAAAGAAGAAAGCTGTCATTACTTGCTCCCAAAACACACACTCAGCACTCATAAAAATAAGTTATGAAGTGTTCAACTATCTATACAAATAATCAAAGAAACGGAGATGCCTGTACATATATATATATGTATATATATATATGTATAGCCAGAGTAATCCTTTGGGCAAGCATTGCCATCTGCAAAAGGGTGATTTCAAATGCCATTTAAACACATTCTTACGGCTTAGGGTAATGTCTTCTATTATTACTATTTTATTTGTTAAAAGGAAGGGCCTAAAAATGACCACGGCATAAATAATTAATGAGAGTAGATATATCAAAGTGCTCTGCGGGTCTGCATTATCAAATGGTGCTTTTATCGAAAGCACTGCAATCACTCTCAAATATTCAATTCAGCTAAGAACTGAAATGTAAAAGTTTTTGAGATTGAATGTACGATTGTGTGCATGTTGTATCACTCCTCGGGAGGCTTAGAGTGCCTTTTTGAGCATGTCGGAGGCGACGCTATAGGCTTTTCAGCATCTCTATCTGACTTGCAGGTTCTTCAATATTTCATGCCTGTTAGTTTATTGGTTTGAAAAATAAAGCAAATCCAGGATGGAAGTTTCTCCAGTTGTTTCATATCTCTAAATGATCTGTAAGGCACAGAATTGAAAACCTACGAGTACAATCTCACTTCTGTTTAAAGCATGCATTTTTCTTTTTAATGTTTAGTTTGCAAACTCAACAGTCACTCTATCCAAATTCAATTGACTTTTCTAGACAATGAAGCAAACCTCTGTTTTCACCCTAAATATCTGACACAAAGAGATAATATTGTGGTGCTGAGACAGAGCATGAGCTGTCCACTGGAAGCATTACAGCAGGCAGAGTCAGACATGTCCTTTAGGATATTACTGCCATTAGGCTGAGATGAGTGCTGTTTTTTGGGAGTGGGAAAGGTTAGACGGCTGTGGGAGAGATGCTGCTCAAACATTTGCTAATTTTAAATTTCCTATCTGAGCAAGCACGCCAACAGGACTCTTGATATAGCTGCTGCTACCGTTTAATGGAAAAGCCTTAAGTTGTTTTTATTCATTACTTGTATATGTAAAAGAAGTTGATCAGCAGCTGATTAAGTAAGATGATGATTTCTACATTAGCCTCGGGTAATCTGTGTTTTTATGACAGTTTTTGAGATTAGCATTCTAAAAAGTTCAGCTAAGAAAGGAGCATCTCCGTATATGGCTGATCGGTATCTTCATCTTGAGCCACTTTTCATTTCTTTCTATTTTGCTTGGAAACAGGTCAGCGGTTTATTAAAACATGCACAAATATACATAGAAATACATGAAGTAAGGCAGAAACAGAGGTCAGAGGTCGTACAGCTTCTTTAAGTAGTCTTCAGGATTTTCAAGGACATTCAAAGCTCTTCTTTGGATGCTGGCTCCATTTTGTTCCAGTCATTGTCATGATGATCCCACACTGCTTCAGTAATGTTAAGGTCCAGGCTCTGGGGAAGCCAAGACTGCTAGTGTCCCATTGTGTATTTTTCTATTCAGGTATTTTACAGCATTGGCAGTGTGTTGAAAGCATGAAAAATGAGGTCACTGACAATCAGATGTTTTCCAAATGCTGGATCAAAATCTAATGGTACTTTCATGGTTTCATAATTCAACCAATTTTAACAACGTATCCAACACCACTGAATGTAATGTAGCCTCAATCCATGACAGCCGTCACTGTGTTTTACAGATGGCTGTAGATGCTGTTTCACCTCTCTCCTGACCTCCTCAGTGCTTACAGAATTTTCAAATTTGGATCCATCACTCCATATGACCCATTGCCACTGATTTTCAGTCTAGTTCTTGTGTAAATTGGCATATGTGCACCTTTTCTGCCTGTTTTCCCTTCCTTATGAATGGCTTCTTGACAGCCATCTTTGCACTGAGTGAATAGTAGATGAACCAAATGAAGGGCCAGATGTATTTCTCAGGTCCCTTTGTCAGGTCTTTGCTGGACTTTTTATTTCTTAAGCGCATGACTTTCAGATAGTGTTCATTTGCTGTGTTTTTTTTTTTTGTTTGTTTTGTTTTGTTTTGTCTGCCACCTCTTGTTTTGTCCTCTAAGGACACACTGGATGTCATCCTGAGTTATGGCAAGTGTTTAGCTAACAGCTCTTTGGCAATTACCTTGTTGGTGCAAAAGTCTGTCAAACCATGCAAGCCTTGGCATTTTTCATAGATATAACTAAAGCGGTGGGAACAAATTATGTGTTATTACAACAGACTAAAACAGTTTCGTTCTTTGTTTTTTTGGCGCAGGTTTCTGTCGTGTAGACACAACAATGGTCCCTCCGTTGAGTTAGGTCCCTTTTTATGCTGGAATGATTCAGAATTCAGTGTTAAGTGGCTAAATAGCAAATTTCAAATGACAAAAATAGAAAAACAACTGCTTTGTTTTTTTTGTTTATTTTTTCTTTTTTTTTTAAATACAAAAAAGTTTGGCTCTTTGAATGCAAAATATAAAGCACCAAGGGCTGGCTTTAGACTTTTGCACAGCACTTTATATAAGTAAAGCTTATATTGGCTTTAATAAATAAATCAGTTTTAGCTTCTTGTATCTTGGCACGCGCCACACCAGTGTGATGCTAAATCCCAAAGTCTTGTACTGCCCTTGATCTTTGTCTACATGCAGACTTTAGAAGAATGTTTACAAGCCCTAGCAGAGATCTACCTGTGTTAACCCAGTTTCTCTTAATCCTTTCACCCCACCCCATCCAAAAAAGGGAAAACCAGATTTCTTATTTATATGATGTTTCTGAAATCAGGTTACCCTTGCAAGCCAAAAATAATCTTTTTTACTTAAGCACATGTAAATGCAGAAATATGTGTGTAAGCGGGAGTGAAAAAATAAATAAATAAATAAAATAAAATAAAAAAAATGCTTGTGGATTGTGTTTGTCCTTCTGTTCTCATTTGCTGCTGCTGTGTTTGGAGCACATCTGTCTTTCTGATAGGATTATAAAACATTCACCAGCAGATGTTTGCACTCCTCTTTGAAGATAGCAATTGTGCAGACTGTTGTGGATTTATGAGTGCTTTCATCAGACAGTGTTGAATTTGTCACCATATCATCAATATTCTTAACAATGTAATCAAACTGTTAGAAGCTCCTCTACCAGTCTGTTTTGATCCATCTTATGAAAAGGAGCACGGAGCTGCTTTTGGAGCTGATTTCATTAGCATCAAGTCATGTTTTGTGTATTTATTTTATTTATCTTATTTTCCTCCTGTCTACGTGTCTATCTTGGCTATTTCCGCATTGTGTCTGTTTTCCATAAACGCTGCTTTAAAAAAACAAAAAAAAGATAATTCCTGTGTGATTCAGTTTGCCTTTATAGCAGATATATTAAGCGCTCAGGAAGATGTTACCATTTACCTTCAGGTAGTCAGCAGAGCAAGTGACATCTGTTGCCAAAGCACCAAACATATAAACATAGTGTGCTCACAGCATGTAGCCTATATGCCAAGAGCTAACAAGCTATTGGCATAATGCCTTTTTTCCACCCAGTCACATGCCAGACTGTAAATCTCCCAGAATCAGCTTTTGAGTGCTTGTGTTGATTCTTCCCTGTGTTCTGGTCTGTCAGTCAGGGTGTCCGTCTGTGCACGCTGCAGGCTCCCAGTAGTTGACAGAAAGCCTGCTGAAGAGCTTAAGGCAGCTTGTTAAGTAGCCTCCATCTACTGCAGAGATTACAGGGAGCTTAATGTAATCATGCCTGTGCAATAGCCCGTGTGTTGGGTGAGATGGTCATTAAGGAGTGGAGATTTGCTTGTTAACGTTATTTCGGCCATTGTTTTTTTTTGTTTGTTTTTTTTCACTGCATTTCTTGTTTGCCTGTTTAAACGGTCTGCCTAAAACTACTGACTGTATTTGCATAGAGCATTTAGATGTTGGCCTGATGTTAGTCTTGATTTTTTTTTTTTTTTTTTTGCGTGTGTGTGTGTGTGTCTAGCCAGTGGCTGCAGGCCCTAAACCCAGAGTCCCTAAATGCAGGGGTTACTTTTTTTTCAAAGAGCTGTCAAGTGAACTTGACGTTTACCTGTCTAATACTTAAATGATGTTGATTTGGTGACACAGACACTCTGACAATACATGTTACAGGAGCTGTTGGCACCCTCAAAGCTACTTTTCTTCATCTGTACAGCCTTGTAAATAACTGCTCCTCAAAAAAGAAGGAAAGAAACAAGGGAACAAAGATCCACTCCACTGAGTTAACAAAAATACAGCTATTGCCACTGCAATTCTTTTCACTGACTTGTACCCTGTGACATACTGTCATAAACAAAATAATACCCTGTTAGTATATCCACATAGGTATAATCTAGCTATATATACAGTGGCTTGCAAAAGTATTCGGCCCCCTTGAACTTTTCCACATTTTGTCACATTACAGCCACAAACATGAATCAATTTTATTGGAATTCCACGTGAAAGACCAATACAAAGTGGTGTACACTTGAGAAGTAGAACGAAAATCATACATGATTCCAAACATTTTTTACAAATAAATAACTGAAAAGTGGGGTGTGTGTAATTATTCAGCCCCCTGAGTCAATACTTTGTAGAACCACCTTTTGCTGCAATTACAGCTGCCAGTCTTTTAGGGTATGTCTCTACCAGCTTTGCACATCTAGAGACTGAAATTCTTGCCCATTCTTCTTTGCAAAACAGCTCCACAACTGCTCTGTGATGGCCTCAGAGGTTGTCTAAGAGAATATTGGGAGGAACAACACCATGAAGTCCAAAGAACACACCAGACAGGTCAGGGATAAAGTTATTGAGAAATTTAAAGCAGGCTTAGGCTACAAAAAGATTTCCCAAGCCTTGAACATCCCACGGAGCACTGTTCAAGCGATCATTCAGAAATGGAAGGAGTATGGCACAACTGTAAACCTACCAAGACAAGGCCGTCCACCTAAACTCACAGGCCGAACAAGGAGAGCGCTGATCAGAAATGCAGCCAAGAGACCCATGGTGACTCTGGACGAGCTGCAGAGATCTACAGCTCAGGTGGGGGAATCTGTCCATAGGACAACTATTAGTCGTGCACTGCACAAAGTTGGCCTTTATGGAAGAGTGGCAAGAAGAAAGCCATTGTTAACAGAAAACCATAAGAAGTCCCGTTTGCAGTTTGCCACAAGCCATGTGGGGGACACAGCAAACATGTGGAAGAAGGTGCTCTGGTCAGATGAGGCCAAAATGGAACTTTTTGGCCAAAATGCAAAACTCTATGTGTGGCACATCACTCTGAACACACCATCCCCACTGTCAAATATGGTGGTGGCAGCATCATGCTCTGGGGGTGCTTCTCTTCAGCAGGGACAGGGAAGCTGGTCAGAGTTGATGGGAAGATGGATGGAGCCAAATACAGGGCAATCTTGGAAGAAAACCTCTTGGAGTCTTCAAAAGACTTGAGACTGGGGCGGAGGTTCACCTTCCAGCAGGACAATGACCCTAAACATAAAGCCAGGGCAACAATGGAATGGTTTAAAACAAAACATATCCATGTGTTAGAATGGCCCAGTCAAAGTCCAGATCTAAATCCAATCGAGAATCTGTGGCAAGATCTGAAAACTGCAGTTCACAAACGCTGTCCATCTAATCTGACTGAGCTGGAGCTGTTTTGCAAAGAAGAATGGGCAAGGATTTCAGTCTCTAGATGTGCAAAGCTGGTAGAGACATACCCTAAAAGACTGGCAGCTGTAATTGCAGCAAAAGGTGGTTCTACAGAGTATTGACTCAGGGGGCTGAATAATTACGCACACCCCACTTTTCAGTTATTTATTTGTAAAAAATGTCTGGAATCATGTATGATTTTCGTTCCACTTCTCACGTGTACACCACTTGGTATTGGTCTTTCACGTGGAATTCCAATAAAATTGATTCATGTTTGTGGCTGTAATGTGACAAAATGTGGAAAAGTTCAAGGGGGCCGAATACTTTTGCAAGCCACTGTGTGTGTGTGTGTGTGTGTGTGTGTGTGTGTGTGTGTGTGTGTGTGTGTGTGTGTGCGTGTGTGTGTGTGTGTGTGTGTGCACCTGGAGACAATAATAAGCAGCTCAGTGCCATAGCTGATCATTTTCTCTTTGGAACTACAGTGTACTAGTGGCAGTCTCAAAATTTTATTCTAATATTCCTAAGGGAAGAATCCCATCAAACTTGTGCAGGTAGGGCCAACTTGTCAGAGCTGGCAATCGGGAACAGGTTTATTTAACACAGGCAGCTTTGTATTTGTTTGATAATGTAGTCGAGCTCAAGGCTCATATTATCCATGTGCACTGTTTCATTTCAGCTCAGTGCATTTGACTGTCATTCACAAATGCACTATTTTCTCTGTCTGTGGTGTGTTTGTGTGCACGGCAGAGCTGTCCGCTACCTTGCTGTAAGTGCATTAATAAAAGCTTCCAAACATGGGTTTATCTGTCTTAAGGCTTTGTTTAAGGATGACAGTTTTGTTTAGACTTAACTGCTGGCACCTAGGTCTCGTCCGATGTGGTGGAGGGACTGTGGATTTTTTTTTTTTTTTTTTTTTACTGCCTGTCCTCTGATTTATCAGAACAGCCCCCTCTGTGCATTTCAGGACCTCCTGATTTACAAATCAACGCTGGGTTTCCCTGCCTTTTAGCAAAACATATAGTTTGACGGCATGGACTGGCAATTCCTATAGCTTGCTCGGGGAGTCTTCAGATGAAGGGAAGAGAAGTGAGCCTTTATTGAAATAAATAAATAAATAATGCATGAGGGATGAACCTTAATAATCCATTCAGGGAACTTGATTTATAACAGTTACTTACTTAAAGAATTGATTGTACTATGCTATGATACTTTTGTTTTTTTTGTCTCAAGTTTCCTTTAATATTGACTTATTGTTGTGATCCCAGGCTGTATTCACGGTGGGCTTTGTAACTTCGCTTTAGGGTGGTTATATACTTTATGTTGTGTAAGTAAACCCCAGCATCCGTTGCTGAACCCTTTAATAAAACTGCTGCTGTATCATAACTGCAGTTCTCAGTCTGTGTACGGCGAAAGCACTGCCTGCCCCTCACCCACATAGAACAAGTCAGCTTCTGACCTTAGCAGAAACAACTTTGATGTCAGGTACAGCCCTCTAGCCAGACATTGTGTGTGAGGATTTGTCATTTGGGATGTTAAGCTGCATCCTAGTGGAAACTGTGTGTGTGTGTGTGTGTGTGTGTGTGTGTGTGTGTGTGTGTGTGTGTGTGTGTGTGTGTGTGTGTGTGTGTGTGTGTGTGTGTGTGTGTGTGTGTGTGTGAGCGTGTGAAGAGGCATACACTCTGAATTGGGTGACTGATTCCATTTCCTGTTTTTTGAAGGTGCGGATGAAAAGCTGTGGGGGTTTGGGGGGGATTTTTGTGACACAAAAATTCTTTTAAAATGCGTTCTGACACAGTGCTGACCAGTGTTCGGAGAAAGTTCTGCATTAATGATCATAATGTAGGGATCAGAGCAGACAGCAGTCGGTCACAGCCTCACTCAGACTCTGTGTGCATGTGGATGAGTGAAGTGTGAGGTGCTGAATTTAGTGCTGGATGGTATAAATCAAATCAGGGGAGTGAAGAGCTCCACTAGGATGGATGATTCATAGCGCGAGGTCCAGGAACACTCCAACAGGAGAAAACATATTCAGGATAAAGAGGCAGCTGACCGTCACTGGCCTCAAATTTCTGCACATTCTTTACTAAGACATGTCAGTGATGAAAAAGGCCAGAGACAGAAAGTTTGTATTACTCACTGACTTCAACATTAGAGTGGGAATAGACACATTTTTGCTTTTATCATCATGAAGTAAATGTTGATTGCTCAATTTAATGGCTATACAAAACAAAAAAACAAAAAAAAAAAACAGTGGCATTTAGATTGGTTCCCTTCGAGCCTCTCTTTCACTGCGCAATTATATCTGACACCAGGTACTCAATCTCCAGGGAAAATGAAGGGTCGATTTTGCATCCAAAACAGACAGCGCACTTTGTTTATATTCTCTCCAGGTAGTGGAAATGGTGGAATTTGTAACAACCTGTTGAATTGTTTAAACTTTACCTGGTAAAAGAGAAAAGAGCTCCGTAGCTGGAAAAGACAGTGAAGCCGAGGAATCAGAGTAATCGGAACAAATGTTGACTGTAACCTATTTAACACTCGTTATGTCATAACAGAACACAAATGTGTTACAATGGCTGGAATATATATGTAAAATAAATAAGTACATGAATATTTAAACTCATTGGTTGTGTTTAGAAGCACATTAGCAGTGTTTCAAATGTATCTGTACTCATACAGACAAAGGTTCAGATTGACTACACAGTCAAGCACCCACTTTAACATCTCTACACATTTTTTTTTCCCCCACTCCAAAAAGCCTCGCTTCATTCCACCTCCCAGTGTTGATCAGTGCCTTTCCCTCCTCAAACATGTGAAAGAAAATGATTGGTGTCTCTGCAGAGCTTCATGTCTCCAGGGAAGATAAACACACAGAAAGAGATTCTGACCTTCAGGGTCAACATGCAATTAAACCTCAGATGGGCTCTCGAGTCTTACAAGAATACTGGCTGTGGAGGGAGACATGGCTAGCAAGACAAGTATGTTAACCCTGATATGAACTGAACTGCTTGTTGGTTATCCTGCTTTTGTAGAGTACTGCTCCATGTGACCACTCACCAATGCTGCAGAAGTGATTCACAGTATCGGGGTAGCTGGTACACCAGTATCTCAGATTTTGTGTCAGACCGCAACCCCTGAATTACAGAGCTAGTGGGAAAGGTTAATGAAGACTCGAACATCAGCTCCAAGGATGGCTGCTGACCTTTTGTATAGGAGCTAACAAAATGAATTCTAAAGCAATGCCTTCATTTCACCCAAGCAGTTTTTCTCTTTATGTTTCAGTGTCAGCGGGACAGCAGTTTGAAAGCATGGTGTAAATCTCTCATGTCTATCTTTTATCCGACATGTGTGTTATATGTCGGGTGACTCTGCAGCATGTAAGCAGCTAGACAGATTTGATTTACTGTTCCGAACAGCAGATGGTCGCACAGCTTAATTTATTGCTAGCAAAAAATCTTTCATAATTTCAGCCAATTTGACTGCAGTGAAGAAGAGGACAGGAAGAGTAAAATAAAAGTCATTTTTTTCAACACTCGTTAAAAAAAATGACACATTTGCTTCACTGCTCTAACACAAAATACCACAATTTCTGTTTTTATTTATTTATTTTTTGTACATAATTTTCATTATAAGCCAATGTTACAGCAATTAATATCAGTTTTTTCAAAAGTCTTTACCCTGTAAAGCCTTTTTTTTAATGAGTGAAAAGTTTTTTTAAAAAAGAGAAACTCGCAGATTTATTTTTTCATTTGTGTAATTTTTGCTACATCTGACATTTTTGTGTAATTTATTCCCGTTTTTCCAGAAAACAAAATCACACTGATGATGTAGAGGTCTGAAAATCTCACAAAAACACATGTATTAAACATGATACATTTGGTGTTACAGGGTTAAATATTAGCTGCTTTTGTATCAAATGTAAGATGAACATTTATGAATATGAGCTCGGGTTATGTATAGTAGCTCAGGTTGCAGATCAGGTTTTCGTGGATGACAGTTTGATCTTCAGCCTCTCCACTTTCAGAGGTTTCCTTTGACCACTAAAGTTGTTCCTGATAGCAGGTCATCTGCCATGCAAGGCAGCTGTGTCACCACTGGTGTGTGTATGGGTGTGAATTTTCCAAGCTATTATTTCAAGTAAAAGTTCAAACTTTCAGTGTCTTGGAAATGTGAAAAATGCAGCTTAAATCCCAGAGATTACATGTCTGCTATTTTCAGACAGCTTCCCTGCATATGCTTGACACCATGTGGTAATTGTAGTAAGCAGAACATGTTAACACAACATGACTGCCATTAACTCCTTTCTGACACAAAATGTACAATATGTGTTAATAATAATAGAACTGAATTATAGTGCATTTGCCATCCATCCATCTGTGCTTTCAGCTGCTGGGATGTGGAAATGAGCTACACTCTAACCCTGTGTATGAATGATTAATAACATTATTTACAGTCGAGACAGTATTTGGACAGTTATATGCGCAGCAGTGGAGTGCCAGGTTTCAGCTTTAATTTTAATTTCTGTTTTGCATCAATATTTAACAAAGTGGGTGGTAGTCGTGGCCCTTTAAAACACATGGAACCCAAACTGCAAGGGTTCAAAATAAAATTGGACACTTGGTTATTAAATCTTTCTTGGAAAGCTATCTGTCATTTCAACCGTAGTTCACAAACCAAAAACTGCACACATGGCTCATGGAGAGTTGATTTAGAGTTGCCATTCAGACTGAGGGGGAGCTGTCTGTGAAAAAAGCTCTCCCTTGCTCTCTGATATATATGAAGACTGTCATAGCGAGAGGCAGGGTACACCCTGGACAGGTCGCAAGTCTTTCACATTTAATTCGTGGGGTTGAATTAATGAGCTGCATTAACTGTTTAGGCATCTGGAAATAGTCCCCTATTATAAGAGGCTCAAGAATAATTAGACAGTTGACAGATAGATTTAGATAGAGTTTTATGCCCAGGTGAATTGCAAATTAAGAAGATAAAAGACCTGGAGTTCATTCCAAGTGCTGAACTTGCATTTAGTTACTGTTCACCACAACTCTCAATATGAGGTCCAAGGAGATGTCGATGCAAATGAAAACCCAAATTAACCTGTTAGAGGGAAAAAAGTTTAGGAGTCACTTTAAAAAGGCGTGTGATGGAGATCAGGGATTCTGTTACATTTGCCTGTATTATTATTATTAATTTAATGGGGGACTGATATAAAATTATATATTTTATTTTTGGTAGTATTATTTAAGTGATAGTTTGTGGAAGGTGAAGAAACGGGGGGTGGTGGTGTGTTAATGTTAGTAGAACTTACCTGTAAGAGTAGAAGGAGCTCAATCACTTGCTTATGAAACATCTGGCATAAACCAATGTGCAAGGCTAGGGGAGTTTAGGTTAAGATGTTTCTGATAAATATAACTGATTAAAGCATATATGTTGTTGAACTATTTATAGGAATGTACTTTTTTTACTAGGTTTTACTACCCCAAGACTTGACCTGAGGTAGATAGAGTACTGCTGCTTTTCATAGTGGTTGGTATGTGTTGTGTTTGTGAACACTCTCACTCTTGTATTCAGCTATTAAAAGGTTTTAGGTCAAACCTTTGGGTCAAACTACTGTAACTCTTGATCCACTAGCACAGTCGAAAAATTGTAACGGCTCTTGAAAGCATTAACTCTTTTTCAGTGATATTAGCGTCATTACGGTAATCCCAGACACGGCGCCACAGAAACATGGTGAAAAGAAGACGAATGTCTGATAAAATGTCTGTGTTCTGTAGAGCTCCAACACATACACTCACACTCATGTCTCGCAACCAACCGCCTTTGCGGTGCTGCTGTGACACTGTACCTGGGTTTACCGTAATCACCCTATTACCACTGAAAAGCACAGAGTCGCTGCTTTGAGGACGTGTTGGAACTCTTTCAATTGAGCAAGTGGTTCAGGAGTTAAAGAAGTTGAAAAAATATTGCAAAACACCCATCTGACACCAGAGACAGGTTTCGCTGTAGAGGGTTCTTCAATCACATCAAACACCAAAAAAACATATTTGTCAGAAATTCCATGCCTACATTCTAGTAAGCAATCTCACCTTCTCTGTCAAATGTGGTGGATGACAGATTTTTAACATTTAGCAGAAAAGGAACATAAGGTTAAACATAAGGTCAAGTAACAAAAGTGGCTGAATGAAGGCCGAGAGAAACTAAATGCTGAGGAAGAGCTAATGGTGGCTACAGTAAAGGTCAGGGAGAGCATCACCATACAAAGATGCAATATCTGTGGGATATGAGCCAGAGACACAGTGTATTTTACTTAAAGTTGAATGTGTTGAAGAGTCTCAAGAACCCTTCCAAAATACGTGTGGTGTACAGTGAATGTTCTGCACACTCTAATATTGACATCTGTAGCAATGATACAGATTGCATCCACTGTGTAGAAAATTTAAAGGGATGTAGTATTTCTACTGTTGTATTTGACTGAGGATACAGAGCAATTTAAAATAATTTGTGATGTAATTTAAGATAGGAGTCGTGTTTAGGCACAACAGAGACTGTACAGTGCACAGTAAAGAGCCAAAGAGTTAAGATACTTATCTGAGAATCTTGGTCAAGTTGTGCAAGTTCCTGGCTCACCCGTTGAATGGCCACTTCAAAAAGTTAATTCCGAGAAGGTTTCTCATGAGCAGGACCAAGAGATCTCGCATTGCTATCACCCACCTGCAAAAATCACTGCCATTGTGGGAACAGTCACTGATGATGGCCGGGATTCGGGATATCACCAAGATTCGCTGCACTCTGCACTTGGAGGATTACCAATGGTGCATGTGTCAGGATGCTGAAGGCAGGAGTTCAGATGACCTTTGACCAGCTGGCTTTGGCTTCTCCCAAAGGCTAAATGCTGCTATCACAACCCAAGCGAAAACAGAGGGCTGGACGGGCTCTTTGGAAAGAGCTCTTGGAACAACCTCAAAGCCGTAAATTAAATGTTTTTTGCTGTCTATGACATCTAAGACAAATAAAAGGCTGGCTGCACTAAATAAATGAATAAATAAATAAATAAATAAATAAAGAACACATCACTCCTACTAGTGGCAGTCAGTCACACTGCTTTCATACTAATTAGTAGATTCAGAGTTATTAAAAGCAGCAAAATTTCTTCATGTCATCTTGTGGAAATTAAGAAGTGCAATCACTGCCATTATTACTGGCAGCTGAGACACTTGCTTGATGGTCTAATGTGCCACAACCAGAGCAAAGACAGTCTTATGGAAGTGCTGATACAAATCCCTTTGTTTCACTTTGAGTAAATGGTAGTTTCAGATCTATGCAGTCCTTGCAAAACAATGAGCTACACTGTATATAATGCATGTTTAGAGGCAAAAGAAAAAAGCAGCTGTTTAGTTTCTACTGAAAAGAGGATAAACAGTGGCTATGTTGCATGAGAGTCTTTATTTTTCTACTTTAAATGAATCCCATGAAAAGAAAAACGATGGCCTTGTACAACTTACCATCATTGTCTGTGCAGCCAATAAAAAATATATTGTATTCCTTTGTGTCGTCATTCCTTTGAGAGCGATTGTTGTCCAAAATATAAATAATTCAATAATCACATCTGAAGGAGTTAAATTCATTTTATATGGTGGGCCATGTACAGTCCATTTTGATCTCAGTTGGGCTGGACCAGTGAATCTCCCATTGCTGTCAGTGTAAAGTTTAAAATGAGTTTAAAATAGTTTAAAAAAATACATCTCAAGTTTTCTATATGAAAAAGACAAGCTGCTATTTTATTGTGAAATATGTATATTCTTGGCTTAAGTCGTAAGCAGTGACTCTGTAAAAGTTCTGTTAGCTCAACATTAAATCACTCACTGTCCTGTAATAATTGTTGATTTTATTTAATGATTGACAGAATGTTTTTTTCTTTTTTTACTGTAAGCCCATGGAAAAAATCATAAAATGTTTTGAATGGCTGTAAGGAAGGTCTTTATGAGTAGGAAAAGCTGTAAAACTTATGTAAATACATTTTCCAAAGTCATCCAGTGGGACAGATTAGAGTCTTTGGTGGACCATGCCCTGTGTTTGATATTTCTGAGCTATAGTGTTAGAGCTCCTGTTTTATCCTGCTTCAGTACAATGTCTTAAACAATTTAGTGTCACATAGTATTAGGAAATGATTTAGTCTTGTTAAAAACAAATAATAATAATTATAATAATAATAATAAGCGATTAACTGACAGACATTTTTAAGGATTTTTGTTTACAGCTTTATGTAAGTTATATCAGATCTGTGTATCGGACATAAAAAATGAAGGAAAAAAACAATAAATAAATAAAAACCCACATTTCCATTACTGACTTCAGAATGAACTGGGGCAGCTACCAGTATTAGAGAAGATATCGATCTAGAACGGGGAGAAAAATTCCTGCAGTGATAAGTGATGATGATGATTCAGTAATGAAGATTAAGACAATTTTGTAGACAATTATCAGGATGAAGATGATTAGGACGTAACCGTCGCTCAGCAGGGTTTCTTTGTCTGTGCGGATGTTAAAAGCAAACATGGCTGTTGGTGCCATCTGGTACCTTGTGGTATGCTTGGGGATTAGTCATGCTGAATATATACTGTCTCAGGGAATTTCTTTTGTCATTTTGCCATTTACATGGTCTTCCAACAGTAGGTCCTAGACCGTTTTCCATCTGCATGCATTTCTCTTCTGAAGCACATTTCCAATTTCCTTTCATCTTGGGCCTGATGCTTGGGATGTCAGCACTTGTAATAGATAGAGTGTTTCATTTGGCGCTACAGATGCTGCACCCTCACTCATGCATATGGCTAAGCTAAATCGCTAAGTATCTGCTAAGGTTTTCCTTGTTTCTCATACTGGAAGGGATGCTATAAAAAGCTCATCATATAATTTCACTGCGCACCACTGTTTTTAGAGACTTTTATGATACGTGGTGAAAAGCAATTTCATCTTTCTGTGTGTATTTAGAATTATCATTTTATGAATATCATCTCTTTTCTGGGATTTTTTTCTTTCAATTACATATGCAGATTCCCTTGCAATTTGATTCAAAGTCAGTCAAGATTTAATGGATTCCTTTTATTATCTTCCGACAAATTGCCTTTTTAGTGGGAAGAGCGTTTGCATTATTCATTTGTGAAAGAGCAAGCATTTATGAGTTCATTTAGTTTAGTTCTGGATGAGCTCAGCGACCAACAGAGGGGCTCAGAATGAGTCATCACAATGGATGATGAAGCACACCGCGTGTGATGAATCTCATCTGACCCCTGAACTCTTGTCTTGCTGTCTTGACTGTGTAGGTGATTCAGCGCAGGGAGGACGGCTCAGTCAACTTCTTCAGAGGATGGGAATCTTATCGTGAGGGATTTGGCAAGATCACCGGAGAACACTGGCTGGGTAAGTGGCTCAGGTGTGTGCGTGTGTGTGTTCCGCAATGTATGACTCATGCGCAAGACTGCCGAGGATGGTGAGCCAAGCTCGGGGGAAGGAGATTTCACACAGTATATAAATGTTGGTCATCTTGTGAGTTGACAAAAAAGTAAAAGAGAGAAAAACACTTAGTCATGTCAGGTGATGGAGCAAGATGAAAGAGACACCCAAGAAGAGGCCGACAGATAGAGATGAGTTTGACCCTTCACAGCATCAACAGAGCAACAATAGCTGTATTACTGACAATGAAAAATGCTGCGGTAACAGAGAGAAAGAAATACAAGGATGTTTTATTGTGATAACCACTCAGAACAACACAGGCCAAAAGACCTGCAATGCAATAACAATATTTTTGGTTTTTCATATGCCAAAACACACAACAGTGTAATTATTTTTTTTTTCTAACCTTGCAGCTTTTTCAGTGGTCACCGTCTGCTTAAAACAAGTATTTTTTTCAACCAGCGCCTTTTCCAAATCCTTATATTTCTCACTGGCAGCCAGGCATATTAGTCTATGCCTCCCCTCAAAACTTGACAGGCGAAAGAATGCCAACAAAAGAATTAATTCGACTGTGAAATTATCGACTTTTCTGAAGCCAAATTCTTTGCCTTCACACCACTTCTCATTAAATGTACCAAAATATTTCTTTGTGGGGAGGGGGAGGTGGGAAGGAGGATCCATGCCCATCATGGTCTAAAAGCAAGTTTCTCACAAGGATGAGGGCAAATTCGTGATAGCTGACTAAATTAGAAACATTTCCGGCTGTAGAATTAAATTCTGTGGCGACATCTAATCACTTTTTTCGCAGTCATAGTCAGCGTCTTTATAGGATATCAGTAATTGCTACATGGCGTCAACTCTTAACATCAGCCAAAGTCATTGTGAAACCTATAAAGTCTTTTTCCTATAAATCTGTGTTTTTATTAAAAAAAAAAATGTCATCCATGGTGATATATATGGACAACAGTGACCTGCTTCGTATATTTTCTGAGTGCATCACTAATTCTGAAAAAAAAAAGGGCAGCACATTTTAGAAAGGTTGAGCAGCCAGGTGTTAATGAGCTATCATCGTAGTAAGTGCGGGTAACCACCTCACAACAGTTTGCTCAAGTTCAGACTGGCAGAGTAAGTGGCGCTCGAAGAAATCTATTTGTGTAAAAGCACACATTCACAGTCAAGGTCATGGACGTGCTTACCACAGCTGAGATATTCTGCCATCGGCTCTCTAGATTAGAGCTCTCTTCACTCAAACACACACACATGCACAAAAGAGTAACACAACATAAGCATCTGTGGGCAGCTCAGCTTTTTAGGCACGCTATGTACTGTAGATTAATTGTAACGTACTGTAAATGATTTTTTTTTCCTTTGTGCTACAAATATGGCTTGTGAATCAAAAGGCCCAGAGGGTACCCAGAGTTGCTGCCCATTTTTGCTCTAAATAGAAGCGTAATTTACAAAATGAACACCATTTAGTATCAAATTCATCTTTAAATTAGCAACTGAAACCATAAACTCATAAGGAAAGCGTAGACTTCTATCGATTATGATACATGATGAGTGTTAATAATAATTAATAACTCATAGCGTGTAAATAGGCAGCACTGCAGACCAACAACATGATATGGGCGTACGTGGTTTTAGGCACTTCACCACCTCCACGCTGTGTCCTTGCTGGACATAGGAATGCTTGTGTGTGGTTCACAGCTTTTGCAGAATTTATGTGAATTAATAGAGATCTAGGTCTCTTTGCTGACCTGAGGCCATTACAAAGCGCAGGCCATAATAAAATAAATAAATAAACGTGGGTAGGGTTCTGGTGAGATGGCACACAGTGGAAGTATAGTGGGAATATGGAAAGCTCAGGATTTAGCAGACTGAATTTAAATGAGGCTACAAATTACTTTGAACCTTTCAGCGCACCCTTGGTCATTCAGGCTGGGCTGTTGTCTAGTCACCCCCCGATCATCGATTACCCATATGGCAAAAATGAAAAATGGATTCATGCTCGCCTGGAGCCTTAAAAAAAATCATTGCAACTCCTTCCTCCGAAACCAGCACTGCTCACAGCTACCACCCACCACCTCGGAGGTTTTGTACATTTCTCATTAGCATGAGTTTCATTGCATTTACTGAACTACTGATAGTATGATAATAGTGGTAAATTTTGGAAAAATAAATTGATATAAATATAAATATTCACCGGCCACTTAGTAAGATACACCTGAAATCTCAGACTTATTATTTCAGTAGCTGCTGATTTCTAGGGATTTTCCCACAGGACCATCTCTGGGGTTTACAGAGAATGGTCCGAAAAATAGAAAATATCCAGTGAGCGGCAGCTCTCTGGGTAAAAATGGCTTGTTGATGCCAGAGGTCTGAAGAGAATGGCCAGACTGCTTTCGTCTGAAAGGAAGGCAACAGCAACTAAAAATAACCACTCGTCACAACCAAAGTATTCAGAACATGTTGAAACCTTGGAGCCGATGAACTACAGCAGCAGAAGACCACACCGACTGCCGCTCCTGTCAGCTAAGAACAGAAAATATGAATCAACACTGCAAAAAACAATGGAAGAGAAATAGTAGATTGAATCGAACTCGCTTTCTGCTGCGACATTCGGATGCTAGGGTCACACTTTGGTGTAAAAACATCCATCCCGCCATGTGTCAGCAGTTGAGGCTGGTGGTCTGGGGGATTTTTTTACTTGGCACGCAATGGGCCCCTGAGTGCCAGCTGAGCATTTTTAAGCACCGCAGCCAACCTGAGTACTTTGGCTGACAAGTGCAGACATAGAGCACCTTTGGGATGTGCTGGAATGGGAGATTCATACATGAATGTGCAGCAACTGTGTGATGCTGTCGTTTCCGTAGGACCAAAATCTCTAAGGAAGGGTTCCAGCAGCACCTTGTTGAAGGTGAGTCTGCGCCATGAAGTAGTTCTGAATGCAAAAGATGCACCAACCCAGTACTATGGTCACATAGATAGACATACACTGTATATTATCATCTGTGCACCAGCATATGTGTCAATTAGTCTAACATTTTAATTTGTGTCAATCCAAAGAAAGAGTGCAGCAGCCTTTTCCACTTGGGATTTGCGCTTTTTCTATTTATGACAAACTGTCATTCACTGCTGGTGATTTCAAACAATCTGCAGACTGTGTTTCATAATGACTGTCTAGTTTTATATTATATTATTTATGTTACATTAACATTTGTCTCTTGATTCTGTTGTATTCTTTAAACCTTCTTTACACTGACATCAAACACCTGTAGTTATAAAGGTACAGTTAATGTCAAAGTAGAAGATAACTAATAAAATGTATGCCTGATAGAAAAATGCTTCCCACATGTTGTGTGTATAAAGGTAAAACCAACATATTGCTGAATAAACTCCCAGAGGAGTAAGTATAAAGAGCATAAAACTGGGTCAAGGCAATTCCATTGTCACAATCAAATCTATTAGACACCTGGTCGCCGATGCTGATGTAGGCTTGTCTACCTGTAATATAGGTCCTGAAACAGTTTAACGTGGTCCCAAAGGAACCAACCTAGTTTTCCAGATGGCCTATTACAATAACAGAACTTGGTCTGCAGTGTCAAACCCAGCATTAAAAGGATAGACAAACGATCTGTTGTCACAGTCATGTCTTCTCTCCTGCCTCTACTTCTTTAAAGTACACCTAATAATTTTAATGTTTTACTTTTTCTTTTCAACAAAGAAAATATTATATAACTTAAAAGCCGTGTAGTAGTAGCTCGGAAAACATTTTTGCTCACATTGTTAGGGATGTGAAGGTCTAATTGGAGTAAATCCCAGAATAATCTTGCTCAGAATTACATTACATACAATCTAAACACTCCAAGTGAATGACTTAAAGTACGTAAATGAAAGCATTAACAACTTTCCAAGTGTTCTCTTACATATACATGCATCTGCATATATTTATTGTTGAAATGAGCATGAATTTGTTTTGGTTTCCTCGTCTCTATTTAAAGAAAACAGAAACACAACATTCTTGAGCAGTACTCATTTCATTATCCAGTGGAGCTTAAACTGTTTAATCAATGACAAAATGGAATTCTAGTTTTTGGTAACTGCCTGTAAAAACAACAGCTTTTCATTTCTTTTCATGCAACTGCTGGACTGAATTCCAGTTATCCATTTATTAATTTACAATCAGAGATGTACTGTTCCTATTTCTTTCAGTTCCAATACAATAACAATACCAATACCATTCAGTACTGGCTTAATGTATCAGCTTAAGGTATCTGCAGATACTGAATACTGATCTGATATCAGTGTTGATCTGATACCAGTAAGCTGTAATAATAAGCTGTAATCCATGTAATTCAGCAGGCTTAACTTGGATATTTATTTCCTGACTTGGCAAAATAAAATATGGCAAATAAATACATCCAAGAATATAAATGTGCTAAATGCAGTATAGAAAACAACATACTATAAAACTGATTTAAGTGGAAAGCTCATTTTCACCAATATCCTATACCCCAGCGTTTAGAGTTCAGGATCAGTCCATTAGCCATTCCAAATATAAAATCGGTGCACCCCAATTTAAAATAGATGTTCATTCCTTTTATACTGCAACCACTTTGCAGCTTATATTTCACTAATCAGTGCACATTTAAATGTCACTGCAAGAATAATCTGTAAAGCAAGAGGAATCTCTAAGAAGACACTAATCTGATGTGGCAGCTGGTACACAGAACCATCTGAAAAGTTGTGCAGAGCTGCTTGAATAAGAGCAGGCACACAGCGGGCCATTTGGCCAAAAATCCATCTATAGTATCACTGTCTACCGCAAGCTGATAAAAACCAACCACGTCAATGTACCACAAGGCACAGCGTGACAAAGAGAAAACAAAAATAAAACCACAGTTAGGATTTCATTAGATTACATTTTTGGCATGTTAGATTGTGTAAAATGACACTAGCAGGATTTTATTTATTTATTTTTCATTCTTGTTTCAAAAAATGTAACTTTGGATGGTTAGTGGTTTGATACCAGCTCCTTCAGTTTTCATGTTTAAGTCTTCTTAGGCAATCCCAAATTTCCCCTCATTTACTAATAGGATCAAAAGAAAAAGAATATATATAAAAGTCCATTTACCTTTAACAGTTGATTAGATAAACAATCTGCCTTTTATCAGATTTAAGAAGATGCTGATTGGTCCAACCCAACTGTGGCTTTCCTCGTGAATCCAGCTCTGAGAATCCAGCTGCTTTGTCATGTAAAGAAACTGGAAATTATAAAATCACAAACTGTATGATGCAGAAAATTGTACTGCTCTGTGATTTTCAACATTTCTGAGGGGCAGAAATATGTCAGGAGGAGCAGTCCTTGTTTGAGACTTGGACCTGTATGATACCTGCTTGCCTTGGCTTTATACTTCAAGGAGTGTGTATTAAGAGAAGATAGAATCAGCTTTTATATGAGAAAAAGTTGGTTTTATTGATATAACAATGTAAAATCAAATCTCTTGCCCTCACTGTTAAGCTCTTTCCATTAACGTTAAGCCATTTTATCCACCGCAGGAGTTTTTCCCTGTTATTTTGGCGAGTGTTTACATCCTGCCACAAGCTGATGTGAGTGCTGCACTGCAGTGTGTGGCTGCCCAGATAGCCAGTATGAAGAAGAAACCAAAACTCTCTCCTCATTATTTCAGGGGATTTTAACAGAGCAAATTTCAGCCAGGAACTGCACAAATCCACACAGTATATGAAGAATCCCACTGGGCAACCTACTGTCACGGAGTATTAAAGGATGTATACTGCCCTGTTCTTCAGCAGCTTTTAGACCCTCTCATCACTCATCTTCTTTCGGCTCACAGGCAAAAGATAAAGTCTGCAAAGCCTACAGTAAATACAGTGGGGAAATGGGTCTGATGAAGCTTAGTGAGCATGCAAAAGATGCACCGCTGATAAGCTAAAAAAATCAAAGCTCGTACCTCTCCCTGGCACCAAGCCATTCAACTGCACAACTTACAGCTCCAGCTAATTTTACTTCACGTGTCCTCGAAACAAACCAAGTTTGTGGTGACCAACTAGCTCCAGTCACAGCTCTGCAGCAAAAATAATCAAATACTCAAATTCTTTCTGCAAATTGTTCTATGGGCCTGCCACACACATGTAATCCTGCATCACAGGGTCCTGCCTCACATCTGTAGTACAAGTCGGTGTAAAGCACATCACAAGCCCTATGCTAGGTTCACTTATCTTCTAGGTTTTAAAAAAAAGTTGACTACTTAGGCAATGTTTAGAGTACTGTTCATAATTTTTATGCATCAGTCCCAGTTCTTGTCCTGGCACTCCCACTGCTTAAAATTCACTCCCGCAGCTTGCACACAATGTTCCACTTCAACCTTTGGATCACAAACTTCCATAAAAATTAAAAAAAAAAAACAGGATGGAGTGAAGAGAAACTAGGGAAACTTGCATCCAGTTCTGGCATTCTCCAGGGATGTGTGTTCTCCTCACTGCTCTTTTCAGTGACTACAACTGTGGGCACACTGGTCTTATCTGAGACTCAGCTTTCACCACAGCCTTCATACTTCACACTGTGGCTGCCACGAAAATTTCTCGGTTTAGACCAAGCTGTTCTAGAGGGGACTGTTTACACACTCCTACATTGGCCTTGTCCCATTGGATTTCCAAGCATTGCAGCCCACCCACACAGATGCACCGTGCTGCTCCTGCCTTTTTTTTCCTGCGGAGATGCTGATCGCTGTCACCGCTGTCACAATACCCGCTTTCTGGCGAAAATCTGTCTGCCCCATCCTGCAGGGAGCACATTTAGCCCTTATAGATTGTTTTAATCCAAGACAAAAATGTTAATGCAGTTACTCAGCTGTTTAATAAGCCAGCTGTAGAAGCTGTGAGCTGAAAATAAGCTTTATTAAATTCCTTCTTTATAAAAAAAAAAAAAAACAGCTTCAGCCTCAGGCTGTTCGAACTAAAAGTGGATGGTAATGTTATGGATCGTGTCCTTGTTTCTCTGACAATTTATGTCATATCTTATAACAAGAGATGCAAATCAGAGTCTGCAAAGCTAGAATTTAGAGCAGGAATTATTACTGTGTGATATTGTTTCACATAAATTTTGGCTTAGGGATTAAAATGGTTACTCATGTTGAAATAGAATGTAGGGGTCTGACTGTGCAACTATTATACAATGAGAGATACACAATACGGACAAAAGTACTGAACCTCCTACACAATACACCTACAGGAGCTGCTCGGCCTTATAAAGCCATGACATGAAGCTCCCAGCACACAGTTTTTGTGCTGATGTTGTCAGAGAAGATGTAGAAAGAAAAGTGATGTACAGCAGTGATGTGATGCAGCACTGTGGTTCCTAAACACACTACTTGGAGTCGATTGTAGTTTTATTGTTATGTAGGGAGGGAATTTAATGAACTATCGTGCATGCTAAAAGTCAGTGAGCGCTTTACAATGACCCATTCTTTCACGTACGAGATACTACATGGATGTGTGCTTGATTTTATCCACCTGTGGCAATGGGACTGACAACAGGTAAAATCAAAGATTAGCAGGTATGACTCAATATAGAGCCCCTTCCATTGTCAGATTGTCTCATGTTTTGTTTTTGCATACTTCCTACTGTGTCACCCATTTGGGTATTAAAAGCATGTCATCATATCATTCACTTAAAATAGAAAAACATTTTATGTACTTAGATTCTCAGAAGACTTTGAAGATTAAAGGCAAAATATAGGGGGGTTTCATTTGGGGCAAATTTATGAAAATCTAGGAAGAAATGAGGCAAAATGTCAATAATTTAATAAAAAAAGAATGAATTATAATAATATATATTAAGATACAAATCAATGCTATTTGCAGTTTAAAAAAAATGTCTGAAAAGAAATGTTTTCAGAAATTCGAGGATTGCACTTTGTAGCCTCAACTGAAATTTTTATTATTACCTTTAAGCACCACTAAATTTGTTTATTCCGAGTATTCTATGATCCTTTATTTCCTAAGCACGCCCAGAGAATGTCCCATCATTTTTGTGATGGTCCCCAGCAGCGCGAGCGTAGGAACAATTTAATAAGACCCATGCATCTCGACTGCTCTGCCTGGAAGTCGTCCTTTATTCGAAGAGTGCCTTGTTGTGATCTAACATTCCTAGGTCGCCTACCTTGAGATACACTTACAGCAGCCACTAGGAAGAAATTTAAAAAAAAAAAAGGCTTTTTTTCCTCCTCTACAGTCCTTTCTTCTGTCTGTCACTAAAATTGCACGCAATTCTGCCGAAAATTGTGTGAACCACTTTACATACTGCTCACCTTTAACGAGTGGGGCACATGCAAGTGCTGTAATTGAACTCTTAGCCCGCCCCGGGTATTGTAAGCTCATGTGATTACAGGGGGGTGAGCTACAAAGAATAAGACACTCAAGCGTTTGTCTGTGTTTATGTTAAAGTGAGACTGCAGATGGAAACCAGGCAGGAGGATGACTGTAATTTGGAGATGCGCGTTTTAAAGATTTGGCTGTCAGTTCTATTCAAGTGATGACCACTTCGCATTAAAAACAAAGTGCCTGTGAGGGAAGAGGGGAGAAAAGAAAAAAAACTGTGGATCATAGCAAAATCAGAAACACATTGAAGTGTTCATTGAATATTAGAAATGCTGCTAACACACACCCACACCCATCTGCACTCACACACAGATACAGATAGTACACTAGCAGGTATACAATGTAATTGCCAGGCGTGCCTGTTGTCTTTCTTTTGCTGTTTTCTTCCCTTCATCTCTCTCCTGTCTGTATCTCTTTTCCGTGGCAGGAATCCTGCCTGTGTTACTAAGATCAATGTGAAATAGCAGTGAGTCTGTGGCAATTAACTCCCAGGCTGTAGAACTACTCAGAGCTTAGAGAAGCACAGGAGCCACACACAGCAGGGGAGCCCATTCATCTTCAGTCTGGCGAGAACACACTGTCCACATGTACAATGGGATTGAAACTCCACAGATGTATTGGAGCCAAAAATGCTTAAAGGAGGCATTTCCCTCTGTTCGTTGTATAAATGTGATAGGTAAACAGACATAGATGATCAAGCAATAGATGTTTGTTACATATAAATAAAGCTGCATTCTAGTGCCTCTCAAAAAACAAATAATTTTTTTTGCCTAGTTTAATTAAAAAAAGTAAACTTCCACATATCTCATATTCATCGCATGTAGAGTAAAAAAAATTTCAAACCTTTTTTTTTGTTTGAGTTTTGATGATGATTGTGGCTTAGTGCTCATTAAAATTGGAAATCCAGTATCTCAAAATATTTCATGAGGGTGAGAAAATTACTATTCAAACAGTACAAATACTATTTATCTCTTGGTCTAGTTCAGTGCACACAGCCACTATCACGGGGCAGACTGCTGACTTGACAGTTGTCCAGATCACAGTCATAGACAAGTAAGCCACAGAAAGTTCATATTAAATGTAATGTAAAGATAACTGGAAGCTGATGAAAGGGAAGTGGATGGTCAGGACATTTTTATCTTTGAGAACTTGAGAAAGCTTTACAATTACTGCATTGAGGCTGGTGTCAGAGCATCAAAAGCTACCCCACACAGAGGAGTTCAGGAACTGGCTAAAACTGTTATATAGCTATTATCAGCCCACTCCAGAAACAGACATTCTAAGGGATAAGGACAAGAAA
Source organism: Pelmatolapia mariae (assembly GCF_036321145.2). Taxonomy (NCBI): domain Eukaryota; kingdom Metazoa; phylum Chordata; class Actinopteri; order Cichliformes; family Cichlidae; genus Pelmatolapia; species Pelmatolapia mariae. The sequence goes on along the minus strand of NC_086233.1, from coordinate 17,560,095 downwards.
AGAAAATTTGACTGTTTTCCATTTAGAAATCAAGGTCCCAGAGTCTGTAGGAATAGTGGCGAGGCATACCATTGAGCATTGTGCATGGCAGCGAGTACTTTTACCACAGACTCTTAAGCACATATGCCCAAGACACAAAACAACCCATATGGAAAAGAAATAGTAAAAACTTATAAAAGACTTGCATAAGATGTGGCCTACTTCATATAGTGAATCATATAAGGCTTATATGATTTACTCAAGTGGCCACTTTCTCATTACTTTCATATATTGTTTTAGTAAGTATCCAAAAGTTTCATTTATATAATTTTTCAAGGGATCTTATATCTGTTTTCACTCTTGTATGCTTTTCATACAAGTTTCACACAAGACAGATACAAACTTTATAAGATTTATATATGTCTTTTCCATATGGGAAGGAATTTATAGACACACTGTTCACACACATTCAAGCATGAACGCAAGAACTGGGGAGCATGATTCACACGGTTAAAGTATTGTATGTCACAATACACCCATTATATTCAGTGCACATCTTCACTTTTTCTAACTACAGTATGTCCCTGTTTTTTTCATTCCTCATAATCTTTTTTCTTTCCCACACATTCGTGCATAAACACATCCTTACACACAGTTATCCTCCACAGCGCGCATGTATCACAATGCTGCATCCTGAAGCTTGTATTTATATTCTCGTCACCCAGTAGAAAATCTAAAGGAGGACTGTATCAACAAAGAGAGCACAACTCAAAGAACATCACTATTCCCATGAGGATGACAGCTCATTTTGCTTTTTTTTTTGTGTGTGTGTGTGTGCGTACTTTTTCCCCCACCCATCATTTTGACTGTGGACAGTTTCTTGCTGTTGCAATAAGCCAGGGAAGTTTTCATGGGTTTGAACAAACATTTGATCAACTAATAGGAACAAGTTATAAAGCTGGCCCTTTTCTTTACTTTGCACAACGCTGCAGTCCAAGACGGGACTGGAAAGGTCAGGCAGACAGCAACTCCAATTACGCTACAAGTAGACCTGTTCTGAGAGAAGCTATGAACCCAGGTAAAAACAATTGCAGTAGATCATTTCTTCAACTCTGACAATCTGTCAAACACTCCAATCATGTGGTCCTGCATCTTCTCTCAGCAGTGGTAGGGCTACTGACAGCAGCAAGGTCAGGGGTCAGTATCTCCTGCTGCCCACCAGTTAGTGGACAAAGGAGGATGGATTGCTGATTGATTTTGCTCTGGAAGATTTATTGCTCCAGTCTTTAACGGATACGGGACCCCTTGACCTCATTTGAAGTGAAGGGATTTTGGCTGGGCACCTTACTGTGCCCATGCTCATGAAGCAGATTATATATTTAGACATTAAAGGAGTTAGATAGATAGAAAGGTTGAAAAAATGTACATATAGATGTTGAAATAACCAGAAAAGAAAACAAGCGTCGATCAGAACAGCTCACAGTGGAGGAAGAGAAGAAAGCAGTGGTTAAGGAGGAAAATCCAGTGGGTTGTGAAGATGAAAGAGACGTATAAAGGGAATTAAAAGAGAGACTAAAACTGAAAACTAAGAAAAGTTAAATCTGATTTTTTTTTTCTTCATAATGAACAAAGTTAATATTTGACTGCTCCCAGAATTTCACCCCTATACGAATGCATATTCTTGCCAGGGGTGTTGCATTGCACACGTAAATACGCATACATGCGTAAACACAATGTGCATAAGAAGACGATTTGAAACTACTGTACCTTACAGGAAGGTCGCCGCTTAGAGAAACTCTCTAGAAGGCTCTACACAGTCTACCCCTGAACTCTCACTGTTCCCGTTAGAGGGAATAAATAGCCTCATTATTCCACCAGGCGCTCACCATCCATCCCCCATGTGTCGCTTCCATTGTTTCTAAAAAAACTCCTTTCGCATAGCTGTGAAAACTCTTCATTCTCTCTGCTTCACACAATAGCCCCCATAACCATACTGTATGAATGATTGGACATTAAAAAATGTTATATATAATTTGCCATTTGTCTTTTCTATAATGCAGAACTCGTCGCTAGATGATTTGTTCTGCCTGAGGAGGCAAATCTTAAATTCAGAAGCCTGCGTTATTTACAGCAGGTGACATTTAATCCTCCAGTCTCCACTAAGAAACAAGTTGCCAGTTTATATATAAGAATATATTAGTGGGATTTTTTTGAAGACAACTATGAGGTAGTTAGCTGTTAACCTTTTTGTGGTTCATTAATCAAACACTAATGTGTTTTGTTTTTTTAGTGTATTTTTTATATAAAGAAATAAAATTTTGTTTGCATGCCATTAAACAATAATAAGCACAGTGAATCCATTTATCACTCCCACCTTTGGGTAAATACTCCCACCTTATAAACACGGTATGTTGTTCTTCTGTAATTATTGTTAAAAGCCTGTAGCTTGTAGCGTCATCATTAAATATACCGACACCGATCGATTCATTTAACAACGCTGAAAACACAAACAAATTATTTTCACATGCGGGGATCACTCATTATTTAGCTGAGGTGTTCTTTGACTTGGGGTGTGCCTTGCATACTGCCAAGTCTTTAAAAGCAAAACAAAAAAAACATCCAACCTGGCCCATCATATAGTTGTTACTCCCAGATTTGTTCCCACAACAGTAATTTACTGAACAGTCTGAGGAACATTTACTCTTAATTTCCCCAGATCCTAATGTCAACTTTCTGTCAATTTTCCTGATCAGCCCAGATTCACACTTTATCATTAAAGAGTCAGGCATTTGGAATTATGCAGAGTAATGCTAATTCTATATCCGCTAAGCCTTTCGCAACAACATACGCATTAGAATTCTTACTTTGATCACGTATGGATGAAGCCGAGAAAACCTTTGTTTTTTTTCAGTGCATTGCACAGCTCTTTACCTCCAGTATCTGCCCACCAACAGTGGGTCTGTGTTTTTTACTGCCATTGGCTTTCTACCCTGCAGATTTCCTCCCTCCAGCCGTACCCACTAGTAATTATATTCCAGAAAACCATTTCATGAGTTAGTACAACCACGGCAGTTTGCTAACACTATATTTAATTCCTCACTGTGACACAGTGTACAATTTTAAGAGTGTTTCTGCAACAGTGTTTCATACAGTTGCTGCCATAATAATTGGCTCCACATGAAAGGGGCTTTATAAAGTACATGTATTACTTTGGTTCCTAACTATTCACTTAACACTCGTAAAGAAGAGCAGAAAGCCTTGGAAAGGTACAATGCACTTAAAATGCATATACTGTGCTAGATAAATGATGTCTGTCTCAGGTCACTGACTTGTGTCTTTTAGTGTGGGTGTGTGGAAGCTCTGTTTTGCCTCCTTCGTAGCCTTCAGTGTGTTCATTGAACTGACTTACATTAATCTCTTTCAACCAAGACGTTGCGTTTTAGATCAATGTTTCTCTCTCAGTATTTAAGCTGTACATCTCTCTGTAGATCCTTGTCCTTTGGAATTACAAATCATTTAATTCATACTCAGATATTTGATACTACTCACTTTTATATGTATGTGCATGAGTATGTGTTTCTTGAAACCTCAAATCTAGCTACTCTGCATTTCTTGGGAAAACACCATCTCCATCTTACACTACACCTTGCAGTCTATTTGGAAATCTACTACAGTTATACAGGTATGATTACATTTGCATTTGTGCGCTAAATGCATTTAAATGCATGTTGATTAATGTGGCAGCACAAGCTAGAGAGTGCAGTTCAACCCAGGGGATCTGATTAAGATTACTCTGGAACCCAGCTGTCTGAAAATACAGTGAAATATCATATGATACCATATCCCATATGACAAAGGGAAATAAAAACTACAATCCCCTGCAATCTATTATTTAAAACACTTGTAAGTGTTTTCAGTTAAAGCTCCTCCAATACTGCGTTCATATTCAATCAATTATTCAAGAGTATGATTCCTCTTCAGTGAGTCTGACATAGTGATGTTGGCTGTCCAGGGAACCAGTCAGCCAAGCAGCCGAGGCCTTGCCAATCACTCCTGATGCTGACACAATGATGCTTTGGCCTCCAGCTCTGCCTGTGCTTCCTTCAGGAGGGTACACTGTCTCTGATTGGTGCAGCTGTACCCTGGCAGATACTCCATCTGCACTAGATTGCAGTGCTGAAGTGGAGATAGCTGCAATTTGGAGCAATTCTCCCAGTAATTTCGATATGTATGAGGACGATAGCTATTCAAGCTCCTCTCCACAAGACCCAGGTACTTTATTTGAAGCCTCTCTTTACCAGCCTACAGGTATATTGCTCCACCTCTCTACTTGTGCTGGTACCAGAGTCTGGTGTGGTCCATGCAGCACAGAAGGATCTTTAAAAGGGGGAAGGGATTTTTTATCTTCCAGTTGATGTACAATCTTTATGAGCAGAATCTGCTCATAAAGGAATGTCGAACGAGCACAGATGGGACGATTGAAAATTTTATTGAGGAATGACTGAATAGATCCCCTTAATGACAGTGACGGAAAAGTCTTTGAGGACCCAGCTTCTCACCATATAATTCCATTTCCAATTTTGTTTCATGCAATAATTCATTTCATCATTTGTCTTGCTTTTCTTGAGGGCTTTCAATTAAAAAGCACATAACAGCTTTCCAGTACACATAGCTGTGCGTCATTGTTCATGCCTGGTCAGACATTAGACAACAGAACAACATATAGATTAACAATTTATGAATTCAAGCACTGCCTCAACTCCTCTGAGCCAAGATAAGCACACACTTCTGCAGGGTCTCATCCTCGCTTTGTGCTTGTGCATTGTGAACAAGACTCTAAATAAGGGAGGAGGCTATGGTAACTGTGACGAGTAGGTTTCTCTCACTGAATTAAACATATGTCAGACAGTCTAGTGCTACTTTACACAGTAAGGGTTCCTGTCTCATTGAGAATCTCTCGATTGTCATTATCTCATCATTAACCGAGAACAGTCTTGGGAATGTTCTGCATCTATAGCACTTTTGTAGGTCAGTGTCGGTCATTATGCAAACTTCTTTTAAAATACTTCAATTTGGCTTCTGTTTTAGCCTTCATTTTCAATTAGGCAGAGATTTTTTTTCTTTTTTATTTGCTTAACGGTCAGAAAAAAAAGTCTTTCTGTCCATATGACAACTGAGTGCACTGACTTCTTGAAAAGTCAAAGATTTCTAATGGCGCCTGGTGCTTAATTAGCGGTGACCTTTCAGCAACCTCATTACAACCAAACAGTGCTGGAGGGTCTGAAGATGTGTTGCCCTGTTGGACACTTTCCCTCTCAAGCCTCTCATTACTTTGACCTTGGAATCAGAGAGATGCTTTGCACAGTGTCCATGCTTAGCCCAGAATTGTGTCATGTGCATCTGATCAAAGCTTTCATTTCAGTGGCGTTTCAGTAATCTACTCCATGCAGTTCATGCTTTGCTGAATAAGAACCCTCTCTCCCTCCCCGTTACGCTTTCAGACACTTTTTCTTCTTCTTATCTAATACAATCTTTCTCCCTAGTTGGATTTCCTCCTATTCATTCTCTGGGCTTTAAAGGGACATATATCTGTATAATTATATAATAAATAATAAAGATAATTTTGGCAGCATAATCCAAAACTGACAGTTTACAGATATATGGTACATAAATAAGAATAAACAAAAAGCATAGAAAGCATCAGTTAAGCAAATCAAAATAAGCACAGTTCTGTATGTACTGTATTAAATGTCAATTCTAGGAGGCTGTCATGTGCCATGTGTCAGGGGAGCACATGGGTGGAAAACAGGGTAAGCTTCCCTAGAAGGATCCTAAATAAGAACAAATCAAGGTCAATTTTCAATACATTTTCAAAGAGCTCACATTTCCTTTGAATGTACAAGTAAGAAGAACAATAGCTGCTGATATAACTGGAAATATTGTATATTAAAATAAACAATTAACAAAGTCCTTTACATTCATATACCCATATTGTATGGTAGTGAAGTTAAAAATTAAAACTACAAGAGTAGTATATTATAATAAATTACATTTAAGCTCGCTTTTAAAGCTCAGAGGAAGGGATTTTTTGGTCTTGCTTAATTTTGAAGTTAACAGTTTCAAACTTTATAAAGCATAGTTTCAATCTGATTTGATTTTGAAGCTCAACTCACTAATTCCAAACGTCATAAATGTTGTGCTCAGAGTGTTAAATATCATTTCAAGCTGTATAAATTTACAGCTTTTGATTGTTAAACTGTTTTGCTTCATTTACTTTTGAAATCCCAAATCAAACCTTTGAAAACGTACTTCCCGGTTCATAGCATAAGTTAAAATCACAAGTTATCCATTTCAAAATTGATGTTACTTTGTGTCAGGGATAATTAAATTGAACATTGTTCAACAATGTCGGGTGTCACATATAATTTCCATCACATGCTGTCATGCTGCCACACAATTGCCATTACAACACAAATTTTGGGGGAAAATGTTCGATAAATAACACAATTGAGACAATTATATTTTGTAGTTGTGAAACTTTTGCAAGAGGGTACATGCAAACATATATACATAAACATGTTATGATCATTATAGTAAAATCTACCTTTTGTTTGCAGAATATTTAATGAAATTCCAGATACAGATACGCCCAAGATATAAATAAATCACAGATCATATCTTTAATATATTTAGAATAGTATATTTTAATGGGAGTTTATTAGTGCTCAAACGTAATAGTGCTATAAATAAACTATAACCATAACTGCGCAATTTTTAGAATACGCTATCAGAAATGATATATTATTTAAATAATTTCATCAAAGGAAGTTTTTCTACACCATGTGGAAAAATGAAACATTAGGTATGTTAATTTCAGCGCATAATTTCAATGAGTTTCAAAATTTTGGACTGCTTGTTAACCTGTATGTGACCTTTTAAACATCCTATTTAGCTTGTTAGAAAATTGCATCTTCCACTGGAAAACCTTAAAGCATTATTCTTGTGTGAATACTCCGCACCCGGTGGATCTTCATGCCGTCTGTTGCCAGTCCTTCCTGTCAAGCTGGAGCTGCTCTGCTCATTTTGTTTTACCTGAGAGCACCTCTAAATATTAATGCGGTCTTCTCCTAGAATTACATCCTTGAAGGCCTGCCAAATCTCTCAGCATTTGTCTACCTGCCTCTTTTCCTCTCCTCCACCTTCCCTCTGTGTCTCCCTTCACCACTCTTGGCTCAGTCTTTTCCACCCCGAAGGTTAATTTCTGATGATATCAGATGTGATGGGTTGTTGGCTCTCATTCTTCTCTCTCATGATTTTATGACTCTAATCTTGCCACTTGAGCAAAATCCTTTCCTTTATTTTGCCCGGTGGATGGCATTTGGAAGTGTTTAGTTTCACAAAAGCGTGAGGTTGAAAGCAAACCCGAAATCTAATACTGACATCTATGTGAGGTGGATAAATTAATCTTATGTGACACGAGCCAACATTAAAATCAGCATGACTTCGGAGATTTAAATTTGTTGTATCGCAGCGTTTTACCTGACCTTCTTATCAGTAAAAAAAAATGAATCCCGTTTAAGTCGGATAAACAAGCGAGCTGGCTTGGCTGTGGCAGGGACCTCAGCAGCAATTTTGAAGATTTATGTTTGGCACTCTCATGGTTTGGAAAAAAATACATCTGAAATAGTCCAAAAGGATAACATTCAGCCTCCTTGCACACTAACGCTGTCCTTGAAATACTCTGTGAAGTGAAGTGCTGCGAGTAAATCAAAGTAAATTAAAAAAATTAAACATCCTGAAAGAGCAAACAACCAAATGAAAATAAATCATTAGGCAAATAAACCACAATTGTAATCCAATGGAATTGAAATTCACAGACAGAAAGGTGGAAATGAATAGAAAAATAAAACACCTTAAATGAAATAAATGAAAGCAATAATGAGCAGAATCACAGGTAGTCATCCTTTGCCTTAAGTGTTAATAAAACAATACATTCAGAAATCAGCAGGGGTTCTGCCACTGTAGTAGCATTTTTTTACCTCCTTTCCTTGTTAAGTGTTTAATATGTTATGACAAACCATGTCCTCCACATACAGTACACTTAAAGTGGTGCATGCTTAGTATAAAAAGTTGATGGTACAGAACATTTGGGATTTTACACAATGCATTTTTTTTTCCTAAAAACACAGAGCTAAGATATAATCAGCATCACCCATGGCCGGCCTAACGCTGTGTGCATTCTAATGATGTTAGTTCTTCTGTTACAGTTCAGAGCAGTTTGTGTGCCTCAAACCAGAGAACAGTAATCCTAATTAATCGTATCCCTGAATAACCTGTTATTCTACACTTGTGCCATCAAAGGCACTAATTCCCTACTGAATGGCAGTCAAACCTATGGCACCTTGCTTTCACTGCCAGCTCTGCTGACTTATAGGTGTGCTTGATCTTCAGCTGGATTTTAGTCAGAATGAATTAGTTGGGAAATGGCCTATTGATTTTAAGGTCACTGTCAGACAACTGAGTGTTGTATTTCTTGTCAAAAAAAGGCCACTTTTAATTTCAGCAGTTAGATAAGGAGAAGAAAATGCATGAATAGTTTTTGCTGATATTGCAATGAAAATGAAATTGCAAAGTTATGTTGATATGATATTCTATTTACATTTAATTAGGATAGGCTTAGTTCATATAGGCTTAGTTGGTCAAAAATGTGTTAACAATAGCACCTCTGATATTGAAAGTTACTTCTTTACCCATGTGAATGCTAACATGTGCAATAAGATTACTATCAGTAATCACAGGCACATGTATTATTATAGCAGACATTTTGACATCCTTGTTCTGTCCTCTGTTATGTCTGCATGAATTATTCTTTGAGCAAGTGCAATGTTTTATGCATCACATATCATATCAGGATCACATGGATCTTAATGGTAAAACACTGTCATGAAGTAAAGGAAATAAGCACAGAGCCAGCCAGTAATGAAGTGAAATAATTATTACCTATCTTAAGATTATAAATCCTTTTGTTTGTGTATCAGACAGTAACAGTATATGAGCTATGTATTCTTAATGCACTGCTGATTGCTACGGTTGCTTGGTTGAACTATAGCGGAGAGGTTAGTTGGTAAGGAAAACGCCATTAGTTTTAATCAAGACTCACTGCCATGACTACATCACAGTACATCATTGTGACCTGCCAATTAGCTTTGCATCTCGCCTGTTACATCAACCTTTGCCTGTCCTCATCTATTAAAAAAAACCATACCCAGTCATTAATAATAGTCATGATGAGAAAATGCATAGGGTGGAGGAAGAGCTTTGCGAAACAGACAGCAGTTTGCATTGGAAGAGCTCCAAATCAAGCTCGCTAGCAGTAGCTGAACCATACAATGCAAACATGCAATTAAACTGTTCAAGCTACATAATAAGCAACATGAGCAGACTCGTCGCAAAGTTAGTGTCTCACTGTGAGCTCTCACTAGCAGCAGCGGCAGGTACTTATTGTTTTTCAGAGATTTCAGCAGAGCTCAAATACAGAAGTAGATATATTTGCGTTTATGGTGGCTTCATGTATGCAGTAGGAAAGACAACATAAGTAGACATTAACATGATAAGAAGGAAATAAACAAAGAGATACATTCTTTGGAGACAGTAATACATGCCATTATTACGTCTTGGTTTGATTGCTGGGTCGCACTTTGTGTTGGAGTTAGCCCTTCTTCCGGTTGGTTCAAAATGATGCTTTTTGAGAAGAGCACATTACACATGTTCTGACTTTGCTCCACTGTCTGTGAACTTTAGAGTCCATTTCAAGTTCTTGTATTTGTTTTTAAATCCTTAAATGGTATAGCCCCACCTTACCTCAGCTGCTTTACCCCTACACTCCTGTCTGATCTCTCAGATCATCTCACTATTTGCTCCTACATATCCTGCACATTAGACGCTCACCTACGTTGGCCAATTTTAAAAATTGAAATTGTCTTATAGTTGTTTTTGTAGTTTTTTATGATGTTCAATTTTATTCAATTTTGTGTGCAACACTTGTGCGGCATGGTATGGTAATCGTGTAACACCACCTTTGTCATTTTACTGAAAATTACCAATAACATCCCAACATTTTGATATAGTAATTATAACTGAGAGCTACAAGTTGCAGTTCAAACTATTTACTAAAAAGTTAATAAATGATTAAATAACATGAAAAATGGGGAACAGGTTAGATAACTAATTAATCATCTGTTGACTGTCAGTAAGTGTTAGAGAAGTAGTTTTTAATACACAGTTAAACATGCTTGACTTTTGTCAAATAATACTAAAATAATAAAAAATAATTATGAACAACTTTGGGGAAAAATATTAATTAATGTTACAGATACATTATTTAAACAAATAAAAAAAATAATAATTGGTAGACAGATTCCAGTTTATTAGCATAAAATTAGATTAAATAACAATCTATTCAGTATTTGCTGTGTTGGATCAGCAAACTAGTGTTTCGGTATTTGACGGACATGGTAGGTTTTATGTGTGTGTTTGTTTGTTTTTCCTGTCTGTTGAACATATAATATTAATCCTGCATGATCATTTGTTTAAACCTTTAAACTTCCTCTGCTTTCTTGCCTGTGTGTTTGTTATATTCATTATATATACAGTTCCTGTTTTATCACACATGTTATACTGAAACTGATAGCAAACCATTCTTAAATAGTTAAATTCTGTATTTGTATTTTGTTTTACTTGTACGTCATTGAATGCCACTTCAGTGGTATCCCATTAATTTTGCATCATGTGCATGGCAGTAGTACTTGGGATCAAGTTAGTCAGCAACCACTAACACACACCAGAGATTTAAAAAAAAAAAGAAAAAAAAGATGGTAATATCACAACTGGCTTTTATCTGTGCAATTTAGAAAGACCAGCTGATTTATATTATAATATTTTCACATTATGCAACAAGGTCACTTTTAATATTGCTTTTTGAAGCAGATAAAAAAAGACCAACTTCCACTTAAAACTGTTTTACTGCAGTATGAGATGCCCCTGATTGAGAAAGAGAATTATAAAGTACACATATTTTGCAGCGGATTAGCATTTAATTATATGTTGTATTGGAACACTGCAATAACAAGTTTCTCTCTTTTGCTCATCTCTGCCACTCAACAGCTCTGTTGGGCTGCCAGACTAACAGCATTGCTGCCCGTCGTGATCCTTCATTCTATAGCTTTGTCTGTTAACTCTGCCTAATTAAATATGACCCATGACCTTGAAATAGTAAGAAATATCCTCCCAGTTTACAACTTCATTTAGTGATGTCACGCTTCAGTGTCGAGTGTCATGGATTAGCAGTATAATTCTTTTTTTTTTTGATGCTGTCATCCTACAAACCATTTATCGATTCTGCAGAGCCACATCTTCACACCTGCAGCCATGCTGAACCACCTCCATCTGCGGGCACCGCGAGACAACTTCCATTAAAGCCGCAGAATTTAATTCAGTGAAAATGCTGGAGGTCTTGAATATGTGGCTCAGTGAGCTTTTGTCTATTCAGAAACCCATAAGACTCAAAGGAAACAATATGTATTAATAATATATTGCAAAATGTATCTATCTTCAAAGATGAAGCAAGTGACTCCTAGCAGCAGTAATGAGGGCGCTGTGGGCAAAGTGAACAAACATTCCCAAGATCATTATTCCCAAGTTAGACTCAGCCTGGGGAACGCTACCGTGTGTTTGCTGCTGAATAAATAGTACTACTGAAGTGTTCGTTCAGCTAAAGAATATTCTGTATTCACTCTCGAAATGCTTTTGAATATTGTGAAATCAGGCTCATATGCACTTGTTCGATCGGTCAAAAGCAGGGTGTGTGTGTAAGGCTTCTTACCAAGCCTGAAAGATCTAGGACCATGTTAGCCCCCACGTTTCAGGCCATATCTCATTTGATCTAGAGGCAGTCGGAACATCCACCATTCACAGACAAAATATGAGTGTGTAAGGGGAAAAGATTTTCCACTTTCCAGTTCTAGTATAACCAGAAGAACATGTATTAATTAGCATACATTTTTAAAGTGTCTACATGCCATCTTCCTGTTTATGATAAATAATATCAAGTTTCTAGAACAACTGACTGATTCAAATTTGCAAGAGGAAAGTTTTCAAACAGGCAAAGCAATGTCAGAGGTGTGACAGTTAATCATAAAATTCTTTTGCTTTTGTGTCCCACCAAATGTCACAGTTGGCTCGGAGGGAGCAGCAAGCCAGAGAGTTCAGCGCACACCTGTCTCTGTTTTTCTCCCTCCACTCCTATCTTTTGATGACAAGGGGAGAACCAACGATAGCAAGCCCTTTGTATTCCCTAAGAGGAGACGACAGCAAGCTTTTTCACTAGACGCGTGTTCGCAAACCCTTCAACCAGCCTAGCCTCTGATGGCAAAGGGCAGAGGAACTGTCCTTGTGGCTATGGAAATAACCGCTCCTCTTCGAGCGCCCGCTCCCCCCCCAACATCCACAATCTCTGTAGAATAAAACTGCTTGACAGGAAGAATAAGGAAAAGACAGCGATGGAGTAAAAGAAAGACAACATGAGGGAGGGGTTGAGTTATCGTGGGAGGGTTAGAGGAGGAGGAGGAGGAGATGGAAGAGTGCTGCTCCTTTTCTCCTTTTTCTACTGAAACAGTCTCAGGAGCTGCCCCCCAGCAACAGAGGGAGAAAAGCATGATGAATAATTAACTTCGAGAAATGTCACAAACGGCAGAGAGAAGTGTAATCATTCCTCTGTTGGGTTTAGAGATCTGGGTTTTTTTTATTCTTTTTCTTTTATGCCCCGTAGAGCTGCATGCACGGCACTGAGACTCTGAGAGCAGGACTTTAACCCTAAAAGCATCAAATACATTCCCCTACACATTTTTCAAATAAAAGCAAATAAATCATTAATATTTGGCCCTTTTAGCAAGTATCACAAAGGCATCTCACAGAGGTCTTCTGCATTTTTAATCAAACCATTGATGTCAGTCTCATTAGCTCTAAAATCACATTTAGGGAGCGAGTGCCTCTGATGGTAATGGTTTAATCAATGTCAGGAAGGCTTGAGCTTTGCTTCCTTTTAGTTTGGGAGAAGCGGAACATGCCCTCTAAGAATGAATAAAAGATTTTAAAAAAAGACAAATTATTGTCTTCATGTTCTAAACAAGCTAAATTTGTCCTATATCCCAGAAACCTGTTGTGAAAATGAGTTATAGATTACCATGACCTAGTTTAATGAGGTAATTCGGGTTATATATATCATTTCTCTTGTCATTTTCATACATTTATCACCAAAGAGGATCGATAGCTGGCTTCTGTATTTGTGTGTTTTAAATTTAACGTTGGTCTGCTTTTCATATATTTAGCAGAGAAGACTCTTTGTCTTCTGTTTACCTGATGTGCAGTCAGCTGGATGAAGATGTTTAAGGCGCAGAACTTTTGAGCTTTGCAACTTTGTTTGTAAAGACATTCTGAAAAAGAAATAAGGACATCAATAACTGAAAAGCAAAGAATGCTTATAGATTGTTCTTCCATCATTGTGCAATCAGGCACGCTCTAAATGAGATTCCCTGTCAGTAAACACATTGATTGTTCAAAATAAGAGGATTTTGCCAGTATTATTTGTCCTCTTTTCATTACAGAGTAATTATCCCTGTACGGGTAGTTTTGTATAATGTAGAGATCCATCTTATGAAGAAAGGTTAAGGAACATTGCTACCCATTTATAATGTGTTTGAAGCGGTGGATAACATTAGTAGGGGGGTGAAGAGCTGGGGTAGATTACCTCACCAGGACATTTTTTCTAGCATCATAGAAACTGGTATCGATGTCCTTGCTTTGTTGGTGATGGAGATACTTTCAGTAAGCTCACATTCATTTCTGATATGCAGCAATGTTTGATTTAAAATTTATAGTAAAAGGTATCAAAACTAGATGTTAACTAAGGTGGCCTTGAAAGGGCTGTAACTTTTGAAAACACCAGCAAATGGGAAAAATGCTGCAAAAGTGCACAAAACACAATGGAAGTTGAATAAAACACAACAGAAATAGAAGAAAATGCTGCACAAAACACTGTATTTGTGGTTTTTGGGGGGGAGACAATAACATGTCTCACAACCCAGACAAGCTAACAGTAAACGCCTAATAGGAAATATGTGTCTACAGTAATAAATAAATCGTGATTAAAACACACATTACCTTGCTTCTTTTTCTGTCTCACAACACCAAAGAATCCTCCGCTTCTTTTAAACGTGTCTTGGTGCTTAAATCCTTTTCATGTGTTGGTTTCTCTCATTTCTACAGCTGTCCTGTCACATTAATGTCTCCCCAAAAACACTTCCATTGTGTCTTGTGAGTTTTTTTTCTACTTCTGATGTGTCTTATTAAATTTTTTTTTTTTTTTTTTGGGGGGGGGGGGTTCTGTTTCTGTTGTCTTTTATTTGCAGTGCATCTGACCTCTCAGGGACACCATAATACAGGACCTTTCTATGAAACCTCACTAACAGGACTAACCAGTCTACCCTACCTTGTTATTAGTGTTTGAAGTAGGAGAAAGTTCCACATTGGACTTAAAGTATAACTAGTGTAATTTCTTTTCATGACTACATCATCCAGTTCGTCTAATGTTTTCTGACGTACCAGAACATTTTTGAATTTCTTTTCCCAGCCAACTATGTTCAGTAGCGCAAAACCAAGAGTGTACTAACAGACAGCTTGGGTTCTGTTGGTAATTTGAAATGTTTTATATTTAAATGGAATAGTTGTCAGTCTGTCAGTCCACCACTTTAGTCCAAACTGAAATCTCTCAGCAACTATCAGATGGGTAGCCATGAAATTGGTACACACTTCAATAATGCCCAGAGGCTGAACCCTACTGAATCTTGATCTCCTACGTTCTTCTAGAACTGCCATCATATTTGTCCAGTACTCTGTTTTGTGACCAATTAGGACAAAGCTACAACTTCCCTCACACCCTCGGGTGACAGCTGTACATCCACAGACAGTATGGCTGCATGACATAGAAACATATAACTGCTGATTAGTGGTACCTGAGTGACTCAGGTTAGCTGCCCAGCAGGCAGCCTGTCACTCAAAGTGACCGCATCTCTAATAATGCAAAACTTTAGGACTTAAAATTTGGGGTTTTGGAGGGGTGTAGCCTATCCCAACTGTCACAGGACAAAGAGCGGGATATACTCTGGATGGGTGAGAGAAAACCATTCACACTCTCATTCATTCTCACATCCACACCTAGATTTACCATTTAACCTAACAGATATGTGGGAGGAAGCCAGAGTCCCTGGAGAAAACCCACACAGCGAAAACATGCAAAATCCACAGAGAAAGGAGCTTAGCCTGCATGTGCATTTAAAACTAGGACACTCTTGCTGTGCAGCAACCACTATAGCTGCAAACAGATGAGCTGGGAAGCATCATCCTTTGTGGAGGTGACTTTAGCAGAAAATGTTTGTACCACGTTAACATGTGAGTCTACGGAAGAGTGGGTCGCCTTTGGTCAGTCGAGCAACTGCAGGTTTTTGGCATTGGCTTCATTTTTCAGCCTCACAGGCTTCCACAATGTAGCATTACCAACCTTGACCTCACCGATCTCATTCTGCTTCTATACAAGAAAAGCAATTCAAATCTAAATATTTAACCTGCTCTGAAAATAAAATCATATCTCTCTCTTTTTTTGGCATTGTTATAGAAAACCACATTTATTTTCAGCTATTTGTACTGAAGATCTAATTATTGCATTTCCCATGTATATATACATGGGTTTAGTCTCTGGTCAGTTGTAACATTTTAATATTAACGGGCTGCAGAAAGGATACAGTACATCAAAATAGATAATGATATGCCACTATAGCTAGAACAAAGGGAACGAGGAAAGCATGCCCTAATTGCTCGTGTGAAGCGCGCAGGAGGACAGGAGGACAAGTTTTCTGACTGCCTCCTTTGCTTCTCTTAAATGGCAAATCAGCGAGAAGAGAGAGAATCACTGCCCCAGCGGAGCAATCAGCATGTTAATACTGAAGCAAAACACCTCAAAATCCTCCCATGTACCAGAATCCATTTTTAAATAACCTAACAATAACATTTAATTAACAGAGAGAGTTACACCTGAGCATTTAGATTTTAACCAAAGAAGTCTCTGTTGTTATTTTACTTGTCTTCCTCTTTAATTATTCTGAATTGGAGTCTTGCTGAGATTCTCTGGGGCTTTAATTAGGGACTGAATTAAAGTTATGTAAATACAGTTGGAAGCCGTAGAGTCTTTAAATAGAGTTGTGTTGCATCTGCCATTCCCCCCCCACCCGAAAGAGAAAACATCCTAAGTCTTTCTTTTGAAGTTTGTCAAATCACTCTGGGGTACTTTTCCCTTAGGTGTTTGTGTGGATTGATACTTTTTCTCAAAGGGTTATGACACAAAAACTATTTCTGCGAATGTGCCGGGTTTTTCTGTCTGAAGGCATGTGGAAAAAAAATAATGTGTGTCGCGTTCTCGCTGTGTTTTTACTGCGTATAATCCCGAGCATTCGTATACTCGTATAAAACTTTTAACTATTCACTGGAAACCCGCACGCATAACGTTACCTGCCTATGACTGTATTAATAACTGATTCTCCACCTCCAATTTGCTGATCTACTGTGAAAATGAAAAGAACGGGATCAACCTCCCATTGGGCTAGATTAAATCCAAACTAAGTGCCTGGGCCCAGACTGCGAGCTTCTGTCTCTGAATAATAATGGGTTCTTTCAGCTGTGTTTGTCATCAAATTAGCCCTCTACTTCAGTCGAGGCACTCTCAGAGAGCAATTCTCGACAGCGATGGAATTCAAATTAGGCCGAGTCAGTTTGAGGTTTGTAAGCTTTAAAAAGGAGAATGAGTTTCATTTGTGGAGGTGATGATTGCCGTAGGAGGTAAAATGACAGTGTTTAGGTTCATAAAAACAAAAAAAAAACGTCTTCCTTCCTGTGGTGAAGTACCTTTGATGGTGATTTTGAGTCATGTTACGGGACAGACAGTAAAACAAACCCTAAACCGGAAATTGTAGCCTGCAGCATGCTCCACATGCGCTAAATCCAACCCTTATTCCAAACCATAAAGCCTTTGAAGCTCTTCCATCGGTGCATGCACTCATTTCAATTTTTTTTCCTCTCTCTTTTTATTCTCTCACATAAACACTAACAGTACAGAGTGCACTTATAAGCATAGTGGAGGATGTTTAACAAACTCTTGAGGCAAAGTTCACTTTTGTTTGTCTTCCTGCCTTGTATTTGGTATTAAGCGGACCTAGACAGAGTTCTTCCTGCTTCTCTGTGCCTGACACTGTGTAACTTGTAGCTTTGATCAGCTCAGGAGAGGAAAACCTGCCCTGGGAAGCGCCATCACTACAACGCAGCAGGGGGGACACGTAGAGCAGGAGGGGGCAAGGAAGAAGGGAGGGCAACCCTGTTTTCCCTCTGGCACTTTCTGTCTTTCATACGTTCGTTTAAGGATTTAGCGATAATTAAAAGATCCATCCGGGGGATCGAGAGAACGATGACAGGCATGAATCTAAAACAGTTGAAAGGGTTGAACATGGACTGTGAGTTTATAAAGAGGTCTTTGGAATATGTCTTAGATATAAAAGCAATACACAAACTTAGAATGTATTGACAACTGAAGATTTTCTTGAAACTGAAAAAGCTTTTTGGATGCTATTTTTGATTTGCAAAGAGTTTCCAATCAAGTACATTTCTTCCATTTGGTTCTGACCTGTAATGAGCTGGGACTTCACATGTCAGTAAAATCAGACTTAATCGGGATTTAACCGAAACTGCGCCTCATGCCCAGTTACATGTATTGATCTGATTCTTGCTATAGATAAAATTGTGTTTATAATAGCAGCTTATTTTTTGTTAATACCTCCCTCACTTTCTTTTTTGAATATCACAGATCTGATAAGAATTGAAATGATTGCGTCCATGACATGTGCGTATAAATAGTGTTTTGTTAGTGCATTTGGAACAAATGTAAAGCAAATTACAGTCATGTGAAAAGGACTCTATTGCTGGCCTGTGAAAATGTAATTACACCCCATGATTTAATAGCTTCTAGAACTGCATTTGGTAACAACACCTTGACTTAGTCATTTACTGTATGACTCTATCAGTCTCTCATTGTGGAGGAATTTTGTATCACTCTTCTTCACATCGTTTCAGTCCACTGAGGTTTGCTGCTGGTTTGGTTTGAGGTCTGGACTTTGACTGGGTCATTATGACACCTTGATTCCTTTCTTTTGTAGATTTGCTGCTGTGCTTGGGATAATTGTCCTGTTGCATGACCTAATTTGCAACAGTGTGAGTCTTGACTCACATGTGAGTCTCGAATACCTCACTGACTGCAGACTGTCCAGCTCAACTGGCAGCGAAAAACCCCCAAATCATCACCCCTCCATCACCATGCTTGACAGTTAGTATGAGGTGTTGGTGCTGATGTGTTGTGTTTGGTTTTTGCCAAACTGGGAGCTGTGCATCATGACCAGACATCTCCACTTTGGCCCGTCCAAAGGAAAAGTCTTGCCGAGTCTTGGTTTTTCAGTCTTCATATAATTGTCCTGACATGAACTTTAACATTTAACATGTCAACTGAGGCCTGTAGAGTCTGCAATGTAGCTTAATGAGTTTTTCCAGTTTCTCTGGGACAGTCAATCCCTGGAAGATTTGCGTTGCGTTAACACATACCTGAATGCTCCAGATCAATTAATCAAGTGCACTTGAGTATCAGCACTTGGCTGAAACTTACCTCATTAATTCCTATGATAGCAGTAAAGGTGTACTTACTTTTTTTCACAGCATCTTGTGAAAAAGTACTTAATAACCAAATAACTGTAGGTGAGCCCAGGATTTACAAATCTATATTTTTCTATCATTAAGGGAGCAGTGATGTTGTGAAATTTGCATTTAATAATGCATCCTTTGATGATGAAATGATACGTTTATGGCTGAGTATGCTTGTTTTCCAAGACAGCAAGGGGAAATAATCTAGAAATGGATTTACAGGACATTGGTACTCTCTTCTTTTGAAGAAAGACTATCTTCTCCTCTTAAAGTAAGACACTGTCCTGGATAAGGCTATCAAGCCTTGCAAGTACATGATAAAATACAAAACGCAGCCTTTTTTGCTTTGAGAAATCCGGGACATCGCCACCTCATCTGGGAGCCTTCAAAATAATGTCAACTGGTAATCAATAGACTTTGGTGATTCAAGTGGCTAAATATCCATACTGAAAAGTCATGCTAAACATAAACAAGGTTCTTATAAATAAACCAATATTATCTCGTGATACATGAACACGATCAATACGATCTTGAACTACACTTGAAGCGGGGTCAATGTCTGGTGCCATTGATTTAAGAAGAGCTGATGGATTCAATAGATTCAGCTAGGTTCTCTAACTTCCAAGCAATCAGCAGTGTGAGCAGTCCACACCCACACACACTTTGAAAAGAAACTCTAATCTTGTTTTGGAAAGAAACCCTACACATGCAGGGAGAGACTCTAAATGGGACAAAAACCATGTTACAGCTTATTTCCAGAAAATGTATGGCATTGAGAGGCTGCTGAAATAGCTTTATATTGCTTGCTGAGAATAACGGCAGTACTTGGTAATGGATTATTTTGGTCTGTGTCTCGCTCTTTTTTCTCCCTGCAGGGCTAAAGCAGATCCATGCCCTGTCCATCCAGGGGAACTATGAGCTACGTATCGACCTGGAGGACTTTGAAAATAACACAGCGTACGCCCAGTACGGCACCTTTGGAGTGGGCCTCTTCTCGGTGGACCCCGATGATGACGGATACCCTTTGACTGTGGGAGACTATTCAGGCAATGCAGGTATGTGCTGTGTACTCAGTGAACTCATTAAGGCTTTTCTTGGAAGACATACTGTGCACTCTGATTAGTTTACACCATTTTTGTTTTGCACATATTATTTTTTTCCCCTTCGTTCAACCTAATTGCAAACACAGCAGTGGGCGAAAGTCCAGCCAACGCCCCTCGCATTCTGCATTCCAGCAAATATAACAGTGCGTTATTTTTGCAGTGCAGTAGACGTGGCCACTTGTTAAGCCTTGCAGAGAGTTGCTCAGAGTGAGGGACTGCTAGTGTTTGTTTCTCTGCTCACTCACCATGAGATTCAAGCCAGCTACCTGTCACCTTGATTAAATTACTGCCAATTAATTGCCGTGCTTGACCTGCAGCGTAAACAAAAAAGCTGCCATTGAAATGAAGAAGCAATTTAAAGAAGCTTTGGGGAGCAGTGCTTTGAGAACAGACAGAGAGAGAATGGGGACAGATATGAGAGCAGGGAGGAGAGATGGGAGATAAGAAGGAGGGCGACTGGAGGAAACTGGGATGGGAGAACTAGGGGGACAGGTGTGGGAGAAAAAGAGGTAAATAAAAATGAGGATAGAGATATTTAAGGGACAGAGAAGGCACTGAAGCGAAGGAGGAAGAGAAAAATGGGTTGTATGTATGACGATGGGGGGTTCTCCTCAAGCTATGGCTCTGCTAAAATTCCTGTAAAGCTCCAGGCCTGTCCTCTTCAAAGCCTGACCTTGAACTCATTTGCCTGCTGGACATTTGAATCCAGTCAAATTATGGCTACTCCAACTCTCTCGGGATAGTCACGCTCTCACGTCAGCTTCCCCCACAGCAGCTCTACTGTTATTATTAGTAGTATTTTCCATAGCTCTGGCTGCTTTTGATCAGCAGACAGGTGCTCATTTCTACTGGGAGCAGCTGGATCTTAATGGGCATCAGAGGAGGCTGCCGGCCCCCAAGCCACCCAAGTGGCATCCTCTGCCTTGTAAATGAGCCTGTTTTTTGCGCCCCCCCCCCCCCCCCCCCCCCCCCCCCCCCCTCCTTTTCATCCTAGCTCTGGACATCCTTGTACTGTTGACACCAGTAAGCTTCTTTTTTTTCCCCTTGTTCTACTCCCCCGCTATCTAATTTCTCCTAACATCAAGCGGCACACAACGTGAATATCAGACACGCCTGTCAAATTATTTTTCCTACCAGGCGGTTACCATAGTAATGCCAAATAGCGAGTGGAGCAGGGCAAAGTGAGAGGGTAAGAAGCTGTGCGGCCACATCCTGGGCAATTAAGGGCTGTTTGATGCCCTGACGAGCTGTTAGGCTTCACCTGATGACTGGTGAGCACGCTTTCATTCTGCTCACCACTTTATCCCTCTATCCATTTCTAGTCACAGTGTGAAGCCTGCTTTTTTTCTAAAAAGAAAAAATAAAATTGAAGGGGCAAAGAGTGGAGGAAATGTATGGGGAGTTTATTGAACATTATGAGCTCTTTCAACATCCATTTGCAGGAAACTTTTGGTCTACCGCAGCATCTGCAAGGGCGTTACTTTCATTTTGCTGGTGAATTTACAGCAGCGGCTCGCAAAACAGTTGTCAGTGTGAGAGGATTTGCCAGTAATAAATCTTTAAATAGTCAGAGCGATATTTTCAGCTGTGTGGATCAGATTGACCTTTCAGACCACTATTAGGTCCACTTAGGTGATGCAACTTGGCTGCGCCGCATCCCTGCAGTGGTCTTTCATCACTGCCATAATCACAATGAGAGGTTATGGGAAAGAATGCCCTCTTATAGAATAAGTACGCTTTTAAAGCTCTTTGAAGCTGTTACAAAAGTTACATTATTATACTAAATTTCTTAAAGTGGACAAAATACCCTGACTTAGCAAAAGACTGAGGGGCAGGACGCAGGGTAAACACACACCACATGAACAAACACAAAGACATAACCGGAATGAGGGCACAGAGGGCAAGGGGATATGAAAACACTCAGACCTCGAGGGAGGAAAAACAATATGGCCGTACCTAAAACCATGACATCAACATATGTGAGACAGACCATTTAGTATGTCTCATCTATCATCTGAAACATTTGTATCCATTAACAACCTAATGAAATCATTTGGGGAGTTTTATTAAAAGGTCGCCACAGAACCTTTGATTAACTGCCTACAAAGCCGTCTGACCTACTGCTTCAGCTAATGACAAGAAATACTCGGGAGGACACTGGAGCTGTATTTTTATTATTTTATCTCTTTCTCTCTGCAAAACAAGAAGAAAAGAATAATTGAAAAGTTATGAGGTCTTTTGAAGTTAATCGCTTGCATATATGTCTAATTGCTGGTTACTAAACCAAGAATGTTCTGATGAAAGACGAAAAGGAGATAGCTATTATTTCAGTAACACTTTATAATACATACCGCGACTAAGAGAGTAAATCCCAATGGAATTCAATGGAATTTCACTTTAATTTATTTGAACAACAATGCAATTATATTTACCTACAAACACAAACAAGTTAGGTTTTTGCAGGAAACAAAGATATAATTATAATGTAAGTAAATTTAAGTACTGTGTGGGTAATTTTGAGTTGATTTCACTCTATGGTCATTTAGCAATGAAATCAAATTAATTATGTCACATCATAAATATGGTGTACTTTTTGGGCCACAGGCCATAATATGGAGGGTTTTTTTTAATTAAGAATTAATTAAGAAAAAACAGGTCCCATCAAAATATGGGGGCTCGTGACATAATGATCGAGAGAAACCCTTTTTTTTAACAATGACTGTTCAAACATCCTTGCTTCCTGTAAAATATCTGATAGTTAGGCAAAATTTTGCAACTACATAATACAGTCCGTGCTCCAAAAGGTACAGTGTGCTTACAATGTACGATGGAAAAAGTGGCTGTGGCTGTGGGGGTGGCTGTAGCTCAGGCGGTAGAGCAGGTCATCTACTGATCGGAAGGTTGGTGGTTCCATTCCTGGCTTCCCCTAATCTGCATGCCAAATATCCTTGGGCAAGATACTAACCCCAAGTTGCTCTCTGATGCATCCATCGGAGTGTGAATGTTAGTTAGAAAGCTTGTGCGAATGGGTGAATGCACAAGTTGTGTAAAGCGCTTTGAGTGCTCAGAAGAGTAGAAAAGCGCTATGTAAGAACCAGTCCATTTACCAAAAAATATTCTTTGTTTTTCCCACAAAATTACCAAGAAATGATGCAGTACTGAAAATTTTCTTACTGTGCGATTTGGATCTCGTTTCTTGTAAAATACCCAGAACTTAAATTTACTTACAGTCTAATTGTTTCTGTAGGCAAATATAATTAAAGTGTAATTTAGTTTAAAATGCAGTTTAAATTTCATTTAATTACAGCTGAATTACACTCTTAGACGCAGACCATATTATTATGAAGTTACAGATTCATCTATGTTGTTTTATTCATTAACTTAAGTTATTCGACTATTTTGTGTGTACTGACACATTCAAATTTAATTGCCGTTTTTTTCTTTTCTTTTTTTTAGGTGATTCTCTGTTGAAGCACAATGGAATGAAGTTCACCACCAAAGACAAAGATAACGACCACTCGGAGAATAACTGCGCCTCCTTCTACCACGGCGCGTGGTGGTACCGAAACTGCCACACCTCCAACCTTAACGGCCAGTACCTGCGCGGTCAGCACACCTCCTATGCCGATGGCATTGAGTGGTCCTCCTGGACTGGCTGGCAGTACTCCCTCAAATTCTCCGAGATGAAGATACGCCCGACCCGCGACCCAGAGAATAAATGAAACTGACACCAGAAGGAAAAAAAAAAGAAGAAGAAAATTTTCAAACATTACAAACCACAGTTTCTGACAGCTTGATGGCGTTACTTGTCTCAATATTGTTTATTCACTAAAACATGCATCTTTGACTTTAGTTGACTCTGCTGTTTTCTCGTGATGTCTCTCTTCCATTTTTTTGCTCCTCTTCCTCGCTCACTCAGCTACTAGTCACCCTGGCTACCTTAATCCTTCCCGTGGTCCCATTCTTTGAGAAATTGAATAACCCGGATGCCCTTATTTTTGAACGTTTAGTTCACAAAAACAGCTTACCAGAGCCCTGAACCAACAACAGTCCGCTGCTCCAGGTCTGTCAATGTGGTCCAGCCCCCCTCTGAAGTAAAATGGGCCCCCTGACATGAACCTGACCTAACCTGTGCTGACATGGCACTCAGTTACACTCCCCACTCATGTAAAATATGTGAAAACAACCCCCGTTCACAAAACATGAAGACAGAATATGGAAATTATTCAGCCCCACAAACCCCACCCCCACCCTCTGCAAAGAAACTCTCAAGTTTTACCAGGGAGAAGGGGACAGGGCAGTGGTGCACTACGTCACATTTACATCTTTGATCTGTCCGAATGAGCCCCGGCAGGGAAAGTGGCGAGAAGTACGGGCGCTCCGATAATGAGAGCGAGACGGAGAAAACGAGGAAACAATTTGACAGGAGCTAAATTGGTGGAAGGAAAGGGGGGGCAGAGTGAATCAAACTGGGGAGATGAAGTAGGTGAAGAAGAAGAAAAAGAAGAAGAGGTGCAAGAAAAGGATGGGGGAAAAAAGAAGAGACAGCGGAGGATCTCATTCATCTGACTTGGACCATTAGGGAGCATATTGGGCACTTTGTCTGATCTGCCTGCCAGCTGAGTACTGGCCAACTGATGCAGCACTCACAGATGGTAACCCAGCACTTTGTGTGTGTGTGTGTGCGCGTGTGAGAGAGAGAATGTGTGTGTGCCTGAGACAGAGAGAGACAGACAGACAGAGTTCTCTAACACTATCAATTTCCTGTCACGGGTTCAGTAGAGCATCTCGATTGACTACAATGTTTAGCACAGACTAAGCATGATGCACGGCTGGCTTACCTGCACTCTGTCCAACTATGTAACTGAAATACGCCTGCAAGGGATGTAACGAATCAAAGCAGGAAAAGACAACAACTTAGAAGAAACTGATGGAGCCACCGAAAGAGACCCGAGGAAACTTCACGCCCCCCTTTCTTGTTTGTCCTCTCTTTTGTAAGTTTTTTTTCCTCTCTCTGTTGTTTCCAGATGATTATTGTGGAATCGGTTTGTGCGATACGGTTTTATCTTGTCATGCAAACGGAGCAAAGTTGATATAAAATAAGATTTGACGCTCTCAACCGCCGTCTTTTTTCTTCAGAGTAGAAATTCTACAGCGTGTCATGGAAACATGCAAACTGCCTACAGAAAACAAAGCAAAAAAAGAAAAAAGAAGAAGTCAGTTTAAAAAAAAGGAAAGAAAAAATTCACAGCACATGGGCGGAAAACAGTGCAATCCCGATTTTTTCCCGTCTCTCTTTTTTTTAAAGTCAGTGAATCAACTTTTTTTGGATGTAATAAAAGCTTTAAAATATCTGTAGATTTTATTGTACAGTGTGTATGACTTTTAGAGCATGAGAATCTGTTTCTTACTATGCTACAACACAAAGAGAACTCAAGCACATAGACTTTACAAAATCCACTGGTTCAAAAAAAGAAGAAGAAAATGCAACATGTGGAGCAAAGTAACTTTTCCCCCCTTCTTATAAAATGAGCAAAAGGTGGGGAGTGGCGCTCCGTAGGCCAGATCCAAGTGAAGAAGAGTAACATGATTATCCCTTAAGCACATGCCCGCTCTAATCTGCAGCACAAATTTCAGTCTTTATGTCAAAGGCACAATGATAAGAGTTTTTTGAACTTCCTCAGGCACAATAGCTGCCTTGCTGGACATTTGCGACCTTTGTGATTACTTGGCTTTGGAGAGCCACTTGGAAGCAGTTTTGAATCCGTGCTAAAGGGTGTCGCTCCAGCTGACAGTGAGTTAACGTGTAGCACCGAGCAATGTTGCACTTAATACCTCTGACACTGGAACAGCTGTGAGTTTTCTGTCATCCCCGGTGCTTTGATGAAGGATCCCGTTTCTGTGTGTGTTTGTGCTAGCGCCTCGGCTGTGCACACGCGGTATATGTCACGTCGTGGTGGACTCCTGCCACGTCTTTTCATCGAAGAAGCACCGAAGACACGTTACACATGCCTGCAGATGTTATTGTGGCACAGAGTGTGCGGTGCGCTATTGCCAATTCCGAGACAAGCTGGAACTGTGCGGAGTCGCTCGAGGAGAGGGAATTGGACCGCTCGTTGAGTATGTGCGCGAATCGTGAGTATGTGCGTGTCTCTTTGCCGGACGGAGCGTCGGTATGCGTGAGCGCAAGCGTGCATCTGCAGTGTTTCTGTGTGTACACGTATATGCACATGCGTCGGTTTGTACACGCCCAACGTGCATGAGCCAGACAAGAGAACAGGAGGCTGGGTGTGTCTCTCTGTGGAATTCTGAAGTAATGTGATGCCTATGTACTACATGCCTCCCTCGCTATTTGTGTTGATAACAGAGAGATTTACATAATTCTAATAATGAACTATTACTTATTGTGATTGTGATCCCATTAGAATGGACACCACCTTCTTGGTACTGTGTTGAACTGCGCTTGTGCCCTCGAATCCTGACAACCCGCTCCCGAATTCTCTGTTCGCCTCAACATGACTTTGTGCTCATTGTATACGTTAGCGCTATGTTTCCCTTGTTATTTAAATGTAAAGACATGTATTATTTGCCATGATGATCCACCACCCCACCCCTCCTTCCCTCTGTGTTAAAGGCCTTCATTGTCACTCTTTGCTGCTGCAGCTTGCTAAGTCTCCAATGGAAGAGATGATAAAAGAAGTGAAATCAGAGGCTCTGATAATTCCCAGTTAACCCACTCATTACAGAGTATCCGCACCCTCCCGATCGATCCGCCACGTCCCCAAACCCCTTTCTTACTTTGTACCTCCTTAATTGCCTTAGCCTCTGCTGCCAACCCCGGCTCCTAAATTCCCCTCTCTGCTCTTTCCGCTCCTAACTCCTATCCCCTTTATTGCTCTGTTTTTCTTCCCCTACTCCTATCTCCGCTCTCCTCCACCCAGCCCACCCATTCCTTCATTCCCAGCGCAGAACTATGTTTTTCTTTTTTCCTTTTATTTTTGGTGAAGTACTATAGATTGTTTTGCTGAATCTTGATACTGTGTTTTAATGTTCTTGTCAACATTTAATAAACATTCACATTTTATAAATGGAGCACACGCAGAAGCATTTGTGTCTCTCTCGCTGTCTCTGTCTCTAGCAGCACATCCATACACATCTATAGGCGTGTGGTTCTGTGTTTGTAAGAAGCATTTAGTAGCCTTCTGCTTGTCAAAGGAAAACCTTGTTAACGTTTTGGAACATCAACCACGATAAAGTACCACAAAGAATGTCCTTGGTTTTGAAAGGTAGACTAAGCAGACAAAGAAAAGAAAAAAAGCTTTGGGTCTTTGGGGGCCAGCCACGTAGTTATAGCTTTGCTCGGTGAGGGTTTAGATAATATCTCAACTTTCAACAACTTTTCTGCTGCAAACTAAATGCAGAGGTAAATTGAATTTTTGTTTGGGGAGTCAGAAATGATGCTGCAGCTATTTTAGAGTTGTTCCACAGAGTTGTTCCTAGGGAAAACTAAAGAAGACCATCACCATGCACCGTCAGGACATATAACTGCATGACTGGACATTGGCCCCATTTCTAGTATAAGTTCCAAGTTAGTTTTAGCTTTAATCTCACATAAGTGTATACGTAAGTGCACGGAATGATTCAATACCTTGTACAAACGCCTTTAGCATTAATAACTTGAAATAACATATAGATTTCTGTATGATTTTATCAAACTCTGACATCATTGTGGAAGAAAAAAAATAAACTCAAAGTATAAGTTTTCTAATTTATTAAGCATAATAACAGTGCATGTCTCCTCCTCTGTTCAGCATGCCAAACAGACAAAGTGCACCGCACCCAAACACTAAACACTTTTATTATGAGACACAGAAACAGAATATTAATGTCATTGTTTAAAAGTTGGTTTAGCCTTGGCTTCTTCCCTTATATGGAGCTGGATCCAGTGCTTGGTTCATCTTATACTTTCTTTACTGGACATCTCCCTGTAAGAGAAAAGCAGAAAAACAACCCCTCTCTTCCTAGACACAGAACCTGGTATCGCATGGGTGTGGCGTTCTCTTTCAACACTCTATTCTATATCACTTATTTGTGTAATAAAAGATGTGACATAAATGTGATAATTGATAAAAGTAAATATGTGATATGAGGTATTTGTGTTATCTAAAATAATGAGGTATATTTGTATTAAAGATAAAAAGTAAATTGCTAACAGTTTTGGCCCACTCTTCTTTACAGGATAGCATCAGTTTATTAAAGGTACTGAGGTAAGTTGGTGAGGATTTCCTGAACTTTTCTGTCAGTGAACATTTCCTTTGTTGCTTCGATTAGCTGCTGTTAGGTAGCATTTGTGAAACTTTCTTTGAAGTGGATCTAACATTGTTGAACTCAGGCACTTAGCAAATAAAGTCTTATAGAATCTGAGAATGTAATCAAAGTGCTTATCAGAGGAAAAACGTGATTTTGGTTTTTAGGAAAGTTGAGCCTAACATTAGCTGCCTTAATGTTAGCTTAAAACCAGATATTGTTGTTGTTTTGGGGGACTTCAATTGAGGAGGTGAAGGTGATGAAAATGCACATGTACAATTGTTAAATGGTCATATATAATTTAAAAAAAGCCATTTGTGATCTTTAAAATACTTGTTGCATCTGTATCCAGTCTCTAGCCACATACTTAAAATGTGAATGTCTTTGTGACTGTATTCAAGATGGGCAACATAGAGGCTTCCACAAACAGACACCGACTCCTGTGTATTTTTAAAGGATTATTTCTAAGTTTACGAAACAGCATCAGTTTATTGAAAGATGTAGTTACACATTAATAAATGTATAGTTATGAGTATCATAAGTGCCATAAGTCTTTTTTTTCTATAAAACCTATATTCTATATTTCTATAAAATCTACAAAAACTACTACTGCTGAGAAGATAGTGCCAGTTTGTTAACACACCCAAATGCTCCAGACCTGCTAACTGTCAAAATGTCTGCTTTGACAGAGGTGATCACATTTGCCAGTGGTCAATTAATCAAGAGCATTTGGTTATTATCACTTGGCTGCTATTTACTTCTTAATTCCCATGGAAGCAGTAAGTTTGTGCATAATTTTTCACATGACTGCATGGGTAGAGTAGCCCAAACATATTCAGAACAAATTTAGAGAGAAACATTCAAAACTTAGATCGCTGGAGGGACAAACATAATACAATTTGATAACAGCAAACGAGCAAGTGATATTTTCAAAGGTTGTATTATGTGTAATTTTATTACTGATATGAAGAGCTGAGTGAAATTGTGAAAATAACAACTAAACAACAAAACAGTAACAAAATAATAATAGTCAGCTTTATCCTTCACTGGGGCTTTCAGGTCTTTGTCCTTTGGCTCATTTATAACTTGGTTTGATGGCCACAATAACAATGTCTCATCCTGTTCTACAGCAGCTCAAGATCAAAGTTTACTCTAAACACTACATATGACTAATATCCAAATTCAGATCCCCCCTGTAAAAACGCATCATCAATAGAGCTCTTGATAAGAGGAAACCTCCAGAGCTGGAAAATAAAGCCAATGTGGAAGTGGCAAAAACTGCAGGTGGTGCCGCTTGAGGCTGGCTCCAAAAGGAAGTCAGTCCCCACAGACTCCCCGGAGAGTTAAAATGTCTAAATTTTTATATTTTTATAGTATTAAAAGCAGATTTATAGCCTGGTGAAATTACAGTTGTGGTTGCCATAGTCCCCACCTTCATAGCAAGTGGTTAAACGAATAAGGGGCAAAGACATGTTGACTGACAGGTGTCCCAACACAGGCAGCTGGAGTGTCTGCTTGGCCTCGTTAACAACTTGGAATCTTTAAATTGGACCTCTTCACTGTAAGTGTGTGCTGCTGTTGCCTTGTGGAGCATTTTTCATTTTCATGCAGACCATCCTGGGAAGTTTGTCCTACAGTTTTAATTGAGTGAAATTCTAGTGTTTTATCAGTTCGTTCACAAATTTTCCTCTTTAGTTCATCACACAAATGCTTATCACAAATTTATCATCTGAATTTTAATGAGTTTAATTATTTGTGTGTTTATTTCTTTTTCTTTTTTTTTCCAATGGAGAAACAGCCTCAGACTCTCACAGTCACAGCATCCAATTGTCCATCGTGTAGTGAGCACCATCTCTTTGGGGGAAGATATCTGCCCTTTTATCTGCATTGCTAACAGTACCTGTGTTCCATTTGGTGCTGAGTAGGTAGTATAAAGTGGGGGTTTAGTCTTTTTTCTATTACAAAAATATATATAGCAACTTCTTGTTTGGGAAAAAAAGGTTGCTAGAAAAGTGAAAGGGCATAAAAGAACACAATGAACTGAAAGATGCTACATTTTCAGCTTATACATCTTCAGAAACTGCAGTGAGACAGCCTGTTGACAGCGTGACTTTTTCGACAGAAGGAGTTTATTTCGTAATTTCACTGCCATTAGCAGAGTACCCATTCAAAATGTCCCGTTAAGATTATGTGGTTTAGGTGTATAATTAACAAACAAACATAAAAAAAGCCTGCTGAACAGAGCTCTCTACTCTTTACACTCAGCACAAAGAAGGAACAGGAATCAGCCTTAAGAGCAGAGCTATATAATCTCACAAAACAGCCAAATATAACTTCAGCATTTTATCCCCTTTTTTACATGAGCAGAGTAATAGTTAGTAGTTACTACAGACTGTAATGAGTATGATTTTACAGGATGCTGCACTGTATATAAGGCCACAGTCACACAGGTATAGAGAAAGCTTGGTAATTACTGGCAACTTTTACTTCGAAGGCCTGGTAACTACTGCTTGTTTATTCCCTAAGCAGTTGTGAATCATTGCTGGTGGTTGCTGAAAACTCTATTGAAAACCTCCTTGTGAGTGCTTTGATGACTAGCAGATCACCCATAGTTTGTGTGGATGAAGCAACATCTCACCAATCTGTCACCGTAAACAAAGACTGTTTGCCTTCAAATTAAAAGTTGTGCCTTCTGAAGGTGTGTTGGTTTCAACAGTAATGCAGAAATTTTGTTTTGAAAGCAAATGTTCCCCATTTCTGGATTGCGTTGAACTTTTGAACCCCTTTAGCTGTACAAGGCTGATGGAAAAGGACAACCTTTTCCAGCTAGGGTTTGACAAAAAGCAGCATCTGGCATCTTACAAGCACTACAAGCAATTGCCGCAATCTACAGAGCCCCGCAAGCGACTTTTGCGAGATCCTGAGAAAGATCCTGCATTTATGGTACTTCAATAGGTACCCGTAAAGTTATCCAGGGTACTCCAGCTAGCTGTTTATGTATTCTACCAACCAGGTCAGAGTACACTTTGCCTCAAGTGTTTCAACTGGTACTAAGAAGTCTCTTCAGATGTCTCTCACTTATATAAAAACCATGTGTAAAGCAAAGCACTGTGTTCATAGTTTAGGCCAAGCTCAAAATAAAATTCTATGAATCTCTCCCACAGGTGTTTGTCTTCCATCACTATGGTTTTTTTTCCAAGGTTCATGACCTGGAAGTGCATGGACTTGAATTAAAAACTTTCTGCGGGATCTCGCAAAAGTACATCTTCAATTTTTTTTCTCTTTTTTGGGGAGGCTCCGTAGAAGTCTGCTAACAGACAACACAATCACAAAGGGATTTTTTGGTGAAGCAGTCTCTTTGTGATTATTACACCTAATTAACCTCAAACAACCAGTCAGGAAACACACCAAAGATTCCCAGAGGTCAGCCAAGCTCTATACATATGTGATTGAGACCAAAAAGAAGAAAGATTTGAAAAGTGAAGCCAGTGCAGCCTTCAAAATGGAATCTCACCAACCAATGAGTTGATCACAGTCACAGTTGGTGCTTCAGTCTTTTATATACAGTGTTTGCAGCCACTGCTAAGGCATTTGTTCTGTCGCCTCCCCAGAGGGAGTGAAGAAGACAACTGCAGTATCAAACAAATGGCTGAAAGTGTGACGATGACTGACGATGTCACTGAAAGCTGTTGTGAATGAGCTGTCAATGCCAGTGTCAGCTGAAAACAAGAGTTAGCCACAATATTAGGACGGCTTTATCCAAAGACCTCATTTCAACTGCTCTGCCTCCTTAGGCCCTTAGCAATGCACTCATGAAGGATGAAGCTGATCGGAGAATCTGGTGTTGAAAAATTGAAAGAACAGACGCACACGCGTATACACACATATCCATACAGACAGATACTCCTCCCTCGAGAGTTAGATGACAGCGGTAATAAACATTTCATATCCTGTCCCTGCTCACTTTGGCACCAAACAGAATTCCTAACCAGCTAAACATAAATAAGGGATGCAGAACAAGTAAATGAAATTAACTGCTACATGTTAATTTGCACTTCTTAGAGCATTTAGAGCAATTATTAGTGAAGCCAGTGGGTGAATAATTAAATTTAATTCTCTCAGTAAGATCACACACTACAGTGTAGCATAAATATATCTCCAGTGTTGTTCAATTAACACTTTTTGTTACACAATACCTGCTACTGTTGTCACCAACCAATTATTTCAGGACTTATCAACACTGACATTACTTTAAACTTTTATAATGTTGGCCCACAAATAACATTTATGCATTAGTTTGTTGTCATATGAGAAAATGTTTATTTTCCATTTCTCTCCCATACACCGCACTAGCGTGATGGCTAGCATGTAAGAATGGAAGACTCTTCAGTTGTTCAGGCATCAATTCTTGCTTGAATGATTTTATTGCCCTTATTGTTTTCTGTTTCCTACATCTATTGCTTTTCACATTTTGGCTGTGTCATTAGAGTCTGTATCCTTTCCTGCTCCACTGAAACATATTACTCGTTGCAGCTCCAGCGAACATCATGGAAAAGCAATTGTCTTGCATTTAATTTCAAGTAAAGTTCTGTATCCTGTTGAAAACCCTACATGTGAAGTGAGTTCTCATACCATGCACATGGAACCAGTGCTGTAATAAGAAAGCCAAAGAAACCCCTGACGTTGAACAATCTTCTATGGATCCCAGGGTGTTTTGAAACTGTGCACCTCGATTGCATTTCAGTTGTCTGTGTGTATAGCACATCTACTAATTACCCTGAAGGAGTGTGAGCTGCGATAGGGAGGGTGTCTGCTTGAAAGACTAGCAGCGGGGAAGGATGCCAGCCTTGTGATCGATCTCTTCAATTCATAGCTTAAAAGACAGCACACGATGTCAGGGACCGAGTTCTTATCTCTGGAGAGCCACTAGATGCGCGAATACATTCTCGTCTGGCCTTGACACAGCGTGCTCACTGGTGGCGTCGTCTATTCAAGCTGCTTCAAAAGTGCCGAATTGGCAGGGAAAAATGTGGCTTGCTTATTTGTGAGGCTGTGTCAGGTGGTTTTAAATACCGTTTTTGCTCTTCCCACAGAGATCAGTCAATGAGCGGTGATGCAACATTACTACTATTTTGTGCAATTCAGTTGCTATCCTGTGCAATTTGAGAACTTCCTTCACTTGAAGCCTGCTGCATACTTTCTTTTCCTTTCGCAAATGCTCCTGTCACACTGATTGGCCTTACCTTAAACAACTACAGCGTTGTCCTGTCTCATTTGTAAGCTTAGGAATGGACAAAGCTCATGTTATTTTTTCCACATCAGCTTTCATTGTGGATCACAACCGAAAAGACCTGTTAGAGAACTCTCCACGGAGTGCATTTAGTGCCATTCTCTTAGCAAAATCCAAATCAATAAAAGCACAGGGTGGCAATGCAGAGGTAAGAGGCGTAAAACAAAACACAGTAGTCATTCTGTGATTATTTTATTTTACTGTGGCATGAGAATCTCACTAAGACTTACCAACATGCTTTACATTTCCCATTTATTTGAGAATAAAAGCATTCCTTCCCTGCATATCTTTTTAATATGGTAGCAGTGTAAGCGCACAGATGAAAGCAGAGCCATTAAACCCAACTAAACGCATGGCCACCTGCCTGAATGAGAGCATTGTATTAGTTCAGGCAGAGCACCCATGTCATGCTTTGCTAATCTATCAGCTAATCGCTAATCTCAGGGCTTTGCTATTAATAACAAAAAAGAAAAAAGAAAAATGTTCAAATGGCGAGTACACTGATCGTTGCTGCTGCTGCACTCATCCTCCTGCACGGTAAAGCTTTACCTCCACATCCCTAATGCTAAATTTGATATAGTCTATCCAGTGGCTCTGACACAGACAACACAGTATTGTTGTTGCCCTGGCTTCACTCTATGAACACCCATGGGGGATTTACATTACAGCCTGCCTATATCTTCAGTGTGTCTTCAGAAAGGCAGGGGAGCAGCTTACAGGAGAGCTATGAAAGTCAAATAGAAATCTGTTGCCATTTTCTTGCTATAAAAAGGCTTTATCTTTTGGCTGCTGTCTTTCTGACTGAATTAGACACATCTTTTGTCTCGTGTTTTCGTTTTAGAAATTCTACCATCGTGCATCAGCAGTCATTATTCTGCAGCCAAGAAACGCCACAACAAATGCAATACATATTAAAGCAAAAAAAATAAAAATATGCATAAAACAGATGCACAGATTTGAGCTATTTCAGTGGCTTTGCACAGGGAATCTGCACAGTCTGACAGTGAAAAATTATTCAGCCTTTAGATCATAAAAACTTAGCAGTAAGATGGAAAAGAGCAGAGTGCATGCCATGTTTAATGTCTTCAAAAAGCCTGGTCTGGTCTTAGTATAGTTTTTTTTTTTAAATCATGCCGTGTTTCCTTACATCACCTACATTATTTCCAAGCTGATTTTGAGTCATTTGTATAAAGGATCATTTAACAAAAACAAACCTGACACGGCCAAGTTGGTCCACATGATGTGGTGCTTTTAAAGTGGTTTCCAAAGTCTTGCTAGTTGAGTCATAGCTGGAATTAGAAATGTGACTGATATTATGCTGTCTAACGTTCTTGTTTTTTGGGGGTTTTTGTTTTTACAACATGGCACAATTATCAATGTACTGCAGAGCAGTTTCAATGCAGACAGGTAATTATGCCTCCTCTTCTCATTATATTGATTTGAGGTCAGCAACTGAACCAATGTGATGAGTAACACTGAGTGGCTGCGTTAGTGCTTTTCGAAGACCTTGTAATGAGAATGTGTTGATTTTTTTTCATAACTTTGAGGTAACTATTTGAATTTGATGATCTAATTATATAAACAAAAAAAAACAGTTACATTACTGTCACCTTCAATCTAAAAGCAATGAAAAGTCGTCAGACAACAATGCATACTGACGAAGACATGAAGGCTGTTTTTTGTTGTGCGTTGATCAGATGCTTACAGAACTAGCTACTGTATGGTTCGATTATTTTTTTCCTATTTATATTACAAATGCTCCTTTGTTGTCAACAAATGTTGGCAAGCCAGCAACCGTCACCATATACAGTTTGACATCTGAGCTGCAGATGGAAAAATGTTTTAATTTGGAAAAGGTTATATACACATAGCAAAGAGGAGCTGAAATAGTTTGAGAACTTCCTTTTGACATTTTAAACATTTATTTTGTAAATCCTCACCACTGTGATTAATTGTAAAAATGAAAAATACTTAAAAAAAAAATAAAGCTCATTGTTACATACACCCTTTTCAAGACTGTACAATTTTAGAAGCATGCATGACATATTCTGTACTTAATAACTACAATATACTCAATTCAGTACAGCACTAAATCACAACAGAATCCTCATGGTGCTGTATATTGCAAGGTAAAGACCCTACAATAACACAGAGAAAACACACATAACAATTGGACGACCCTCCTTATGTACAAACACTTGGTGATAGTGGGAAGGAAAAACTCCAGTTTAACAGGAAGAAAGAACCAGCAGAACCAGACCCAGGTGGTGTGACCACAATTATTTTTAAACATATTCTCAACTCTCTTGGGCAAGCCTTCTTTAAACATTCTAAAGTATTCTTCAAGAATAGTTTTCCAGACTCCTTGAAGGACATGGTTTTTTTGGATGTTGGCTGCCTTTTGCTCCATCCTAATGATCCCACGCTGCTTCAAAAATCTTAAAGTCCAGGATCTGGGGAGGCCAATCCATGACTGATAGCTTTCCATTCTTTTCTTTTTCCGTCCACATATGTTTTAAGGCACTGGCAGTGTGTTTGGGATCATTGTCATGTTGAAAAATGAAGCTATTATCAATCAGATGCTTTCCAGATGGTATTGCATGGTGGATTCAAATTTGACGGTACGTTACTGCTTTCAAAATTCCATCAATTTTGACAAGATCCCCAACACCACTGGAGATAATTCAGCCCCAAACCATGACAAACCCTCTATCACGTTTTACAGATGGCTGTAGACACTCACTGTTTTACCTCTCTGACCTTCTCTGTACTGATGATGATTGGAACCAAAAGTTTCAAATTTGGATTCATCACATTTTCACTAATTATATTTATCTCTCATTTCCTGTGTTAGGTCTTTGCTGGATTTTTCTTTCACAAGGCACAAAAATGCCTTATTCAAGTACTTATTCAAGAGCACTTTAGTAGAGGTACAATCATGTTTGGCTCCATGTATGAAAATATAAATTACATTTTAAAAATAAAAATGAAAATAGCAGTCTACTTTGGACTACAGACTACAGCCTGAAACATATTCATGAATTCAATTCAAAGTGAAAATTAACCTGTTGACTGCTGCAGACAAATACTTGATTAAAGGTTCAGTAAACTCTTCCTGAGAAATGTTGTCAGCCAATCAAACACACACTGTGCTTCAGTACTTTTTTCTGAAAACTCACTTTGAAATTAATTAAAAAGCATTGCCTATGCAGTGACAATAACAGCTAGACTAGCTGACCAAATAACCTGATTGTATGCTTGCATGTAAAAACTAGGAAGAGTTAGATGTTAGTGTGATGTTGTTTTTGCACAGCTTTCTAAAAATGGCTAACAAAATGACAAAATGTACCCACATAACTGCACTAAGCCAGCAGAGATTTTTTGTGAAGTATGGATAAATACCATGACATAAAGGGAACAATGGACAGGGAATCAATCCCACAGACGGGGTTAATTATCCCAGGCCGAAAAACTAGCCCTCTGCAGACCTCAACCTTTCCCCCGGTGGAGCCAGATCCAGAGCCAAGGAGCAACACAACAGCACTCAGTGAACAAGCAGTTTGTGTGTGCAGCCAGAAAAGCAGAGCAGATTGTTCAAAACTGGCTTCTCAACTAAACAAGACGGAGAATTTTGTGGCTGCTTCTTAGCCAGATGTCAAGGAGTGTTATGAATACATCCTCAAGGAAAATATGAAGGGAGTCACAGACACCCGTCCCGTTTGCTGGTTAGCTAGAAAAGTATTGTGTGA
This sequence comes from Pelmatolapia mariae, assembly GCF_036321145.2. Classification (NCBI taxonomy): domain Eukaryota; kingdom Metazoa; phylum Chordata; class Actinopteri; order Cichliformes; family Cichlidae; genus Pelmatolapia; species Pelmatolapia mariae. Next base: position 17,522,821 of record NC_086233.1, on the reverse strand, counting down.
TTTAATCCGTTAAGAGAGCCGGGGTTAGTTATAATATGCGCACGGAACAGAAAGAACTTTTAACAGGTTCAATTTAATTTAAGAAGAAGTCTGTTATATTAGAAAGGCTTACTCCATCTTTTTTTCAAATGTTCCAGTATGTGAATCGTATAAATAGTGAGTCAACTACGATTTTTTTAAAGAAAGAAACTATTTTATTTTAGCAGTTTTACATCAAACAAGTAAAATATGAAATTATCAAACAGGTGTGAAATAAACTGAAAAAGGTGTGAAAAAAACAACAGAGAATCACATATAACAGCTGGAATTCATCAGTTTTGCTTTTTATAATTTTGCTTACTTTACCTGCTTGCTGTAGTTTTACTTTTTACATTCTTATCATGTGCAAGCTGGGCAATTTAAGTTAGCAATGTCATTCACTTATTCATAAATGCAGATGTTAAAAAGTAGCTGTTATATCCATCAACCCCTTTTCTCAAAATCCCTTTTATGATAATCTTTCTGTACTGCAGCTCACCAGAGGCGTTTCACCGTGCCATCATCCTTTGAATCCTACATGAAGAGTTTCAATGATGTGCACGACAGAACAGTGACAAGGACTTACTGTAGTGATCTTCCTTAGAGCAGGAGCAGAAACTGCCTCTCTGGCCTTTTCTCAGAGCATAGTTTAATTTTTTTTTTTTTTTTTTTTTTTTTTTTTAATACGGATCTTTTTTTCTCCTTTGCAGAATTCACCTTGCTTTTAGCAATGCTCTGGGCATGTCAGCACCTTAATTGGAATGATAATACAAAGACAGAATAAGAATGGGTTGATGAAATACTGAGGCAATACTGAGGCTGGTTGTTTTACTTTGCTTTACCTGACAGACATCTTTCTTCATAAATCAGAATCATGAAAGCATGATCCTTGAATTTTTGATCTGACTGACTATTTCTCATTTTTTGACAGCTTTAAACCAGCACTCAGAGTTTTTCGGTGGGAGCTCATTTAGAAAAAAAAACAGCTTAGCAATATTATACTTTAATACATTTGAGACCCATATTATTCAGCGAAACAGTAGAAATTGATCCCCATTATACTTACTTATTATAATCAGTTAACTGGGCCTGGACTGGAGCAGTCACTGAATTAAATTGAATTACTAATATTTTTCCAAAAGTACTTTTTTAATATTTCTATTGATGATAATTTAGAACTGGATATTATTTAAGACACACATATCAGGTCTCATATCTAGAACCATCCTCTCATGAAACCTGTATTGCTAATAAATAGCTAACCATAGACTGTATATAAAAGATGGATATAGTCACATATTGGTTTGGAACAATTTTTACATGTTTTGAAGTTTTGACATTTAGAAGCTTTAGAAAGTTGTAGCTAGAAATTTTATATATAAACACAAACTCCAACAAGATGATTCTCAAAGAAAACCTGTCTAATCTTGACATGGTGTGTAGTGGGTCGTAAAATAAAATCTGAGGATACTGTTTGCTTGAAGCCACATCAGAAATGCTCTCAGTTGAAGTGTGGCTTTTGCGCCACTGTTAAGAATTCTTAACAATGGTGTCTTGGGGAGAACACGCTAAGGTTTGCCGATTACACAGCACTGAAAATCAGTGACAACAATTCTATGTAGTGATGGACCCAAATTTTAAATGCTTGGTTCAATCTGCCATCAATATCTAAAGAGAAGGTCATGAAAGAGGTACAACAGTGAGCATCCACATCTGTAAAACACAGTGGAAGCTCTCTCATGCATTGGGGCTACGTTTCAATCAGTGATATTAGGGATCTTCTCAAAACTGATGGAATTATAGCACACAGAAAAGATCCAACGTGTGCTGTCTGATTGGCAGCGGCTTTATTTTTCAGAACCAAAGTTCCCAAATACACTGCCAGCAATGTTCCCTGTGTGTGTTGTGCACAAAAAAAAAAATCCAACCTGAATTGAAATGAAAGTAAATACGTTAACAATTCTGTTTTGCAGTGTTAGTCAGTAAGTGACTGGCTGCTCCTGTATGGGATTAGAACAATGCCACCTTATCCCATAGTCCAGCCAATCACGCGATTCACATTCGTATATACGCAGCTAATCAACATCGTTGACAGGCTACGACAGCGTCCTTATGTGCTGACACCGGTGTTTTAGCTAGCAAAGCGGCGTGGCTGATGTGGAGTGAAGCCACGTTAATGACAACGTGTACAACCACTGGAGATGTGAGCAGGACAGACGGAACAATTGACGGAAAAAGTGTGGACTTTATACCAGTTTTTAAATTGTGTTGATAGGCCACATAAAACCAGAGTTATGATAAAAAAAATATGCAATGTTTGGTTTTTTTCCTGAATACTATCGTTGTTTATATTTACTGCGGGAAGAAACAGTAAAAACAGTGTTTTATAAGGAAAACGCTCGAAAGCACTCTCCGCCTTTGAGCAAAACAAAACCAAAAAAAACCCCACCCTTTCCTATTGGTCGAAAAATGTACCATGTCGACCAATCAAAACATGGCATTTAGTTGTTTAGGCAGGGGGGACGTTTTAGGAGTGACGGCGGTGTTTTGAGATGTGAGAGATTTGCGACGTTTAGCGCAAATCTTGTGTAGTTAGTGTGTAGTGTAGTCAATAGTTTTGTTCTGTGTGTCAGAACAATGAGGTGACTGCTGAATGTTACAGGTGATACAGGAGTGATACATCTCCTGTTGTCACACCTGCAGGTATCAGGCTGTTGTTCTCCTTTATCTCATAGTGGACAGAAATTATTTTTTGGAGTGGCACAAATAATTTGTGTGGCATCAAATTTGATGCAGAACACCTGATTGTTCTGTAAATATTTCGAAATGTTTGTTTAAAAAAACGCCTTGGCTGCATTTTTAGGTAAACAGCTGCAAAAAACTTTGTTGTTTGCAAAACTCAGTTACTCTTTTGAAGAAGTAACTATATAATTAATTGCCCAGCATTGGTCATTATATACTGTATTTTGCAGACAGAGAGTTACAGACTGTCTCCCAGACCACAGACTCATACTCATAATGCAAGTCAGAGCTTTATTTAAAAAAAAAAAAAAGTTGTGTTTTCAAAATTGGAGTTCAAGTTATTTTTACTTCCAATAGTGTTAACATACTACACAGGTCATGAGCAAGATTTTTTTAAATTTTCATTGTAAGTGGGCTGAAGCAGTTAATTAAAAGTAGTCTAACATAAATGTTGTAATTTGATTATTTTAATAAACCATGTAACTTGGATGGATTCGATGTTGGCGTGACCACAGTGCACACGTCTGCTGTTGCTCACAGTGGTCCAAGGGATCGCTCAGTGAGTTTGTGCGTTCGCTCAGACACATGAAAAATTAGAGGGAACATTGACTGCCAGTGCAGTAAAAACATACCTGGATAGAAAAACACACATTGAACACTATCAGTCATGGACCCTCACACCCCCACCCAGAGCCTGGAGCCCAGGCCTCAACATTACTGAAACAGTGCCAAATCATCTTGACAGAATGGATGGAAAAGCAGCCAACATCCAAAGAGCAGATTTGGAATATCCTTCGAGAAGAAATATTCCTGAATATTAGAAATGTGGGGTGCCTCAAGACTTTTGCACATTGGTGTAATTCCATTAAAAATCCTTGAAAAGGCACCAACAGTGTTAACACTGTTGAGGGATTTATAATCTGAAGGAAACACACCTTTGACTAGTCAGTTGCTAAGACATAACCACCAAGAATCAAGTTGTACATGGAAAGAATTGATAATAACAACAACTTCTCACGTGCAGAGATTTAAAAAATACATTTTAAAAAAGCAGGTTGTTAAAGTTAATGATTGAAGTCACACAAAGCAGCTGAGCTGCAGTCTGTCACTGAGTTGGAGGGTGTAATGAGCAGATTGGAACAACTCTATCACATCACTTCCTCTATTGCCTCCCATTACAATAACGGAGGACACTATCACAGAGACCACATAACCACGCAGCGTAATAAGCTGCTTGAGCGAAGCCACCCATGGGGTTGATTTTATATGGATGGACACTTGCCAAGCTATTCTTGTAGTATTTTCAAAAGCTTTAAGTTAGTTCTGAATCAGCTGCTGTGAAAGCACATATTATTAAACAGCCCTTCAATTCTCCTGGAGAAAGGGAGAGTTTCTCTCTCAGAGAGCTTTTACTGCAAAGAATGCATTCCACCTGTGCCCATTCAGGGTCCCTTCAGATGAAAGGGCAAGGCAGCCTGACCCAGTTGCTGAACATCAAGCTGAACCTTCCGAACAACAGAAACTGTGACAGCCTCTCTACACAAACACAACTAGAAACCTTTTTTTTCTCAGGGTCCAGCTTTGGCAGCAGCTGTGACAATCCCTATAAATGAATGCTCACACCATGAGTGACACTGAGAGAGAAACCGAACAGTAGTCATTCATTTCAAATGAGCACTCAGACATGAAGAGCACCAGCGAGCAGAGCGGTGCTGGGTTAGAGATCTCAGCATTTTTGGAAAGGGCAGAAAGTTGAGCACAGTTCAATTTGATGCAGTGAGGAGCAATTTGGTGCTGTCACAGTCAAGTTAAGCTCACGGATGGCTTCTATATAACTTCTTTAACTTCTGTTTGTTCGCACCACTTTACGGATGACTCTTTTCAAGAGTAAGGAACTGGATTTTGGGTTAGATTAATGCTAAAGAGACAGAGCTGGTCCATCTATAAAAGGCAATGTTCAGGAGTTACAACTACAAGCTGGAAGTATGAATATATCACTGAAATGTTTTTCTTCATTGATAAGCAGCCTGGATGGCTTGTGACTACAGTTCAATGAAGCCAGTGGACATATGCAAAGCAGCTAAGCTGTTCTTTATAATTCTACTAACTCTTGCAAGCTATTGAGATACAAAACAGCAACAGCAGAACGATGTTTTTCTCGCTACATTACCTTCTGTATTTGCTTATTGCACATGTTTCCACTTCAGTCACCATTTCAGCTCATTTAAACCTACAGTATTAGGTTGGTCTTATACAGCTTTGTTGCTATGGTTGTTTGCGTTGTCCGGTCGTATATTTCGGGTCAGATTTGGGCTTGAACAGATGTGAGAAGATGACGTTGCCAAACAAGAACAAGATTTTATTCAAATACACATCAGATCTCATTGGGGAAAACTAATGCTAGGTATCTGATATAAACTGGGTAATGTGTCAGGAATGAAAGGACGCTACATGATTTGATGGAAACAAAAATGATCGACTTACAGAGGGCTGAATTAAAAAACACCCCAAAAAATCTGTGGCAGACTAGACCATTTTGTCAGAATTTTAATGCAGCAACTCAAAATGATGCTCGGTAGTTTTTATGGCCCCCACGTGCTTGTATAACTTCTATAATGATAGTCTGATAGTCAACCTGGCAGCGTTGGATGGACCAAAACATAATGTCCCAGAGATGTTCTATTGACAGTCAGTGGTATCAGTTCCTTCATCTTCCAGGAACTGCCTGCATACTGTCGCCACATCAGTCTGGGTATTGGCCTGCGCAGGAGAAACCCAGGGCACTTTGAACCAGCATAGGGTCTGACAGTGGGTCTAAGAATTTAATCCCAATACTGTATGGCAGTCAGAGTGCCACCACCTAGCTTGTAGAGGTCTGTGCATCCCTCTGCCGTCAGAGACATTCACACCAGTCTCCTTCTGGAGGTAGATCTGGCAGTGCTCACCCTGTCCCTCCTTACACTAAGCAACAGATCTCTCTAATAGGTTAAGAACCTTCTAGAACCCCATCCGCCTCTCCTACAGTAAATGCCTGTCTCCTGGAATCTCACCCATGCTATTGAGTAAACCTTCTGGTTATGGCATGTATGGATGTGCCATTTTCAAGGATTTAGGCTACCTGTGCAACCTTGTTAGGGTCCAGGTATCTCTTCATGCTACCAGGAGTGAAACTGACTCCAGCAGAAAATATTAGGAGGAAAAAATTTGATTCATCTCCAGATGTAAAAACCATTCCTATTTTGGGGGTTTTGTCATTGTTGCCCCTCTGGTACCCCTGATGCTGAAACTGATTAACAACCCCCTCTGCTACTTAACTGAACAGGTCAGTATCCAGGAAGTTTAACTGACCTGATGCTATACTCTGACTAAAAAGCATTCCGTTAATTATTTTGAGCAGTGTATTTGGTTCAGATGTATTTTAAGTGTGCTGCTGTATAGCTGTACACATAAAATATTTGAAGAAAATGCAACAATCAAAGTAAAATATATTTAGGTATCATCAGTTAGACCTGTGGCTGATTGCAAATTTGAGCACAATTTAGTAACTGCTAAAAATAACCACCTTGGAAAAATGGCATTTCTAATTTTACTGTATTCTGTAAAGTGACAAAAAGCTTTCCATTCTATTTCCATCAGATATTTCTAAATCCTCACTTGTGCACAAAAGAACATAAATCTCCTTCTTCTAAATACATCCTCTCCTCTTCATTCCCAGTGAGAAAAAGGAAACAAAAACACCCACAGAAATCTCGCTTCTAACCTTAGCTGAGATTTTTTTGATTTATGTAAGACCCCGCTACTCATAATGAAAATGTGTTTTCAGGGCATTTATTGGTCTTTATACTTGCAATGTTACATCTCTGTACTGTTAGAAAAGTTAGAATTAGACGCATGAAGCTGTTTTGGTGTCTCTTTTTAGTGATGGATAGAGCTCTTGTACCAAGGTAGAGCGTTATTTTTGTCAGACAAGAGTCTCAAAATCTTTCAGCGCATTCTGTGTCAAATAATTGTCCCTGCATGCATCCATCCACATGTGCCACTATGTGCAAGACATATATTACACAGTTCCCCTTCTCCTACTAGGTATGTACAGCATATGTGAAAATATCTCAGGCCAGGTAGCCTTGTCTCCGTGTCCCCATATCCCCATGGAGTGTGACATTATTGTACGTTAGGCTAATTGATGGTGCTGCCAGGTAGAAGGTCCCAGTGGGGCCTTGTGGGAGCTGTGGAACTGATATCCTGCCTGACAGACACAGGCAAAGGTAACCTGGAACCTGCTTATTACTGGTGACACCTCACAAATATGGAGCACTGGCTAATAACTAAGTAGACCCCATGAGAGCCTTTGATGGAAGGATGTTGGCAGGAGATTTCAGCTACCAGGCTTTTATTCAAATTTCAGAAAAAGCTCTCACTTTTTGGGGGGTATAAAAGGGTGAACTCAACTTCTACTGTTTAGCCTAAATGGTTCTGGACTGGTCCTCTAAAGAAGCAGCAAGGAACATACTTGAGGTAAGAATTCATGCAAACTGAAAAATCTTACTAACTATTTACTGGAATAGATTGTCAGTAGTTTATGGACAGAAATTTCTCTCCATGGTAGTTGGTGAAAATGTTTTCTCTTATTCTCACATGAGGTGTGATCAAAATATTTTGGGACCCATAAAAATTAAAAATGGTAAATGGTCTGGTTCCCCTCCCTGTCCATTGTATCCAGTAATTTTCCACTACAGGCTTGTGTTGTATGGATGTGTCATTTTCTTTCAACACTCTATGTTAAACTGCAAAATGTAAATGTGTAATAAAAGATAAAACATAAATGAGATAATCAAAGATAAAGATACATGAGGTATACTCCCAAAACCCCCAACCTTCCGATTAATAGTTGACCTGCTCCACCTCCTGAGCTACAGCAACCCAAAAGTGTAAAACTATTTTTATTAATTTGGGTAATCATCTCCCCTTCAAAATCATCTTCTTGTTCACCTCCAAACTATTTTTAGCAGGTTTTCTATTTTTAGATCAGTTCCTGGAAGTCCTATTCTGTCCGCTCCGTGACAGTATCTCCCCAAGTAAGTCGAAATGGCATCTCCAACATGATTTTCATTTTGGGAAAGCACTGAAGTCCTGCATTTTCAATGTGTCATGTTCCAAAAAAAAATAGCACACACCACATTTCAGGTCATTTCTATTAAAAATCCTCCCACAGACATTTCAGGACAGTAAAGCTCTGTGTTGACAGTCTCACCCTCAGGGTTGTATTACTGTTACACAATTGTGTGAATGTCAAAAAAAAAAACAACATGTTTCTGGTTACACTTGTTCATAAAGTCTGCTTTCAGTTATGGAAACTGTGGACTGTTCAACTGAAAACAGCTGGGTTTAAGTCAGAGGTCCAGCTCTCATCGCCAGTGATGACTTCCATGCAAACGTCATGTTAGTTGAAGAAAACGTTGGGAACAGCTTATAATACAGCTTAATGTCGAGGCAATTAAATGGAACGTCCTGGTATTTTATTTGAAATGAACCCTTTCACGCATAGTGGTCACTACAGCGGACAGCTATTCAAAGGCTGTTTTCTTGTATTTGTGTAAGTGTTGATGGTATACTTGCACATAAACCACTACATTGGACACTGATGTGTCACTTCATACCCTGCCACCCACTGGCTGTTTAATGTTACTATGACGCGTTTCATTGTAATTATTGTTATTTAACCCTGTCATGCATGAATTATGACAACCTCAATCATGATTTTTCTTAAGTATTTTTATTCATCTTTTCATGCCTAAAGATGAATAAAAATACTTAAGAAAAAAGTCATGATTGAATGTAATGATTAAATGTAATGAGGGTTTGATGGTTGACTTTCCATCTTGAACTATATTATAGTGTTATAAGAGTTTGAGCTTTAATGTAGACAGAATCATATAAGGAGAAACTGAGCTGGGATCTGAGCTAGGAGCCTACCAGAGATAACTCAGTAAGTTTTGTGTGTTTTTTTAATAAGGCTGTTCGGTCTGCACACAAGCACCTTGTAGCTCATTACTGATCAGGTGTCACCATAGCATTATTTTTCCAGTGCATCATAAAATGTGGAATACACAGTTCTAACAAAAACAAACGAGCCCCTTTCTCAATTCTAAGGTTTTACATATTACGTCTTTACCAAATATTAAAATTAGGTAAATAAAACTTCAGACATATTATGCTGTTTAAAAATAGGGAAAGAGTAAAAAAATAAAACACAAACAACCAAAATTTATAAACTTCGGTGTCAATAAAGAATGAATAAACTGTGTTATTATTTATTGACGACTAATACAAAATGCAGAAGCAGTGTGTGAAAAAGTAAGTAAACTCTATGACTCAATAACTTGTAGAACAATCTTTAGCAGCAACAACTTGTAAATAATTCTTTTCTGTATGACTTTATGAGTCTGTCACATTGTTCTGTAGGAATTTTGGCCCATATGTCTTTACAGCGTTGCTCCAGTCCTCTTTAGTTCACAGGATTTAATTTACACAAAACTCTCTAAAGGTCCCACCATAGCATTTGTGTCAGGTTAAGATCTGGATTCTGACTGGGTCATTGTGACACCTTGATTCTTTTCATTTGCAATTAAATGGAATGTCCTGGTGTATTTGCTGCTCTGTTTTTGTTTTTTGTTTTTTATCTTTGTCCTATTTGACGACCCAGTGCTGGCCAAGCATTAGCTTTAACTGACTCTAGGATACTTTGGTATACACAGGAGTCCACTCCAGTGGCATATGGAGACTATTACAGAAAGGCAAGCAGAGGTAATGGTATCCCGGACCCCCACCTCACTCCCCACTTCCTCCACTGTTTAACATGACAAATTTGATCAGAATAAAAAATACGATTTTGTACTGTCTTTTATTCTTCTATATGTACTGACAGCTTCCTTCAGCTTGCTGCACTTTTCCTGAATTCCGTCACCTTTCTGCACTCATTCCTGGCTAAAACAGTGTAAAACATTAATACTTCTGTAGTTTAATAAATATTTATTATGTATCCAAATATTTAGTATTAGCTGACATGATGAGTGCTAGAGGAATTCTAAGAACCATTACTGCAAGATTAGCAAATAAAACCCTGTGAAAGCATCTCATTACACATAAAACTATATTATTGGCAAATTGTTACTGTGATATAAAATTATATGTTTAAAATATGGCTGCACTGTGACTACTATCTGAAAAAAACCTGCTGTTAAGGAGGTCAGAAAAACAGACCAAAACCTTGATTTAACAAAGCATATTATATATATTTATAATAAATCACAGCTGAATAGAATAGAATAGAATTCAACTTTATTGTCATTGCACATGTCACAAGTACAGGGCAACGAAATGCAGTTTGCATCCATCCAGAAGAAATAAAAGGCATAAGCGGTGTGTGGCATAGTTAACTGTATGTACCTACATGGGGATTCAAAATATTAATGAAAAGTGTTGGCGGTGTTTTAGCAAATCAGCTGGTTAAAATTTGTATATTTATTCAGCCAAGTGATTTCTCAGACATGCTAATCAGAAAGTGCTGTCTGAGTTCAACTTGTCTGTTTTATTAAACCAAACATTTTCAGAGGTGACCTTCCCTCTCCATCATAAAGGCTTTATTTACTAGTGTAGATAACTCAAAGAAGCTCATCTAGCTGCAGCTCTTTTCCACACAAAGTGCAGCTCCTAACTGATCTCAGAGCAGGGACAGCAGAGCGATCAGCAGCTTGTCTAGTACACTAATCTCCCATCAGCCTCCTGTCAAAGACCAGAGGTTTATTCACAATGCACACATGCAAACAACCAGAAAAAGCTAATATGCTGGCCTCTCAGCTTGACAAGCTCAAACCTTTTGTTAGCAGGACAAGGACATGCCAATGAAACAAGACATGCTAGAGATAGGAGTAATGTAAAGAATGAATGCACACAGGCAAGAAGCTTTAAGACAGCACTGTGTGAGATGAAAGTAGAGGGTTCGCTTTCACTTTGGTTTTAACTAATGTCCATTTTTATTTTTCACTAGACAAGCACTGCCTGCCTTGCTTGTACTGTAGAAATGCCACTGGTTTACTCCACGACTGTCACATGCCCAGATCCTGTGGCTGCAAAACAAGCACAAGTCAGCACTTTTCCATCACCTTACTAGCATGTTTGTGCTACTATGCTGTGTTTGGCAAGCATTGGGATTGGTGAAAGTCAAACATGTCCACAAATATTTCCATTTTGGTCTTGTCTTTTCAAAGAACCTTCTAGCGGTTTGTACTTGTAACCTGTGACCTGCAGAGTATAGCAGTTGCTGTTTTTCTAAATACTGCACAGCATTGTCTGACCTTGGGGTGAATTCGCTGGGATGTCCACTCCTGGGAAAATGGGCAACTGTTATGAATATTTTCCACTGGTGAATAATCTTTCTAATTATAAAATGATGGTTTGGCAATGGGCTTTTAACGCTTCACAGATTGATGCTCCAGAGCAGCAATCTGCCAAAACCTCTGCTTTTTAGAGGTGCTCATACTTGCTGATGATCAATTTATCAACCGCATTTGATTAGCAACAGTTTGTCTGTTGCTTACCTTCTTAGTTTCTGTGGAATTAGTACGGTTGTATTTAGTTTTTTTCTAAAATAAAATACTGTGTAATGTGTCATTATTTTTGTCATTATTTTTTTAATATCCTGAATTGGAATTTTAAGCAAGTGTGTTGACTCTTGTAGTGGGATTTCTCTTTAATGTATTGTCTTGATGAAATGCTTTGATGTTACTTAGTTTAGTATGTCTGGTTCACACCTCATTCACGCCGGGAAATAGACGGTGAGAACCTGGTGAATGTCTCCCAGGAGACAGAAGCTCACACAGGAAGGCTTGACCCCAGAGTGGGGGAGATTCACACAGGTGATAGAGCAGGGCTCTAGAGTGCGACCAATTTGGTCGCAAATGCGACCAAATTTTTCCGTGGTGCGACTAAAGAAAAACATTTGGTCGCACCGGTGCGACCAACTGTTACCAACACTTGGTCGTACCTGTTTGGGTAACAAAAAAAAAATCTCTGCAACTCCGTGTGGTCAACAACAGACACACATTATGCCCCTATCGTGGACTAAACCAATCAGAGATAGTCAGGGGCGGGACCTCTCTGATTGGCCGTGGTCCAGTGGAAAGTGCAGGTAGAAGAGGGAGGTGAGTAGCTTTAATAAGGCGATATCAATTCATTAACGGATTCCACACAAAGACGTAAACACAGAGCGACCCGACGCATCAGAATCAGCTTTGTCTTTCTCGGCTTTCTCACCGGACGGCCCGCAGACGGACACGCTGTCGGAGCTTAGCGATTCTGATGCGTCGGGTCGCTCTGTGTTTACGTCTTTTTGCGCTGATTCTGAGCTGCAGGTTTTGTCTCTCCAACCAAAATTCGCCGAGCCAAAAAGAAGCAGCAAACTGCGCTTCACATTTGATCAATGTCGTCATGAATTCCCTCTGACTTTTGCTGTTTTGCTTCCCCACGATAAAAATTACACGTCCTACACAGCTCCCTGTGTGTACTTCAAGAACAGTTTCCCGTCTCAAATCTGTTTTCTGGATTATTCATTCGCTTATTACCCACCAGTCTACCGTTGTTTACAGCGCTGTCTTTTTCTTTTTTCATGTAAATGACGTCCGACAAGAAAGCCTAATTTCTGCTGTTCAATACTGAAGAAATTTAAACTTCTTAAAATTATGCAAAATTGCAGAATATTGCAGAATATTTTTAAGGTTATCTGTTATAAAAAGCCAGACCAGGAAAATCTCCTTCATGTTTTTCTGTGTTTTATTGTCAGTTACTTTGACACAAAGGCATCTACTGTGATGTTCACAATTCTGATGAAGTCTCACATGTATCAGTACTGATAAATGATCAGAATTATAATATTTCTGACTGTCTGAGGCTAAATTGAATCGAATCAGGACTTTGAGAACCGGAATCGAATGGATTATAGAAATCAGTGATGATACCCAGCTCTAGTGAGCAGCCTAGGCCTGACAGAAGTGGATGTAGCTTTTCATCATAAGAAAAGATGAAAAGAACTATTGATAACTTTTGTGTTAAGTTAAGGCCTGATCTGTCTGAAATTCATAGCCAGCTCTGACACAGTGCCATCAATCTTTGAATGCTGAAAAAGCACAGTGTATCCAGAAAACACACTTCATGCTGCAATAAATGCACTGCCCAAGTGTCCCCTCTCCCCACTGCCTTTCAGCAGCAGGCAGTGGCAAACAGGTCATCAGAGGAGGCCAAGCTGATGATAAGTTTAACATTTTCTACAATATTGACAAAGCACTTTAAGCACAAGATTGTTAGTTAATAATTTAGAAATGAATATTGTCTGTATGGACTTCCCCCCAAAGAAGGTGCACATGTAAAACTGCGGTGTTAAGCGAAGCGGTTGAAAAATTTGAGTGCGCCCAACTTTTGTGCCGGTACGCCTAACTTTTGTGCCGGTACGCCTAAATTTTTTAAGTTAGGCGTACCGGTGCGCCCATGTCAAAAAGTTAGTCTAGAGCCCTGTAGAGGGTTTTCTGTTTAGAGCCAAGGTGTGAACTTCCATCAGGAGATCAGAGTTTAAAAGGGACCTGAACTGTTCATTGTCAGAGACGACTTTCAGTGCCCCCTGACTGACGTCCCTCCTTATGCATGAGATAGCTGAAAATAAAGGTGTTGTTACAACTCATCGTGTCTGCAGGCTTTGGTAATCAAATTTCCACAACACTCTGTTGAGGTCACCTGAGTCAAGGTGGGATTTGGGTTTAAAATGGACAAGTTGTTTGGTGAGTGGTTTTAAAACTGAAGAAGCCTCTTGAAAAAGTGAAACATCTTCACAAACACAAAAAGGAGTCCAGTTCTTTTCAAGCACTCAAGACTACTGTCAAGAAAAGAAAATGCACAGATAAGATGAAAATCAAATATTCAATATTCAACTTGCTTTATTCTGCACATCTTATTAACAGTCTCTGAAGCTGAGGTTAAGTCACTGTGGGGGGAAAAGACTAACATAGGCATCACATTTTTCTCAAAAAGGTTCTTCCCACAGAGAACAGGGACTATTAATATTCATAAAATTAGCTAGAAACCAGTTAGAAGGATATATCTGAGCATGGGATGGAGTGAATTTCAATGAGAAAGTGCAATTGTAGTTTGATAATTAATACATGGATACTGATTGAATTTACCGCAGTATGAGAGATCCTGTATTGTTATAGTAAGCAACAGCGTCACAAAAAAAATCCATGCGTCATTAAATGTGAGACATCTTGTAGATCCTAACTCGGTGGCACTTACACCACTGTTAGTGAGAAACAGATATTTTTATTAGCCTGATTAAGTACCACTATGTTTGTGTGTGTGTGTTTAATAACTGACATCATTAGGGGATTAACATGTACACATGGAACTTTAATTTCCTCTTTGCTTCCAGCTACATATGGGACACTGCAACAAATAATAAAGCAATAACTCAGGTAAGCAAATGTGCCAATTGACTCTGTATTTATACAGCCATAATGTGCATGTCAGTAACCACACAGGTATATGTAAGTTTCCTCTTTCATGGAAAAAAGCTGATATTATATATTAGAATTCATGTGAGGAACCATATTTTTTCCTCTGAAGCAAATTCACCTTCACTCCTGTGCATCAATCATCAAAATCAATTTGAACAAAGTGTGGCTAAATAAGACCTGCAGCCACAATGTATTCAAACTCCAAAGCATAACTTCAGAATCGAAGTGACACTTTGTTGATCCGACTGGCTGTATGCATATGCTAAAAAAGATGGGCACGCAGCTTGTGTCAAACATTATGCGCACATGAAATTATTTTGATGTGTACCAAATTAATTCAGCAGAAAGTCAGTGACGAGTATGCTGCAGACTTTCCAACTCTCAACTAATTTGTGTTCAATTTCCCTAAAAGCTCAATTTTAGTAGAAAAACCGGAATGTTGTATGCGAATGTGCTCACATCACTGATCATAAAATTTAACCAACACATTTAAGATTTTACTGCCCTTGAGAAGGTCAATGACCCATCCCTAAGGCTTGTCTCTGAGGGGTAAGGGGGGGAGTACAGAAGGATATGCAGTTGAGAACTGCTGAAAAATAAAGTGGTGATGTATTCAGAGGTGGCTGCCAGCATCTCCTTCTGAAAATGAAAGTCCTTACTGGTCCTCCTGTATATCCCAGATGAGAAGCTTTCCCAGAATTATTTGGCTCTGCATTCAAATGTCAGCACACATCTTATCTTAAATTATCTTTTAATCCACATTTAAGTATGTAGCACAGCATCAATGACTTTATGGGGCCCTTTACAGAAAGAAAGCTTGCAAATCCCCTGTATAAAGCTTGGTTATGGGACACATTTGATCTTAGATTTTGTTATGTTATCTGAGGCTGTACAACATACCTGCATTTTCAGTAAGACACATAAACTGCACAGATAAAACCACCAGCCAGATATGCTTCAAACGTTTCGTGACTTTGTCCCTGATATAAGGTTTAAAGTTTTTTGTACGCACATACAAAGTTACACAGCTGTGTCTTTGTTTGCAGCTCATTTGGGAGCGCTAAGGGTGCGATCAGTGTCTCTCGCTGATCCCACCAGAGCACTTAAACAAATACACGCTTACCTACATTTTTACAACATTCCTGCAACCACACTATTGAAACTGTTGCAAACCTCAACTGTGAGCATGCCGCAGTGCAACAACGTGATTAGCTTTAATGTCCCCCGGTTCGACTGTTGGAAAGCAGATGATTGGGTCTTTGAGGGAAGGAGTGGGACAACCACGTCTGGCATTACAGAAATTTCCCGTAGATTTCTGTTTGGTTTTCTCTGAGTGCTATGTCCCCACTTTTGCTGTCCTTTTTAGTAGATTTGCAGGCTGTTAGATACTGTTTTCCTTTCTCAGATCCTACTTTTCCTCACCTTTTATTCAAAGTCTCTTTCTCACTCACACATTCATGGACACACACATACTCTGACACAAACTCAGCAACACTTTGCATGCCTTTGAGTCTGATGTGGGATATTTAATACAGCAAGTAGTCACACTGCAGCGGGTTTTTATTTTGGGGTGTTGCTTTCATGTGTTTCACACTGGTGTTACCTCGCTTTTTATGACAATAAGAAGTGAGCATTTCAGCTGGTTTTACAGCTTAATTCAGATACACTTCAGGCATGTCTCTTTATTTCTGTTCACACAATTGTGGATGATCTCTTTGTTGCATCTTTGAAGAGAAGTCAGATTCTAAGCATTATAATTATACTCAAATCAATAATACACTCAACAATGTATTTTCTTTCTGAAATGAAAAACACCACTTTAGCTGTCACTTACCACAGCCATTTGCAGATGTAGTAGTGCATTGTTCTTCCTCTTCAGGCTTTTTTTCTCTGTGTGTTTGATGATAAGCCTCTGGATGGTGAGATTTTGGCAACCCTCCACATAATTCAGTTTTATTTGCATCATGGCACTTATTTGTGAGTATGGTTTTAGTTTATGGAACTTTCCAAATGTTTCAGTTCACATGTTGGTAAGTAAAATGTCTTTCATCTCTTTTTTTAAAATCTGTAAATCTTAGCCTTGTTCTTTACTCTGACTACGGTAACATTGATCTCTGTTCCTGGGTCTGAAACACAACCTGCCGATCCTGATACACCGCTGAAGTGCTGCACGTTGCATGCATGTGTCCACTTTTTACACATGCATGCAAGCATATAGGCTTATCTTTTTACATTGGCTTTGCTAATTAGAATCTACAGAGCAAAAGGAGATAAAGGTGATCCTTACGAAAGTGCTCTATGGATCTGTACACTACAGTGACAATAGTGCTGGGCGATATGGAAAAAATATTTATCACGATATGAATTATTTTATATCACAATAACGATATATATCACGATATACCACCTGACCTGTGGTCATCTGGAAAGTATGCAGTCTTTAAACAGCGAGTGGAGAGGGTGCAGTCTTTGTTTTGAGTTACTGTAAAGCATGTCTCAAATCCGGGTGCACGTAAAGCAGCACCATGTTGCGAAACCACAAGACAGAGTTTCTTTGCAAAAAATATTTTTTTACACTTTATTTTCTCTTGCATAAAGTTAAGAGTATGTATAGTGAGAAGACAACACTAATATATTTGCACAGGCTATTTAACCCTTTAAGACCTACAATAGAACCAAGTCCGCCAGAGCTTATCTTTACATTTATTTATTTTGAGTGTCTTCATAGTTTTATTTTTGAGATACACTAATTTTTATATACTACAGGAAAAATGAAAATAAATAAATGCAAATTTGCAAAAGCACAGCATGTGCATCAAAATAAACTATTTCCAACAGTGTAATTTGACTTCTAAGCATCCCAGAAACGATACGGAAGAGCATAAAGTCAAACATAACTTTTAAAAATACCAACATAGACTTTGAAGCTTAAAAAACTACATTTTCCGCGAACATGACGTCACTTCCGGTTTCGGACAGGTAATGGCGGACATAAGATAGTTCGCGCTGACTTATATTCCAACGTAGGAAGTGTTATGAACAGCTGATCGGATCGGCAAAGCCTGTTTCTGGAATATTGTGTTTTTGTTGCTGCAAGTCTGGAATATTATGTTTTTGTTGCTGGAAGTGCTTTTTATGCAATTTTTTGCAAAGCTATATGTGGAAGAAAACCATGACTTAGGACAAGCTAATGGAATAAGATGCAAGTACAACCCCTACGGTTTCATATGCAAAAAAAACATTATTGCGCTACCTTACGTGGTTACAGTTCTGCAGGGATTTAAAAATAGTTAGGCAAAACGGAGTGTGCCTGCTCCGGCCGGTTGTAAAGGGTTAATGATATATTTTATGTAATAATTTGTAAAATTCGGGTTAGAAACGATATAAACGATAGAAGACAAATGGCACGATAGACACTTTTCTATCGTCCACACGATATATATCGTCATATCGCCCAGCACTAAGTGACAACCTCCTTAATACCAAGAAAAAATATTAGCAGTTGTCTAATGTAAATATTTTTACATTCAGGAACCAATTGCAAAGAGTTGCAGACACCAACTAGTTGAACGTGCCACATGGTCAACCTCTGGGTGACCACATCACAAGATGATAGTAAACGTTGCCTAGTGGGAGGCAACCTATCTCCAAACTGTTGCAATCCATCTCAGACTGATTGGAGTCATTCTGAGGCAATTATTCTCAGACTGATGAAGGTTTGCAAACTGTTACTGTGTAACTTATAAACAATTGCCAAAACACCACAATCAGTCAGAGTCAGCCTGGACTGATGAGCACTGCAGTGCGCCTTTTAACAATAGGGGACTCAACTCATCGCCAAGTGATTGCATTCTTGTTCCTACATAGAAGCAAGGTTGTGGAGAGTCTCTCATTTTCCAGTTAAAACAGCATACTGCAGCACCTACATTGTTATTTGTGGAGGTGTTTCTGTTTCAAATGTGTGAGGTTCTGGCTGGACAATGAATTTAAGTAGTTCATATTGATATTTGTGTATGAAGACAGCAACAGCTTTCCAAAAGCTGGCAAAATCTCCATTAATCACCATAATATCACAATCACACATTGCACATAACTACCAAGTTGACCAATTTAAAGGCAGACTGACAGCAGACTGAGTGTCTTTTTACTTATGACTAAAGTCTGGGGGAGGGTGTGCATCTATTTGAATGTAGCCAAAAAATAAAGAGCTCCTTGCTGACTGAATTTACTGTATACTAATATACTATACTATACTACTTCTGCATGTACCTAAATCTCACTACAATACACTGTTAAACAAGAGTATTACATGTTTGCTGTAACCATGTATTACCACCCACAGCACACTTGGCTAGCACATTGCTAATTACCATGAAAACATGTACCTGTTTTCTCAATATATACAAAGTTCTCTTTTTGCCGTCATAGAAAGTTTTCATACGTACATAAGCACTAAATGCTTAAACATTCATTTCACAGCATTTCACCACAAAACTTGGCTATCTTACCAACTGGAATTAGCTACAGTGATAAACAGCCCTCTGTACAGTGTTCACCTATATATCCTTATTCTGACCTCATGCACTTCAAATCATTTTTTATCCCTCTTCTTAAAAACTTCCTATACTCGGACTTCAACACAAGACCACAGATGATAAATAGATGAATAAATCCAGCATCAGTTTCAGAACCATTATGCACTCTTTGGTGTTTTTGTGTCTGTGAGCTGGAGATAATAGTAACACTTCTTATTTCAGTACGTACAAAATGCTATAAAATATAAAAAAGAGAGGAAGGGCATGTTCTAAAAAAAGGAGTGAGATAGGGAAATTATTTAGTTTTTTTTTTTTTTTTTTTAAAAAAGGTGTTAAAATCCTTCCCACCCCTGTCAGCTGTTCTTTAGCTAGCTGTAGTAGCATGGTGGTTTGTAAATAGCAGAGATGAAATGCTTCATATTTTACTTATTAGACACCCGTCTTTAAAAAAATTACAAGTTTCCTAACTATAATTTGAACACCATCAATACTCATGAAAATATACAGTTGATCAAAGAAAGTACTTTCTTGGTTGATTTACGAATGCTTTTTCACACAGCTTCCCAGTTTCTCATGCAAGGGCAGGGAAAACACTGTCTTGCATGAAACTGAGTTCATAATTCTTAGGTTATCCCTTGTTAGTGAAAGTGATAGTGTTGCATTCTTTGTTACAACCATCCCCGGTCTCCCTTACATTCTCTGGTTACGTAATGCTGTCAGTGTGAATGTAGCCGTCAACAGTGCGCTATCACACAGAAAAGAAAACTGAACAACATCATGAATTTCTAGATGGCTTGATGATTCTTGAACTGCGCTGCTCCCACAGGCCTCGTGGTTGCTCAGCCTAGAGGTTCTGCGACTGTCGCACAAAGGTGAGTTAAGCATTGTGATCAAGATGCAACATAACAAGGCAGAAAGTCCGTTCATAACAAATGGAACAGTGTTCCCATTATCATTGAGTCCCTCATGTAATTTATCTATTTATCAGCCTCAGCAGCTCTCTCTCCAATAACTTATACTGCTTCCGTGTGTGGGCGTGCTTGGAGTTTGAAGCCGAAGCTTGGGATTTACCAGCCCATCTATGCTCCAGCTCTCACCTTTAGTCTCGAGCTGTGGGTCATGACCGAAAGGATGAAACTCCAGATACTAGCTTTTGAAATTAGTTTTTCTGTGCAGGGATAGGCTTGGGAGCTCAGATTCTGTGATACCCTATCTAAGCTCCTAACCTCTTCTTGCAACAGTTGCTATTTTATGTTGAATGAAGCCTGCTGAGGTTGTGGGGGCATCTGATTAGGATGTCTCCCTGAAGCCTCCCTGTTGAGGTATTCTGGGCATGTCTGACTGGGAGGAAGCCCAGGAGCCCCAAGAGAGATTATGTATTCCAACTGGTCTAGGGATGCCTCGGGTTCCCCTACACAAGGCTTGGAGCACACGGATGGGCAAAATGATGCCTGAGCTCCTCTTGTTAGTTTGCTGTCAATGGAGCCAGAACCCTGATATGTTGATAGACACATGTAAAGGCAGATGTCGTTGGAAATCTGAAAACGCTTCAAGGATTTTGTCTTTTGTCAAATTGTGGTTGTCATATGGCAAACAGCAGTGAGGGGCAACTCCTTGAGGGCACACCCGAATACGGCATTTTTCTAAATGTTATTGTTTAGAGAAGTCCTTAAACTCGTCGTGCATTTGTAATACATAATTACATTAAAAGGTCTCTATCTTGAACAACTCTGCATTTTTAACTGTAGTTATTTTTCCCTTTCTGTCAAGATTTATATTCCAGTATATTAAATAGTTTTTCAAAAGATCCTGCTAAGAGGCAAATGGGGTCAAAAAAAAGTGTGTGCTGAAGGTAATTACAGAGCATTTACTTCACTCAGAGCTTTGACTACCTTTTGTATTGTCAGCACTGTGTATGTATTGTATGTCTGTGTTCATTTGTGCGTGAAAAAATTGACAGTTGCATAAGGATGAAATTGGCCGTTGCTTGTTTGAATAGAAAGCTTCCAGCATGCAGTATAATTGTCCGTGACCTTCCCTTAGTGTTGCTTTAATTCTCTCTGAATTATGAAAAAAGAATGGTTACTTAATGTAACATTTATTAAGTTAAATTCTCGTGACAATTTTTATTTCATTTGGGCGAAAGTATATTGAGCTTATGCAATGGAGAGGACTCGGTCGTAGATTTTCTCTGTTTGTAATTCACAAGAATCACTACTCGTCCTCGAGTATTGGTCAGAATTTTATCAAACATACACACAGAGATTACGGATTGGGTCTTTACCCAAACTGAGCTCAAGGTCAAGATCACATTTGTTGTTGTCCGGGTAATAATCTGTGAATTGTGATGGATCGTGAGTCAGATGAGCTGACGTTTTCTGATTGGAAACAGCACTTAGGATTGTTTTCAGAGATATTTATGAAAGACAAAAAACGATGAGGATACTCTGAGCAGGCAAAAATAAATAAATCCCCCTTGTATTTCAAGGCAGAGATCAGAAGTACATCTTTGGACCATTCATCACATCTTGTCATGTCCTATCAGTAGCCATCCATAGTAAGCTTCCTCTCTGAATACAACAGCATGCATGGATTGACTTCAAATTCCGCCTTGCTCATGACTGTGACTTTTGCAACTCAGATTTTGATGTCAGGGAAGCTTTGCAGGGGACATTACAACATGTTTAGCTTGAATTTATTGCTGAAATAAGATGCTTTATCTGGATGAAATACACAATATGGACAAAAGTATTGGGCCATACCTCTTAATCTTTGAATTCAAGTGTTTTCAGTCCCATTGCTACAGGTGTATTCAAGCACCTAGCTATGCAGTCTGCTTTTGTGAAAGAAAAAGTCGTTCTTACTGAATTTGAGTGTGGTACTGTGCCACTGTTGCAACTAGTCAATTTGTGAAATTTCTCACATTCTAGATATTACACGATTAACTGTTAATCCCTATTGTTACAGTGAACGTGTCTAAATAACTAAAAAACATTTCTTAAGACATTTTTCGATGTTCAAGATGCCTTTTTTGCCCAACACAGTTCATCGATGAAACTCTCAAGATGGCAGAACGCATGATGAAAGTCCTGCACGTCTCAACATCACATCACAAAGAAGTCTGAGCGTGTGTGAAGAAGGGGGGAAAGCCCCAGAAGAAGAAGAGCCTTTGTGTGTATCGACACATCGTGATTTCCCATAGTCAGTATTGGGATTTACTGAAAGAACTGAGGCTGTCATTAGTGGCAGGTTTCTGCCTACACATGCATTTCAGCCACTTACTGTACACCCATCACTTTCAGGTTCTCATATGAAATTACATATGTAGTGCTGAGTGAGGGCCTGAGAGGATTTGAAGGGGAAGTGTATACAATTTAGCTTACAGGCTCTACAAGTTGCATTCAGTAAAGAAACTAAACAACATCCAATGTCAATGTGACACCGCCCGAAAATGCTGGCCTTTAATAGAAAAATTCATAATGTCTCCTCTGTAAAGGATACATACACCTTTGGTTGTCATCAGAAGCCAACTATTAGGTCTGAAATTGTTTTTACTCGTATGGTATGTACAGTTTATTATTATTACAGTGACTTTTATGCTGCCCTCTAAGCCAGAACTCTGATTGACCAATAATTAAAGTTTTAGTAGGCTACTTATTAATTAATGCCGGAAAGACATTGAAACTGTCACTTTTTACTGGCTTTAAGCCTGGAGGTATTTAATGGCCTTCTCATTTTTATTCACAGAGGACACATTTTTCAGTTGACTCTAAATCCTGTGTGTGTTGCATAAATCTAGAGTCAGCAGAACCTAAACAAGAGGCTGGTGACACTCATATATCTCTTTTATGCAGCATTACATACACTTTTAATCTCATAGAGAGAAAAAAGTTTTTAGAAATTAAACTTCAAGACAGATTTACAGCTGAGACATTTTTGTCAAGGCACAATAAATCTTTATTATTGTGTTTAACCATTCTTTGAGCATTTCCCTGTGGAAAATACTTTTTGTGTCTGACAGCATTAAGTGTCAGTGAAAGACCAGAGTTCAGAGGAAGTGGCACCATTACGGGAAGCTTGTTTTGTTGACGCAACGTGAGTTTTTAGATGGCAGTTATGTACCACCACCCAGAGAAAAAAAAGAAAAGAACCTTTTGAAAAGATGCCGAAAATGATTTTAACAGACGTCAGAACAACAATCAGATGTGCTTGAAAGGTGAAAAGCTGTTTTCTCACGTCGATGAAAAGATGTCCAAATTTGGTTGAAAGCGAAAACACATTGTTTCCTCCTCAACACCTCTGCAAACTGCTCAGATGACACGAAGATTCAAGCCTGTAAGCTTCTTGTTGTGAGGCAGCAGTTCTAATTTCTCCACAACCACACCACCTTTTCATATAATGCATAGAACCAGTAAGTTTAGATTAACCAAAAAGTCCATTATTATTATTTTTATCCTGTTTTGTGACTGTCTGCCATTGCACAACCAAATACAACGTTATTAAGACGATGTATTAAAAGACACATGTGACAGATTATTGCACGATTATTTTTATTTCTTTATTTTGTCTTTGCTTTTTGGCGATCTCAATGTCTTTCAAAACTTTTGGAACTACCAGTTACAGCCCAGATGAGGTCAATGTTAGTTAGGTTATAGCATGGACTCATCGACAAGAGCTAAAAGTTCTTTTTTACTTTTTACTACTGTAGGAACCACTGAGCTGCGTTCATTAGCTAGTTTCTTTCTCTACCAACAAACCGAAAAGCACTGCAGAGAGGGGTAGAGGCGGCAGAGAGCCGGGCAAGATCCTTCCTTACATTAAGGACATCTACGTCCAACGGTGCCTGCGTGAGGCCCACAGTATTATCAGGTATCACGTCCATCCAGTATAACAGCTACTCTACTTTTTACTGTCAGGCAGACATGGGAAGTGGGATGTGTAAATTCAAGAATGTTTATTTATTTATGGCTTCTTTTATCTTTTTTTATTTTATCTACTTTTTTTCATATTAGTTTTTAAACTAAAACTAAAATTGCTTTAGTTTTTTTATCCTGCAGAATTTTCAGATGCTGCGTGACCTGGTTTTTGTCTTGTCAAACACATTTCATTGTAATGCTGACCCTGTCATAACTTGCTGTCATGAGCTGCGGAGTGCGCAGCTCAAATACTGCGGCATGTGAGGACCCAAACACAGACACTCAAAAGTAAACTGTAGTAAAAAAAAGCAAGCCGTTTATTTAGGCTGGTGGTCTGAGTACAAAACAAAGGAGGGAGATAAAATACAGAATAGAAAAACTCATGCTAACAGAAACTACACTGTTACATGAATACACTACACTACACTACATGAATAACTAAACTACGAAACACTGAAAATACTAAAGATAACCTACAAGAGATATAGGAGAAGTTCTAGAAGAATACAAGAAATCTAAACTTAACAACATAAAGATATTTCAACAGACCTTGAAAACTCTGGGCAACAGATCCAGGACCATGACACGTACATGTAACAAAGAAAACTGAAACTGAACATAAGGAGTAAGTTGGTAAATGGGAGAAAATCAGTTTAAATTCAAGGTTTGTTTTTTTCTTTCAAGCATTTTTTACTTGTAAACTGATTTAGAGGTTAGGGGAAACTGGCTGATGGACGTCTGATGTTTAGGAAGTTGTGTTTACTTTTCTCTTTAGCCACTTTTTATGAAGATATGCTTGAGTTCCATCTGAAAAGACAAGTCTTGAACTTTATAAGGAAGGCTAACCATTTGCACATGAAGGATATGGACACTATATTTGCATACTTCATATTTTCTAGATCTTCTGTCCATAAATGACTTAAAATTCAATCAGCGGGTGTCATCAAGAACATGTTCGCTGTCTTAATGTTAGTCAGGGGACAAAAAAGTGCTAATGTAGTCATGCAGCCACTAGTGAAACAAACTGATGTATACTGCTTCACCACAGTGCTGCAGTTAATAAAGTTAGCATTTTATTCGGTTACAGATTTCTAAATAATTAAACAAAATTAAAAAATAATACATCTATCCCTTTTGAAAAGTAAACATTACAAGTTTAATAACCTGAAATGCAGTTGTACAGTGGAATGTAATGCATTTCAGGCCTGGCATTGGTTATTATGTAGAAAATGCATAAAACATTGCACTGAATTAAAATGTTATCTGGAGAATGATCTGTGCTATAGAAGTGTGAGCCTGGGCTTCCAGACCCTCGTCTCTTTTCCATACATTCAGCTAAACAAACTGATACTGCAGCACCGTAGAGCTGATCAGACGGGTGGAACTCGTGTCTCATAGCTCTGACTAGTCTCTGTACTACACCAAGATTAAACCCAGTGGATTTTAAATGTAGCAGAGCGAATTAAGTTACATAATTTAGTCTTTTTCTATTAAAACAGGAATTTTGAGTCGTTAAAGCTGCCGTTCCTCTGGAAATGCCATTCATGAATTCAGACTTCAGTGACATCTCCATTTGTCCATATATGAAAGAAAAGGTTGTTACCAGTCCCCGTGCAGATTATTGTTATCTGCTGATACAGCTTCCGCAGCAGTCTCAGCTTGTTTTTCGTCTGTCTGCATGACCTAGGAATGACTTCGGTTTTCGGCAAATGCCTCTTTTCTCTCCTCTGTTTTGAGAGAACTCTTATCTCTGTTTAATTTGCCACACAAACGTCTTTCTTACTCATCCTTTGTTCCCCCAGTCTCTGCATATCATGCCATGGAGAGTTCAGTCACTTCTTTCCTGGCAGTGCTGCTGTTAGAAAACCTTGCTGTGGCTCTCTATTTAAAGAAAATGCAAATGACAAGAGCGATAATGGATTTTTTTTTATGTATATCCTTCCCAATCATCTTTTCTGAGTTCACCCAGGTACACATCCAGCACACGGACTTCAAATGCAACAAGCATAATGCAAACGATTTTTCTTTGATAATGGCACAATGCAGCTAAACTAACAAATTGAATGTAGCTAAGGCTTCTTCAGATATTGATTCACGGTTTCAGCTCAGTATATGAATTTGCACAAAGGGGATTAGAAAGACTCGTGCGCATTAGAACACGCCGTGGCATGTCACGGATGCATATGATAGATGAGTCATAGCATTTGTTCGTAATTTCCTCATTTGTTTCCAGACATCAGTAATAACCTGCAGAGCTGCATCCCCATCTGTAACACACTGTACAGGGCCAGGAGTTCTGCCATATCCTTTCCTGTAAACCATATTTCCTGAATCAGCGTGGTGTTCAAGGTTATATTTGGGATAACGTTAAAGTAAATGATGAGCATGCTTTATTTCAAGTATTTGGGATATTTTTCACGTCCGCGACTCCACGTGTCAATCTTATCTACATGCAAAGCTAATCTATAGCGAAGGCATCAGGAGTGTTGCAGTGTTTGGCTACGTCATGTTAAATCATTTGCAAGTCTGCACATGTGTGATATGAACTGCCTTTCATTAATCATTCAGGTTTCACCAGATAGCAAAATAGCAAAGGCAATAAATAATCACTATTTTATATATGTTCTTTGCTCCTTTCTTTAAAACCAGTGAGATCTCAATCTGGAAAACATTCAAACAAGTTTGCCCTGATTGGAAAAAACAGTGAAGGAGGCTTCTTTAGCTACACAGTGTTCCTCTTTTATGAACTAAATGAGAGGTGATGTGGCTGCTGATGCAGCTCCCTGCTAAGATAAATCTCGCTGATCTCTGGGGACCTGCGACTGTTCAAATGGCATATACACACATGTATTATCGAAGCTAATGTTTTCCAATATTGACACGTTCATTGTTAAAGTTGTTTGAATTGAATTAAGTTGGGGTACACAGTGTGAGGTTACCTGGCTGATATTAAAGCCTTGGCCTTGGATCAACATATCTGGGAGGTTTCCAGGAGATTGGAGTAATGCATGTCCCTTTATACAAGAAAGTGACCTGAGGCGAGAGAGTCTGGCTGAGGCAATAAGGCAGAAAATCTAATATGGTGGCATGGGCTCTCCCACTGGGCTAAGCTCTCACAAGCAGCGACGGTGGGTGTCTCACTGTGAGTGTTCCTCCTCTTTTTTCACCCACCTCCCTTTCAATTTCTGTTTCGGTCTTTTCTTCCTGTCTCTCTTTCTTCTTGATTTTCCTTACATCATGGCTATACACTCATTAATGCATGCTTGCACACACACACACACACACAGTGACACATAGGTAAAGTGATGATCTGAGGCCTGTCAATGACCCTAACCTCATTGCGCAGTATATTGGGCAGCTTCACTGGAGAAGTAACCTAATTCTGCCTGGAGGAATACAGAGTCAGCTATTTGTTTGGGTGACTGCACACTTCCAACACCCTCATAATGCTACAACCCTCTTCTTTCCTCACACTATCCTCTAGTTTCTCACCCCAGTATATCAACCAGCATCCACTATGCATTCACAGACGATCTGCACAGGGTGGTGTTGTTACAGTTGCGCACCTTAAAGAGCAAACAGTTTGAGGAAACGAACTGAGCAAAATCACTTCCCAAAATGACACGTTCTCCGTCAGTTGCAGGCTAATGTACTGGGATGCACTCGTTCACTGAGCAAGCGATCCAAGTCATTGATTTGTTTGCATCCTGTGACTGATTAAGTGTATCCCTTGGAGTAAATGTTGGCTATGTACGGTAATCCCAGATTCTGTGAACATAGGTGTAGCCCGAAGAGATGATGGCCTAAGTCTTCAGGTGGTTACTCTTAGAAAGCCACATGATCAAAACTTTAAAGTACCACTGTACTCGAAATAGTGGAGAGTCATTATGCCAATATGAAAACATTATCTTAAGTAACAGTCAGAACTGTAGATCAATGTGAAAAAACAGCGTGTCTGATACTTTGAGAGATACCGTCTAAAATATTGAGATTTAGATGTTTTTTTTAAAACCATCCATCCATCCATTTTCTTCTGCTTATCTAATTCAGGATGTTCAGGGTCGCAGGTGCTGTAAGGGACTATCACAGCTGCCATGGGGTGAGAAGCTGGATACACCTTGGACACAATGCCAGCGTGTTGCAAGGCTAACGCGGAGAGGCAGACAATCATTTACACTCACACTCACACTATGGGCAATGTAGAATCCCCAGTTAACCCAGTCCCACTAACGGCATTTCTTTGGACAGTAGGAGGAAACCACAATACCCGGAGAGAGCCCATGCATACACAGCAAGAATATGCAAACTCCCCACAGATGGTGGATTTGAGTCCAGGACCTTCTTGCTGTGAGACAACTGTCCTATCCACCGTGCTAACCGCACCATTGCGTTGCCACCGTGCAGGCTCATTCCAATTTCTTTAGCTGGTTGATTATGAGGAATATAGCTCAGTAGCAGTGTTTCAGTTCACTGAGTGGGACTTTGTCGTCGGAGCGCCAGTGTGGTATTGAGCGATGGGCAACACGTCTTTTGAATGAACCAGTTCTGGTTCAGACCACTGAATCAACAAGGAGCACTTTGAAAATCACTACCATAGATGATGTGGTTCAGAACAGAATAAAACTGGCAGCTTTCTGCTAAATTGCTGATGTAATGTTCGCACCTGATGATGTGGAATTGTCTGCAGTCAAGCACGGGTAAAAGCCAGTTGCTGCAGTGACCTCTGAAATGGTCTTGAGTGAAAACAAAAGAAGCTAACAGCAATAACTTAAATTTATTATTCTCAGAATCAAAAGCACTAAGAAAGGGGGGGGGGGCATCACTCTGCCTAGTTCTTTTTAAGTTTGGATTGATTTTTACGCACTTCTCTGTCAGAGCAGTTTGTTAAGATGCTGGCTTTCTTCTTTTTTCCATGCTTTCTTCATTATCTGTCTTACCACACTGTGAGCGTGTGAGTTGAAGGGCGGGTCACATGGCGGATTATTCATTTGAGGTCACGAGAAAGACTTTTCCTGCTGTACAGACAGAGAATTATGGACTTATTTCCATATTTCTTTAAAGCACTCTCTCCACTAGCTTCCCCATTGTGCACAGCTGACTGCACGGTGAACTCCCAGGTCCTCCACGGGCACCAAGTCCACCACCTCAGCCTCCACCCTCAGGCATTCAGCTGTCATGAATGCTCGCTGTATGCAGCTATCATAACTGATGTGAGGAAAAGAAAGACTCAGATGTTGATTACAGAAACACCAGAGTAGTGTACACACATAAAGAAGCCAAGAAGTAGAAGTGCCTGAATTTGGCTATAGTGCTTAAATCTACTATTAGCCTGATCAAAAACATCAAAATCCTTTATGGGATGATCATATTGGGAAGGTAATCTGTTTGTAGGACTTCAGTCGCATCCTCTCTTTTGTGGAATTTAAAGAATGGGCATTGTACTGTATCAAATGTTAACATTCATTCAGGAGTATGAGGTGTTTGTGCTCCACTCTCATTAGTGTCAAGCGGGTGATAACAAAAGGAGAACGAAACATCTTCAACTGCACTGAATTACTGATTATGTTAGCATCTAAATTTCCACTGGTGTTGGACAGGGTACAAGAGTGACTTTATAAAGCACCTTTTGAGGCACACAATGGGCTCATACATCTTCTTTGCTTTCCTTACAGCCCTGATTAAATGAGTGTGATGGATCTCGGCATCATTAGGGAGACTGAGGGCTGGCGGACTGGAGCCATCACAAATCAGCTTTATGTGAGAAGAGCATGGAGTGGCAGTGACAGCTTTACAGCTCCTGTGATATAAATGGAGTGGCCTGTTTTACATTGCATGGCCCTGAAGCCTGTTCCACATCAGATACATGGTAACCAGTGGTCATTATACACCTCTGGGCTTCAAGTTATGAGCATGTCCATTGCTGTTCTTTACCTTAGTCAGCACATGGTTGTCCTCAAGGGTGTTAATCACTGGTCATGTTATGATAATGCTGACCTAGTTCCTGCCAATGTAAATTATGTCTAATATTACTGTGCCAAAAAAGAAAATAAATCTATACCCAGAACCTAAAAATAATTATATTTCTTGAAACTCACTGTACTTATCCTCTTTGTGAGTTCTCTCAGAATGCCTTCAACCAGCGTATCGTCTTACCGCAGATGGTGTTGCCTTCTTTCCCCTCATTTGGCACAGCTGGTGCATACGTTTTCCATGATCAACATGACATGATCAAATGATTGTTTAATGCTTAATTCATAGTAAAACACAGAAATTGTTTAAAGAAGTCGTTTAAGTTGCGCAAATTAAGAATTCATCTTTTTCAGAACTACATTGTCTATCCATTTAATTGCAGCTCAGTTTTATTTAAATGATGCCAAATCACAACAACAGTTGCCTCAAGGCACTTTATATTGTAAGGTAAAGACCCTACAATAATAGTGAGGAAACCTCAGCAATCAGCAGGAAAGAAAAACTCCCTATTAACAGGAAGAAACCTCCAACAGAAGCAGGCTCAAGGAGGAACAGCCGTCTGCCATGACTGGATGGGAGTGGTGGGATGGAGACAGGTCAAAAAACACACCCTGGAAGAGAGGCAGAGATGAATAATAAAAGACGATTAATAGCAAAGTGGGAAAAGAGGTGAGCCAATAAAAAAAACATTCAGTGCATCATGTGACATTCCTAGCAGCCTAGGCTTCTTGCAGCCTAACTAAGGGAGAATTCAGGGTCACCTTTGTCAAAAAGAAAAGTTTTAAGCCAAACCTTAAAAGTGGAGGGGATGTCTCTCTCCCAAATCCAAACTGGCAGCAGGTTCCATAGAAGAGGGGCCTGAAAACTGAACGCTCTGCCTCCCATTCTACTTGTAAATATCCTAGGAAGCACAAGTGAGGCAGCAGACCAAGAGTGAAGCTTTGCTGTGGCGGTATGGTGCTATGAGGTCTTCAAGATAAGATGAGCCCTGATTATTCAAGACCTTGGGCTATTGCTGATGTGACTTCTACAATAAGTTGGACCTCACCTTCCCAACCTTAAAAATGTACACAGTGATGTAGCCACACAGTAAAATAGGTTACTTTGAGACAACAAAAAATAGGTAGGAGGGTGAGGGGAACATGTGGGGGAATCATAGCTTTACTATTAGTTGATGTAAAAATGTCACAGTGATGTTTTTTTCCAAATTTGGCACATTTTCAAAAGCTTTTATCCGTCTACTTTGTCGGGACTCTTTGATCTATAATGCAACATAAACACAAGTTTCTATCTAGTCTTGTTATAGGTTCATTACCTTCTGCTTTCTACTGAAAACAAAACATGAATTTCACTCAAGCTGCCTTTTGCACACTTGTTTGTTGGTAGTATGATCAAATGAGGAGATAATAATACAGATTCTTTTATCAGTGCCTTCAGCCCCCTTTTTTTCCCATTAATCAGAGAAGCATAATGTGTAAAGAAGGCTTTTCATCTCTATCATCCTCTGTGTCTCTTGATATATGAATGTGTAGGATTATTTTTATACCACGACCATATGTGCATGTGCGAATAAGCAGCTAATTATGTCAGGCTTTATCACACTTGAGCTTGAAATATCCCTTTAGCCACAAAAGACAATCAACTTCCTTGAAGATGCACTGCAAAGAAATTGTTGTCATTAGATTGCAGGGATGGTGGTGGGAGGGAAGCTCTGACAGATTCACCACACCTGGAGTGGAGGTCACCTTTCCCAGGGAAACTGGCATTACAGCTGCAGTAAATTCAGGCAGATTGCTCTCAAGCAAGCAAGCTTGGGAATTCAATATTAGAGCAGCGGCAAAACAAAAACAAAACTAAGCCAATAGGAGACACAGTGGGTTGTCAGGCTTTTGCTTTCAGAAATGAG
Source organism: Pelmatolapia mariae (assembly GCF_036321145.2). Taxonomy (NCBI): domain Eukaryota; kingdom Metazoa; phylum Chordata; class Actinopteri; order Cichliformes; family Cichlidae; genus Pelmatolapia; species Pelmatolapia mariae. The sequence goes on along the minus strand of NC_086233.1, from coordinate 17,491,176 downwards.
TTATATCCAAACCATAGGCAGCCACTGAATATAGAGCAGCAGCCCCATGCCCGCGAGTATGCAACTTCCAGCGAACAAAGTGTTCCCTAAATCTGTGTTTATTTCTGTGTGCGTATGCGCACGCACATGTGTATGTGTGTGTGTGTGCGCGTTCCTTTGGTATGTGTGAATCACAAAACAATGTCTCTGTGTGAAACCTCTCTGGCAGAATTTGCCTAGTGTGAAAATCCATCCACCCAACATGAGCTAACATTTTACTCATTAATGTCTTGAGAGGTTTGCACCAGAAATACCAAACAGCCTGCTGAATGCATCTTTGTATGAAGATGACAGGATTTGCAGTGTTGTTTGTGCCTGTTTGCGTGTTTGTTTGTTTGGTTGTTTTTGCCATGTGTTTTTTCTTTTTTTATCCCTTTGTGTGTTTTGACATCCACATTGCACTCTCAGTTTGAGGGATTGACTGTAATCTACAGTCTATTGTCACTGAGACATGTTTTTTTGGTGCAGCTTTTCATGCATATTCAGTAGCTTGTCACCAATGAAATAATGATTAAAAGAAAAGTCCATGAAAATCCAGCTAATGTCATGGGATGCAAAATCCACCCAGCCAACAAAAGTAGCTCTGGAAACTGTGTAATGCTCAGGCTTATCACAAAAAGTATGAGTTAACTCAACAGTAAAGCAGCAGGCAAGTTCTGTTTTCTGTTGTTGACCGTATTCCATTCAGTCGGATTACAGTGCAATCAGTTTTAGCTCATCTATGCTGAGGACCAATGAGCTCCTGCCATGGCAAAGAGTCGCTAGGCCATTCGTCAATAATCCCCAAATTGGCTATTTGTACTACAGTACTGGTCAGGATTTAATCAAACTTTCACACAGCGATGCAGTAATGGGTCTTCACCCAAATTGTGCTAAAGGTCAAGACCACGTTTGTTGTTTCGTTTTCGTAATATAACCTTCATGAACACTTGCTGCAGTTTCAAAATGTTCACTCTTGATGTACTTTCTTTTTTTTTTCCAGTTCAGCCATTTAGCAAAGTCCTTAACATACGATTGTCGATCTTACTAGATTTTCATTGCACAAAATGACAAAGAAAGACTTTCATGAAATACAAAATGACAGGCTGAAAAATGTCACACACGTTACAGGTAAGTTGCATCCTGTTAGATGGTAATGACAATGATCTTATTGGTTGTGACCATGGAGGGAGTTGACTTCTACATTAGCCCTTTCATAGTGGTCACTACAGTGGACAGCTATTCAAAGGCTGTTTTCTTGTATTTGTGTCAGTGTTGATGGTATACTTGCACATAAACCACTACATTGGACACTGATGTGTCACTACATATCCTGCCACCCACTCCAAAAGTGATGTTGTCCACCTAAGTGGACATGTAAAAAGCTCTTTAAAAAGTACATGTTTAAAAAAATGAAGTTCAAAAATCCTATGCCTAAAGACGGATAAAAATACTTAAGAAAAAGAATCCAGATTGTTGTCAAAAATGAAAGGCTTTTTAGGCATGATCGTGGCCTGCCTATCACACTTACATCAGTAATATGGTCAGTGTCACATGCTTTATATATTTTCATGCTTAGAATTTAAATTGATTAATTTGTTAGTTTCTTGTTAGTTTCTGCCATACAGTCAACCAGTGGCAAGAAAACTGTTCACTTTCTTTCTGAACTTCATAATAACCTGTGAAATGTTGTGGATCATGGACCTGGATGAGCTACTATATTATTAATGTTCAGAGGACAAATTTTGGTAATGCTCAATAATATAGCTAGAAAGGTGACATAATTACCCTGGAGTTTTACCCTGGAATGTTTGTGTACTTTATTTGAAATTGCAATGTAATTATATTTACATACACATACTTAAAGGTAAAGTAAACAAGACCAGTTTTTACATGAAACATAGAACTGATTATACTGTAAATAATTTTAAGAATGGCATAATTTCCTGAAGTTTAACTTCCTGAAGGTTAAACTACTGCATAATATCGAAAAAAAAAAAAGTACAGCATACTTATGATGTAAATAAATATTGTTTGTTTTTAAATTACCAGGAAATTAGGCAGGACTTACATTTACTTGCAGTATAATTATTTATTTGTTTCCTGTAAAATTTGACTTGTTAACCCCTTATTTTAGTGTACCTACCTTCAAGTATTTGTATGTAAATACAAATACATTAGAATTTCAAATAAAATACAGTGAAATTCAATTGAATTGCAGGGAAATTATACCCTGTAATTACATATAGCTTGTAAAGAACTGAAGAACACAAGTTCTTATTGGCATATTTGAATTTGAGATTAAGATCAACAGTGCATTCAAACTTGTAGCTGCCTTTATCTGTTCTGAAGAGTCTTTCGTCTAAACGTGTGTGGTCTAACCGTAACAATGCAGCGTTCCGCTGATAAATCTGGCATTCATGAACATGACATGTACTCTCCCAGCAGGACAATGTTCCCCGCTACACTGCAAAAACTACTTTGGAATAGCTTGAGGAACAGCGAGCCAAAGGTACTGAGCAATTGTCAATCTGGTAGTCCATGTGCATCCTACAGGATGCAAAGGAACTGCTGTTAAAATCCTTCTGCCAGAAACCCTGGGACACTAAGAGATTATGTCCTGATCTGTTTTGTTTTGGCACGAGGGGGACCTACACAATATTAGAAAGGTAGTTTTCATTTTGTGTCTGATCACTGTGTATTCCATGAGGCACAATTTACTTAATAGCATTGCTGACTTGTATTTGTATTTGTAACTGTTAACACCAAAAGGACAGAACATGTCCAAGTCAGGGATTTTGGTCCTGTTTATGGGCTGGAGGTTATCCTGATCTTTGGATCAATTTAATGTGTCCCTTTTGCACGGCTGTAATGTGTCATGCATGAAAAAAAATTGCATCAAATTCAGCCTTTCTAAACTTTCCTAAATTGTATAGCCGAGGGCTTTGTGAGCCTAAGTTCCGTTAAGGATAAAGACAGGGCTTAATTAAATGGAATAGGGACCATCAGAGACATATTTGGGAGTGGCACACTAGTCTCAATGAAGCTACTGAGCCGCGCAGACATGTTGGCATGCTAAAATGCTATGATAATGTAAATCCCAGTATTAAGCAGCATGCTAACATTTTCCAATTTGCATTTAACAAAGAAACGCTGATGGGATTGTCACTCATCTGCAGATGTTTAGTCACAAAACAAATATTGAATACATAAAAAATTTGACTTACGCTGAAGGTATTAAATAAAAATGCAGCAATAAATGCTGTTGTACATGCTCTTGTACCAAGTATCCTTAGAAGTTTAATGAAATTTAGTAGATGTTAAAACACTCATTGTTTGACTCGAGGAAAAGCCACGAGTCACCAAAGTCAGTGGGATACATCTTTTAGAAATATGTCTGAACAAATGTTCACGGTAACAGATCTGAACCTTGTTAAGATATTAGACACTGTTGTCATAAAACTGATACCGTCTTCACCACACTCCTAATATAGTTTCTCCCTGCAGTCACAGTTTACAGGAGCTGCATCCAACACTGTGACACTGGCATGCATGAAGTTGAAATATAGATGTGTGTTAATATATGCCATTTACACTGATGGCACTTTATCTTCCTATCATCACAATCTATTTTTACACAGACTGTGAACCAGATCTTCAGTCCACAGTTCATTAAAAATTCCGAATCAAAGCAACACTTACATGTAGATCTGGAACATGAATGTTGTAATGAGATAAACCTGGAAAAAACTGTACTTATTCTTTAAGGCGACATGCTCCTCTCTACTTATTCAACCATTTTAAACAGCCAAGGCTTTGTTACACTGACTGTGGGCACCATACACAAAGTCGTCTGGGACAAATCTGGCATATCATCCAATCCACCTACTAAGCAGGAGGTGAGAGACAGCAACAGCCAACTCATGCAGATCGTAAAGCATCAGCTCTGTATGCCTCCTACACAACAAATCTCACATGCCCACTGGACTCATCTCAGATCCAAACCTGAACCTTAAGGGAGACCTGAACAGAGCACCAGACGGTCAAGAATATATTTCCACTCTCTACCTTTTCTTCTTCCTGCAAAGCAGAATGTGGGAGGAATAGTGAGCCAACCAAGGCAGGTCTAGTCAATTTTGCACATATGTCCTCCTCACGTTCCACTGATTTAGCCTGCTGATGCCAACACAGACTGCCTTTGTCTGCCAACATGTAAGCTTGCTATGCCTATCATAGGGACAGCAGGAAAGCCTATTTTTAGACCTAAGGCTTTAGAATGTGTATGCACAAGATCACCCTCGAATCACCTATAACAGCCAGAGATGAGAATGGTCAGGGATGTCATTGCTTTTTTTTTTTTTTTTTAAAAAAAGCTTTTTATCTTTGTTTTCAGAATAGCGCTGAAGAAGGGGCATCACCATAGCTCACCTGTTAAAGTGTGCATCCCCTGGATACTTAAACCTCTAATGTCTTAGTCATCATTGGTGATGACCCCAATCCTAACTCTAGGAAATCAGACTACGCCTTTCATATTCTGTTAAAGTTCTTTCAAGTCTTAAGCAAAGAAAATCATGACTGTAACCGACACACATCATAAACTATTTTAATTTTTCCATGAAAAAGTCTGTTTTACCTTTCCCCAAATATGGGGTTAGAGTAGGGTTAGGATCATCATGGACTAAGACCTCAGAGTGTTAAAGAGACATAAGAAAGTATTATTTATTTCAGTTCAGCCAATACACTCTGTGGCTATTATGGGACTCAAAGTATTTCTGATTTGAAAAGAAGCTTTGTACTTATGGTTGTTGATTAAAGGCATATTTTTTATGCTCTAGATCAAGCAATGGCACTGGGTGTACTTTTATAAGGGCAGTTCTCTTGGTGTTGCTGCTACCACCCAGCCTCAGTATCTTTCTAGCATGCCATATAAGATTTCTGGAAATCATCCCACCACTGCTGGGATCTTGCTGTCAGTGACTAAGTTGACACTGAAGGTCAATCTTGATGACCGTACCTGCAGCAAGATTTTCCAGATGGCTCAAAGTGTACCCAGGAAATCATAACTGTTATCCAAATAATACTGCTTAGACCCATGTATCCTCTAAATTGCATTGTTTTTTTCTTCCTATACCACAACGGCATCCATTCTGAGGCTTCACTCTGATCCATGTCCCTAGAAAATCCCCACTCCCCAATTCAATAGATCATCTTTATCAGACGTCAAAACTTTCCCAATTAGTTCTTTCCTGCATGACGGAGCAACATTTGTGCTCCAGGCTCCTTCAGCCTGTCCAACATATTCTCCCCACAGCCCAAAAAACCCCCCAAAACAAAACAAAAAAATCATTCAAAACATGCCTCTTCTTCATGACTGTCACCACTTAAACAGCCCTCTTGCATCTTTGATGCTTTCTTCGACAGTTTCTTTGCTCGCCCTAATGCAAACTCAATAAAAGCGTTATTTTTTGTAGCAAACTTGCAGAGCCACTAGAGTAGGACAGCCCTTGGTGTCTCTGCAGCAGCAAATTTTAACTGAACTAAGACGGAGGCTGTCATCGCTGAGGGTATTAGCTGAATGTGATTCGGTATTTTCTGCTTTATAGCCGCGGCCCCCCCTCGCACTGCTATCTGGCAGTGGAACAGAGGACTTGGGGCTGTCATTTTGCATAGCATAAGCAAAGACACTGAGAAGATAGTGTCAGCACTGGAAGATCACAGGTAGAAGGAGGTCTTTTTCTGTGGGATGGGTGCTGGTAATAAGACAGCATTAGAGAGGCAGGAAAATACAGGCCGACAACTAGAACTTATCTGCACTGTCACTACCTCAGCGTGCACACTTTATGACATAAAAAGAGAGATTGTATATAACAAAACTAAATCTGTTGCCAAAGCAATGTAACCAATATGTGGTATATATTACAACCAACTTATGCATCATTCTAGTACATATTCAGGTCATATTTCCATCATATATAAATCTTACACAGCGTCCCTAGATATTTTTTATTTTCATTTAATTTTTTTTTATTATTTTACTGTACTTATATAATATGTCAACCTTGGCTTGTATTTCAAAGTCACAAATATAATTATATTCCCCACATGTGTACAGGCAGTTTGAATGAAAAGGAAAGCGAAGGCAGTGAAATATAAAAAATACAAGATCAGGCGATGAAGGACAACAAGGGAAAAAAATGATTGGAACATGAAAAGTTAAAGAGAAATCAATAAGGTGGGGTAAAAAAAAAACCCTCTAAGGTTATTTGGTGTGTCCTTGTGAATGTGCATAAAACCTTCCATCAAATATCTACTGACACTGAATCTTTCTCTTTCAGTTAGCCATCTTTTAAAATAATTGGTCATTTGCAGTAGATCATAATCTTAATTAAACTTAAAAAAAATCTGTCTAAAACAATCTGCCTCTTTTTCTCTCTCTCTCTGTTAGCTTTATCTAGTCAGGTATCTCAATATACTGCTCTGTTGCTCTTGACAGATTGGACCTTGTTTGTTTGACTGCAGAAATGTCAGACAGAAAACAGCCAAATGTCACTGGCAGACTTTCAGCTAGCAATCTATCTTTCTGTCTGTCCACTAATACTCACACGCGCACACACACACACACACACACACACACAAAGTATTTCATATTTACACCGCAGTCATCCCAAGACCGCTCTCCTGAGTAGGCCAAACGCGTTTCTTAATCCATCTGCAGAGGAGAAATCAATAGTGTTTTGCTCACCCACTTTGAAAAAGATTGTGAACACGGTCACATCTGTCCAGCTCACATAACTAAATTGTTCCGTGTTATTAATCCAGACATCAGGGCTGATGGCAGACAAGATTGATAGGGTTCATGGGATAATGTATAGCCTAATAATATTTGTCACTTTTTTTCCCCAAGAAATAGACTTGGACGGCCCTTTCTTTGAAATGCCAAAACCGCTGACATCTCATTCACAAAAAATCTCCTCTTCCATCTCCTGCTTATGGCCACAGTAAGATGGCTATCATACCTTCATAACTTATCACATATGTTCAGGATTTATCAGTGTCATATTAACGCACTGGGTACCTTTGACATGCCAAGTGCCATTTTACTTAATCTGACAAGAGCTGTAGGCTTATTTAACCGGATCTAAATTTGCTAAACCAGAGCAGCTATTTTTGGTGTGTAACCCTAAACTCGCAATAAGCAAAAGCAACAGTTAAACATGAATGCAAATGAAAATTAGAGAGTGGAAACTAAGTCTAAACTGGAAACAAACCAAAACATCTAAGCTGACAAATGGATTTACCACATTGCTTCCTCCTTAGAGTACAAGCTAAAGCTGTGACACATGTGAGAATAACCCTGTTTATTTTATTGGAGTTATTTTGGCTCAGGGCTTAGAGACATGTTTAGAAGACAAAGCCTGGATTCAGTTCTAAGTTAAAGAGGGGCTTCAAATTTACTAAACTATCAAGTACCATTATGTAGGCTCCAGTGGTTTTAGAGTGCAATTCACATTATGAAACGAGACCCATGATGCTTATTATTTTAATTCCTGTGTTCTGCAAAAGAAGCTTTTTTTCTTTTTTTGTATTTTGTAGTTCAAAATAAGTCACATTTATCTTATACTGGGCCTTGGTGAAGCCTTGATTAGTTGGATTTGTGTGCCTGGGAAGACCATATTAAGGTTTTCACTCCTCACTGACATACAGAGCTAAGAGTTGAAAAAAGTGTGTGAAACCCAGAGCTTACAGAAGTCTGAAGCCTGAGATTGTGGCTCAGAGGAATCACTTGTACTTGTTCCTTATTTTCTGTCAGAAAATAAGGAAAAAAGCATAAGAGATTCCCCGTCAAACCCACTGAACAATAACTGATATTTTTCTCCCTTTTTTTTCCACACGGGGTTTAAAAGTGAAACAAGTTCATACTGAAAACACACATGATTTCACGATGATTAGTTTTCATGGCAATTATCAGTGTAAACCCAACATCCTCTCACTTTTTTTGATCTGTTTTTTTGGCACATAACACCTGAGGAAGGAAAATACCATATGTCACTGCATCTGCTAAACATGCTAACCAGCTAGCTGCTAATGTCATCTCTGCCATTTAGCATTAAGCAGGTAACGAGCAGTTGGTTTTTAGTGCGTTTTCGTTGAAAACAGCTGCCTGCTATGGCCGAAATCAACAGAGAGCACTAAGAGTGAACCATCACATCAAAGTCGTGAGCCGTACAGCTGAAAATGACTTAAAATTCAGTTAATCACTGCCAAGCAGATTGGAACAGCAGAGTCGGGTGATAATTATCTCTCTAGGTTTAATAATTACTAGTGACAGCTTTCGTATTGTTACATTTTTCTACATTATCAGTGGCTACACTCTTATTAGAAGAGTCTCTGGCAGCTGCTGAACTAAAAGAAAGAATATCATGGTGTCTTTTTGCATATTAGTGGCTTTTATATGTTTGTTTTTTTAGAAATTCCACTTATAAATAACTGGTACGAATCTATAGTACAAATATATTATGGTTTGAAGCACGGTGATGAATCAAAGAGAAGATAAGAATAAAGGATGGATTCAAAATCAAATGTAAAAGTTTGGATTTGTTTCAAAAACTCATAATCTCCACTATCTTTATATTGATTTTAAGAGTTGGTGCGGTCTCTTTATTTTTTTCTCTCTCGTGTTCTCTCATGTATGTCCATAGCTGCTGTGTGACATTCATCTTTTCTTGCTGCATTACATGTCTGCTCACACAGATGTGCTCAAAGGTAACGCTTTACTGGGCTCTTTCTCCACCTACTTCGATCTCGCTCTCTCTTTCACTGCTAATGCGTGCCATGTTGGTGATAGACAGCCATGTAAATGAAAAGGCATGAGCCTGGGATGATGCTTTGATGCTGGTGATTCATTCTCATAAAGAAATGTCATCCCGTCAAATAACCTGCCATGCGTGTATTTTTTCACATGCCGAAATGGGTTCTTATGTAAAATCTTAGCATGAGAACCCAGATGTGTATTGACATGCTTCATACTTCACCAGCATTCTGTCTAATTATGCATGTGTATGAAGTCAGTTAGGATAAGTACACGATTTTCCTACAAGCCGTGCCATAAAGTGGTACTCTCTGCTTGGAAAACCTCTACAGCTTTCAGTGCTGGACACCAGAATCATCAGTGTCTTTTACATCAGCTCAATTGGTACAATACTGAACTGACTCACCGGGTAACTTGGGGACATCTCTGCATTGTATTGCTATTGATCGTTTAGTGGTGCATCACAGAACCACAAGTCCCAATCTGTAAGGTCAAATAAGTCCTGGAAGTATTCTTCCCTTCTGCTTCTGCTTGTATTTTTTTGTCAAGACAGAGTCATTCGGACTGCCATGGTACAATGAGAAGATGTAATGCTTTTTTGCATGATGCCACTCAGTTCAATTAGAGATGGTGTTCATTTTTAACAGTTCTCATTTTGGCACAAGTCAGCCGTCTACAATGTTAAAGGAGAAATGGGACTTTGGCAGTTGGTGTTTTGTTGCCTACTTCTCTTCTCAGTAACAGACACACAAAGACACTGCTACATCTGAGAAAGTCAACAGCTGCAGTATAAGAGAACCAGCCGAGCCGCTGCAGGAATAATGTTCATAATGGACTTTATGCAGTACATGATTTTGCTACAGTAACAGCAATCTTCTACCAATGCCACAGAGACTGCTGTGCTTTCACAGAGTTACTTTATATGTTGTGCTGATAAAGACAAGTTTTCCAATGAATTACCTAAGTATTACCTAAATGTCTAGTGTGTGGGATTTGAAGAGTTCCAAGACCTGCTATTAGTAGCATTGATAATATATATTGAAAAAAAAAAGAATAAGATTAAAAGAGGCCATTCCCAACACAGACTGAATTCTGTTAAAAAGGTAAATTTGCAGTGAGGCAGGAGTTATGCCGTGGTGACCTACCCATTTTCCATGCTTCTGTATGCAAAAAGATAGAAGAGCCCAGTGTATTAAATGCTCGGCTTAAATGTAAAACCACAAGAAATGAATAGTTATGGTGTCATTTTCAAAAAAGTATGCCATCTGTAACCTTGAAAAGTACAGTCTCAACACAGTCGGCAGGGAGGGAAAAAAGCACTGTGGCACGGTGGTTAGCACTGTTGCCGCACAACAAGAAGGTCCTGAGTTCAATTCCATCATCTGTGGGGGGTTTGCATGTTCTCCCCGTGTTTGCGTAATTAATTATAGTTACTAGTTACTTCTTCAAAAAAGTAACTGAGTCACAAGATTCTAAAAGTAATTAATTACTTGAAAAGTAACTATTGTGTTACTTTAAAAAAAAAGTTTAATCCTCTGGGGTCCAGGGTATAATTGGCCATTTTTAACTACCTTTGATTTTACCTCTATATTTCACCTTTAAAAACTATTTACTTTGCCTTGTTTGGTATCATTCTTTTCAGCACAACCTCATATGGCTGAATTTACGGTTATGTTTTCATTTTGGCATACTGTATTAACACAATTGATCTAAAATCAGACAAAAAACATAAAATCCGAGTAGAAAAAGTTATATTTTTTACTGTAACAACCACAAACATGTTTAATGAATCATATTTCATAACTTTTAATGCAAATATAAATTGTCAATCTTAAAATCCTATGCACAAGTTTTGCAAACAAAGTTATTTGCAGCCATTTACCTTTTACCCCATTTTCTAATAGCCATTTCAAACTATTTACAGAACAATCAGGTGTTCTGCATTCAGTAAGATGCCACACAAATTATTTGTGCCACTCCAAATATTTCTGTCCACTATAAAGGAGAACATCACAGCCTGATACCTGCAGGTCTGACAGCAGCAGGTGTATCACTCCTGTTTTCACCATTCTCTCACATCTCAAAACTCGCTCTCTCTTTTTCTGCTGTCTTTCTCTCTTTTTCTCTCTCGCCGTCACTCCTAAAACTTCCCCCTCTTCCTAAACAACCAAATGTCATGTTGCCATATCATTTTTTGATTGGTCGACATGGTGCATTTTTGCACCAACACGAAAGGGGTGGGGTTTTTTTGTTGTTGTTTTGTTTTTGGTCATAAGCAGAGAGTGCTTGCTAGCGCTGTCCTTAGACAGTAAACGTGACGAAACTATTCAGGAAAAAACACACGTATATATTGTTTATCATGACTCTAGTTTTACGTGGCCTATCAACACAATTTAAAAACTGGTATATATCACCTTGTTGCTTTGTCATGTTGAAGTGGTCATGTGATTGGCTAACCACGACTACTTTATTCTTCCTCAGTCAAACAGCAGCATTCATGCGATTGTTTTGCTCCCTTAGCTCCAGGTGTGGTGCCAAAAAGTGATCATCTGCCAGACAGTGATTGCCGCCTGCGGGAGCGCGCAGCTGCTTAAAGCTGTAGCGCCCAGATTACTTACAGCAACTTCTGTGCGACTGATTTAAGATGCGGTAAACTGAACACAGCTTCAACCGTCTGTTTGTTGAAAAATAGTAACGCAACCGCACCGCATTTTCTTGTTAGTAACGGTAACGCCGTTGTAACGATAGGAGTAGTAATTAGTTAGATTACTCGTTACTGAAAAAAGTAACTCCTTTAGTAACACCGTTGCTTGTAACGCTGTTATTCCCATTACTGGCACCCCCCGCGACCCTGAAAAGGATAAGCGGAAGCGAATGGCTGGATGGATGGACTTACTGTTTCAGGGTTCACAGTTTATTGTAATGTTGATGACCTGGCTTTTTTTATGGAGATGATTGAAGAAAAAAAAGAGCGGTGTATAATCGCATTTCAAAAGAGCCCTTTTTTATACTTGAATGGTATACACCTGGTAGATTCACCTGGTAAACATTGAGCCAACTTTCTTTTACCTCTCTTTCAGTTCTTTCATCAACTCCTGGGAGAATTACATTATATGGCCCCACTGGCACAGGTGTATAAACTCAAACTCCTAGCCACGCATGCTTTTACAAAATTTTTGAAAGAATGAGTCGTTCACTGGAAAACACCTATTATAGACTATGGTACTGCAATAGGATGCTGCTAGCGCAGCAAGTCACTTTGTGAAATTTCTATTCAGTTTTCAGTTCAATTCAATTTTATTTCAACAGCGCCAAATCACAACAACAGTCGCCTTAAGGCACTTTATACTGTAAGGTAGAACCTACAATAATACATACAGAGAAAAATCCAACAATCATATGACCCACTATGAGCAAGACTTTGGCGACAGTGGGAAGGAAAAACTCCCTTTTAACAGGAAGAAACCTCCGTCAGAACCAGGCTGAGGGAGGGAGGGGGTGGCCATCTGCCGCGACCAGTTAGGGAGAGAGAAGGAGCCAGAAATTAATAACAAGTATGATTCAGTGCAGAGAGGTCTAGTAACACATAGTGAGTGAGAAAGGGTTATTCCCTTATACATATTACATGACCAGTAATATTGATGAAAATGATAATAACAATAATGATATTTATATATTGCCAACAGCAGTTGCCTAAAGTACTTCATAATGTAAGATAAAGACCCTACAATAATACAGAGAAGAGCCCAGCAAGCACTTGGTGACAGTGGGAAGAAAAAACTCCCTTTTAACAGGATAAAACTTCTAGCAAAACCAGGGTCAGGGAGGGGCAACAATTTGCCACAACTAGTAGGAGTTGAGGAGAGAAATTTATATTTAAAAATATTATTATTATTGTTATTATTATTAAGTTTATTTGTATAATATCAAAATCAGCATCACAATGTGCTTCCCAGAAGCACAGAGTAGAAGAACTAACATAGAAGAGTAAATTCTAAAAACAATTTATAATTAAGGCCTCGCAACACCGAAATAAAAATAAGAATGTAATACAGTGTGATTTCATCGTAATAACTAACATTAAAAAGTTAAAAGATTAAGATGGAGTTAAGCTCTCAAAATGAATGTCAAAAAATATAAAATCTATACTAAAATTTACAAAAAAAAAACTTACCATACAAAGGAGTCCTCACACCATCCCATGTGTTGGATTCCCATGATGCACTGAGTATTTTCTTCTTCAGTCACCTTTCTTACTCACTGTGTGTTAATAGACCTCTGTGCACTGAATCATACCTGTTTTTAATCTCTGGCTCTCTTCCACAGCATGTCTTTTATCCTGTCTTCCTTCAGTGATTTAAAAGGCGACATTGATGAGGCAAGCTGGGTTTTGCGCTGGACTGACGAACCCTAACAACAGACACGGGAACAGCAACTTAAGTGGAAGGCTTGTATAATGTGGCCAGTTTTCTTGGTTCTTGGGAGAAGTCGGGATCTGAATTATATGTAATGATTTCTGATTGATACCTGGTAAAAGACTATTACAATAATCTAACCAAGAAGAAATAAAAATATGTTAAGTGGTATTACTGTGAAGTGGAAGTGTTTAGGAACCATGGCAACATGACTACATGATTTACACAGCAGAGTTGCTGAGTGCTTAGGAACACAGACTGTCAAAGTCAAAAAACACTCTGTGGACTCAAGATTTCCAAATTACCATTAGCACAAAACCTGTGCACCAGGAGCTTCATAGCATGGGTTTCAGTGGCCAAAGCGCTATATAAATGCAATCCATTATTATCCATTATTATTATTATTATTATTAAATAGCTCCCTGAGGTGCAATATGAAGGTGGCCCAGTACTTTGTGCATATATGAACTCATTCTGACTCATATCTGCTATCTCTGTGCAGTAGCCACAAAAGGTCAAATTCAGTGCAAATTAAGAAAACACCATCAAATTAAAAAAAAATGCTGCAAAAGCAAACAAAATAAAACAGAATTTAAAAAAACAGCTCAGAAAAGGCAACAAAAGTGTTTTGGGGGAGACAACAATGTGAGGGAACACTTCCTGAAGTCACAAGCTAATGGCATATGTACCTACAGTATTATATGTATCATACGATTAATACCCAGCACTGAATCCTCTGTTTCTTTTAACCATGCCACAGAGCCTTGGGTTCGTCTTGTAATCGGAAGGTTGCCGGTTCGAGCCCCGGCTCGGACAGTCTCGGTCGTTGTGTCCTTAGGCAAGACACTTCACCTACTGCCTACTGGTGATGGCCAGAGGGGCCGATGGCGCGATATGGCAGCCTCGCTTCTGTCAGTATGTCCCAGGGCACCTGTGGCTACAACTGTAGCTTGCCTCTACCAGTGTGTGAATGTGAGAGTGAATGAATAGTGGAATTGTAAAGCGCTTTGAGGGTCTCGAAAAGCGCTATATAAATGCAATCCATTATTATTTTGTGAGCTTTTGGTTTTTTTCTACTTTCACTGTATTTTATTCAACTTCCTTTGAGATTTATTCATCTTCCACTATGTTTTGTGTGCGTTTGTAGTGTTTTTCTATTTGCTGGTGTTTTCATAAGTTGCAGTAAATTTGACCTCTCAGGGCCACCATATAACAGCCACGATATAGCCATCGTCAAGTTGCTAACATATTTTCTGAGACCTCTTTTGCTAACAACAACTGGAGTAGGTACTATGGTTTAAAAAGAAGTCAATGAAAGTGATCAGGATCGAGTCCAAAATTGTAAAACCGCTGGCCGTTAAACCAAAACAGCAAGTTAAGAGATTGTAAAAGCCACTGCAGAGCTGAGGCTTAATGATCCCCTTCGTTATACAGTCATTACTTCAAAAGGAGAATTCGAGGAAGTCTTTTGAAACTCTGAGAGCATGAGGGCTATACATTTTATTAAAAAAATAATAGATATAGAATATACTAGTAGTTACTCTATGGTTTAATGTAGACTTAAGATTAATTTAGCATGTTCTTTCTCACTATCTAAATAGATGATATTTACTTGATGTGACTGTGAATGGAGTGTGCACACACTGGACTGCTGTGTTTGTAATGATTATAACACCCCACTTTGGGGGATTATCACATTATGTTTTGTCTTTCTTGATTACTTATTGCTCACACTGCCCTATTAAGGACATCTCTGTTTCACTAGAGGTATATAATTAGTTAAAATCTTTATGTCTTTTTCATTTAAAGACAAGGTGACAGTTTCGCAGAATTCCTCGGTAGATAGGATAACAGGGTTACATTCTCTAATGTGAAGGCTACTGTTATGTCTGCATTTCCAATAAATAATGCATGGAATTTAGTATTTGTGTACTGACTAGACAAAACCTGTCAAAAAGGAAATGGGTCGCTCTTTGCCTTGAGGGCCTTGCTCACTTGACCTCGCTTTAACCTTGCAACAATGGCTGCTATGTCACATAGAGAGCCTGGGAATGAGATGTGAACTCTAAAGCTGACATATCGTAATCTTTTAAGTTGAGGGGAAATATATGTCAGAGACTAATTGTTTATTAAGACACAGTTTACTTGTACTGTGCTTTATAATGAGTTTCACATTGGTGTTTGAAACTACAGTGAGCTGGATAGATTGCTACATGACGATGGCCCCATGTCCATTATATCAGTTTTCAAAGCAGGCCTTTGGAAGAAAATCTCAGACCCGATGCATCAGGATCCACCTGCTGTTGGGTATTGTTATTAACCAAAATTCTTGTTAAAAAGAAAAAAGATCCAATTTAACATGGCTAAATGCTAAGCTTGTCAACATCTGCCTCCATCTGGGAGGATGGCACCTCCAGATAACAGCAAAATAAGACTTACTCGACAAAGCAAGCACTACTCTGACAAGGCTGAGCCAGTGAGTTAAAGAGAGAATGGTGCTTGTGTGGGTTCATCCCATCAACTCAGCAGATCACGTCAAAATGTGAAAACAGTTAATTCCTCAATCCCAGTCACATCTGTGCAGAAGTAGGTGGTCGCCACAAACGTTTTCCAGGTAAAAACACCAATGTTCACAAATCTAACAAGTGCAGAATATTAGCATTCATTTGTCTCAATTACTGGGCGTATAGGTGTTAAAGTGCAAGGCACCATTAACAGCTCATCCTCTTACATCCTGTCACGTTTTCTGTCATGATTAAATTTGATTTAAAATAAGTAATGAAGTATTTCTAGATGTTCTAAAGTTGAAACCACCAGTTTTCACTGCATGTCAGTAACGACCCATCTAGTCCACACATGCAAAGAAATCAAACCACAGATGTCCATAAATGATGTGTAATAATGAGAAATGACACAGGAGAAAAAGTATAGAACACGCTTAAGGCGTTTGTTTATGATGATACTTCAAGACGCCTCCTATATGGAGGAGTATGGAGAAACTAGTCACATGCATTGTTCAGGTGTGATTTTGGCCCATTCTTCCACACAAACAGTCTTCAAATCCTGAAGGCTTCGTGGGCCCTGAATTCTATGAACGCTGAGCTTTAGGGGTTTTTTTTGTTTTTTTTTTCAGAGATTCGCAATTGGATTCAGGTCAGGTGCTTGGCTGGGCCATTCTAGCAGCTTTATTTTCTTTCTCTGAAACCAACTGAGAGTTTCCTTGGCTGTGTGTTCGGGATCATTGTCTTGCTGAACTGTCCACCCTCATTTCATCCTCATCATCCTGGTAGATGGGAGCAGATTTTTATCAAGAATGTCTCTGTCCATTTTTCCATTCATCCGTCCTTCAATTATATGAAGTGTGCCAGTGCCATATGCTGAAAAACAGCCCCACACCATGATGTTCCCACCTAATGTTCCCAACTTCACTGTTGCTATGATGTTTTGGGGGTAATATGCAGTTACTTTGACCTGCAAACATGGTGTATAGGGTAGGATTCAGTTCAATTAGATTTTATTTATACAGCACCAAATCACAACATCAGTTGCCTCAAGGCGCTTTTTATTGCAAGGTAGACCCTACAATAATACATACAGAGAAAAACACAACAATCATATATCACTCCCTATGAGCAAGCATTTTGGCGACAGTGGGAAGGAAAAACTCTCTTTTAACAGGAAGAATCTCTGGCAGAACCAGGGTCAGGGAGGGGCGGCCATCTGTCGCGACCGGTTGGGGTGAGAGAAGGAAGACAGGATAAAAGACCTGCTGTGGAAGAGTGCCAGAGATTAATAACAAGTATGATTCAGTGATCAGAGGTCTATTAACACACAGTGAGTAAGAAAGGTGACTGAAGAAAAAAATACTCAGTGCATCATGGGAAGCCAACACATGGAATGGTGTGAGACTGAACCAGCTGATATGAATTTGCACAAATTGGCATAATGGCTTCCTAATTACTGAGAGATTGCAGCAGGTGCCATGACTTTCCATGCCTTTTTGCCCCTTTCTTCATGTGTTCAATACTTTTTCCCTGTATCATTTCTCATTCTTACACATGGTGTAATTTATGGACATCTATGGTTTGATTTCTTTGCATGTGTGGATTGGATTGGTTGTGAGAATTTCTTGTCAATAGCACCTTAAGAAATATATTTTCTTAGAAAATTTGTGAAGTGTTCCATACTTATTTTGCCCGCTGTTTATGCTACTAACCAAAATATATTTCCACTTGTCTCCGTTAAAATTATGTCTCCGTTAAAATGACTGACAGTCAACACTTAGTACTACCCACACGGTTGTGTTTTTAACACATAACAAGATGACTGACATGTGTAGACAAGCAGAAGCTTGCTGAGTACCTTGCTTTAGTCTAGCAGACATGAAGTAAAATAGGAATAAGCTGGTGCCAGTAATGCTTGTTTGATATTCACACGAAAATATATATTTACAAACCATCTGCTGACCGCTTAGCATGCTGGTGGGGTTGAACTGCTGCATAGGGGTTTTCATAGCAACCTACGTGGGATTTGAGTAACTAAGACTGTGGACTGTGTATTGTTATAGTAAATGCACTGGATATTTGTTAGATAATACATTAGTTATTTTGTGTTACTGAGTCTGCCTATTAAAATGACTGACAGAGTTTTTAGTTGTTTTTCTTTATAATATCTGATAAGATTTGTTTACAAAACCCTGGCATTGACAGCTGAGCCTGACAATGGTTTGTTTTTTTCACATTCACTCCCCTTTAAGTTTAAAAATTTACATTTTTAACTACTGATTTTATCTATCTATTTTAAATCTATTTTAAATCATCCTTTTTATGTTTTCATTTTTTAATGTCTTTGTAAAGCACTTTGAATCGCCTTGTTGTTGAATTGTGCTATATAAATAAACTTGCCTTGCCCTTTCAACCATTCTTCGTAGTGCAGCAACTGATTCAACTGCATTATGCACAGACGCTGGCAAAGCATGTCTTCGGGCAAGATATCACAAGCTCCCATCATGCCTTTACGCCTTTCAGGACTACTTTTTTTTCAGCTGCACGATTGAAAATTTCTCGTTAACTTTGGAAAACTTATGGAAATCCCATGTGCATTATAGTATATATGGTGCACTTACAGGAAAAGATGGTGAACTGGAGCTGATAGCTGTTTCCATTATGTATGTTTTGTAGCTTGTAGCTGAAGCTCTGACTTCAGGAAATCTGGTCATCGGGTCAGTCTCATACATGACTCAGCAATGTGTCAAGAAAACATTGTCTCAGCCGTAATTTTCCCGTTTCTTTCATTCGTGGGGCGGTTTAGCAGTTTTTCCAACATCTCCCACTCCTAATCTGCCACCTCTTCAAATGTCAGAGAACGCGTGCCTGCTGCATGCCGCTGCCTCTCGGGTAGCGCTTGTGTTTTTCATCTAAAACTAATAATAACGAGACAGGCCCTCAGAGGCGCTTTGTAATTTCTCTTCTCTTTTTCGCTCTCTTTTTTTTCTCCACAGATCACTACGTTTCTTTTTTATACCGCCGCACATAAAATCCCTATTACAGGGCAGCCGGGGAGTACTGCCATCTCTAATTTTCACTTGGATTGTGATTTTATTCCAGTCTTATGCCACAATGTGTTCTACAAAGATTTTCTTTTTCTTTTTTTCAAAGAGCCTGTGAAAGTTTAGCTTTATTTATTTATTTATTTATTTATTTATTTATTTAGTGGAATGCTCAGGCTGGGAAACTTTTCCTGTTAGAGTATTTGCACAGTAAACAGAGTCAGAGGCTATCACATCTGACTGAATTTGTGTTACGGCCCTTATTTGTCTAAACTTCAGTAAACTGTGAACAAGTGGTGCCAAATCCCTTCAGGTGTCAACGAATCACTGATATGTTCGACGGTGGGTCAGTTGATGTATTTTGCTCTAAACAGAAAACGCTGGGAGTGGCGACATATTATAGACATAGATTTTCAATACGCGCGCTGCCGATGAGGAGACGGTGGCGGCAATCCTCGAGTCCACTTGATGTTATTGACTGCATCGCCCGGCAATACTTATTGCCCGGATCGCCGCAGTCAGCAAAATATTTTGACAAGTGATGAGATTGAGTGGGTGGAATGAGCCACTGATGGACTGACGTGAAAGAGCTGAGAGAGAAAATGAAACACTGTTGATAGCTGGTTTTTTGCAGTTTGTCCTTACGTGCAAGGTTTTCCTGGATTATTTTAAGGTTTGAGTGGAAATCAATGAACTCATTGTATATCAGGAGTCCATACATCTAAAAGAAAGTAAAATTGCAAAAGCAATATTCTGGCTATGTAGCAAAGTCTCTTGTGTGATGCACTTAGCAATGACAACAAAACTAATGGTCCTCTGTATCAGTCCCAATAGGCTAGGAGTAGGCCAAACACATGAATCAAAAGCTATACTTGGAGCGTAGCTACTTCCTCGGAGTGTGAAGTACATCCTCACTTCATTACTCAAAGCCAATGAGTTGCACTCATTCATAATGTAGCCTACATTACAGGTTGATTATCTGAGACATTAATAACACATGGAGCTTGATCCAAGGTAAATATGATTGATCAAGCAAGTGAAAGCCGTTTTTCCACATAATTTGCTCTTTATATACATGTATTAAAATCCCATTTTCACTATTAATTTTTAAAGACACACATGCAGGAAGACATGATGTGAAAGTCAATCATTACCGATTATGTGTGTAGGTAAGCATGGCACACTTATGCAGAGGGCTGTGTGTGTGTCTCTGTGTGTTTATTTCTCATGTAAGTTTTCACAAGCGTCCCATGGTTGTATAGAAGAGTCCAGAAAGGAACACATTTTAAATGTAGCCCAAGCAGGTGTGTGGCAGCAGAAACCCTCAGAGGGAAAGATTGAACAAAACAGAGCACAGAGCGCATCTCGGTGCAGCTCGTCCGTCTTCATTGTGTCACATTGGAAAAGCAGGCCATAGAGTTTTTAGTTAAACTGTGTGTCTTAAAGACATGAAGACCTGGATGAACTCTAATTTTTAGCTTTCAAATTCAGATATAACTGAGGTCATTGCACTCAGGCCAAAAAAAGTCTAAAAACATGGTCTCTATAACCCAGTACTTAATCTGGGTGGCATTACCTTTGCCTCCAGTAACACTGTGAGGAATCATGGAGTCATATGTCTTTCAGTGCACATATTAAACAAATATGTACCACTGCTTTTTTTTATTTGTGTAATATCTCTAAAATTAGAAACAGCCTGTCTCAGCCTGATGCTGAAAAACTAGTTCATGTATTTATTACTTCTAAGCTGGACTATTGTAATTCATTATTATCAGGATGTCCTACAAACTCCCTGAAAAGCTTCCAGTTGACAAGGACTAGAAAGAGAGACCACATTTATCCCATATTGGCTTCTCTTCACTGACTTCCTGTTAAATCCAGAACTGAATTTAAAATCCATCTCTTCACATACAAGGGCCTGAATAATCAGGCCCCATCTTATCTTCATAGTATCGTGTCAATACATTAGAGCACTTCGATCTCAGACTGCAGGCTTACTTGTTGTTTCAAGGTATTTAAAAGTACAGGGTGGGCCATTTATATGGATACACCGTTTGAGTAGCTAATATCCGCCGAAGGGATGTTCGACTAATGCCACTCTCCAGTGACATGCGGCGAGTGCTACGCTGTGGGCTCTTGCTGAATGAAGCTAGGACAGCCACTGATGTTGCTTCATTAGTGACAGTTTTCTTGCGTCCACATTTTGGCAAATCCAACACTGAATCAGTTTCACGAAACTTAGCAAGCAGTTTGCTAACTGTAGCATGGGAGATGGGTGGTCTCGTAGGGTGTCTTGCATTGAAATCTGCTGCAATGACCCGGTTACTGCGTTCACCAGATATCAACACAATTTCAATCCGCTCCTCACGTGTTAACCTCTTCGACATGTCAATGGCTGTGAACAAAGAGAAACTTGTAAATAACTCATGAAAGAATAAAGTTACGTTGAAACCAAGCACACCATTGGTTTTCTTGTGACATTACCAATAAGTTTGATGTGTCACATGGCCCTCTTCCTATTGAAAAAACAAAAGTTGTATCCAAGATGGCCGACTTCTAAATGGCCACCATGGTCACCACCCATCTTGAGGAGTTTGCCCCCTCACATATACTAATGTGCCACAAACAGGACTTTAATATCACCAACCATTCCCATGTTATTACGGTGTATCCATATAAATGGCCCACCCTGTAGAATGGGAGGCTTTCAGGCCCCTCTTCTGTGGAATCATCTCCCAGTTTAGATTCAGGAGACAGACACCCTCTTCTTTCAAAAATAGACTTAAAACTTTCCTTTTTGATAAAGCTTGTAGTTAGGGCCTGGGTTCTTCCTTAGTTATGCTGTAATAGGCCTAGTCTGCTGAGGGCTGGAGTGTTTCTTCTTCACTCACCTCTTTTCACTCTCTGTGTGTTTATAGTCCATTCTGCATTTAATCATTAGTTAATATTAAACTCTTGCTCTCTTCCACAGCGTGTCTCTTGTTCTGTTTTCCTCCCCTCACACCAAACCAACAGATGGCTGCCCCTTGCTGAGCCTGGTTCTGCTTGGGGTTTCTTCCTGTTAAAAGTGAGGGGTTTTTTCCAACTGTTGCCAAGTGCTTGTTCATAGGATTGTCTGATTGTTGGGCTTTTCTCTCTATTATTGGAGGGTCTTGACCTTACAATATAAAGTGCCTTGAGGCAACTGTTGTTGTAATTTGGCACTATATAAATAAAATTAATCTGAACTGAACTGACGAGATCACGCATGCTCAGGGTGGTATGGCTGTAAGTGAGAGGGCAGTAGTGGTGCAGTGGTTAGCCTCACAGCAAGAAGCTTCTGGGTTTAAATCTACTTTCTGTAGTTTGCACATTGTCCTCATATCTGCATGCGTTCGCGCTGGGTAATTTGGCTTCCTCCCACAGTTCAAAGACATGCAGATAGTAGGTTCAGGTTAATTGGTCATTCTAAATTGCTCATAGGTGTGAATGTAAGTGTGAATGGTTCTCTGTCTCTTTGTGTTAGCCTTGTGACAGACTGGCAGCCTGTTCTAGGTGTACCCTGCCTCTCTCCCTGTGGTTACTGGGATAGGCTCCAGATCCCCACAACCCTGAATTGGATAAGTGGACTGAATTGAATTGAATTGAATAGAGTCACATTACAAAATGAAGCTGATGTCGTGTAGACAAGCCAAGAAAATTCTAAAGAACACCTTATACTGTACATAGCCTCAACTTTACCTACAGTGCAGCTCATTCTGTCTTGTTCGCTCATGCTGTTGACATTCCCCTCTTGCCAGGCAGCTCTGACAAATATAAGCTAACTGATGCAATAGAAAAACCTTTTAAGGTTTTTTTTTTTTTTCTTTCTCTTTTTCCTTCCTTTCATGCAGTTACACACTAATGGATCTATTTTCCAGCTAAGAGCATATCTTACCTAATGTCTTATACGGGATTAATAAACAATTTATGACTATCAGTCTTTAAAAAAATGATAGGCAGGTTTTCGTACAGAATGTAAGTGCAGAATTGTTGCGTGTTTGTGTTTGCATGTGTTTGGTTTTATTTATTAAAATATAAAATGACATGTCAGTTAATGCTTGCAATGCCGTGGTCCATTAACTGACAAGATTTTTTTTCTGTATACATATATGCACATCTTGCTAATTTTAAACAAATCAAGTGGCATTGCATTTACAAATAAATCCCCAATTACCTTTGCAAATGTCTTTCATGAGAAGATAAATCCTTTGAAATTGGATGTGGGATTCCTCCAGCGATGGAAGCTAGCCATGTTTGCAAGTAGTTAATAAAATGTTCTGGTGGTTTAAAGGCCTACAGGGCATAGCGTTGGAGCGCTCATAGTTTCTGAAGATTCCTATCTGCGAAATAACCATATTATTGATACTCTTTAATATCTCTCAGACGTGGCGATAACAGATCCAGCAGGAAGCTCGTGGAGAGAGGGAGCAGAGATTAAATCTCAGCTGGCAGCCCCCTGTGCAACTTTTACACACAATCGGCTGACTGGATCACCGCCAAGATGCTGCAAAGAATCGAGCAGAATTGGAAAGTGGTGAAACATTTGGTGCTGGAGAGTGTCGTGTGTGTCCGTGTGTGAGTCTCTAGGTGTGTGCAGGGGATGCATGTGATCTTCCCATTTCTGGAGGATGATTTCTGTTTTTGTGACTCCCACTTTCCCCGGCCATCTGTTGCTCTGTTCCTTCTCTCATCTATATGGATAACAAGACATGCATTAGAATACCTAATACTACAGGCCTCAGATGGTGACTGTGCACTAACAAGGTGGTACAGATTGCAGGGAGGTTCGTCGAGGTTACGCTCTGCTGAGGTTAAAGGCCATGCTTGGGACTGCTGAGCTACAGCAGCATGGTGGACTTGTGATGTGCTGCTCTTGTGGGAGGTCATATTTTATATGCTCCAGACTGAAGACCTGCAAATAGCTCATGTTTGACCTGTTTTTGCAAACAGTAAATATGGCCACCTTTTAAACAGGTCAACTATAAGGTCACACTGTTAGTGGCTGTTTGGTGAAGACCCTAGAGAGGCAGGCCAAGCCATGAGGGGAGGATCTGGTTACAATGCTTCAAAAAAGGGCAAGATAGATGGAAAAATAAAGAATGGGAGATGAAATGTTGTTGAGGGGATATTCCTCAGTGGAGCCTCCAGTGGTAAAATAGAATGAGAGGCCAAGGGGTGGGCTGAGAGAAGCAGTCCCCCAGGATGCTATGCTAAAATGGAGAAGTGCTCTTGTATGTCCTGAGGGAAAGGCTGTCCACATCCAGATGTTGTGAGGCACAGTTGATGTCTGACGCCTGGAGGGAGAGTAGCGATCGTAGA
Organism: Pelmatolapia mariae; assembly: GCF_036321145.2. Classification (NCBI taxonomy): domain Eukaryota; kingdom Metazoa; phylum Chordata; class Actinopteri; order Cichliformes; family Cichlidae; genus Pelmatolapia; species Pelmatolapia mariae. The sequence continues at coordinate 17,467,046 of NC_086233.1, read as the reverse complement.
CGATGTGCGAGCACATACACAAGCGCACAGTTAATGTCTGTATGTGTTAGTCACAGATTCACGCTAAATATTTCAAAGGGCCAAGAGAGAAAACAAAGGGAAAATGGGTATCAGAATCTGGAGCAGCAGTCCCACAAGAGACACCGAAGGAGCCCCCTTCTCCCAGTTACAACAGAAATAAAAATCGTTTGATCTCCGCCGCTCCTGCTTCCATTGTTATCTGCTGCAAAACCTCCACCCACCCAACTCTAATCATCGTAGCACTGTGAATGTGTTGAGGCCAACAGATACGCGCAGATAAATAGACAGAATTAAGAAACTTTTTCTTTTTTTTTCCCTCTCGTGCAACCTGCAAAATTCTTGATACCATTGGGACACAGCTAATTTGTAGCATTTTTAAACACCTTCCCACTTTAATTAGCACTTTCTGAAGAACAACCTCACCCCAGCACGGCAGCCGCACCTGATTCAGTCTAGCTTGGCAAATTGTAGCCACGTCATCCTCCCCACGGGAATCTCGTTAAGCCAAACAAACCTATTATAAGGTAAATAAATGTGTGGTGTTTCTCATGTTCACGATGCAGCTTTGATGGTGTTTGTGAACGAGCTGCAGCTGGATAAAGATCCACTGTATTGTTCCACATGACAAAACATAAGAGCTTTTGAGAGGCAGAACAGACCGAAGCTTTTTCTTTTTTATTCTTTCTTTTTTTTAAAGTACAATCTGTCCATGTTGGATGAGACTAAGAAGTGTGAAAGTTGACATAAAACTAAGGCTTTTCCAAACACCGGCTGCATGTTTTGTTTGGCTCTTTCAATTCTAACTCTGGTATGAGTTCATATTTATTTTATTTTGGTGGGTTGAATGGTTGATTTATTCATTTTATTTCATTCCAATATGTAGTGTTCTGTTGCAGAGTGTAGCAACTCTGGTTAAACACCAAGCTAAACCTTTGTCAATGAATACAGGAGTCCGAGTAGAGTTGACTTTTTACTCAGAATCTTCATTTGACAAGCGGTGAAAACTGTAGTTGAAAAGAAATACAGAATAGAAAAAATGATCGTGTTTACATAAATATTGTATCACGAAATAACTCAAAATGTGACCTTACATCTTCGTATTAGCTTGAGCAACAGTAATGATCATCAAAACTAATGCCTTTTTTAACATGTACAAGTCAACCTTCATGAATTACAAATAAAATATAATTTTTTAACAAATACAGCTATTTATGCTTTTTTTTAACACCTTCATCATGAAATATATACACTTACGGTGTTGCCTGAACAATGTTCCCAAGTGGATGGCTGTGGATAAGCCTCAAAGCATGACCACGTCACTCTCCCTCTTAGAGCAACCAGGAAGAGGAGGTAAACAGGAAATGAAGCAATACAGGTAACCCACCAGGAAGTGAGGTTATTAGCAAGTTCACCTTCAAAATTAAATCTTCTTAACATTTTTAACTCTTTTTACTGTTCTTTTTAACTTAAATACATACAAATGAATTATTTAAAAGCAAACATTAAAGATAAATGGCATAAATGCCTTTGAGGCATCACACAATACATATCACAAACCAACAAAATATCACAGACACATTTAGACCATGATACTCCCAGGATAAGGAGCACTTTAAAGTAATCCTAAAGATTCATTTTTGGACCTTTTTCTGAAACAGTTTTTTACAAGAAAACATGCTAAGCAACAGCAAGGTAAATTAGCCACAATCCTCAATTTGTTAATTAGTGCTTTACATCTTAACTTTAAAAAAAAATACTTAGATGGAATATTTTTTATATTATATTTTTAAATTTTGTAGCACTGCATCTAAAGTTTTGTGGTTTTGCCCTTGAAATAACATATGACATATTTATTATTGCTCTATTGTTATTATCAAAAGTTATTGTTAGAACTTTTGGCTACTTTCAAAAAGTAGATAGTTCGCCCTAAATGTAACAAAAGCTTCTTTTTTTTTTTGTTTGTTTTTTTTTTAGCCAATTCCTAACACATTCTGGAGACAATTTAAATTCAACATCCTTAAGATTTTTTTCCAGTAACTATTAGAGTAGAATCATCTGCATAAAGAAAAGGTCACAAGAAACAGCCTGAGATATATTAATATACATAGAAAAAGTAAAGGACCTAAAATAGATCCTTGTGGTACACCACAAGTAACACTGTAGAATTATTGTTTAATTCCATATACTGCTTTCTTTCTTCCAGATGAGACTTAAAGCACATTAAACATATATCATCTAAGTCAATATCTTCCAGGTTTGTTTCTAACATAGAATGTATAGAATTGTCTACCATATGAAAAGGCCTTTTGAAGCTCAATCAATACAACACCAGTGTTATGTTTTTATTGGAAACTGATAATAATCTGCATCGGCTGAAACATTTTAACCACAGCAAACCAGTCAAAGTCACTTAATCAATGCAACACTCTAGATATTGACCTGGCCTTTAGTTTAGACTGCTTCCTAATGGGTCTGGACACCTGTGTTTGCTGTACTTTGCAACACTGCTGTTGTTCTTCCTTGATGCCAAACATCCTTATTGGTTTCTGGTCACACACAGACACTCACACACACACTCTGCAGCATCCTCTTTAGCTGGTCATTTCCTTATCACCACAAAGCTTGAACCAACCCATTCATTAGCATCGATTTCCTTTTGAATGACCACAAAATGGTCCTCTGTCCATCCCTTCACCCACTTATCTCTTTATTCTCTGTTCCCATTTTCCTCCTGGTTCTCTCCTGACCTTAACTGCTCTATTTCTCCTCTGGCTCAAAAGGGCTCTTTTCCTTCCTGTACCTATACAGTAGAGGCAAAGTCTTCTTAATTGCTCTCAGCACTTGGAGGTTATCAGCTGACCAGCAGTGAAGGTCTGAATAATAAGCTGAGCTAAACAAAGCTGTTGTGGAAGAAAACTTTATCCAGGAGTGGAACTGCTGCTTTCTTTGCAGAGAGGATGAAGACGGAGGCGAGGAGATTAGATGAAGTGGTTGCAGGTTTAGAGGTGACTCATAAATAGGGTAAATAGGAGCAAAGGTAGTTGGCAGGCTGATTACGGTCTCTAAAAGGTTGCCCTAAGCATGCCTCTGGCTGCCCTTTTTATGGTGCATTTCCATAACATAACTTCTGATGGTTGCACGTCTCTCTCACACACACACCAGCACACATGCACGTCCAGCTTGACTATACACAAAGCTCAAAGTTAGATCTGCACTGGATGGTGCGTCAATGAGTGTATTGATTTTTTCTTTTTTTTTTAAGCAGCATGTTTTTTCCAAGTGACCTTGCCTTTGCAGGCAGAAATTGTGCAGACAGGAACCTTCACTTCATGATTTCAAATTCAGGTAACATCAATCACTGTGATTGCTGCTGCACTGTGGAAAAATATTTAAAGTATACTTAAGGATTAGTGAACTAGAAATAGTCCAATTGAGAGAGGTTTTTCCTCTTTTTTTCTGTTGCAGTTGTAGCCTCCTTTCACACATGCACACAGCCCTTTAAGTCCACATGTTATTGCCTGCAGCTACACTAACTTGGAGCCTGAACTTATTATGCCTTCTCCCTTCTCTGAATTTTGGTGCACTCAGCCTGTGAATGGAGAGGGGGAATGAGCTCATTCTACCTGCGTCAGCACAAGGAACGGTTATGCTGCAGACGGCTCGGTGAAGAAAGTGTAATAAGGAAGCCCGGGTCTTTCTGTGGCGGAGGGGGCCGCCCGCACTCAAGAAAGGTTTCACCCTCTCGACCAAACGAGAGTGATGTGATTTAAGCCCGTCACCGTCACTGCAGGTGAACTCTGCAAGAACAGAATTATATTATTTAACTTTTCTCTTTCTTTTTTTTCCTGTAAAACTGCTCCAGGGCACTTTGTCCTCTCTCAAACCAAAAGAAGCAAAACTGCTGCACATCTCTCTCTTGTCTCTTCTATTTTTTTTAATCTTCCCTTCATTCTGCTCACTGAAAAGCACCGAGCTTAAATTCAGGCTCAGGATCTGGAAAAAGGTGGCTATGTTGCTCTACAAATATAAAAAAAAAAAAAACTAAAAAAGCTCTGGGTTTTCTTTTTGCAAGATTTTTCGACAAGTGCAGAAGAAATAAATAATGTGACGGTTCAGTTTTCTGAGGAATGGGCTTTGTGTGTTGCACCGGTTGTGACATAGGGGGCAAAAGAGAAGGGAGAGAATAGGCAAAAGATGACAAGATATGGTGTTTTTCTGATCCTTGAGAGAGGATGGGTTTCATTACCTGAGGGACTTCAGCAGGGGATGTCTTCTTTTTTCTTTTTTCTTTTTTGCTGCTTGTCAGTGTTGTGGCGCCGCTATGCACTCCTGTGTTTTCAGCCACTCTGGGATTTCTGTAGAACCAGCAGGAGCCAAGGCAGCCCAGAAATCAGCTGTGACGGATAGCCATGTCTCTCTGAGAGGATGGAGGGGTCTCCGGGGTTCGCAGCAGTGATAGAGACACTTCCCTGCTCCAGCCCCTGTGACTTCTTTAATTAACCTCTTTGGGAGGACCAGCCTAGGTAATCACAGCCTAGAAAGTCCAACAATTAGGACCTATCTGACCTTTGAGTGTCCAGTAGTGTGTCCAGTTTCTTTGTCTGCCTGTTCCCTACCTCTACCCCCTCCCACCCTCAATCAATGCTGTAATGGCACTGCCACACAGGGAAGAAGACAACAGCAGAGAGAGGCTGCAGAATTCTTGGAACTGTAGCTCTCTGAGTTTTCATTTTCCGTAACCCCTGTTTCCTTGTTCACACAGAGTTATCTGTTCTCTCTCTCTCCTAAACTCTCCAGTTCTTGTGGCTATAATTTGTTTTCTTTCAGTGATTCAGTTTAATGGCAAATTAGAAATGGCACCCGTTGCCACGTCCTTTTGTGCTTTTTTTCCTCCTTCTTTTTTCCTCCCTCTCTTCGCTCTTGCACTGTGGACCTTGTGGCCTCATTACATACAAACAGTCAAGAAGCACGGACAGAAATAAAAATGTATCTTATTTTTCACATTAGACTTCTAAGGGACAAATAGGCCTCTACGCTTCTCCGGGGGGAGGGCTTTGAGTGACGCCCTAGAACAAGCAGATCAAACGCCTCTTCGCCAGCTCCTCAGCTTTCTTCCTCTATCTCTCTCTCTATTTTGGTTGCTTTCTTTCATGTTGGGGAACAGTGGCTTAAGTGGCTCTATTGGAGCTCTCTGATGGGCTCTCAAATGAAGCCTGTGTGAGCTTCGGGGAAATAAATTGGTTTGTTCTGAGGCGTTGTCTCTTGTGGCGCCCCCTGCTGTTCAAGCTCTGATCTGTGCTTGTCCAATGGAGGAATTGAAAGGGTTGGGTGGAGTGGGGGGGACGAGCAAAACAAAATACACAAGCCAGCAGTGGGAGAGGTCAAAGAAAAAAAAAGGTGGGGTGGGAATGAGATGAGTCATGGAGTTTGCTGTGTTGGAACATTTACATTTCATTTTAGTCGAGAGTTTTATACAAGCTAAATGAGCGCTCTGCATTTGATTTATTCACAGTGGAAGTAGAGGAGGTGACAAGGACCCTGTAGATGCATGAATCCACAACTCCCCCATGTGGGCATCCTGTACAAAATTGCTTCTTTTTTTCTTTTTCTTTTTTTTGGGGAAAAAAAGTATATAAATCTTTTTACTGATTTGTATCAGTGGCATCTAGTCAGAGCCTAATATTAAATTTATGCCCTGCAGACAAATTTAATGTCATGCTGACGTAATTTCCTTTCTGTTTTTTCTATTTATATACTGTTTCCACCAGACTTGGCAGTTTCACATGCCAACTTTTAACATCTGAGCACTAGTTTCGATTCTTTAAAGTTGAGTGCAGGGGGTGGTTTAGAGGTGTGATGCTGATGGTTTTATTGTTTTTTACTGCCTTATTAATATTATATGTGGACAGTTTGTTGTCATATTGATTTTATTTTTAAATCAGCCGTAAAACTTCCAGGTATTAGGAATAGGCACCAAGATATTTCTTGGTTGTGTTTTTTGTTTTTTTTGTTAGTAGAGGTTTCTGGTAGAACTTCATCTCCTTCCAAGGTGCATGAAAAAAAAACTCTGAAGAGGTTAAGATGTAGCAGCACTTGCAGTATAGAGAAAAACTTTAATGCTTGACAGCATTCAGAGTCATCATATGGTCTGCGATGATAAGCCGAAATACGTCAGTCGAGGAGGAAAGTTGTTCTTTATGCTGCAAGTGTTGCTGAAGATTTAATCTCTTCTGACCTTTTTTAACCACTTACATGTAGAAAAGCACTATGGCAACCAAATGTTCAGTTTGCACCATTTGCAGGTGATAATGTAGAGAACCCAAACAGAGCCATTTAAAGTAAACGGTAAATATGCTGGTACTTATAGATCACTTTTCTACTGTAGCTGAGCACCTTCTTCAGACAATCACGCAGCACTTTCATGCTATGTCTTTAACAGTTTTGTCTATGAAAAGCACTCACAGTAATATCTGCTCGAGCAGCATTTCAGTGTTGCCACAAATCAAGGTACTCTATAGTCAGTAACTTTACATGACATATTATTGCGCAGTTTATGATGTACATCTTCAATGTATAAATCCTGGCAATCCTCCTGGCACTTAACAGCGTACACTATGTTACTCTGTTTGTGTCGGGGGACACGATCCTTGGGGTGGACCAATTTTTGGCGCAGCGTGTTTTGGGGTTTAAAAGCCACAGAGACCCGGTGTTTAGAAAAAAATGCATCTCAACTGCTCCGATACTCCTGACACATACAGGATCACTACAGGTTTTCTAAACACCGGATCTCTGTGGCTTTTAAACCCCAAAACACGCTGCGCCAAAAATTGGTCCACCCCAAGGATCGTGTCCCCCGACACAAACAGAGTAACATAGTGTATGCTGTTAAGTGCCAGGAGGATTGCCAGGATTTATACATCGGGGAAACCAAACAACCTCTGGCGAAGCGGATGGCACAACACAGAAGAGCTACCTCGTCAGGCCAGGACTCTGCAGTCTATTTACACCTACAGGCCAGTGGACACTCTTTCAATGATGAGGATGTACACATCCTGGACAGGGAAGAAAGCTGGTTTGAGCGCGGAGTCAAGGAGGCCATTTACGTGAAAAGGGAAAGACCATCTCTGAATCGAGGAGGGGGCCTAAGGGTACATCTTTCACCATCTTACAATGCTGTGATTGCAGCCATTCCCCAACTCTCTGTGAATGGTACTCATGGCCATTGATCAGTGGTCTTTGATCAGTGGGTTTTGGTCAGTGGTTGTTGATCAATGGTCATGAGAATTTGCATAATTATGATTAAGGAACTGACCTCCCGGCCCATTGTTCCTTCAGTGGGCTGGTTTCAGTCATTATGCAAATGTACTGTTTATAAGATTGGGGAAACCTGCAGTCAGCTGAGACTGAAGAAGTCACTTGGATGAGTGACGAAACGTTTCTCCCACAAAACGCTACGTCCAGATGAACAGAATCAACTTTTGGAGATTTACTTTCCTGGATGATTGAGAATGCATCAAGACGTACTTACTGTTCCTTTTGCATATGTTGTTTGTTGCTGTGGTTTCCCTGCTGTGTTGTTTTTGTTTTGTTTTGTTTTTTGCTGTTTTCTTTTCAGCATGTGGTGATGCAGATTTTCAGTGTCTTTCCTCTCTCTATCCCTCTTCTCCTCTATTTTTCTCTCCCTCTCCTTCTGTTAACTTTCTTCCAAACGTTTCTTTCCCTTTTCTTACTCTTTCCAGTCCCCAGTTCTGTCTGTTATGATTATAATAACTGAAAATAAAAAAAAAACCCTAATAAAAATCTAGTAAACTATGACTATCAAGTGGAGGGGTATAGCCAAAGGCATAAAGCTCCACTTGGGAAAGTAAATGTGCGGGGCATTTTTCTTGGTCTTTATAAAGGGGGGTATTTCTTCACACAAAGGTCAGGTAGGTTTTCCCCTAATACATGAAATAATAATTTTAAAAACTGCACTTATGAATTCATTATATCTTAACATTCAGATTTGTTTGATGAGCTGAAATGTACAAGTGCGACTAAAGTGCGAACAACAACAACAACTATGAAATCAGGAAGTAATAGAACAGGTTTTTCACAGCTCTGCGGGTATGAGACTTTGTGGGTGAATGGGGTTTTTTTGGGGGGGGGGGTTTGCATACTTGTGCATAGTTGACTTTGTTGCACTCAGTTGCATCTTGAATATGTACTTTTATTTTAACAAGTCATCTTTTGTCTTGCGAGATCAGTGATTTTGTGCATGGTCCCTGACAAATAAAGAGTAAACTAAGTCAAAATGTCCCAAAATGGAGAGGGTAATATAAAAACAAGCCTATAAGCTTGATGTATATAAAACGTCATATATTTTCGGGGGTTGTGGATAAGAGCGCATTATAGGAGATTAAATAAGAAAAAAGGTCTTCTGACAAAAGGACATTATTTTTCTATTTCAGCTTGAAATAAAATAAATTAAAGTAAAATCCCATGTTTTAAGTAAAATCCATGGGAGACGTGTTTATCTAGCAAGATAGCAAAGCCGATTATGCCCCAGGCCCGGAGGCAGCGCACTGGACGTGAACTAGCAATTTTATTGGTCGCCGGCGTGGCAGGAAGTCATAGGCAACCAATTGAAAGGGGCAGAGATTCGTCACTGTATTTGTCCATTCAACCTACCTGTCAACTTTACTGTATACGCTTCTTATTTAAAGTTAGCAAGTATTTAGCGTGTTTTCACTCACTAAATTCGTATTGAGCAGGACTGACAAAGTTCTAAAAAATAATGTCGTAACACTAGTTACAACGAGTGAAAGTGTTAGCGGTTTAAATGGGCGAAGTTCAGCACAGTTAGTCCCCCCTGCACTGTCTAAACTGGCCGGTCTCCGGAGGAGGATATTAGTCAGAGCCCGAAGGATGGAGTGGCTCTTCCAGCGATGCTATAAAGAGGTCGTCTTTAACTTTCGCTCGGTACTGCTCGTGTCGTGTTTGGTGAGATACTATTTTTGTGGAATTACATGAACGTTTCTGTTTTCGAAAAAGTCTCGTAAAAGTTGTGAGTTGCCCTGGTGACAGCTGGTGCTTTAATGTTGGCCGCTAATTTAAAATTTAAAAAAAAATCAGCCTGCTTTACAATGACTTGTTTGGGGGGAGGTGGAGGATTTTACGTGCATCTGTGCCGGGCTGTGAAGCAGTGCTATACGGAGAAGTAGGGCAGCTTATAAATTGGTCACTGTGTCCAAGCCAAGTCCAATACTAATTTATCTGTGACAGACAGTGCCAAATAATAAGAGGATAAATACTGAATCCAATCCAAACATGGCAATCCCTACAGAGGCCAATGGATAATTAAATTGAGTTATAAGTTTCCTTCATCCCAGCATAAAAAAAGAGGGAAAAAAAGAAGTTTGACATCTAAATGTGGTAATAATTATAGACAGGCTTTATAAACATTACCCAGCTTTTGCAGTGTCTTGAGATGTCAGCATTTGACAGCCCTGTCCTATTGCACTCACAAATCCCCTTCTAGTTCTTGATCCTGCTGGCGTGCCTGTTCCCCGGGCTGTGGTCCATTGGGGTCCAGCTTCATTCTGTATGCACAGGGAGCTATGTACCAGGGCACTACTCTGTCCTTGTCATCAACACTCCCAATGAGCAAACAGCAAAGGACGTTGGCAGGTATGGTGCTTTTTTTTTTTTTTTGGTCTTTTTTGTCTTTTTAAACACTTGCATTGCATTTTGCAGTGTCCTAAGGTGTCATAAACCTTAATTTTTTTTTCAGTGTTTCCACAAAGTGAAAGAATATTTATGCCTTTTCTTGTTCAGCTGAAAACATTATTATCACCCTTGTTTGGCGTGTGCAGTAATTGTAAACCTGCCACCAGCCAGTTAGCTAAGAAATTGGAAACACCTCTAACACTTATTAATTAGCACTTTTGCTCACATTTTCTTTTTTAATTATTAGTTTTGTTTAGTTTTTATGAAACTGTGCAACAACAGAAGTTTCATTTGCTGCCAGGCAACAAGAACTTCCAAATAGCTTCACAAAAAAAAAAAAAAAAAAAAAGCAGATAGCTTCACATTTATTAAACAGAGCCTTTCCAATCTTCCCATCTGATTTAAGAAAAATACTTTGCTAATTGTAAAAAAATAAAATAAAATAACTGAGTATTGATGCTCATTTAAAGCTTCTCCTTTTTGGCGTGTGACTTGTGGTTTGTGAAAGATTTGAAGTGACTGAAGTGATTTCCCCTGACGTAAGTTTGCCTTTTCTGCCCGGAGAAGAGATACAATTTTGTCAAACCAACAAGTGGAGCAGAGCGCTGTGTTTGCACTCTCATCTCCCTTTGTTGGCATTTTAGCTGCATGCAAATGAGATTCCATCTATTAACCACATGTCAAGGAAAATAGCGCTTTCCATATATGTAAATCACCTCCTTCACAGCTCCTTGCTCAGGGAAGGGGGGCATTGCAAAGGTGGTAATAAAATGTAGTTTACCGTCTTTCTTTTTTTTTTCTTGAATTCCCATCAGATGTCCTTCCCCTTCAGCTTGCTTCATGAGTCTTGATAATGAAGGGCCCAGTTTTAATAGATAAACAGCTGTTGGCTTGTGTTTGATTTTTTTTTTCTCTTTTCCCTCTTAGCCCCCTTCATTTCATTTCCACCAATACATCCAACCGTTCTCGCCATTCTCTCTTCTTTTTTTTTTCTTTCAGGGCAATCATGGAAAGGCGGTTGGCGGCCAGCGTTAACATTCTCTCCAAGACCTCCACAATGTAAATTACACCTGACCTCCATTTTTGAAACGCCTCTCTACCCAGCCGGCACACAATCACAAAAACTCCCGTTAGTTACCGTGTCCATCACATGTATGCGCTTATAAATACAATGAACGCACATGCTTCTTTGTTCACAAAGGGGAAGCTGTTTTCTTCACAAACCACAAAGCGAATGGGCTTCACCTGAATTTATTTGTTTAGCCTTACTTCTGCTGGAAACTTGAATGGCAGTTAGCCTTCAAAGTAGGCATGTTTTTGCATGCATGGATTAGCTTTCCTGTCAATGCATAACAGCACAAAGGCGGGGGATGGGGGGCGATTAGGTTAGGGGGGGGGGGGGGGGGGGGGGGGAGGAAGCTGAACTTTGGACAAATAAGAGTAACTGAACAGAAATGTCAGTGTTAACACCTGTTTACAAAATAGAGGTGAAAATACAGGTTTGGCTTGGACTTGACATGGTGTGTTATTGCAGGTATGCCGTGAGCTTTCGGTTATCTTCGTATCTTAAATGTCAGCATAAAACTTGTTGACATTCCCGTGCTTTAAAACCACTTTTTAAACAAAGAGGGAGTTTTGCACCTGACACCACAGAAGCATATCAAGAACAGTCTGACAGCCACTGTAGGGTGTAATAAACTATTATTAGTTCTTTGCGTGAAAGCTCTTATTTTGTTAAATTTGAAGGCTCCATTTGTCTGCTTGTACTTTCCGGTCAGTAGCCCTGCGGTGCTTCAGTTCCAATACTTTCTGTCATTTTAGGTTCTATTGGAAAGGAGAAATCCAGGATGCAAATGAAATCCTGATGGTAAGCTCTCGGAGACAATTCCTTCTGTGATCAGCATGCACTCGTGCATGTTGAAATACAAGACTGGTGAGATGAGATGTGTTTGTTGTTGCAGCTGGTGAAAACAAAGACTTCCAGGATCCAGAAGGTGGTGGACTACGTGAGGTAAGAGGCTTGTCACGTTGTCAACTCACACTGGACACTGTGCCTTGTGCTCTGTGAAGAAGAGTTATTAAAGGGAGAAAAAAGCCAGGTTCATGGCTTCAGTCTGAACATTATTTTCAGTTCAAACATTCACATTCAAACACTGATACTTTCATGTTTGGACAAAAAAATAGAAGTAATAGATAATGAGGTTTGTCTTCTTTTTAATAAAAGCCCATCCGCCGGCTTCTGCAATTCTGCATCAGTATTTCACACTATTTATAATTAGAGATTGGCTCATTCTACATGACAATTCACTTTTTCGGGCTATTCAGGATTAGAGCGTTAAAAACACTCCATAATTACAATATATGCACACATCTTCAGTGTACTGTCAGCATTGTGAGGCTTTTAAAGCACTGCAGTGCTTTTAGTCCTAGGTGATGGGAAGAAATAGAATCAAGAACCACTTTATACAGATTTGAGTTTATATGAACACGTTCTTTGCGTGTCTTTAGGTCTATACATCCCTACGGGAACCCAGAAGTCCTCAGTCTTGCAGTAGATGACGGCAGCTTGGCGTACATGAAATGGATGGACGAAGCCATTCCAGATGACTGATATTTCGTTAAGGCCAAAGCTAATCTCAGCGAGGACTGCCGTCAAACAAGGAAACTGAGCCATGTGTGTTTGTTGCTCTTAACTTTTTTTTCCAGGATTTGGAGGGTTTTAAAAGTTCAGGAAGTGCTCTGTAGCATTAAAGTTTAATACAAGGCAGTTTTGTTGGCCTGACCTTCTTAACCGGAAGTGTACTGCAGAGATTGGATTTCAAACACTGCTTGTAAAAAGAAAAAAAAATTACATGAAAGAGTCAAAGTTCCACTCAGGTAATCTGGTGTAAGGAAATGGACAAGAACTCTTATGGTGCTTTTAAGCATATCAGTTCTTTTTTATGGTATGTTACCAGATCATTCTCTCCAGTTTAAAAAAACAAAAAACGACTTTTTGAGTATAGTATGTGGCAAGTCACATAACCAAGATGTAATAATAATAATATGAAATAACAATAATAATCAATAATCAAGACCTATAATGTAATAAAAGTCATAAAAAGTACAGTCATATTGCCCCTTATTTCCACTTTGCCTTAACTCACCTACATGGTAAAGGCCTTGCGTATATGCTTTACTGCTACTGTCATATAGGAAGTGGGGGAAAAAAAGTGAATTTTATGGAACCACAGTCTGCAGCACTTCTCTTTATGCCCACCAGTCCAGTAGGGCCAGGAATTAAACACACTGGAATGTAGCCTGTGTGCATTTATATAATTTGTCTCAACTTTTAGAGAGTTTTTGAGTTGACCCCTGTATTTTGTTAGACCCAATTTTTTTTCTATTTTGCATCTGCAAAAGGCTTCAAGGAGAGACCAGTTGAATGTCAATAATGTAGAAGGCCACTGAGTTTCATCCTATTTTGGGTGAATGCATAAAGAAAACCCTCTATGCAAGGTTAAACTTCACACTCGCTGTAAACCTATGGGCTCATCTCTCGTCTGTAATAAATGCATCTATATTTTATACTATTCCGCTGTATCTCTTGAATTATTTTTTCCGCTCGAGGACAAACCTTTTCTCTCCAATATTTCCATACCTGTCATCAATACATATGCTGTGTATAATGAAATAATGGTAAAATACAGGTTTAATAACCTATTTCTTAACTTAATGTAATTTATGTGCATTAAGAAACGTTTAAACAGCTCAGTACCAAAGTAATTAGTAAATCACTGTCACCTAGATAACATACCATGGCCCACGCTGAAATATTACCCTATAATATATTTATTGTTATGAGTTATGTATTTTTAAAGCCCTTCCCAAAAGCATAGGCACACTGAGAAATCTGTGCATGCAGCAAGACAGGGTATCAGAGCAATCTGTGTGTACCCACAGTTTATAGATTATCTGTCAGGCTCTAGAGTAACACTTGTCCACATGGACACATCCTTTATTAGTGTGAACTGAAATACAACAAAGGACAGCACGCCTACGTGTTGCATAAGTGTCCCAGATTAGCTCTGCCTGTGTTAATAAAACATCTACTTCCAATTAGCACAACCTCAACTAAAGATAAAAATATATCTTTTTTTATCTAACTTACTATCGGTAAATTCATCTATTTGATTTTAATATCAGTTTTCCACTTTTAGCACTCCTTCCTAATTCTAAAAGCTGAAAGAACTGCTGTTGATCTGTCCTTGATCTTCATAGATGAGTCCAAAAAGTTTTTTATTTAATTTTCTAATAAACGGCACTTGCACATTATGTGAACAGGCCAGGTAAGAGTCTTGTTGCTAGTATGAATTTTATAAAGTGTACATGAGCAAATATGCTGCCTGTAACCTTTCAGATACTATTAAAATTTAACTTAATTCAATTTCAGAACCAGGTAATTATAGCAAATCTGATAGGTGTACCACCCCACATTTGCACTTTTGCAAAAATTTGTCAGCCGTGCAAGCTTACTCATTAAACCAAAGTATGCACTAAGCCTGAGTGTGCATAAAGTGTTTCCGGCATGAGGCCTCAACAAAGAAACTGCAGACATGGTTTAGTTTGGTGTTGTGTCTGTGGAGCCAAAATAATCCTCCCTGTCAGGTCCAGAGTTTAGGCCATTTGGTGGTAGTGTGCAAGTGTGGCTGTTAATTCAATGAATTTCCTCTTGTTCAACTGTAATTACACCCACACCAATGCATAGGTATACATCCCATGTTTTTTAGTAAGCCACATTCATACTTATGCATGTGTATACAGTGTTTGCCTTGGCTGGTAAATATGGTTGTGCAATGACAAAAGATGCCATATAAAATATAAACTGCAGTTCATGTTGTGACAAAAAAAAATAATTATCATGCAGTTTGATTAAATGTTCACTAGATGGCAGTGTTTTAATACACAAACAGACTCGACATCATTCTTAAACAATCACATGTGAGTCATACTGAATGAATGCCTGTAGTTTTTGCAGTGATAGAGCTAAAATATAATCTATTCATTTTCAGCCAGTGTAATTCTTATTAGTTAAAGAGTCTGGCCCCAGTATTAGTCAGTGCTACTTTAAGTATTTTGACATAAAGTTCAATAATGAGCCCTCTTGCACAGTGTGCTCATTATAAGATACATTCAACAAAGTGTTTAATATAGCTGTCCCACGTAATGATATCATTATTATTATAATGTACTGAGACACTATAAAATCTCTGCTATTAATATTTAATACATGTGACTATTAAGAGTTATCCTTTAACTAATTGGCAACTGAAGAAGCACCATTTATATCCTTGCACGAATATTGTCATAAATTGTGTCAACACAGAGACATATGGCTGGCTGTTTTTCCTTCCTGTGCTTGATTAAGTTCTCCATTGGATGCAGAGCTCAGAAAATGATAATTAAAAGTAATCTGTAAGAAACAGACGCTTCTAACATGACGCTCCCGCTGAGAAATTCAATAAACTGAGGATAGCACACATGCAGAGACAACAAGATGTCCAAGTAGTCAGCATTTTCCCAAATTTTGATTTATTTACAAAGGATGTTGTTCCATCTTTCCAGTGTAATAGAAGGTATCTCAGAATTTGTTTTAGATTTTTTTTTGCTATGTTGATTAGTACCTTATAACTGATATGTTATTAAATTGAGTATTTTTACTAATTATTGTAATTGTTTGTATTATTATATAGTATATCACAGTGGTTTCAAAGTTTAGTATACAGGGTAGGTTTCTCTTATGTATTGTTTCACAGCTGATAGGCGACAAGATCAACTGTATTTAGATGACAATACTGCGCATAACATTTTATATACTATATTATTTATTTGAGATTTTTGGTCTGAGTGTAATCTTTTTTTGTATGTAACCCACACTATAATCTTTTCCTGACTAACCAAACAGCAATACCTAATATATAATTATATATAATAATATATATAATTGCTAATACAGCAATAAACCTAATCAAATAGTTAGTGAAAGTAAAAGTAAACAAAAAGTAAAACAAGACCAAACAGTGAGTGAAACGGACACTTCCTCCACCCTCCTTGCTATCTTATGAGTTTTGATGCATGCTCAATCATCCAGGTAAGTAAATCCCCAAAAGTTGATTCTGTTCATCTGGACGTAGCGTTTTCAGTGGGAGAAATGCTTCGTCACTCAGCCAAGTGACTTCTTCAGTCTCAGCTGACTGCAGGTTTCCCCAACCTTAACAGTACATTTAAACAGCACATTTGCATGATGACTGAAACTAGTACCACTGAGGGAACAATGGGCTGGTTCCTTGATCATTAATATGCAAATTCTCATGACAACAACCACTGATCAAGGCTCACTGATCAAACACCACTGATCAATGGTCATGAGTACCATTCACAGAGAGTTGGGGAATAGCTGCAATCACAGCATTGTAAGATAGTGAAAGATGTACCCTCGGGTCCCCTCCTCGATGACTCCCTGCTCAAACCAGCGTTCCTTCCTGTCCAGGATGTGTACATCCTCATCCTTGAAAGAGTGTCCACTGGCCTGTAGGTGTGAATAGACTGCAGAGTTCTGGCCTGACAAGGTAGCTCTTCTGTGTTGTGCCATCCATTTAGCCAGAGGTTGTTTGGTTTCCCCGATGTATAAATCATGGCAATTATCCTGGCACTTTACGGAGTACACTATATTATTTTGTTTGTGTCGGGTATCACTACGGGTTTTCACTTAGGCTCCAGTTGTCCGCTGATCAAGGAACTGACCTCCCAGCCCATTGTTCCCTCAGCGGTGCTAGTTTCAGTCATTATGCAAATGTACTGTTTATAAGGTTGAAACCATGCTGATGCTTCAAGAACCCTTTCTCATCGCTTCATGGTATGGCTGATCAACTTTATCCTTCTGTGGTCACTCCAGCCCTGCTCTTAAAGATTGGTACCAGTGTACTTTATCTCTACTCACTTGCAAAGACCGTTGGTTAAAAAGTCCACTGCCTTCTCTACTAGACATCAACATACCGCCGCAGCTATGTCATGTAGACCAACTGCCTTTCAAGTCCACATCCTCTTCATAGCCGCCCTGAGTTCCGCCTTACTAATCCTCTACACGCCCTTATTTATCTTTTCTTCTATCTGTCCTCAGCACTCTCACATTTTTCTTCATTCATCCTCTCCTCTAAGTATTTCCATCTTTGCAACCTCTCTTTGAACTGCAAACTACTCAAAATATATTTTAGTACATATGAAAATAACAAGAGGAACCACCAGCCACTTATGTAAACCTGTACCATTATCGTAAAATAACAAAAAAAAATGTATAACTCACCTGCTTTAAACCTTTAAACTTGCTTCTGTAGCCAGCCTTAAATGGCAATAGTAGGAACTGCAGCCCTGGAAGTCACTACTTACAGTAACCACTCTAGGTCTGTGGGGAATCTGTGGTAAAACCCCACTTATAAATTAGTTAAACATTTACAACTGCAGACAATAAAGCTGCTTTCTTATGAAATTGGCAAATGCAGGACCGATTTATTAATGACCTCTTAACAGTAAGAATTTGACAAACCGCTGGCCGTGCATCCATTCAGCACAGCTCACCACATAGTTAACAAGTCAATATGGTGTTGCTTTTGCACAAGTGGTCCACTAGTGTTTCCAAACCCATACAAGTTAGAAAACTCAAACACATTATACATTCGCCTGATATATTTTTTTATATGGTTTTCAAACACTGACACTGGCTGTATTTGTGCCAGTAGTCTGCTCAGTTCATCGGTCTGCCATTCACGGGGGTAGATTAAAGAAACAGGCTCAGCCCTGAGGCTATATATAACCTATGGAAAGATGACAGTGAGCAAAATGGCATGCAGTGACATTCACAGAATTTAACATTTACCACTAATAGCACATCATCTTCAATTTTTTTAGATGCCTGGATCCTCGGCATGGTAAGCACCACATTGTTTGGTGCATATTTATTGATAAAAATGAGAATTTTAATTTTAATATATTCTGAGATAAAAGTTTCTCATCAGTTGTGGGGGAAATGGGCTATTTATGTTGTTCTTTGCCTGATTTTAAATTTCCTGGAGAAGCACTGCACTGTATCTGCATTAACCTGCAATAAAATCCATTTGGACTCTCTGAATATGTATATGTTTCCCAGAACATGTCAAAATGAAGTCATTTCTTTTGACCCTGTTATATGTATACTATCGTGGCACATTCTAATAAGGGGGAAGGAGTCGGGTGAATGCATTGTAGGTAGGAGGAATATATTAGTCACATGCACTTTAGTAATGGGATGGGAGGAAGAACTCCAGATCTGCTTCCCAGAGCAGAAAGTCTGCTCTTAATTTAGAATAATGCATTCACATTAAAATTCTTTCTGTAAAGCTTTGCTTTAAGAAAATCTAAATGTTTTATTAATGTTGTATTAAATTATATCCTATCACAGTGGACCAAGATGGAACTTTTAGAAAGGCTGAGCTTTTATATTTCATAAATGTAGCACATAAAGTAACATGGATCCAGTAGTCAAATTCAACCCAATTTTTTTGGGCTTTTTACTTTTTACAGAGGAAGAGGAACTTTGCACGTATTTCCCAAAGCTAAATAAATCTGTGTTGGCAAAGAGAAAAAAAAAACTTCCAGTTCTGCGGCAAATAAAAAACAGAAGTATGATAAATAGTGATGTGGGGGTGGGAAAAAAACAAACCTTACATAGATTTGTGAAAAGAAAAATATATATTCATTTCCAACTCCCTGCTCTTGAGCTGCAAATGACGCAAAGCTGGTTATACTTTCTCTTTATTCTTTCTTTAAAACTTTTACATAAATTTTTATTTAACAGTTATCGGAAGGTCAACAACATATGGTAGCTAACTGAAATGTATCAGCTTATTTCAACAAAATATCTTTACCTACAAACTTACCTGAGGCTTGACAAGAGGTCAGGCTGCTGGCCTTTCAGTACAGTGGTATAAAGCCTGAAAGCATGAAGGAGTCAAAAAACATCTCTCTTACACTGAGTGAAATGCAATGTTAGTCCAACTGAAACGAGGAAATACAGTAAGGGAGCATCATCATCATCAACAATGACGAAAGAAAGGTCACACACACACACACATAGGAATTACAAGAAATACACACACATCCGCTGAGAAGCCCCTAGTGATACTGCACAGGATGTTTTGAGTTGAGTGTTATGAGACAGAGTTGAGCACTTTGATGGCATTTGGACAGAGGCTTTTCTGTAGTCTGGAGCCGCAGTCTTTTATTGATCTGTAGCATCCTTCAGAGGGCAAGTGAGTGAAAAGGCGGCACCCAGGATAAGAAGAGTCCTTGATGATGTTCGGGGTCTGACATGAGCACCGGGGTTTTGTAGATCTCCTCAAGTGCAGTGTGAGTGAGTGTTGTTGTTTGTCTGTGCCGATTGGATGGTTTTCTTAAGAGCCTTTTTGTCAGCCTTATTGCAGCTGGAATGCCACACCAAAACTCCATAGCTGAGTGCACTTTACACTGAGCTACAGCAGAAGGACACCAGCAGCTGTTTGGACAGTTTGGCTTTCATAAACATCCTTAAGAAGTTGAGCCACCTCTGAGCCTTCTTTACCAGAGAGGCTGCATTTATATTCTATGTGACGTCCTGAAGGGATGTGTGTGTGCCAAAGAATTTAAAGTTGGACAAACTCTCCACAGTGTCTCCACCCATGTGTAATGTGACAAGTTTCTCCTTCTGTTTCCTTAAGCTCAGGATCAGCTTTTTTCTTTTAGAGGTACTGAGTGCCAGGTAATTGATGGAGCACCATACTGACAGTTCATTCCTGTAAGCAAACTCATCAGCATTGTGTATTAATCTCACCACATCAACACGGTCATCTATAAACTGACCGTGTTAGTGATGAAACTCATTTTTCGTTTAAAAAAAAAAATTGAGATGATTTGAGCACCAAGAGATCCACACCATTCCACCACCAGTAGCAGCCTGAACCATTGCTACAGGGCGCGATGGCTCTTTCATGTTGTTTATACCAAATTCTGAGCCTATTATCCAAATGTCACAGCAGAAATCAAGAGATTAGACCAGGCAACATTTTTCCAGTTGTGTCAGAACTGTACCCCTGATCCTCAGTTGACAGGGGAGCCACCACTGTGGTCTTCTGCTCCTGCAGCCCATCTGCATCAAGTTTCAATATGTTATGGATTCAGGGATGCTCTTCTGCATATCTTGGAAGTAACAAGTGGTTATTTGAGTTTCTGTTGACTTCGGCTTGCCGCAGTCTGGTCATTTTTCATCTGACCTCTGACACCAACAAGGCATTTTTACCCAGAGAACTGCCACTCATTTTCCCTTTCTCTGATGATTTTCTGTAAACTCTACAGATGGTTGTGTGGGAAAATCCCAGGAGATCAGCAGTTTTTGAAATACTTAGACCCGCCTGGCACCAACAAGCATGCCTCGTTAAAAGTCACTTAAATGACCCATTCTGATTCTCAGCTTATAATTTAGCAGCTCATCTTGGCCGTGCCTACATGCCTGGACTGAGTTACTGTCATGTTTTTTGCTTATTAGATATTTGCATTAATGAGCAGTTGAACAGATGTACCTAACAAAGTCACCGGTGAGCATAGACACACATATATAAGCACACGTGTCTCCTGTTGTTAGACATTTGGAGGCAAATAGTCTAAACTATGTATGTTTGTGTTTTTTAAAGAACAATTAAATCAAATTTTTGGTCAGTTTTGACAGCCTTAATGCATAATGACAGGTATGTTCGCAGGTGCAAATAAATCCCGCAGTGTTTCAGAAACATGGTGTATTCCTTGAATTGTAGAGTCAGTGCACATCTGATGTCATCTAATGGTTACGCCTTTTTTAATCAAGTGAAAGCGAAAAGTCATTCATCCTACAAGCCGCCAAGGTTGTTAAGAATTTCAGTTCTAATCTCGCTTAATTTATTTATACTGGAGACAGAGTTTGAACAACAGAACATTAACCGACCTGTCTCCATACAAACATCAGCTTAAGACAAAAGAACAAAGCTTTCTGCACTTGTGGCTCTTCTTTGTGCACTATACTAAGCTCCCCAAGCCTTAAGAATGTGCGTGTGGATTTCCTACGTGCCCTCATGTAGACATGCTGGTATTATACCATTTAGAATGCAGTTTCACTAAAGATTGGATCTGTCACACACAGCCAAAGTGATGCAGTACATGTAAGCTGTGAACTGGCTTAGCGCTCTGCGTTGCAAGGTTACATAGAGGAGAGGAAAGAATAATGTCTCAGTGCCTGACTGAGTAAGCCCACACTAGCAGGTGATTGCTTTCTTCCTCTCCTCAGCACCTCCTCTTCTTCAACCTTTGCAACTCCTCTCTCTCCTCGTGCTCCTCCCATTTCCCTGCCCCTGTGTACCTCATGAATCTTCATCTGCAGTACATGTGCTCCATGTAAGTCCAACACATCCACTTTCGCAGCAAGTGAGAGCAGGAATGAGAGAAAGTCAGAATGAGATTGGAGACACTTGACGAGGCAATAAAAGCAGCTCATTTCTTCTCCCGCACCTTTCTCCTGGCTCTGTTTGCTCGCTCGCTCCTCGCTCGCTCACTCCCCGAGCTGCTACACAGACTCCGTCATCAAAACACACACAGTGAGGCGTGCTGGCTCGCTCACTCTACAGCCACACAATCTGGATCAAGCGTTCAAGATGCAGCAGCAGGGAAAGATGTCTTCTGATTCCCTGTCAGGTAAAGGCAAGAATAAGATCTGTGTTTCTCTGCCTTCCTTCCCATTTCTTGTCATCACTATTCATCATGTTTCCTCTCCTTACTTCAGAGTTAGAATTCTGGATTCTTTCTCCAGTTCTCTCCCTCTCTGTATCCATCTGTGCACTTTCTGTTTGTGTAATTCTTTGCTTCGTATGCATGCCCATGAGTGCAAGTGTTGTGTTAAAAGAGGTGATAACCATGATGATTGTAACTGTAAATTACATAGTGTGTGTGTATGTGTTGTATTTTTTCCATATGGCAGTGCTAAAAGAGTACATTAAGGTGGAGTTGCTCGTGCTACTATGACTACCTCACTTCATAGCTGAGAAAGTGGATACGGACTAGAAAACATTGCATTCTTCTGACCTAGATATACTGACAAGGCTTGTGCTGCTTTTTCCTTCAACTTACAGTGTTTAATAGGTTGCAGCTGATTGCCAGAAAGTGTTGTTTGAGCTTGCTCCTATAGAGTGACAACATAATTTGCATGCAGGTCGTATGTGAATTTTAAACCACGAAAGATCAAAGCAAGTAGCTCGGGCTGAGGAAGAGTGCATTTACATTTGCTGTGCTTGGTCTGTGGAGGTTGATAGCTGTCCTCGGTGATGAGGATGATCCTGCTGGGTATTGAGTTGGGAACTAGACTGTTCGCACTCATTGGCCGTTTGTTGTGTAATCCATTTGATTAGAGCCAGGGGGATAAATTCGTCCTCAGTGAAGCCTACTTTGATTTATTGTACAATGAAAGGTTTGATAATTCTGTTAATGTGTCTCAGCATCAACCTAATTAAGGCTACTTAGTGAGAACAAGAAGTTTGAAAAAACTTGGCGAGGTGTAGAAAACAAATTGAAACTGTAAATGTAAAGAGGACCAAGTTAAAAAAAAAAAATGGATAAACCAAAAGTGCACCAAAAACAAATATAATTTGGCACTGATTAAATTATGAAACGTAACAAGATGATTTAGTTTAATTAGCATTAGTATTTTTTTTACAGTACTGAGTGTTGTTTGTCTGTTTTTTGAGCTACATTAGCTCAGCACCTTACTCTAACAGTCTCCTGACTCATTTCTGTCTCGAGCTTTTCTTGACCAACTAATAGGTACTAAGCTAAACCTATGACAGTCCCCTCATTTGCCTACTGAAGAAAATGAAGAAAAGCTAAATCTGGGAATTATTAGAAAAGAGGAATACAAGTAATGGAAAATTGACATAGAAACATCAGTCCATGTTACATTTTGTAAACAAATGCTCGTCTATTTATTTATTTATTTTTAACACATTGATAAAATGTAACTTTCTTTCTTTCTTAGTTGGCAGTTTTGATCTTAAGTAGTCTTAAGTAGGATGTGAAGACTCCTTCATACACTGAAAATGATTATGTGCAAGTTAATAGAGCCTGACCTGTTTGTCACATGTTATTATCAGCCAATATATTGGTATTGGCATTTATAACAGCTGATTAATGACAATAAAAAAGCAAAGTAGAGCTGGGAGAAACACCCATATTCAACAATTATGAATATTGGTGTTCCATAGTTTATCCTCGTCCCTGATGGCAACACACGTGTTTGAACACCACAAATACAACTTGCTAAGCAGTCGAGCAGAGTATAAATGAGTGAATATATAATACACGTAACAAATGAAAGGAAAATCTGTTTGTTTCCTTTTATTCGATATTTTTATTTTAAAAAAAATATGCACCAAAATATTGGAATATTGGATTTTTGAATAACCAAATGTTGGTATTGGTCTTAAAAATCCCATATCAGTCGAGCTGTATAACATAGTTCTTGACTGATGTATTTATAGTTTGTTTTTTATCACCAAGTACATAAAAAACCTATTAATAAAATATTGATAAGTTGTCTCTAAGTGTTAAATAAGGGGGATTTTTTTCTCAGAACATTTCTTCTAATTTTGATGCCTTTTCCCATCTAGTTATGTTTAACTTCTTTTATCTTAGCATTTAGCCCATTATTTTGGTTAATGTGGGCAAGGGGGCCTTTTATGATTAAGAGGATGCATGGCAAAAAAACAAGAAACCAAGAAAGGGGAAATATTTTTTTCACAGCACTCTGAGTTACAGTTAAGTAGTGAATATCTTCATTGCACTCTTAAAACAGTGACTTTGCAGTTGGCATTTATTTAAATAGCTAACATTGCTGTATTGTGCATTATGGCAGTTGGAAGACAAAATAGTAGTGGCTCCCCCAGTGTTCTTCATTACTTACTGACACATTGCTCCTGTTCTGACATGACACCTGTCACCCATCTCAAATTTCATCCAGGCTCCAAGTGAAATCACTCTCATCTCCTTTGCTGCTCTTCGTCTGTGAGCAAGACAACAGCAGAAAACACGGCTGCACAGTGCCGAGATGATCGTGTCACAGATGTGTACTTCCCATAGACGAAAGGCTGTTATTAGTAGAGCTATCCTTATATGAACAAGAAAAGCAGAATCTACTCTGTGTGTTGTATTGGAACCTCAGCACTGACAATAATAGCTGGTCAGAAGGGTTACATAATCTGTGCGAGTGCACGAGAGAAATGTGAAGGTTCACAGGAAGTTAAATGCAAGTGGAAAAAAAAAGGTAAACCATCAGCAAAACCATTTATTCAATATAGAAATAAAGTAAAGAATCGTCCCTGTCAGCCTCTTTGCATTTCAGCTGCATGCCGCTGTGGTTTCCTTTTTTGACAGCAGTACTTTTTTTCTGATTGCCTTGGCACAGATTCTACAACAGTTTGAATGTGAAAAAAAAACTCTTAATCAAAAAGAACCAAACTGTACTGAAAGCAGCTGGCAGCAAGCATTTCCCTGAAACAAACTCCATTTTCACAAAAGACTCTGACCATCGTTGTATGTCACAGGAAATTAAAACAGTGTACTCAATAAAATCAGCAATAATAACGAAGCACATAAAGAACAATTCTCTCCTCTTCCCCTTGAAGAGGGAAAACATTTTCCCCTTGATTTAATATATTTCGTACGCAAGTACATGTATTCTCAAACACAGCAGCAACAAACCAGAGAAACCATCAAATATGTAACATGGTTTAAAAAAAACAGGGTCCTCAAAGTACAAACCAATAGCAGACCATTTAATGTGACCATGGACAGTGTGCACTATTTTACATTTTATTCATCAAAAGTTCATGTTATACAAAATGAGACCAAAGATGAACGTCTCTTAATCCTCAGCCCTTTCATTGTAACTATCAATGCGGACTAAAAATTTTCCTAAGAGCTAAAAAATGTAACAGCCACTTCAAATACAGTGAAAATATTTCGAACATAAATCTCCACCTTCTGATACGACACGTTCACTAATGTGTCTGTCCACCTGCGTGAACCATATGCTGGCTGCCTAAATTTGCACGTAGTCATAAAACCCTTTTTTGGGTAAAAAGATACCATTCTTAATCAGGATTGGGCTTCATAAAGGGTTAAACGGAGCTGTAATTTGTGCTTAGCTTTCCTCATGCATGCTAGGCCACAATTATCAAAGGAATGTCCATCAGCAAAAATTCCACAGAATGATATGTAGGGTTACAAAACTCGTGGAGCAAATTATTGATACAAATCGCCAACCTAGGCAAAATGTTTCGCACCATTTCCTTTCAATTATATGGTAAACTCAGTCTGAAACATATGGCAGTTTTTCTTCTTTTTGGTTTTTCGGATTTGAGGTGTAACATTTCAATCCAGTGGCAAATCATTTTCTGTTCTTAATTCAACGTCAGTGCAAACACACGCCAGTTCTAAACAGCTGCTTGAGTTTTGAGGCTGGGGAGCTGTTGTTATTTTCCACTGCTTGTAGCTGTGACGAGTTCATGCATAAACAAGAGTCGCTGCAACAAATAGAAGAAAAGCCTGAAAGAAGTGCAATGCTGTCTTACACAGAGAAGAAGCAGAAAAGAAAGTTTGAAGAAGCGCAATAGGGAGAAGCAAAAGGAAAAGATGTGGTAGGGTAAAATTGCATCAGCTGTCCAACATAAGAACAGTACATAATCAAGAAAGCAAATGACCCTGAACACAGCTTCTTTCTTTCCACTAAAACATCCCCACTCTCTAAATGGCCTTAGCTAACTCAACGTCTGCATCTCAGGCTGGTTATAAATGGCAATGCTACATGAACTGACCTTATATTGGAGCCAAGCAAGTGCCAGCAATTACGCCTGACTGCCTGAAGGGAGAGAGAGCCAACCAACTGACACCTTAGCCAGGATTACAAGTTGTTGTAGTAAATTAATTAGGGAATGGGTCCAGAAAGGTAGCTTTGGACGTATTTGTGTCCAGGTCTGTGGTGAAGCAGAGCAAACACACTTCCAAGTTACATGATTGGCTTTCTTTGTCACCCCACTATTCCAAATAACACGTGCTGCCTGGCTTCAGCCTCGTCTCTCTTCCTTGAGCTGCCTTGTTTCAAAAAGTTTGCTTTTCTCACCTCGTCCATTATTGTTCTTGACTGTCATCTGCACTGGCTTTATATAATCACAAGCCCAACAATAAATTTCAGTTTTTTCGTCGTTTCGTACCTTTGAGTTTGTCTGATGTTTGTATGACAAGAGGGAACAGCCTCATCTAAGTCACAGTCTGCAGATAATCACGGTAGCTCCACCTACTGTTCAAAGTTTGCAAGAGACAGCAAATCAGAAGAAAGTTATTGACTTACAAGGATAGTGGCTTTATTGTAATTAATTACTATCAGGTTGCTCTAAAACCTCCCTGATTGATCCATGATGCTTCAGGGAGAATACTGACAGGGACTAGAAAGACAGCAAAGAATATTTCTCCCATTTTGGCTTCTCTTCATTTTCTCCATATTTGATCCGGAATTGAATTTAAAATCTTTCTCCTCACATTCAAGGTCTTGGATAATTAGACCCCATTTTATCTTAAAGACTTCATAGTACCTTATCATCCCATTAGAGGACTTCATTCTCAGACTGCTGGCTTACTTGTGGCTCCTAGGATATTTAAAAGTACAATGGGAGACAGAACGTTCAGCTTTCAGGCCCCTTTTCTGTGGAACCAGCTCCCAATTTGGATTCAGGACACAGATATTATCTGTACATTTAAGATTAGACTTAAAACTTTCCTTTTTGATAAAGCGCATAGTTGATATGAACTCTTTCTAAGTTACCTTGCAATAGCCCTAGGCTTTCTTTTTCACTCACCTCTTTTTACTCTCTGTTTATAAAGCACATTGCATCTAATCATTAGTTATTATTATCTTTGGCTCTCTTCCACAGTGGGTTTTATCCTGTTTCCTCCTTGAGCTTGGTTCTACCAGGGACATCTGATTGTTGGAGTTTTCTCTGTATTACTGTACGGTCTTTACTTCACAATATAAACTACTTTGAGGCAGCTATTGTTGCGATTTGGTGCCACAGAGATGGAATTGAATTGAATTGAATTGAATTGAATTGAATTGAATTGAGGGAGGGAAGAATGTCTTATTTTAAACCAAAGATGAAGTCTAGTATAAAATAAATGAGGTTTATTTTGAATCTTTTATTAAAAGAATAAAAATATGGAGCTGGAAATGAGTACTGCATGTCTACTTTAAGCATGTTTTTAATGCTTAGCATTCCTTATGAATAGAGTGTAAGCACACTATGGGGAATGATCTTGCGGCTTAGTTTCACAAACTTTTTTAAAAGGCCCTCCAGGTTTCTGAATTACCTCCAGCAGGTATAGTTGCTCCACAACTTTAAGTATTTTTGGGTTATTAGTGGAATAAAAGGATTGACTTTAGGAAATAAGAATAAAGAGCTTCCTGTGCTTTTAGACAGCAGTAAAACAGCAGCAGCATTGCCATCATTAATTCAGATACTCAGATGAAGACTGAGCATCCTGTCCATTTATCCCTAGTCTAAAGCAGGTCAGTTAAGAGGTTCAGTGTCCAGAAATATACATTAACAACATTTCCTTTTTGACTGAGGGGCAGACAAATGATGCTTAAACAGTAGCTACCGAGGGAGTACAAAGTCTGGATCGGTGCAAAAAAACATCCTCCATTAATGTCAAGTGTAGCACTGCCTACACAACTCCTACTCACCAGCCAAGAGAGATGGCTCAAAATCTACTCTATTCTTTTTTGAAGGGGGGGTTGCATTCAAGTATGATCTATAATTGGTTTATAGGCTTTTTTTGTTTGTTTATTTCTTCTTTGTCATCACATACAAGCTCACAGGGACACGATGTTACTTGTGCACACACAGGTTTTTTTTTCCACATATAGTTTTCACAGTCCAGTTGTTCCTCAGAGAACAAGAGAACTGTTGACAAGTTGGGCCACATTACTTTTTCAAACATTGTCTCAATAAAAGCCAGCTAGCTAAAAAGAATTTGGGGGGGGGTGGCAAAAATGACTGCTCGTTTTTCCAAAGGACCAATGAAAGACAAAGTGTGAGCGTACTAACAGGACGGTCATCCTGAATCGAAACAGATGTGCCAGCAGACGCAGCAGGAGGTACCAGCTCACCTTCCTCCTTCCAATAAACAAACAACCATCCAAACCATCAGCATTAACAACTTGTGAGACTTTCAGGTCTTTTCTGCTCTCCATGCACATAAATCAGATCATAGAGAAAAGGTCCACAGTTTTATCCGTCTCTTGATAAGAGACTGATTACCAGTGGTTACATACTTTAAATAATTTTAGAAAACACATGCACAACCGCCTCACTTAAGTGCCATGTGCTCAAAAATATGAATATACTTGTCTCTATTTATCATTTGTTTTTCAATTTTTTCTTCATTTAACCTCTGAAAGTCTAAGACAAACAAACAATAAAAGCACCTTGCTGTAGGAAAATGAGCAACTGCTAGACCAGAGGGGTTTACTATGACCCAAATTTAAAATAACTAGACTTTCTTTGTGTTAGCTAGCTCAACAAAACCTAAAACACCAGCCAGAGACGATGGCTAGTACAATGGTTGTGGCAGATGGCCGCCCCTTCTTGAGCCTGGTTCTGCTGAAGGTTTCCTCCTGTTAAAAGAGAGTTTTTCCATCCCACTGTAACCAGAGTGCTCGCTCAAAGGGGATCATGTAATTGTTGGGGTTTTCTCTGTTTTCTCTGTATTATTGTAGGGTCTTTACCTTAGAATACATAGTGCCTTGAGGCAACTGTTGCTGTGATTTTGTGCTATATAAATCATACTGAATTGATTGAATTGAATTGAACAAAGCTTTCTGTGTGCTTACAGAGAAGGAGGCTTGCAACACCTCCCTTCTGCACAAAATGGACTGATCCAGTGCCACCTGGAGGAGAATTGGAGAGTTGAGATGTATCTGTAAAAATATATTACAGCAAAAACAGCTACAAAGTGCAACCACGGAATATTGCTATTCTGGTAAATTCATGAGTTAATGTCATTATTTTGAAGCACATAATTATGCAATCATAATAATGTCACGGTTGCACACCAGAGCTCCAAAACATTAAATTGTACCAGTGAAAAGCATGACACTCAAGAAGAGAATTTAGTTCTGATGTTAGCCCATAATGAAGATTTTTTTTTAACAAATCAAGGTTAAACTAATCAATAAATACAAATATCTCTTAATATTAATCCATCTTCTCTTCATTTTTTGAAATTCTGAAAGTATTAAAAAAAATTCTGAAAGTATTAAAAAAGTATTAAAAAAAGTATTAAAAAAGTATTTTAAAAGTATTTAAAAAAAATTCATGCTTCAACGACACTGTCATGGAAAGGTTTTTGTGTGATTGCGATGCTTTATCTTTCAAACTGAAGCTTCGGGTTAAGTGTAGACAACAAGTTACCATGGCGAACTAGCCAGGTTAAAAAAGAGCAGCCCTTCTTCTACACTCCTATATGAAGATTTGTGATGAAGAGTTTGAATCTACAAAGCATCTAGAAGCAACAGTGCTGGCTGCTATATTGTTTTGTGCACGTTGTCACACCTCTTCAACTGCTCTTTACCACGATTTACAGAAAAAGGTCCAAAAAAAGAGAAAATATCTAATTAGCGGCAGTTCTCCAGGTTAAAATATCTTTTTGATGCTAGAGGTCAAAGCAAAATGGCCAGACTGCTTCAGGGTTATAGGAATGCAACAGTACCTGTGCTGCCACTGCTGTTCGCTATGAATAACTGAAGCTACAACTCACCAATGTCTGCTGTAACATTTGAATGCCTTGTATTTGTGGTTCAAGCTGGTTAAGGTGGTGCAATGGTGTGAAGGAGACTTCTTGGCACACTTAACTACCAACTGAGTATTGTTTAAACATCACAGCTTACATAACTATTGTTGCTGACCATGTCCATTCTTTTTAATGATCATATTGTACCGATTTTCTAAAGGCTGCTTTCAGTTACCAGGGTTGTATCTGTCTGTTTTTGCCAAGCGTAGTGACCGTTCTTCAAAGAAGCTTTAACACTGTCACACATAGAAGATTTGTGATCGTTTTCTCACTTGTCAGAACTGTACATTACATTTTAACTGATGCACCATAGTCACAAAATTGCTCAAGCCTAATGTATGCCATGTGAAAAAAAAGAGCTGCATATACTTCACTTCTTTTCGTGAGCTTTGCACCAACACCATGTGGTTTACACAGCAATTCTAGCCTTATGCCAGTAGTAGCTTCATATTGCTTAAGTGCCTTTAGTATGGCTTCATCTTTGAGTCTGTTGACAGCAAAAATGAGGAGTTGTCAAGAGTATCGTGACACAGCTACAAATGACGCCTGTAAAGTTCTCCAAACCATGTGAGAATAAGACTAAAAAGTTATTTATTTGTGTGCTTTCATCATGTCTGTCACTTCTTTTTAAGTTGTGATTGGTGGCGGTGCACAGCTTTAAGTCACAGGCAGGCCCGTGACATTTATATGCTTGCATGGCATTTCTGAAAAGCTCTGAGAGGAGGTTCAATCACCGTCTCTGCATGTGGCCTTAACTTGTGGCCTTTGCTATGTAGCTTTGTATGAGCAGAAAAGAAGATGAAGCTTTCGATCACAAGTGGAGCCAATCCAGCAGCTCTAAATCTCTCTTACTGCTGCATTAGGGCAAAGGTACTTGTGTAGCCAGCAGCATGTAGACAGGCAGGATTTATTGCTTACTACTCAAAAGGATGCATCTCTTCTTAAGTGCTTCTTCAGTGGTTTATGATGAATGCGTATTACCTTGTAATATCCCATTCCCAAGTCAGTTTCCATCTTTGAAACTTTAAACATTCTACCAGCTTTGTGTGTAGTGGGATATGCACAATTTGTTACATAAATCAAGGCTGCACTCCCAGTTTTTGGTATCTGAAACTATACCACATTCTAATTAGTCAGGACATGCAAAAGCAAGGTCCTGGAACTGACCTGAATGCAACACAGCCCACCTAATGTCACTAGTTTCACCTGAGTTTGTTTTATCAGTTTGAGCAAAGATACAATCTTACCAGAATGTTTTTATTCCCTCTATGTTGTACTGCTCAAAAAAAAAAAATTAAAGGAACACTGTTTAATCAGGGTATAGCATCAAGTCAGTTAAACTTCTGGGATATTGATCTGGTCAGTTAAGTAGCAGAGGGGGTTATAAATCAGTTTCAGCTGCTTTGGTGTTAATTAAACTAATAAAAGGTACAGTAGAGGAGCAACAATAAGACAACCCCTAAACAGTAATGGTTTTACAGGTAGAGACCACTGACTTTTTTCCTGCTAAGATTGGAACATTAATGTGTGCCATTACCAGAATGTTTGCTGTGTGTCCTAGCACAGACTCAAAAGTAGGAGGAGGAGGAAATTCCAGGAGCAGAAGATACTCTAGGAGAGCAGGACACAGCTATAGAAGGTCCTTTACCGATCAGGAAGGCCGATATCTGATTCTGGAGGACCAAAATGACCTCCAGCAGTGTTACGTTCCCCTAAAAGGGGTCCAGGCGATGAGGGGAAGTAACAAAAAGTGTCCGGGTCAGAAAAAGGAGACAGAGGCAAAATGGTTAAATTAAAGAGTTTTATTACGGTTTCTAATAAAACTTCGTTTTTAAGTGGGGTGTAACAAGCAGGAAACTGGTGTGAATATCTCTTACCAAACAATCAGAAACAGACCTCATGGAGGTGGCCCGAGGGCCTGGCATCCACTAGTGCCACTCCTCAGCATTGTAAAGTGCGATGGGTATTTGTCATTGAATTCCAGAATTGGCAGGCTGCACCACTGGCACCCTTTGCTCTTCACAGGTTCCCCCTGAGCACATGTGACAGATGTTTCTGGAGAAGCCATGGAGAACACTATGCTGCCTGTGACATCGTTCAGCACGACCAGGTGGTGGTGAGTTTGATAGTCTGGGGAAGCATATCCATGGAGGCACGCACAGACCGCTACAACATAGGCAACAGCGCCCTGACTGCCATTAGGGATTAGAATGAAATTTTGAGCAGTCTAAAGACGCGATCATATAAAGAAGATATGTGGGTCTTGATACACTATAGCAACACTGTGAAACATAAACAAATGAAGCAAGCTAAAAGTTGGGTCTTATTTATACGTCTGGAACTGGATATTATCCAAACCTTGTAAGACTCTTGTAAGAGTTTTATTCGGATGAGCTGGCAGGTTAAAAATCCATAACATGTAGGAGTTGTAGGTGCAGCGACTGTTCTCTCATGGCAATTCAATAGTAACCTCAAACAAACCGGAGAACATCCACAAAAAAGGAAGTTAAATTTAAGACCTCGCTGTAAAGTTTCGTCAGATTAGGTTCCAGCCAGGGTTGGCATGACATTTCCACCACTCAGCCTAAACACCTGTTTTTGCTTCCAATCTCTCAGTTTCGGCCATCACTCACTACACTGTTCACAGAAGAACATTTCAAACTGAAATTATTGATTTAAAACCATTTCATATTCTTTTTGCCAATACACCATGGCGGAAGGCCTCTGTAGCAACGAGTAGTTTTTATCGGATTGCTAAGCGCCGCTATTGATGCAGGGGTAATAAATGCTAATCTTCTGCCATTATTGAGCTACTCAGTCAGCCAGTAATATGTAAAATACATGAGGGAGCAACACAGCATGGCCATAAATATATGCAAATCCAATGTGGCCAAGCATGTGTCATCTGGGTTAGATTTAAGCATATATCTGCTATCCGACTGGAGCACTCCTTATCTTTTACACCCAGAGTGAAACACACTCATCTGTGACACTGGACTTTCATGGACATACAAATATCAATGCACACAAGCCCAATGAATATGTGATCTACTGTCTCTCGATGCTCCTGTTAATTTGAAAAACATGCTTTATTACATAACTGTGGCACAATGGAAGGTAACACTTCACAAAGAACCAGTGTGAATGTGCCACTTCTTATTCAGAAAAGCACTTTGTGGCTTCAGGAGGGACACAGCACATGGGGAACCAATGCTGTGTGTGTAATCAAGTGACCTATTTAGACCTAATGGTTCACTGTAATGTCGTAGGTATTTTATATTGATGGAAATGTTATGTAAGTGATGTGAGGTGCAAAGTGTAAATAACATAAAATGGATGGTTACATTTTTATATCTACAAACGCATCTCAAAAAAAGTAAAACGGTGAGAAAAGTTTGTTTATCTTTAATAATTTGATTAAAAAACATTTAACAACAGTTCACATAATCTGGATTCACTGCATGTAATGTGAAACATTTCAAACTTTTATGTTTTATTTTCAATAGTTATGATGTATAGCTGATGAGAATATGAAATCCAGTATCACAAGTTATTAATAGTCCTAACAATCAATTAAAACACTAATACAATACAGAAATGTCCAACTTTTGAAACATATGTTCATTTACACATTCTGTACTTGTTCTTAGGTCATTTAATATAAATTGAAGTGATTGGATCGTGTCACTGCTGAGGTGTTATTAAAGCCCAGGTTGCTTTGATAGTGGCCTTCAGCTTGTCTGTTTTTTGGGTCAGGTGTTTCCCATCTTCCTCATAACAATATCTCACTGTTTCTCATTGGGGTTCCAGTCAGGCGAGTTGGCTGGCCTGTCAAGCAGGGTAATAGAATGATCTGTAAATCATTTGGCAAAGCTTTTGGCACTGTGGGTAGATGCTACATCCTGTTGAAAAAGGAAGTCAGCATCTCCATAAAACTTGTGAGCAAAAGGAAGCATGAAGTGCTCTGAAATCTCCTGTGTTGACATCACATTTGATATAACACAGTGGACCAGCCACCAACAACAGCATGTCAGACTGCAGAAATTTATGCTGAACTCGAGACACCTTGAATTAGATCCCTCTACACTCATCCTACAGACTCTAGTTCCTTGGTTTCCAACTGATATGTGTCTGTAGAAATCTGTAAAAGACTGCCTACAAGTGCTGACAGGGTGAGGAAATAGTCTTCCTGTGGTGCTGTAGGACGCCCACTTCAAGGCCTGTCTCTGACTTGGCCTTCAATTTGGAGACGGTACTAGGGCTCTGGTCATAATAATGCTGGGACACCAGCTTGAAGTTGCCCTGTGGCACAGGATCTAGTCTGCTGTATTTGTTTTTCCTTCTCTGGTGAAATATTGTTTTCGTGTTGGGTGGTTGTTGTTTCTTTGAGTGCTGCTTGACTAAAACTCCATATGTAAATCCATATATTCTCCACTACCCAGATTTTTTACCAGGAGATAGCAGTACTCGCTCTTCTAACTTTGTCTATTATTACATAGTGTACACAAAGTTATTTATGCATGCAAATTATCAAATTCTATAGTATGTTATTTATACTCAAAAGAATCTAGCAAAATTAGCCTAACTTGCTAACTTTCCCTAGGGTGTGCCATAAGCCTTGTTTAAGTGTTGAATGATGATTTTTCTTTCTTTTTTTTCTGATACTGGTAAAGTTTGATAAGTATGTGGTTAATGGTTAATTGTCAGCAAGTAATATATTGGTTGCTGATACTTAGACTTTGCTAGTTTTCTTTTACATGTAACAGTGTATGTGTGGGAGCTTGTACTATAACTTGTGGTTAATATGGCTTTTGAAGAAAAAAAAAACAATTATCTGCTTTCCCACAAAAAAGATAAGATCATTCTGCCAGGTTGTATCTGTGTTGTGCATGGTCACAGTTCCTTCAGTCTCTTCATGTATTCCCAGAATGATTCAGTGATGTTGTTATCAGTGTTTTGTGTGGACCATACCATCTGTTACAGGGATGCTTGTGCTTATTAGTTTGGGATTGTTAGCATGCAGCAGAATGATTTTTTGAATAAATTGGATTCCTTCCTGGTTGTGTTGTGATGAGTAACAATCTAAAGTAATCATTCTCACAACCAAACCACGTTTCCAACTCCTTTTGGAGAAATATGGTTCCAAATCTGCCAGGAAGTGCTTCACTGTTGCCTGCAGACATTCATTCTTGTGGCATTCACCAGGTGTTTTCGACAAACAAATTGTTTTCTTTCAGAGCTGCAGAGCTGAACTCAATTTCATTAAAGTAACACTGAGAAAGGATGATCACACTGAGGGTCACATGGGGGGTTAATTTGATAGAAAAAGTAAAATGTTCACAGTTATGTTATTGCATGTTGCAGATAATCTTCTCATATACAGTTTGGTTCACATGGCCCTCAACAAGTCACCAAAAATAAACAAGCTGCTGTACCACATGTGAAAGCCAGCTCCCAAAAACCCGATATGTCAGATACAGGTAGGTAGTGTGAGGCATTTAGTAACCAGTACCATGCAGTAGTGCTGTCCCATACTGTCAATTTTTGATTCGATCCAATACCAAGTACATACAGGGCCGGTATTGCTAATACTTTAAACCTATAAAGTCAGCTTATGTAGCGGAGAGCGGTGTGTCATGGTTTACACATTTATCAGCTTTCTTATGTATCTTGAAACTTAGCTTTTTGAACCACTGGAATGTAAATGTGCCTGTCTCTAAAGCACTTTGGCTCAACTTCTGTTGTTTAGGTCCTGTCCTGCTTGTATTACTCTTATACATATACCAGCATTGGTCTCGATATTATGGATAATTTGGATCAATCCACCCACCTCTACCATGCAGCCTGGCCCTCTCTAGAACCTGGCTGGACATAAAAACCCACAAACACCGAATCTGCATTTCCCCATCTCTGAACAGCCTGCCAGACTCATCTTTTTCCTCTACTATAATGAAACTTGTCATTACAGCTCTATCACTTTGAGGTTTGGCGCAGAGACAATTTTTGGCCTCTTTTTAGTTGAGCAGCTCACATAAAGCCTCCGCACGCCGCACAAGGCTCCATATCTCTGCTGGTGTTAGGATTCAAAATGACAACACAAAGAATTTGAGATCATCTTGTGGAAAAGAGGGAAAAAAGTCCCGGTTTACATTTTTATCTTAAAATCGTCTGTTTTCCTGTACTGTGTCGTTCTGTGTTAACGAGCTGGTACTTCTGAGGTGCGGCCATCTGTTCAGTTTGTGACTGAGCTACTTTCGGCTACTGCCTTTTTCCAAAAGGGATCACCACAGCAGTTACAGCCACATGTTTGAGTTGGCAGATTTTTACACCAGATGCCCTTCCTGAAACAACCCCAAAGGAATTTGTGTGCCCTTCTGGGACTGAACTGGGGAGCGTTGAGTTTAATAGGTGAATGGGTAAACCTCTACACTATGGAGCCACTGAAGTTTAGTATATGATTAAAATGTACAAAAGGACAGTTTTGGCTTTGACACATGTTAGATTCACACTCACTGGACAAGAGCATATGCTACCATTTTTCTTGAGTAACCTGACTCATTTGGGGGAATGCCTTGCCAGTCTACCAAAAAGACAATTTATTTGGTTCGTATTGTATGGTTCTTATATAATTATGTCCTCATGCAGTGGACATCTTATGCCTATAGTGGTTTTTTGTGTGTGTGTATCATTTATTTTAATATGGGCTGTGTTTTGTGTTTCCGAAGCATGAATTTTTAAAAATACTACCCAGTTGGTGTTTCCCATCCACAGCCACCACTGTCTCTTGTCCCACTGTTGGACAGATTTGGACTTTCACTGTTACGAACTGCCGCTGGTGACAGAAGCCTTTTTCTGCAAGTGAGAGGGTCACTCTAACCCCAGCAGGTGAAGAACAGGTTCATGTGCCACTACACAGAGTTCCCTGAGGCCACAGAGTAGAGCAAGGACTCCGGTCGCCCGCTGCACTTCAGGAAGGAAAGGAGTCAGTCTGTTGGATGACAGACACACTGAAGAGACAGTTAATTACTGTTCTTTTATTTTTTACAAAATATATATTGAGTGTGGGTGCACCTCGTTTTGCACTTGTGCTTATGTACTACAGTATACTCCTCTGAGGAAAATGCAGTATGTGCATGTCAACTGAGGCTTTTACCCGAGGAAGCATTGCTGTATTGACTGACAGCAGAATATGTAAAGTGTTAGTCTTAAACACTTGGAGCACTTCCGCTTCATACGAGCTCTGCCTCACCCTCGTTGCTCAGTTCAAGGAAATGAAGGTAGACAGACTTAGCAATGTCCTGTCACTCAGAAGACTTCCTTCACTTTGATCTTCTCTGCCTTTCTATCTGTTTCTGTATCATAACGCTAAAGCTTATGCAGCTGATTTCAAATTGCATAATTTAATCAGCACCGGGATTAGAAACCTGTCTCTTAAGAAGCTCTGGCTAATGGAAAACTATCTTTGACCTCGCCTGTCCACTTTGTGACTGTAAGCTGATCACACAGTTGCCATATGCTGAAAGTGTATCTCTGTGTATGTTTGCGCATTAATTTGTTTGTGCACTCGGGACTTACTCTCTAATTGCATACTTATGAGGCTATCTGGGATATGAGAGACACAACCATAAACCAGTAGGCAGTGTACACAAGCTCTAATTACACAATATTGCAACTGAGATTATTAAAAAATGAAATGCTAAAAACTTGTCAGTGCATCGCAGTGCATTGAATATTCTCGTAACTCAGCATGACTGTAGAGTATTTGACAGCACTCTCTCAGTTTTACATTTCAAAGAGCAACAATGATAACCTCCAGTTTCAAGGATGCTACCTGGAAGCATAAACACATTTTTTGTGTAAAAGAAACAAGACGGACCTCTGTCTTTTTCTTTTAAGTAAACTGAGACTTAGGTGTCTTTGTAATTACTTTTTAAATCAATTTTGCCTTTATAGATACTGCATGTTATATAGTTAGGTCCATAAGTATTTGTATGACTTTATTATTGCCTCTGTACATCACCACAGTGAATTTTAAAGGTGCTGTAGGGCCACTGAAACATGAGGAGAAGAGAACTTGAATTTGACTGCCATAGAGGGATATTTTAATTAGTTTCTGCAGACATTTCTGTAATTATATGAATCATGATGACTACGTTGTATCTTCAGAGATGGGATCCCCTTCACCAAAGAAGCAAAAACAAGAAGAAAAGAGACAAGCCACCAGCATCTTAATAAAATCCTCTTCACCTCAAGCCTCATCTCCTGAACTGAAATCAGGGCTCTAACACACAAAAACATGCATGCATGTTTATTGATTCCTTATTGTTAGAACTACTTATTATCAGTAGATTAGACATGTGACCCTCCTGTCTCGC
Source organism: Pelmatolapia mariae (assembly GCF_036321145.2). Taxonomy (NCBI): domain Eukaryota; kingdom Metazoa; phylum Chordata; class Actinopteri; order Cichliformes; family Cichlidae; genus Pelmatolapia; species Pelmatolapia mariae. The sequence goes on along the minus strand of NC_086233.1, from coordinate 17,428,977 downwards.
GATTATTCACTAAGCATCAGAGTTCAACAAAGTTACGTCCACTTCCAGGACAGTTTCACAGCAAAAAGCAACTAACAGAGGCTAACAACAGCTAACAGAGACTAGCAACAGCAAAAACAGCAGTTTTACTAAGTTCAGCCTATAGTCAACAGCTCACAAGTGAGCTGTTTTTTCTAGAGAAAACGAACTAAAACTAACAAAAATATATCAGTACTACTGCCACCACTGTAGCTAGGATTATGCACTTTTATTAGGAAGGGCAAGAAGACCAAGGGGTTTAGTAAAAATACTGCATTCACTGTTTGGGAATTAGAGACATTTTTATACATAGTTCCCCATTTTTGGAGGCCAAAAGGTCATTAGACGATTGACTAACAAACAGTTTTATAGCCTCGTGAGGAGATTAAGCAGATAAAACAAGTTTTTTAATCTTATTTTCCGTAGCTGTTCACTCAAACTATCAATAAAAGTTTAAAGATCTGTTGATGCGAGTAAAGTAGGCTTTCATTAGGCTGAAAGGTCGCAAATAAACCTGAAACATAGCAAAAACATCAGATGTGGCTAAATCAACAACCTAGTACGTTCTTAAAAAGAAAGAATACACTGCCAAGACAACTAAATGATCAGGATTCTTTTCTTGGTCAAGAAAAACCCGTCTAACTAACGTGAGAGGAGATCAGTGTGTTCATGAATGAAAATGCAGAGGGTTTACAACTAGGTGCAAACCACTGGTTACACTCAAGAACAGGAAGGCCAGATTAGGCTTTGCTGGGAAACCACTAAAAGAGCCTGTCCAGGTCTGGAAAAAAAATTAAACTGTTGTACAAATGAATTCAAGATTATTCAAGATTAATACAAACCATTCAAGATTAAGTGACACCAGAATGATGGGAAGAGAAAAGTGTTGAGAACTAAAAGAGCATTAAACATGAAGAAGGGAATGTTTTGTTATGGACATGTATGGCTGCCAGTGGAACTGGGTCACCAGTGTTTATTGATGACTTGACTGCTGCTAGAAGAAGCAGGATGAATTCTAAAATGTACAGAGCTACTCTCTCTGCTGAGATTCAACCAAATACCGTGAAACTGATTGAAAGGTACTTCACAGTGCAAACGGATAATGACCCATAGCACACTGCAAAACCAACACGAGAGAGATTGTTTTGCAGTATGCAATTATCTCCAGCCAAAGACATGGGATATTATTCGATGGCCATGCAAGACACCTCAACTCAGCTCAATAGATCATACTTTTCAGTTACTGAAGACAAAACTGAAGGCAGAGGGATCCACAAACAAGCAGTATTCAAGATTCAAGATTGTTGAGAGAAAACACAGCATTTGGTGATGTCCATGGTTATTTACTGGAAAGAATTTTCATCCAAGTATTAAAAATATTCCTTATAATTATATATTTATTTATTTATACAATTATAATTGCATGAATCCTCTAAAGGAAGAGGACACAGTGTGTTGAGTGATGCAACAACATTTATTACACAGCACCCCTGCATGTAGCTACCTGGTTTGGTGAAAGCGTGGGAATGTACAGTAACATCGGAGTAGCACACCCTGACCCATATGCTGCATTCACTTGCCTCTGGCTGACATTCACACAGCAGGTGTTGAAATGTTGTGGTGGATGTTAGCCATGCAGTGTGCAGGGAGTACAGCTGAAAAGCTTCAGTGTTTTTTTGCTGTTTTTTTTTTTTTTACATTTTAATCACTCAAGTGAACTGGAATAAAAGTCTTTCAATGTGCTCAGTGTTGACTGACGTAGTGTAACGGTAATACAGCGTGTGGGGCTTGATGAATTACATATGCAGTGCCTTTCTGAGATTTATGTCAGATGCTAGAGAATCCAATTTACGCATGTCTCAGTTTCTTTTTAAATGGTTTCTTTCTTCACCTGACATCCACAGAATGATTGAAGTGAAAAAAAAAAAAGTGGAGAGCGTGCGGTAGTCATTACCTCTCCGGTGCCATTCGTGATTAAGGAGAGTTTGGACGTTTGCTCAGCAAAACAGTTATTTGGACAAGTTCTTCTCCCAGAGATGTGGGGCCCATTAAATCTCCTCTTTTCAGCTTAATTCATCACTTTTTAAAGAATATAATTATGATATCTTATTCTACTCTATTATCAAGCGCACAAATACTAAATACACAATGCCTCTTCTGCGCCTTTATAATTGATATAATTCTTTGTTGCTGTGCTTTGTCTCTTCTTTCCCTCTTCAGATACGCGGTGTCCGCTGAGACACCGGATGGCACGTGGTCATTCCTATGAAGAGCGAAGTGTGTGGAACCCAAAGTACTGTGTGGTTGCTGACTGTCAGATGCTGCTTCTGAATGAAGAGGAGGTGGTGAGAGCAGACTTTACAGTCCAGTCTCTTGTCTGTCATCTTTCTGTGTCGCTATTGTTTTTCTTCTTCTTCCTTTTTTCCCCCTCTTTACAAATTTATTTTCTTATATTAATTTTTCTCCACATAGATTTATTGCATCTCCAAATTTGCAAGGTTTTTTAGAATGTTTGGGCAAACCAAACATTCTAAGTGAAACCTGAAGTATCACATTTAAATTCATCTTCGTGCAGGGTCTGTAAGTAGCTGGGTGAGCTGGCTCTTTGCCTCCATTGTTTTTATTAGTGTCACGCCAGATTATGCAAGTCTCCGTAAGATTAGAGGTCCGGTTCAGCAGAGATCAGGAGTCAACACGCTAATCTAAATTGCACTGTCCACTCAGCAGTAACCTGTCCTTGTGAAGCAACTTTTTGTAAGCCTATATTCAAAGTGTCCACATACCCACAACAAAGCCCATTTAATGGTTTTTAAGCTGCCTTAATTTCTTCATCACATTTAATGCATACATCCCTAGATATAGCAGGGATTGGACAATATACACTATACTGCCAAAAGTATTGCCAAAAGTAAGAACTTGAGTGACAACCCATCGTTAATCCACAGAGTTTAATATGATGTCAGCCCACCCTTTGTAGCTAATACAGCTTCAACTCTTTATGGTTTAGGAGTGTTTATGGGAATTTTTGACCATTCTTCCAAAAGCGCACATGTGAGGACAGACACTAATGTTGTCCTTGTTGACCATAAAGGAGAGGTCAGAAGTCAAATTATACATGATGTTTTAAAATTTTATAGAGTACTTTCTATATGTTGACAATACACGCCACACTTGTAAGAATCAGTTCCCCCACTTTCCGCTCCTACAAAGTTTTATCAGAATTCACTCAAAATGTTTTAAGCTATCATGTTTACAGACAGAGAGAATGACACGCACACAAATGCTACCTAAAACATAACCTCCTTGGCAGAGATAATATTGTAATATTCAAGGCCTGTGATACTACCGACCTACGCAGCCAGTCTAATATTAATGGTAAAAAACACTACTGTCTAATTGTTTGCTCAAAGTAGATGATTATTTACACAGAGTAACATGTTTTCAATCATTTATTATGATCAGACTGACCTTACAATGCAGGGATTTGCTTTGTAAAGCCAGAAAACAGTTGAGGTTTTGGTTTGTTTGTGTGTGTGTGTGTGTGTGTGTGTGTGTGTGTGTGTGTGTGTGTGTGTGTGTGTGTGTGTGTGTGTGTGTGTTTTGCAGTACCAGATTGAGCCACAGTGGGGCTTGGCTCACTTTCTGTATAAAGCAGCTATAGATGAAATGATCTGATGATTACAGTTGAGGCTGAGGCGGATTCAAGCCTGCAATGAATGGCACAAAAAATCACATTATATAAGACCCCTTTTAAATGAATAAATACTGGAATAAATTACTCGAACTGGGACTTCTGAAAAAGTAATTGAATATACAGGATGCTCAGAACATCTCCTTTGTCCTCACAGAGCTGTCTTTTACTGCAGTGATGTCTTAGGGATAATGTTGCCAGGCAGCTCATGTTTCAGTTTCAACAGATGCTTTGATCTAAGAGCCAGCAGCAGCAGCCCGCAACATCCCCTATCGAAGGGACTATAGGAACCTTTGCATTAACTTTTAAAATAGTGATGACCAAAAGCACAAAAACAAGGCATGGCTATTGGATTTACCAAACCTTTCAATATACCAGTGTGTCTACCGAAACTGGGAAGAACAGCATGGCTTCAGTGTTTCTTTGTATGCAATTACCCGGCTATGCCACACTGAAACAGAGCAATAATTGCAGGGAGGAGTAATTTCAATCGACCCACTGGCAGTCTTTCCTCCACAGTGCTTTTTGTTTCTCAACAACAAAAGGACAACAGCTTTTAAATGCATCCATCTAGAGACCCAGCCTTGAAAAGGTTATCTCTTAGCACGGCTGGATTTCTGTCATGTCAGCAAACCGTAACAGTGTGATGACCTGACTTTGACAGCTGAACAAGCTCACCTCTAGTGAACAAGCAATCATACATTCAGGGTCAAACCATTATATACACTTAATGGACATTTATGTAATGGCAACTATTTTAGTAACATTTTCTTCTGAGCTGAGGATTATACTTAGTCACAAAGTGAGTGGTTTGACTAAACAACAACAAAACAATAGCTTCATTAATGCTCATTTAGCATGCATTCCTGTAGAGATTGCTCTTTATATGAGTATTTTATGATGTTTATGTGCAGGTGCATGTAATGATGTTGATAGTTCACTGGAAAGCAAGAAAAAAAAGCAGTTCAGTCTGTTATTATTGACACTCTACACACAAATGTACTGGACTACATGTTGCACTCAGTGTTGGCAACTTAGCGAGTTTGTCGCTATATTTAGCGAGTTTTCAGACCCCTTAGCGACTTTTTTTTCTAAATCTGGCGACTTTTTCTGGTGTTATTGGAGACTTATTTATGACGACTTTTTGACGTGAAAACACATATCGCTCTTACTCTTAACAAGCAGCGGTGCTGCCATAGGCACCTCACCTGTGCCAAAGTGCTCACAGGCGGAGGATAGTCCTCCCCCAGCTGCTATCAGGGGAGGAGACGTTCACACCAATGCGTCCAAACGGCCGCTGCTCCCGCAATGACTGCAACGCAGTCAGTTCGTCTTTTACTGTTTTGTGGATCACAAGGTTTAAAACTACTTATAAACACACACACACACACAAAGTAACTCCCCCAGAGTGCCAATTTCGGGTCACTTTTGCCGGTCCAAGCCCGGGTAAAGGAGCAGGGTTGGAATTGTGACATTAAAAAAACAATAATTGCTAAAAGAAATTTAATTTGTAGTTCTAAATAAATTCTAAATGCATTTAGGACATTCTTACTCACTTTATGTCTCTTCCACGCTGTTATTTCTCTCTCCAACAACATGGGTTACAATTACATTAGCATGACCAATTATGCAAATTAGGCGATGACGTCATTTAGCGACTTCTAGCGACTTTTAGGACAGCCAATAGCGATTTTCCTTACTGAGGAGTTGGCAACAATGGTTGCACTTAGAGGAGCTGCTCTGTCATGGAAACCCAGGCCATGAAGCTCCTGGCACACTACTATTCATGCTGATGTTAATGCCAGAGAAGATTGGAACTGCAGCTGCTAAATCAGCAGAGCATCTGGGACTTAAAAGCACTATGCTCCTCAGCATTTGCTAACCCACACTCTGTAACTTTATGGGGTTTTTGTGGTTCTTAAACATTTATACTTTGTAATAATACTGCTTACAGCTGATCGAGGAGTATCCTATTATAGTGCCACACCTAAACAGAATGACCTGTTCTTTTACAAATGTTTGTAAAAGCAGACTGCATAGCTCGATGCTTGATTTTTAGTCACCTGCGTCAATGGGAATGACTACTTGAATTTAAAAATTAGAAGGTGTAGCCCATATAGTGTGTCTGCTAAATGTGATAGATATACAACAAGCAGGTTCTGTCCACATATTAATTACTTTTCATAGCATTCATCAACATTGTTTCAGGCCTCTGTTTTTCAACATTGATATGGTGGTTTGTTCAGGTTGTCGATGTCCTATTTGTCTTTTTGCCACTATGGCGGCCCTGAAAGGTCAAACATGCTGCAACTTAAGAAAACAACAGCAAATAGAAAAAAATGTTACAAAAGCAAAAAATAAATAAATACAAAAGAAGTGGAATAAAACAAAATCTCATAAAACACCACGCAAGTGTATTTGGGAAAATGATAATGTGGAACGATAACTACGGAAGTGACAGAAACAAAAATGCCCAAATGATTGCACAGAGAGAGAAAAAGGTACGTTTGCTGTTAGCCGTTTACTGTTAGCTTGTTTAGCAGCTCTTCTGTCACATTGTTGCCACCCCAAAGTTGTTTGTGGTGGTTTTTTATGAGCCTTTGCTCTGTTTTGTGTGTGTGTGTGTGTGTGTGTGTGTGTGTGTGTGTGTGTGTGTGTGTGTGTGTGTGTGCTTTTTTTCTTTGTTGCATTCAGTTAGCTTTAGCCAAGCATTATGCTACTAAAAACTATCGTTAGCAAATCAACATCAGCAATGTAAATTTGGCTAACAGCAACAGGGTTACATATACATTCAGCTCAGACCAGCATGGTCCAGCATGGTATTTAGCTGGTCAGGCCTACAACCGTGATGTGTGCCCTGATACTCAGAGGTGGGCAAGTGGAAAAACAAAGCAATTGAAATTGAAGGAATGAAAAAAAAACTCTCTAATTTCTTCATTCTCCGTGTTCAAAAATAAAAAGTGACATAAGAAGATTAGAAGAAAACATGACTTCAACCTCGGTAAAAGGTTTACGGCTCCATTTATTGTGGGCTTGCCTTTTTTAAAAGTAAATTAAGTCTTAAGCTGTAATTGTGCTGTATAATTTTTCTGTGTTCATTCTTTGTGCTACCAAAGTGAAAAAAAATGTGGAAGTGAAAAGAAAAAAAGTAATCAATGCGTAGAAGTACAGCGAGACTCAAAGTCTTTGAACAAAAGTTTTGATTGTTTTCTTTGCTGTGATGATGTTTGCTGTAGGGCTTTTGGTAAATACTCGCTTTTCTTTATTGTTTTTGTTTCTGACTTTTCGTTTCATCTGTTGTCGTCTTCTGTTTTTCTGTCTTGTTCGGTTCACTTAATCTCTGCTTTCATCAGTCCTGTCTTTTTACGCCTGTTCCTCTTCCTTATTTGTGCGTTGCAAACCGTTATGAGAAAGATGTGAAAAACATAGCGTGACGACAGCCGATGCTCGCGTAATCCATGCAAGTCCTTTGTGATTTGTAAAGCCAATTTGTTTCTTCCTTAACACATGAAAATTAGAAACACAAACAGCAGGCAAAAAGAGGCAAAGCTGAGTTGATACCAGTTTTAAATTTGTCAGGCGTTTTAAATTTTTGAGGGCTGCACTGCGAACTGTAGGTGATAAAACTGAAACAAAGGTGTGATATCTGAAGGCTTTCTACAGTCTATACTATCCTAGCTTGTTGTGAAGCCTTCCTTGGGTCTTTAGAGCACACTGTGATCCACTCAGTCATTACACTAAATCTACACTACACTACGTCATTAGTCACATTTTGTACCTTGTATCATTGAGTACCGTTTTGGACTCCCTTCTGTCTTCAGAACCGTAATACAATCGTAATACAAGCTCCTGCTCCATGCCATCCCAAAGGTGCTCTACTGGATTGGAATCTGGTGACAATGATTGCACTGTGCTCATAAAGAGATGGGCACGGTCGGCAATAGTACAGCTGTGTTTTCCATGTCTCTCCATTTCACAGGAATTGCACCCGGTGTGGTCTTCTGCAGCAGAAGCGTATTCAGAGATGCTCTTCTGCATACCTTTGTTGTAAAGAGTGGTTATCTGAGTTAACTGTTGCCATTTTATCAGTTTGAAACGGTCTTGCCATTCTCCCCTGCACCAACACGACATTTCCAGCCAGAGAACTGCTGCTTACTGGACATTTAGTCTTTTCTGAACCCTATGAACCCTAGAGATGGTTGTGTGGGAAAATACCAGCAGATGAGCAGTTTGTCAAATACTCAGACCAGCCTGAGTATCTGGCACCAACATTCACGTCACATTCAAAGTCACTTTTCTTCCCCATTCTGATCATTAGTTTAAACTTCAGCAGGTTGCCTTGACCATGTCTACATACCTAAATCCACAGAGTTGCTGCCTAAATGCATGTAACTGGTCAATTAGACATTTGCATTGTTTCAGGTTAAGACCTTTGTAGAGCAAAGGAAGCATAGGTTATGTAAAATCTCATCTCTAGTCTTTCAATATTTTAGGCATCCGAATGCAGAGTACGCTCACTCTTCAGATAAATTATTACACTGTCACTGAGCTTGAAAAATTAATAGCTTGATGAGAGGGTGATTAAGATGATTTAAATAATTGATTATCACAACAAAGCCGCAGATTTTACTCCAGTCGCTGCTTAAAACCAGTGTTCTAGAATCTGCAGTACTGTAGCGCATGTAAGACTGCAGACTGTCTTGGAGAAACGTGCTTCAAGTTATAGCCAATATTGCAAAGTCATTATTGCCACCAGACACTATCACTGATGCTGTCAGTTCGAGCTGTCCTTAAAACTCAAGTCCCACGAGGCAAACAGAGGGAGAGACTCAGAGAGGAACTCAGAGAGAGAAAGAGAGATAAACAGATGGACATGAAACACAGGAACAGAAAAGCAGACAGACAGGGTGCTGCATTGAGTTGAGAGGTGTGAGGATGTTCGATAAGCCATTATCACTCCACTTCGAGGACAACAGGCCCTTTCTGTCTCTCTTGTTTTCTTTTTCTTCCCCCAACTCACCACTTTTCTCACCACAACCATTCTTTTCTTCCTTTGTCTGACTAATCGTTTGGAGCCAAACATTTGGTATGCAAGCAGTCGGATGATATGATCAGACACTGACTGATGTGCCACTAATGGATGCTCTGTTTTAGTCAATGACTGCTAATTTATCAGGACTGCTACAGCTATTGTGTGCTGATGACTTAGCACGGCATTAAAGATGGTGACCAGAATATCCACAACAACAGATAAGGAGACTCAGTGACGCCTGTCTGTGTAATTCATTAGTTTTTTGGTTTTGTTTTTTAACACCACCATTTATTTAACCATTCTTCTGTGTTATCTATTTTGCGATTTTTATTTTATTGATTTTTTTTTCACTTGAATTTATTGAGGATTGTATCTGTCTTGAATGATTTGCTCTGCATCTGTGTCCCTTTGAATCACTCTTATTCTCAGCTAGATGCATTTCTTGCTTTTGCAGCAGAGGCGCTCTGCGTCATCCAGGGGACATCTCCTGCGTCGCACCATCAGCGTCCCGGTGGAAACACAGTTTCCAGAATTCCACAGCCAGCTGTCCACCGAGAGCGGTGAGTTGCCCGAGGATACGCTTTCATACACATGCACTTATTAGTAATACTCCTGTTGCTTTCTAAAAGGCATTTTCTTAAAGTAGAGTGATTGATAATTCTGTTAATATGTTAAGAATAGAGACTTTTGATGAGGTTTTTTTTATTTAGATTCAGTCCTCTGTCTCCAAAGCTGCAGAATTTTAGTCAACAACTTATCTTGAGAAGTGCTTTCTTTGTGATATAAACAGTCGCATAACTAATTGAGGCAACTGGGTCTTGAGCTGCTTACATGCCTGGGTGAGACTTAGAAAATTCTTTTCTTCCACTGTATATCCACTAGATGGAGAGCTTGCTGCTTTGTAGCACTTCTCTGCACTTGTGCCGTCTCATGTTAACGGCTAAGAGAGATAGGGAAATATTCTTTCCAAGTGCTGCAGTTACACTGGACTTTTTCCTCTTGCTTTTATGACAATGTGATAATAGTGTGTTGAATTCTTTTTTAAAGGTACATGTGTGGACAGTTGTGTCACTGAAATCTGTCGAAATCAGTCCAAATGAGACGCCACTACCAGCTTTCCAACCGATGCTGTGCCGGTGTGGAGCCAGCTGTGCTATGGTGCTTTTGGATGACAAGCTCCGACTCCATGATTGCTGCACATGCTTTATGCTCAAGTTTTTTTAGTTTTGTGATCCCCCCCCCCTCCCCATTTATCTGTTTTAGTTTTGGGAAAGATTTAGAGATGTGTATTTAGTATTTACAACGACATCACAGTTACAAGATTCTGTGTAAGGGATGAGACCTCAAGAGACTGTTGCATATGTATTTTTGAGACTTCCCTTCTCGAAGGTGAACTGGTTTTATTTTTATTTATTTTTTTACACTTATTACTGAAATACATGTTTTAAAACAAACTTTTAAAAGAAATTTTTGCAGATTGCACTCACATGCTGGTGCACCCTGTTTAGTAAACCTGGCTCTTAGACTTTAAGGCTTGGTTCATTTGGAGTGGAATTTGCAGCTTTCACCAACCATCACCATCAGAGGGAGCCATTTAGCTCATTTTAACATCTAACTCTACTTTTCCAGACTAAGTCAGTTTTACAAGGGTGGGCTGCAGATGAGAGCAGATGAGTCAACATGTTGCTTATATTAGTTTTATTCTCTGTAATAAATTCTTGATTTTAGTAGTGAGTGGCTCTGGTTTACTTGTTTTATCAGCTTTTGTGGATTTGTTTGGAAATTTGCCAATATCTCCACTTCGCTGATAGGGAACCTGCAACTGATTGCATGTAGTAACTGTGCTCTTACATGTGTGTCGTGTTATTCAAGTAGTATTGCTCACATTTTTTACTTTTTATAGTGGGACTGCATCAAATGTACACCCTAAACACCTGAAGCTTGTCTCCATATCTAATGCGGACCTTTGTTTTTCCTCTGAAGAGATGATTCTATTTACATTACATTTTGTTTCAGTGAATATTACCTTGTTTATTTCCATCTTCTGTTTTTACTGCAGCTACTATGAGAGCACTGTTTCTTTCAGCATGCACTTGCTTTTATTTATAGCAGCATTTCTTCTAAGCACTGTGGCACAAACAAAAATCTGGGTAGTTTTTCTTGCCGTGAGTTTTTTGAGAGAGTCTGTTTCTATGTTTGTGAGTGAGTGTGTATTTCTGCTTATTTGGAATAAATGTGGCTGCTGGCTGTCAGCTTGTGAGCTGATACATATAGCTGGTACATATAGATTGAACCCAATTAGTGTGCTAAATATAAGCTTATGCTTATTTTTGTGAGGGGTCATAGAAACAACTGCACTGTTAAACCATCACTAGTGGAAACAACTTTAAAAAAGTACAAAAAAAGCATGTGAATTACAAATGTTTTCATTTATTTTGTATTCTCAGCTAAAATGTCTTAAATATGTTACATTTTTTCTTCCTTCTTGCATTCTGTTATTGACTCATATCGTTAACCTTTACCGCCCAAGTAAGGCCGTATTATTGTTATGTTAGAATAATGAGAGCTAGATAATGTGACAAGCAGAAAGGTCTTTCTGTCAGTCTCAATGTTACGGCCACATTCATTCTAAATGAGCTGACAACCCAGAATGCCATACACATATAATATTTTCTTCTGCAACATGTGTTTCCCTTTTTTTTTGCCATCCATTCCGATTGATTCGAGCGATGACATGATAATGGGAAATCAGCAGAAGACACTTGATTACACGGCATCTCTGTGATTAGGTTGATTTTGTTTGGGAAGAGACGGAGGCTAAACGAATAAATAGTCTGGCGACTTCTCCCATAATTACAGGGTACCTTTGCAACTTTGCCAGTGACAATCACAAACATTTTCCATGATGATTATGTAACACAGTTTCAGAACTGCTGATTCGCATTTCCATAGTCAACATAATCTATTCTGAGCGTTAGGTAGAATACATTACAATACATTAATACTATATTAATGTAGCAGTTATTATGTCAGAAGTTAAAATGTAGCCTCATTCTTTATAGTCTTCTTTTACCTTGAGAGTATGTAGGCAAATTCATCTTGTTATTTTTTAATAGAATTGCCATATTACACACAATTTGACTGTAAAGATAACTTGATACAGTTAGATCTATCTATTTTGAATGCAGACTGGAGCCTACCCTCGCTGTCACAGAGGCCAGGTACACCTTACAGAATTATTCACACCTATAGTCAATTTAGAGTCATCAGTTAACCTAACATGCATGTCTTTGGATTGTAGGAAAGAACAGCAGAGAGCCTAAGCAGGCATGACTTGCAAACTCCACACAGAAAGCGAGCAGTTTACAACTGTGAGCGCAAACCACAACACCATGCTAGCTGAAACAATGCCATAGCAAATATGGCATTGTTTATATGCTATCAAGTGTTTTGTAGTTTTTACATATTTGATTTAAGTTTAAGTGATTCCTCTGATGATTAGTGGATATCACTTATAAAACTTATTAAAGTCTTTAATAAGACTCCAGATGCTCTTTCTAGCAGTAGAAATAGTTATGCACATGTCATTACCAGTATTGACTTAATATACAATAACGTTATTGTTACATGTTGTTGATCTGCGTACGTGTGAGCGCCTGACTTTTTGTAGCTTGTGAGTTATGATAAAGTTAATATTAAGAGTGTAAACTAGGGGTATCCAACTCCAGGCCTCAAGGGTATCAAGATGTGTTCTTAAATGGCTAAATTACCTCCTCAACATGTCTTGAAGTTCTCCAGAAGCCTGGTAATGAACTAATCATTTGATTCAGGTGTGTTGACCCAGGATGATATCTAAAACCTGCAGGACACCAGCCCTTGAGGCCTGGAGTTGGACACCCCTGGTGTAAGTGCATAATTTAAATATAGATTGGTAATGGCGCTGCATTGATAAGTTAGCCAAAACACTTACACCAAAATAAACGATTAGCATTGCCCTCCTTTTTGCTTGTCATAATCTTCTTTGACTAAATTTAGAGCACAGATGTGATTACTATATTCGGTCACGCTCAACTAATGAAAATCCATTAGCTACCAGGGCCACTTGTCTTTTGGCCAGCATCTTTTCCAAGTCGGACATGTGCCCTGTCATCTGCAGGGCTATGTAGCATTAGTGTGTCTACTTTGTCAACAAGCCCCTTTGCAACTAGCAAGAGGTAGCATGTTTGCAACCATGCCAATCATTTTGTCACTATAAAAGTTGAAACGAACAGTTATAACTTCTCTTCCCTGAAGTAGAGGCATGAGAGCATATAGAGCATATAGTATGCGTGTCCATGATATCCTATACGGTATGTTGAACTGTCTTAATTGAGTGAAAGGGAACAGATATAGACAATGTGTCATTATGTCTGCGCTTATTAAAAAAATGCCATTATTAGATTATTAATACTAATGAAACAGAGCATAGTATTATAAATAAATTCATCGAAAGGCTACCATGAGGTATCCCTGAGCAAGGTACCGTCCCTATGCACTGCTCCCCTGGCACTGAATTGGTGCCTGCCCACTGCTTCTCTGAGTGAATTGGTTAAATGCAGAGAGTAATTTCTCTACAGGGGATTAATAAAGTACTTTTCTTGTACTGGCAATCAACTGCAATTTACATTTTAGATCCAAAACATAATTTTCTTAACCCATTAAATGGCTACTACTGCAAAACCGATCTAAGTCTTTAAATGTAAGTCCAACGAGTCATGATAAAAAATAAAAACTTATGTTACCTTATTGAGTGCAGATTTGCAGCAGAAACATGATGGTCTCCAAAACTAAGTGAAAACTAATAGTAAATGACTCTTGTTCACTGGAACAGGGGCAAAAAGAAAAAAAACTGATCACTTCAAAAACCGAAACTGACACAAGGGTTTCTAAATTTATTCCTAAAGCAAGTAGTAATATGTGCTTTAATCCCCTTGGCAGTGTGTAACCTTTAAAGCTGGATTTTGTGTGTGTGTGTGTGTGTGTGTGTGTGTGTGTGTGTGTGTGTGTGTGTGTGTGTGTGCGTGTGCGTGTTTTGCACCTGTAGCATTTTCTAATCTTGATCCACATCACAACACTACAAACACTCTCACCGTCTATTTTTTACTAAATTATTCATTGGCATAGGTCCCTACCGCTCTTGTCCTTGTGTGACACGGGCTCTAAACAAGCAGTGTGATGAATAAAAACTTCACTTTGATGAATAGGAATCTAGCACAAATCAGAGAGCGGTCTCATCTCATCCTCAGACTGAATAGCGAGTGGCTGCCGCTTCTATTCTTTTGAACTCGTCGAGTTTTCTGCACAAACACCCATAAGAGCGAGAGCCTTGTTATGCTCCCACCAGAACAACTGAGCTTAATTTCATGCAGGTGAAAGTTTTAGCCTCAGAAGAGTTCTCAACTTTTGGTTCTTGGGCACATGCTGCCCTATTTTCCTCCTTTTTTTCTTGCTGTAAGCTGTAACATTTAGATAGGATTAAGTAGAACTACATAACTGACCAAAGGCTGCTGAATGATTTATACAAGCCTTACAGCCCAAATACTGAATCACATGTGTTCTAAGTCCCTCAAGTCATTTTTCTTCACAGAGTGTCTAATTACAATTAGCTACTATTAACTAAAAGTGATAGTGTTCTTCACATTGTGCCACTTGACATTGGGCTGATCAGTATTTGATTATTTTGTCTTAAAATAAAAAACATCTGAAATATTGTGGAGATATAGCTCATCTTATTTTAGATCAGCTATCTCTCTATATATTTTCTTAACCTATAGCCATATAAGCTAGATAAGCTCAAGTGCTGTATGTATAGAGATTAATGGCTCCATTTGGTTGAATTACTATGCTGAAAGGATTGAACAGAAACAATTGCAGTGTAGGTGCTGACTCACCCTGTTGCTGTACACGAACCTATTTCTGCAATAGAAATAGGTTCATGTACACTCAACGGCCACTTTGTACATCTGTTCATCTGCTTGGAAATGCAAATATAAAACCAGCCAATCGCATGCCAGCAACTCAGTGCATTTAGGCATGTAGACGTGGTCAACACAATCTGCTGAATTTCAACTCGAACATCATAATGGAAAATAAGGTGATTTAAGTGACTTTGAATTGTTGGTGCCTGACGGGCTGGTCTGAGTATTTCAGAAACTGATGATCTACTGAACACATAGCTAGTGTGTGCAGAGAATGGTCTGGAAAAGAGAAAATATCCAGTGAGATTAGAATTTGCCTTGTTAATTCCAGAGGTCAGCTGACAGTTGCCAAACTGGTTCAACCTGAAAGGAAGACAACAGTAACCCAAATAACTGCTCATTACAACCACAACCCCCACCCACCTCAAATTTCTTTCTTTCTTTTTTTTCTTTTTTTTTTTTTTTAGGATCAAGGCTTTCTTGTAATTTCTTTTTAAAGTGGTCTTGACCAATCAGCCTGTCCAGAGTGTACCCTGCCTCTCACTCTATGGTAGCTGGGTTATGCTCCACACACCCCCGTGACCCTGAATTGGATTAACAGAAGAGGGTGGATGGACAGACGGATGGATGATTCTCAAACAGCTCTTGTTTGTGCAAAAATATGGCATATCTCAGCATGGTGTGCAGTGAGTTCTTAAAAAATTGAAGAAGCTGGACAACTAGAGGGCAAGAGAAGAAGTGGCAGACTTAAAAATCTATCTACAGGAGATGAACAGCATCTGAAAGTCCTTAAGAAATAGGACAAATCCAGCAAAGACGTGACACCGAACATGAGAGAGGTGGCTCAAGTGCGATATGTGTAGATCATTAAGAAAATTCATTATGATGATGCAAAGTAGATTTAATCAAACTAAACAGAGCAGCAATAGGATTAAATATGTAAAACTGTGAAAACTGAATTTGGTTCCTATTCAAATAAAATACACTTGCCAAGTTGAGGTTGTAATATTAAATATATAAGGAGTTTTACAAATGCAAAATTTCAACTTTAGGTTGAAAACCCCCTAATGAGCATAGATCTTTAAAACCACTGATCATACAAACATTCTTATAATTTTACTGTCATGTGTGGAAAGAAGAAGGAGATTGTTAGTTATGTAGAGGCAATAATGTTACACATAGTTCTCACACTTCTTGATTTTATTGGAATTTGAATGTTTGTAGGTCTAAAAGCAATGTTTAAAAACATTTAGTATGACTTTTTTAAATGGTGCAGGAACTCTGAACTTAAATGTGCTGTTTTGTGCCCACTCATAACTCCAGAGTTATAAGCTCTGAAGTTCTTCAGCAAGTACTTTTTTCCAAAACTGATATTACAGACTTGTTGTTGCTTTTTTAATGATGAGAGAAAATACATATAAAGTGTAATATTCATCAAAGTGGAAACACTACCAACACTACCAACACTCCCTCCACCCGTATCTGTCTCTCTCTCCCTCTCTCTCTCTCTCTCTCTCTCTCTCTCTCTCCATGTGGAAACTGCTCCTTTCTCTCCTCCCTCCCATTCTGTGCTCTCTCTCTCTCTCTGCCTGCTCTCCAGAGAGGTTGCTCAGTCAGACAGATGTAACACAGCGGTGGAAGCCTGAGCTGAGCTGGCAGGCTGCAGGGGCCAGACCAGCGGCAGCAGCTCCGAATTGGGGGGGGGGAACGGCAGAGCAGAGACGGCACTGGCAGAGGAGATAAAACAGGACTTGCAGTTGTAGTTCCAGCGGTTGCAGCCGAGTTATCGAGTAAACTTTGCCTCAGGATATGGGTGTGTTGATCCGAGCGCTCATCACTCTGTGAATTTAACATGGACACTGACACCAGCAATCATCCAGAGGCACAGGATGGTAAGTGGGAGGAAAAAAGATGAGAAATGATGGAAGTGATACTTTAAGTGGAAAAAAGAAAGAAAGTTGAGGCACGTATGTAAAAGAGAGTTAGGTCACATGCTTTTCCTGTCAGCTTTCTGTTATGACTAGGCTTTTCGCTTGGCTCTTGAGCTGTTGACTAGGGCCTCAGTGGTCAGTGATGAATAGGACTCCAGTCTATTCTTCTGAGTGAGGGGGTTAAGGGGTGAAGGGCGTTACATAGCAATGTGATGAAATGGGCTGCCTGCTAAAGACGGTACTTGTCTCAGCAGGATTAGTTTTTGGCTTTGTTGTATGTGAGCAAGTTCAAACCTCTGTGCTGTGCTGATTCTCTCTGGGATTTGCCTTCAGTTGTTGACTGCGTTTTGGTATGAGCTTCATGCAGCCGGAAGCTCTCTGCTCGGTCTTTGAATAGAATAATTAAACGTGGAATATGTGAGGTCCGTGGGTGGACCAGTTAATGTTTTTGGTGTTTTGTTTTTTTTTTAATCTCAAATGCACCGAGATATTTCAATCTGAATATTTGTAGGCTGTATAGTGGTTGTACCATGTGGGTGTTTGTGTTAGAGACACAGAGCAGCAGGAACAAATGAAAGCAGGAGACAGAGGGAAAGAGAAGGGGGGCAGAAAGAGAAAGAGTTATGTACACAAATAAATCCAGGGGTATCGAAACGGCACTGTAGGCCACTCTTTCTCTCTCTTCCCCCTCATTTTCCACTGCCTTTTCTTTTCTTCCACCACTCCAAAATGTTAGAGCCTAAACTAGATAGTTAAAAAGAAAAGGGAGAAGGAAAAACATTGGTGTGTTATTAACTGGGCCAGAAAAGACGATGTTTTGTCTTCATGACCAACGGGGAAGGACTCTGCTGTGCTGCTGATGAAGAATGCGGTTAACAGAATGAGTCAACAGAGAGCATATTTCCAAGAGACCATAGTTTCCCTTTGCCAGCATCTAAGCCACATTGCTTTATGCACTGGGCTGTCTGCCACGACAGAGAAGGAAAAGACAAAGAAAAGGGGGAAAGAAAACCATTAGATGAAACTTTGGCATTTTCATCCATCCCTTGAGACGTGAAACTTCTGGTAAAAGTTTAACCCAAATAAGCGCGAACACTGAGCTCTATTTGTTCCCTCCCTCACCTTCACTATTGGGCTGTCTCGAGATAAAACGGCAGCTTCATTGCTCTAACATCAACTTTCTCTTCTCAACCGTACTCTCCTCACATTCCTTTCAAAAGATTTAATATACAAGGAAAAGTTGGTGTAGGAAAGGCAATAATCTGATATCGTCCAATTACATTCTCACTTCAGGCTTGCAAGCTACAGGAAGAATTCACACTTCCCGAGGCTTGCAGGCTTCAGTTCATCTGTCATGCGCACACACTTTCACGCACACAACAAGTCTAAGAGTAGTATATTTATACAGTATAAGCTTATTATTTACATGTTGTACCCACTGCATTACGTATTTTACATTTAAAGTAGATGTAGAGTCCTTGTCTGCAACTGGCTGATTGTTATGGGACTGATCTGTGACTGAATCTACCTGTTTCCCATTTCTGTTGGCAGAAAGCAGAGAAATGCTGATGCTGTGTATTACTTTATGAAATAGCACTGGGTGGAAGTGGGACTGCTACCAGATAAGCTAATAAAAAGAGATCAATAGTCAGACCTATTACTGTTATATACATATATATGAAAAAAATGCAACTCTTTTTTTTCATGGATTTCATATTTGTAGTTTCATCCTGTGCTTAAATTTACCCCAGTAAAGTTTTTGACCTTTTCAGCACTAAAGAAACCACTCTCACTCTCAGCAGATGCTCCCCAGAGTTTCCATGTCGTTGCTTTGTCTCTGCCACCAGCTTATACTGAAGTCAGTATATACTTATTTCTTTTCAGGTGCCTTACCATATCGGTCATGTTGAAAGTAAGTCTATGTATCCATCCTGTGACATGCCAGCACTGCAGAAGTGCACATAGCCAAAGGGCTGTCACTTTCCTATGTTCCTGTGTATTTATCTTCTACCAAGGGCAGCTGTCATAAAGGAGAGTAGCTTTTTAAATATAGACAAAAAACACATTTATCTGTCATGATATGATGGGATAAGTCATAATACTGCTCCCGATCAGGTCGGCACATCTTTTAATGATAAGACAATGTAAAGCATATGAGTATAAAGCAGCCTTGCCGTTTTAGGCATCCAAATAAATACATGCAGTGTGCTAGTTTATAGCAGGCGCATGCGGTGAGGAGAGGAGGTTTCAGGAAGGGAAGTATAAAGAGAGAGAGTCCTTATCCATGGCCTTCATTGACATGTAAATAGGTCTGCATGTTTTTGTCCTAGATGAGAAAGGTTGAATGCCTGCTCATGTACTGGAGGACAAAATATAGCAATGTTTTCTAGTATGTGAGTGTGGGCTTTAACCTGTCTTACATTAGACGGGGAGACTGGACCAGCTGAGCTTTTTGATATTCCTGAAAAACAGTGGGCTTTCTCTTTGTTTTCCATTTTGACCCCATAGTCTGACTACCATTCTAAATATACCATCCAGAGCTGTGGTTTTATGGTTTAAAGTGCTGTGGGCTTTGTCATTAAAAATGCTTGGCTTTTAATAAAAGATTTATTCTTGCTCCTATTGTCATATTGCTTAAACCTAGCTAGCAGACTGGAGCTGGGTGGTACAGCAGGAGCAAATTTAGGAACTGGGCTGTCAGCTTAACACTTGTAATCTAGTTTTAATAAATGAGACACTATCTTGCAAAAAGGCCAAAAACTGGTGGAAAGACAATATGCGGTCATTCTGTCCCACTTCCCAAAAGGGCTGTGTCGCACCTTTAGAGTCATCATGGTATTGCACGTTAATCGACTTTCACTTTGGTTTCACTGAACTAAACCAATGGCAGCTTCGACTTTTAAATACAGTTACTGTTGTGAACTAATTGAGTCTGATATAGCAAACTCATTTGAGCACAGTTGCTAATTGAAAAATCCAACAGTTATGGAAAAACATCTGCAATTTGTCATTTTCTTTTTCAGCTCTTGATGATAGTATATAACTAAATGATACACTACAAGTGGGATCCTCTGGGGAATTTTATCACTGAAAATGTCACTACCCACACTATACAGACCTTATGTGACTTCATATTAAATTCAGTTCAACTGAATTGTATTCATATAGCACCAAATCAAAACCAAAGTCACCTCAAGGTGCTTTATATTGTAAGGTAAAGACCCGACAATAATACAAAAAAAACCCCAACAATCAGACGACCCCCTATGAGCTAACACTTGGAGACAGTGGGAAGGAAAAACTCACTTTTAACAGGAAGAAACCTCCAGCAGAACCAAGCTTAGGGAGGGGCAGCCATCTGCTGCAACCATGTGGTTCACATAGTTGTAGCAGACTTGAGACGAGCTAGATTTTCTCTAAACCTCAACTTTGACTGCTGTGGTTGTCCTTGTGCTTTATATGTTTCTCATGCTTATGCAGTAATGCCTAATAATATCATTGTATCTCACATGCTTCATCTGTGAGGCCTGGTAGAGACCATAATCTCACCCACTGTTTTTGTGAAATTCTGTTATGAAGCCTCAAGCCATTTTCTTACCCCTCCCTTAACGCTCCCAATTTAAGGGAGAGTTAGTTGTCAACATGTGTCCATTGTGAAAGGAGTACAATACGAGTCAATGAGTCAGTGAAGCTCACTTCACAACCAGAAGTCTTTTTGCAACCATTAGGTATGCCCTTTTATGCTGCCTATATTAGGTAATAGCGTTCTTTACCACCAACTTCTGCCTCACTGATTCCATCCCACCAGTAGGGAATGATAATATTGTGACATAAATGATTAATTTTTATTACTTAATGATTATTAGAAGATTAAAAAATCGCATATTCTATATGGTACAATAATACAAATTACATCATAATAGCAAATAAATAATTAATAATTAAACAATAATAATATAAAGAAGAAGAAGAATATGGAAAAAATACTACTTTTTTTAAACGTACATTTATATCCTTATTTTTACAAGTATAATAATAAATGGTTTACCCTTTATTGTCATGGCAAATGATACATGTTATTACAAATTATCCAGTGAAGTTACAAAGAGAGGCTTTAACGTTTAATACCATTACCCTTCTATTCAGGTAAGAACAAAGACTATGTCACATTGTGTACATATGTCAGCTTTGATTTCTGGATATTGAGAATTTAACATGATGACCTCATACTATAATTTAGGGCAGCCAAATCTATCGGACAGCCTGTCATTAAGAGCCAAAGTATAAACAAAGGAGCACCTCTTCAACCTGCCACTGGATTAGCTGGCAAGGAAAAGAATGTCAGGAGCAGTTTTCAAATGACAGGCTGTGTGTTGTGGCAAAGGCGTTTCTTAACTAAAGAGCCTCTGATGTTATTTTGAAATGAAAACCAGGCATTACCTTCAAATATAGCCACAGTTGTCCACCTCTCATTGGTACTGGACTACATATGTATTTTTTTTTTTAAAAAGAAGAAAAAAAAGAATATAGCTTTGTAACTTAAGACCTTGCGTCATCCAGATCCAGATTGCATCTATTCGAGCTGATTGCATTTCACACTTGGATTTAAAATTCTCCACAAATGCATTTCAATTGACTGCTTATGATGGGATTCTGCTTCCACACTTAATAGTATATTTGACTTTTTCTGTGGGGAATAGTGTGAATGTTTCTGAAGTGAAAAAAGAAACCATCACACACATTTGTAGCCGTGCAGCCACACAAGAAGATTGCTGTGGGTATTTGCATAATTGCATAATGGATAGTACAACATAAAAAAAAAAGAAGGGGAAAAAACCCAGCAACAAAAGACCTTGAAACCACAGAGAAGGCTGAGTCTTCTTGAAAGTTTTTCAAGCTGTCGGTATAAAACTTAACTAGGTGGTGCTTTGAAAGAAGTCAGTGTCATGTTTGCTGTATTTCTTGCAAAAGGGGACGCACTGTTCCAACTTTTTAGGTTTGAATACCAATACAAAGATCTTGGCTTTGGCTATCTGTCATTAGCCAATACCTGTCCTTTGTCATTGTAAATGAATAAGCTGTAATCCTCATTGTAAGTTAGAGAAAAGAGAGGAAGAGCCTAAATCTTGCTTTCCAAATACAGAAATACTAGTACTGTGCAATACTCCAAATTTTGGTATTGATCTGGTACCAAATAAATACATGGCCAGTATTGATCTGATACCAATACTGATACAGATACTTTTAACCTATAAAGCAGGGGTCTCAAACTCAAATGAGCATCAATATGCGGGCCGCAAGTAGAGGTGACGTGGGCCGCAAATGGCCCGCGGGCCGCGAGTTTGAGACCCCTGCTATAAAGGCAGCTTATGTAGGGAAGAGCATTGTGACATAATTTATGAGATCATTAATCTGCAAATTCTTAGCACATTTTAATAAACACAGTGCTTTTTAACTTCCACAATAATTAACACAACAAAAAACACTTTGCAGGTTTTCATGTATTTTGAATCTGTTTTTTTGGAGACCTTGAATGTAAATGTGCCCCGCTCTAAATCACATAATAAAGTATCGATCCTAATACGCTAGTATCAATCTGATACCAATACCAGCTTTGGATTCAGTGCTATCGATATTTGGATCTAGCCACCTCTTCAATGATAGTGAAATACAAATACATTGTAGTATACACATTAACTTAGTTAATCTGTTTTTAAAATAATGCATAACCACAGGACCAAGATAGAGAAATTAATTGTTTTATTTGCATTTGTGTTAATTCTGCTCAGTGGGAGTCTTTATGCACTCCTTCCTTTTTTTTCCTCTGCTCTCAGTTTCACTGCATGTGCACAGGGAGTGGAGCAAAAATAACAGTAATCAAGTTGAGGACAGCTCATTATGTTAGTGAAGTGCTGAGACTTAGATACAGTGAGTGAGGGAAAGACTTAGAGCAACACTATGAATGGAGCTTTTTGGTTATCGAACTCACTTGCTGACTGTTTGTGGTTATATCTGAAATTAGTGGAAACTTGAAAAATATATATAAATAAATAAATAAATAAATGTAGAACGTGAAATACCTTCAGACTAGTGACCCTTTGCTGCTGGCTTTCTCATGCACTTCTGGTGACCGGCTGCTTGTTCAGTAAACTTAGTAAACAAAGCATCAATAAATAGATTGGCACCATAGATTGAGGATAATCTATTCTTTACTCACCAATAACAGATCTAGCTGTTTGAGCTGGTACTGGACTGGTCTGCATTCCTAGCTGTAAATGTGAATACTGTTGTACAAACAGAGCAGAGCAGTCAGGTGTCCTCTGTGCTTTTTGAGATGCTGCTGCTAATAATTGTCCTAAAAGACAATTCCATTTTTTTTCACCACAATGAAATCCAAACTAATCACACGTTACAGCTGCCGTATGCACACTTTTTTAAAAAGTGTGATCTGCGATGCTGTGAGCAAGACGTTCAGCAGAAGACATGCCACAAACATTTGTTTCTTCTTCTGCTACAGTGCACAGTTTGCCTCTTCATAGAATAGAACCACAGAAGACCATTTGGCAGATCTTTAACACTTGTTTCCTCCCATTTGCTTTCTCTCTATCATGCTTGTTTTTAGACTGTTTAAGTCATTTTACATGTCATTAGTAACACCAAAGTAAAAATCTGTACGCTGATTCAAAATCATTACTGCGTCAGATATGCTCTGCAATCTCCCGGCCTTAAATGGCGTGTTTGTTGGTGGTTACAGGCCCAGTTAAAAGGTTCCACCTTTGTCTGAAGCAGAAACTAAAATTTGAGATTGCTTTCTCTAAGACATTACACACAACAGGTGGTAGATGGATGCTAGAAGCACTCCATTTGGTTAATGTGAGCGAGGGCACCCTAATGACGTTTGCCTGCTCTAGTCTTACATGGACATGGAAAGGTCAGGGCTATGAGCCTCTAAAGTTCCTAAAAAAACCATCAGTGAAAAGAAGCTTTTATTTGGAACGTAAACAGCGGTAAAGGAATAGCTGCATAATATATAAATATATATAATATATATAACTAGAGGTTAAGTGTTAACCAAACGTTTCAGAGTTATACACAGGAGATCACACATGAAAAGTTAATCAAACACTTAAACTAGTCTGGTGGTGTATATGGTGTATATAAATAACACTGTAAAAGCTGAGCTAAGCAATAACCTCAGAGAGCTGTCTTGTGGCCAGCAGCAACAGTGGCACGACTCCATCTGGCCCCATTTGTCAGAAAGCCTCCCTGATGGGATACTGTCAGTCAACAGAGCACTGCAACCAGAGGGAAAGCAGAGCTTGTCTGAGACAACAGAGGGTTAAAAAAAAAAAGGGAAAATTGGAAAGCTAATGTAGAAATCTAGATGATGCCTTTGCAGCGTGTTGTGTAGATGACAAGTGTGTTGGTGTGGTTTGTGTGTACATGTGTGTGCGAATCTGTGGCGTGTTTTGCTTTTGAAGTGTGTGATGTGTGTCTAAGATGAAGTGACTGCAAGGGCCAGGAACGGAGCCAAGTGCAGCCGTGAGCGCGTTACATGCTCACAACAAATTTATGTTGGTTGTATGCTTTTCATGTCTCTGTAAATCTTCTGTAAATGGAGCACACTGAGCAAAAGAGAAGCCGAGAGTGGCGAGGGAATGAGCCGAGGAAAGAGAAATGGAAAATACTGACTGAGTGACGGGAACAGTAACTGCTAAAGTAACAAGGAATGGCACACTTGGGCAACTCCCCTCCCACCCACCCCTATAATCAAAGTAGGATTCTCAAATTTTTTCAGGTAAATTGATCTTAATTTGTGTTTATCCTTCCTTATTGTTTATTTGGTTTACTCAGTTACAGATTTGTCATGATCCACTGGAGCACTTGTTTCAGTGCCAGTGCTGGTGGGAAAATCCGATTATTTGAGCCTAAAATTAGACCTCTGGAGTAGCAGCAACATACAACTTAAGGTATTCGCTATAAAGCCTTTGTTTTTATCTTTACATTCAAATCAAGTGAAGTGTCACAGGCTGTAAACTGTATGTAAAAGATCTAAGAGCAATCACGAGGACATTAAAAAAAAGATAAGTTATGACAACAGTAACAATGTATGAGATAATCAGTATATATGATAAGTTCTTAGGTAATTCAATTGGTAATGTCTCAGGTATTCCAAAGGGTTAATGAGGTTCTCTTTACAATGATGTTGAAGTTTCTGTTATAAAAACTAATATGTATGATTCTGTAAAGCTTCTTTTATAGTTCAGTTAAATTCAGATTGTCACAGCTCTCATTTGCCTTCTTGATAGTAATATACCATTAAACAAAGTATACAAATAATAATAATAATAATAATAATAATAATAATGATTTGTAATATGTAATAGACTATAATTGCCTTTGGCTTTCTCATAGTGCTAATCCAATAGGTTTAATTTGTTCTGATTCGGTTTTTATAGCTCCTCTGCTTTGATAGTTTGAAGAAACAACACGGTAAAGAGGATTCCAGAATTTCATTCATTTTTCTTTTTCAGGAAAACAAAGGGTGGAAACGCACAACAGCAACTCAAGTGTTATTGTGCTGGCTGTAAAGTACTGCAAAATCACATTGGGTCTTTACAGTTACAGCACACAGCTGAATAGTAGAGAAGTCTCTAAAGCTTCGGCATCTAGCTAGCACTACAGAAGTGGAGCGAGCACACGCTAACGGGAGATAAATTCAGATAGAAAACAAAAACATGCAAACAGCGAGAGATGTAGAAAGATATAAGAAAGAGAGGACGTGAGTGGAAGATGAGAGATTATGTTCAAAGGTAAGGACTGCCCAGCGAGTAAAATTTTATAAACTGTAAAATTAAAACTAAGTGAATTATAACTAAGTGAATGATGCTAGGTATGCTAATTTTGTTTGAAAGTACTAGGCAGCGTACTGCAGGCTAACCTGGTCAGTTTGAACTATTGTTTTAGGCTTTGCAGTGATGTCTGACAGATGCAAGGCCAGCTGTGGTGTTAGTAAACATCAAGAGTAAAAGACATCAATTGAAATTAAAAGTGATGACGCTGATTAGATTATCTTCATATTGTATGGGGACTGGAAATCAGACATACAGCTCTCTGCTCATACCTTGTTGAATGCAGTTTTCAAAATCCACAAAAAACAGTGAATATCAGTGTAGCAGCCCAGGCCAGCGGACCACAGCCTGTACAGGAAAATCTATTGGAACTCACAAAACCCTTTATTAACCCTGTGCCGATCCGATATTAGATGATTTAAAAATCTGATCTCGGAAATCTGATATATATGAAACCTAAAAAGATCTCTCCAAGCTTTGTTGTATGTTCTTATTTATTATTTTTCCCCTATTCTGCTGAGATCAGCTGGTTGTTGTGCTTGTGTGCCCAACAGTGAAGTTGCTTCACTTTCTGTCCCTCTCGTGAAAAAGCTACACACTCATAATATTGTTGAAGGGTCTTTTCCCATCTGTTTTCTCCTTTTTTTCATTTGTATTTATCTTCTGTCATAAGTGATAAATCAGAAAATACCTATTATCGGCCTCCCGATAAATCGGTTGGGCTCTAGCTAACAATAGTGTCAGAAACAGTTTGGGGGGAGATGATTGACTTTGCTACTAATCAAAGTGAGGTCTGGACAGTTATATGTCATGTATTTTCAACCGCTGGTGCACAAGTTGCTCCAGTTGAAGCCTTTGTAGGAGTTGAATTCCCTTTGGTATTTTTCAACAAAAAGCACTTGCTGGCCCAGTGGACACGGTAGCAGCCTGACCCCACGTGTTGCGCACAATTGCTTTTGTCCCTAAAATGGCAGATATTGGCATTCCTGGCTGTCCCACGTCCAGCTCTTCCTCCAGCTAAAAAAACACACACATTGTCTCTTTTGTGCCGCTGTCGGCGAGAGGCAATCTTAACCCAGGCAAACTGATTTGAATTGATGTAAGCCGACTGCTTTATGTGATAATTTTTCTCTTACTCAGCTTCCGAAAGAGAGTAATGTTGGTTTTGTTTATGCATTAAGTTGTGCCTCAGCATATTTTTTAAAGTACCAGAGCATCGAATGGAATATGCAATGACAGAAGTAATACTTAAGGCTCATCTCCCCTCTTTATTTTGTTTTTCTCCATTGTTGCAGCTATTTTCTTCAGTCTGTTTCAGCAGAATAATCCCTGTTGCTTTTCACTGTACTGCTGTGAACCCAACTAACACGTGGTGCTAAAAAAAATGTCAAAAATCTATTCATAGACTAAACAAAGACGCAGGTTTAAACACGGTCTTCACTGTTTATGCCCATAGCTTTTTACAAGTTCCTAGACAGACAGACACACACATGGGAACATAAACAGAGTGACAGGGGCTGAGGGATTAAGGAGACAGAAAGGGAGACAAACAGGAAGATAAAAGGAGAGGTGTGTCCAAGTTGTCAATAGGAGTGGACTTCAGTGCTTCACTTTTTGTCCCTGGGTAACTCTATAGCCTACATACCAAAGTACTCACTGTGTCATTTCACCCTTTGGGTTTCTGTCTTTCCCGTTTGTACTCTCACCCCCACCCCACCCCTCTCATTTCACCCCTTGGTTTTTCCCGTTTGTTGCCTGACGAGTGGGAGATTAGACCTCATCAAAACATGCTCTACTTGAACATGCAAGCTTTAGCTAGAATTTCTTGGATACTAAAAGCTTAGAACCTGCAAATGCCTTTGAGACATCGCATGTAGCTTGCAAAAGTTGGGGCAATATGGATAAAAAGCGCCACTAATTGTCAAAAACTGCTTTGGAAATTTGGAATTCATTATGCAGCTCCTCCAAAAAACAACAACAAAAAAAGTTACTACATGCCAAATGTGTCAAATAACTCATCAGCGTGCTTTTGTTCAGTACCAGCAAAGATGAGCTCAATGACAGGTCTTAGAGAGTTTTATCGTTGCGCTGTGGAGGGCTAAGAAGGATGAAACATGTGAAAGTAATAGGCATATTTATTCCATCTACGGTGATGTCACAGACTGCCCGGGCACCAGTGTACCAGACCAGTCAGCATCTTTCTGTATTTAGTGGAGCAAATATGCAGCAGTCTGTCATCACTGCATCCTAACCTGTTGACTTTAAAGTGTTTCTGTAATCCCGGGTGGCTTAGTTATTAATTTAACAGCAATTCAGTTGAGGAAACATCTTGTCACCGCAAATATCTGAAATCCTCAGCACAAATCGTTTTACCTCCCAACACAAAATGTGCCCGATGGAGAACTAAACAGTCTTAAAAAGGAAAAAAATAAACAAAAATATAGGTTTATTTTGTTGGGATACTGTAAAAAAAAAAAGGGGGGGGGAAAAGAGCACAACCACAAATTTTGCACAGCATTCAGCAGCACAGAGGCGTTTTTGAAAGCCTCACATGATTTCTTTTTTCTTTTTTCTTATTACACACCCCTAAGGCTTTAGTTAGTGTGACTGGATGTGGTGAGAGAAGAGTGAGGAAAGAAGGTAAAGTAGCCAGAAGAAGAAGTGTGAATATAAGGAGGAGGGGGCTGGGAGTGGGAGTGGGGGGAATCTTCTGTTGTTTCTATGGACAAATGCCTTACTTGACAAATGCCTGTCCAAGCACAAGAGCAGAAACATGAGAGTGCTGTTATTTAGTGGGGAAGGAGGGAGGGAGTTGTGGGTAGAGAGAGGGAAAAATTTTCAAAGTGGGGTTCTCGTATTTATAGTGAGTTGTGCTGCATTTAGTTTGGCTGTGCCGACTAGTTTCTGAAAAGTTTATCTCCTGCAGAGAGGAAACAGATTTGACTTATTTGTAGATGTAAATGTATGCCATATGTGTTGGAAGCGGCTTTTATGCAATGTACAGATTTCTAGCTTGGAATATGCTTAATATGGAAAAATATGACTTTTTCTGTGCATCCGACAGGGTAAAAAGCGTTGTTGTCATTATCGTCACCATCATCAGCAACACCTTTGCTGAAGTTTGCTGAGTGCCCAGCCAAACTTCAGCTAATGCTTTAAAGCTGGAGTGTGGTAGTGAGGCCCGGCCTGGCCCCGTGGTTTTTTGGTCAGCCACAACAAGGCCTCTGATTGGTTGGAGGTGGGGTAGGAATTTGGCTCTCCGAGCTCTAAACTCCACCTCCTCCTCCTCCTTCCCAGCCCCGGGTGTTGAGGCACAGCGGCATTCCCTGTGCACCAGTGTGCGCGCACCCTTAAACATTTCCATTTCACTTGCTTTCCCCTATGAAAGGGAGCTTCAGAGCAGGGAGTTACAGATATTTCAAGGAAAGGGAGAATAGGTGACAAAAGAAAGAGTACTGTCATGCCCTGTTATTATGTTTGTGTGTGTGTGTTTGTGTGCGTGTGTGTGTGTGGGTGTGCTTCTTTTCCTCCCTCTGTGAGTCTGGGAGAGAAGGGGGAGGACCTGAACCCTGCTAAGAAAGAGTCAATACCCCTGTAGGAGTCCACCAGACCATACACACTCTCACTCGCACCCTGACACACACATACATGCACACGCACACACAGACACACACACACACACACACACGCATATACACACATCCATACACACACATGCCCGCATACTTATTCAGTCCGCTGCAGGTACTGCAGCCTTAATAAGTTCAGAGCAGACGGACAAAACCCAGCAAGGAAGCGTGAAGTATAGAGTGAGAGAGGGGAGGAGGGATCTCTGGAGTTACTACTTGTTGCTCTTGGTTTTGCGAGTGGACTGAAGATGATTTTCCTTCTGCTTTCCCAGCGGCTGTGGGACCTTGTCTGAGGTGAGCACCAGCGCCACGCTTTTTTCTTCTCCTTTCACTGCCTCATAATTGTGCTAGAAAAGAGAAATAAAAAAAGAACAGGGGGGTAGAGTTACCACTTTTGTGAGTGTTTGTGTGTGGGATTGCTCTCTTGGTGGAATGGCGCATGGTTGGAGGGTTGGAGTGGGGGGAGCTGAAGGAAAGGAGGTGTGTGGAGGAGCCGACTTTGAAGCTTTTCACATGTCAGGCAAGGATCATTATCAGACTGATCTGTCAGAGAGAGAAGCAAAATATAGGTGGGAAAGGAAAGATTACGCTTTTTTTTTTTTTTGCGGTACTGCTGCAAAAGACCTGTAGCATGTGATTGCGAGCTGGGGTTCCAGCAGTGGGGCGACAGTAGATGAAAACAGGAAAAATCAGTTCAAATCTCAGCTTCTCCAGATTTTCTTTGTTCTGATTAACGGCTCCCTTTCTTTAGGCGTTTGTGCACGCCTCTTGGGGGCTGCTTTACCTGATAGAGCCGTGTAATATAAATTATACATTTATACACCACCTCTGTATGTGTCTGTATGCGTCTCTGTGTGTTTGTTCTGGAGGAATATTCTCATTCCACTACCACCTTGTGGCAAGGCACAGGGTGGTGTTTAACTACTTTAGCCATGTGTAGTCTTCATTTATCAGCTCCTGTGTGATTACAGTGTCCTAGTAAGATAGCAGCTTTACTTGAATGTGCAGCCTCATCATCATTCTTCAACCAACATGTGTTTACATGCTTCAGTCTTTTATCCACTTACATAAGGGCAGAATGTCAACACTTTAGATAGTTACACTTTTGAGGATAGATATAAACCATTTACTTTTATTTTTTTTGCATAAATGATTTTGCCTTTTTTTTTTCAGAGCTTAATTTAGACTCAATTTTGTTGAGTGCCCCCCCCCCGCTCTGAAGTAGTAGTGCAATGCTGTGTGTCCGGGTGTGCGGCATTCATTGTTGTCCTATTATTAGAGCAAGCCGGGCCAGCCAGCAGCTGTGGGGAAGGAAGTAGGTTCAGAACAGCCGGAGGAGAGGGATTACTTGGAACACTGAGTTAAGAGTTATGGAGTGACTGCTAGAATGGCATTCCTAAGTTGGCAGAGTCATTGGAGAGGGAGATGCGTGAAGCAGAGCACCAGACAAGGACCGGTGCGGATAATAAGAGGGACTGGAAAAACGTAAGAGGGTGGAGGTCAGCAGTGATGTGGACCAGTGCACTTGGCTGTATTTGTAGATCCTGTTTTTGTTGGACCGCTTGATTGCAGATTTGTTGACCTGAGTTTTTCAGGGCGTCAAATTTTCTCTAATTTCTTTCTGTATTTTTTTTTTTTTTTACAAACACTCGAACAATCCAAAACAGACACAAAGCAGACATTTTCAGCACAGAAAACTTAAAACTTAAAATCTGTAGAATCTTTGCATTTAGTGGCCCAGGCAGTGGGAGCTGATTAAGTGTTCTTAAGAAGTGAAAGTGAAGGATGTCACTTGCAGATAGGGACTGACTGCTGTGATAAACTG
Source organism: Pelmatolapia mariae (assembly GCF_036321145.2). NCBI lineage: Eukaryota > Metazoa > Chordata > Actinopteri > Cichliformes > Cichlidae > Pelmatolapia > Pelmatolapia mariae. The sequence goes on along the minus strand of NC_086233.1, from coordinate 17,398,042 downwards.
CCACCGCTCTGGCTAAAGGCATAATAGAATTCCAGTATTACTCAGTGTCTCTGCTATCTCTCCCTCTCTGACCTTTTAAATCTTTGGTGTGTATTCCAGTGAAATGTGCCACTCAGCAGTGGTGTTTGATAAACTCTGCTCCAGTGCTTGTTTTCTTGTAACACGTAACTCTTTGCAGATTTCATTTTGAAATTTATTTTTATATGTATGACACATGCTGAGTTTTCTGTACATTTGCGGGCTGTGACGTATTTACTGAAGAGTGAACTGTTTGGTCAAAATGTTCCGTAATACAACTGTCCCTTGCGCACAGAGATTTCTCCAGATTTTCAGAGTCTTTTGATGATATGATGACTGAGCCTGTGCCTGTCTTTACTTCTGAATGATACAAATCTGAAATAGATGAGACCCTGTAATAAATGTAAATAAAAATAAGATACGCGGATTTACAAATTCATACATCAGTTGGCTTCCTAAATCCCAAACATCATGATTCAGAGAAGATTCAAGATAAACATCTTTTGTCTTGATGATACCTGTTTCGAAGCTCCGATCATTGTGAAATCAAACCACCTGCACCCATTTGTTGTTCTCTTTCCAGCTTTCCTTTACCTTTCCTACCCAGTCCTTGAAAAAAAAACTTGTGTAATTAGGAAGAGTCATAAATCACAGACAACAAAAGGGGTTTTCAGTACATGTTTGACAGCAGGATAAAGAGGTGGTTTCACTGTGTATGTGGCTTTTAGGTTTGGGGGCAGAAGAGGGTACAATTACGACATCCAATTACTGAACACATGTTTTGCAGGGCACACTCTGTGCATATGCTGCGTGTGTCAGATTGTGTGTAATAATCTTCTCGGTGTGTTTCTGTGTATTTCAGATTGCATGTTTGGACACGTGAGTACAGCTGTACTCTCACTGCACTCAATGCTCATTGTTATCAAACTCAATTAGCCATTTCAATGCTTGCCCGCGGATGACTAATCACTACTATGTAATTTCTGAATTTAGGGGTACCCCCTAAAAAACACAAAAAACCAAAAAGCAATGAGTCTGTAAGCCTAAATTCTTTATATTGCTTTTGGCATTTTCTGCCTTTATTTAACACTACAGTACAGAGCGAGTGGGAGGAAATGGACGTATAGAATAAACATGCACTGTTTGCTAATTCAGTAATTTTCACAACTAATTCAGGAGTTTGTCTCAATCGTCATGGAAAGATGCATGTTATACCCTGTATAGCTTGCCAGCCTATTGCACAAGTTAACTCAGCTCAGTCTTTGGACTCCAGAGTACCTGCTAGAGTATCATTAAAGATGAATATAGCATTCTTTAAACGTAAAGCAGTGCAAAATACTCATTTGTGATCTTTGTGGTGTGCTCTAAGCCTTCTTTTTTTGTCAATATGTGGAGAGTAGTTTTAATAAACATACCAATACTAATCCATCATCATCAACATTTGTACCACTAAGTAGTGGAGGTAATTTAAGTACCTCAGTCGCTCTTTACTTACACTAGTTTGTCTTGGACAAAAAACAATTTTACATCAAACTTTGAACCGCCCAAAAGTGTGGCTCTCTAGCTTGCGAATTGTAAACACACAATGCTGCGCCATCTTTTAATCTGTAGTCTGTAATCTGAGGTATGAACACTATGTGTACAAAAGTACTGGGTCACCTACACATTACTGACTCCTACACTAAAGGAAAAAAAAGTTACATTTTTCTGTGTAATTTTGTTGCACAAGTGCAATGTAAAATATGCGATTTAATGGAATCTGTCAAATTAAATTTACTTGATTGCTACACAGTCAGTTTATATCAAGCATATTTTCCTTAATGAGTAATTTTTTGAATAAATAAACTCAGATGCTGCGGCCCTTGAACCACACCTTTATTATTGCCTATTAAACTGCCCGTGGAATAGACGCATGTGCTCTTTATTTGTCTGGTTTTAGTCATGCTGGGTTTAGAATTGCTGTGTCATCATATGTGCAGTGTACCACCATGCTGCGTGCAGATGTTGGTACTGTAAACTCTGATATGTTCAGATACAACTGGCCTTATTAGACTGTGGGCTGTGAATTTTTTTTTTCTTTTTAATCTAGAACTTTATCCATAATTCATTTCCTCGTCTTCCTGGAAGCTGTCGTCATTACCGTCTGTCTCCCAGCTGGAAACCTAAAATGAGTCTCATTCAGATTTTATTCAAATGTTGAATGTTGCCACTAAAATAAAGCTGCTAGACCCTGTACAGTTTGAAATACGAGTATTGCTACTGCAGTTCTTTGTGGGGAAAATCTGCTATATTGAGCCACAGCAATTTGGGGTCCACCTAAATTACACATGCTCCTTGGGAGACAGATTAATCGATTTTTAAAAAAAATTATACATCTGTGGGTGTTACCAGCTGTAATGTTAGTTACGGGATAATGGTGCATTGGTTGGCACAATCACATCACATCAAGTCAGGCGAGACCTTTTCTGTACGGAGTTTGCATGATTTTTGGGGGGTGTTTTTAAATGAGATCTCCGATGTGTGGTGTGGAAGCGAGAGTGTGTCGCTCTGTTTCAGCCCCGTTGATGGACTGGCAGCCAGTCTAGTGTGCAGCCAGCCTTTTGACCTACAGCTGCCGGGATCGGCTCCAGCCCCACACAGTTGGTTAAGCAATTAGAAAAATGGAGTAATGTTTAAGAGACTTTCTAAAAACGCCGACTTTGAGAAATATTTTGCACTCTTTGTTTATCAGTTCCCTTCCAAGGTTTATCTTACAGTTGTTCTCTCAGTTTATCGTTTACGTACGAGGACGTACACAGACCAGAGAAAGCACACGGGTGACGTAAGAATGCGGTCAAATATGCTGAGGCGAATCAGAAAACAGGAAATAGGGGAAAATGAACTCCCGTCACAGAGGTTCCCCATTCCCTGCAGTGCACCTCACTTCCTGTCACATAACTTCCCACCACTCATTTTGACTCTTTACACACAGACACACACACACACACACACACGTACTTACACATTCCCACAGCTATTTTAATGACAAATAAGCCAAATATTAGTGATACTGATACAAAACCTGCTTTAACAATGAGCTACAGTTGAATGGCTTGTTAGTGTTTTTGTTTTTTATATAGACCCAGCGGTGTGAGACTGCACTGTCCTAGATAGTTACGCTCCTCCTGTGTCCTGCCCTCGATCTCTCTGAATAGCTCCACACACAGCAACACCACACAGATGAAAGCGCGCCTGCTCAGTTAGGCGATTGAAGCTGTTCAAATACAGAACTCCAAATCCATCTGTTTCCTCCCTTTCTAACAAGTACCATTTCATCAGCGGAAGGATGCACAAATACACCCACATGTGTGTGTGCTGGAGAGCGAGACTCGGGAGATCATTGTTTACAAGCTGGGATGTGGATTCCCACACAGAAATGGTGCTGATCAGTCAGATGCCTATGCTTTTATGGGCAAATTATGGGAAACATCATTTAAATGTCTGTTTCAATGGGTTTTTTTGATTTTGCTTTTTGCTTCATGTGTTTTCTTCCATGCATCTGTGTGTGTTTAGACTTGTTGACAGATTCCACTAGCTGTGTTGCCTACAGTGCGCCTCACTGAAAGTGACTGAGATCAGAAGGCACATTTTCTTTTTGGACAACTCCCTTTCCACACAACAGAAAATTGAAAAGGTGATGCTCACGTTGATCAGCTGTTAAAGCTTTAAGGTTTTGCCCAACAAAAACAAACACTTTCCTTTGGTCTATCCGGTTTGTAGATTTCTTTTACAAGCTTGCTGTTACACTTGATTTTACAAACAGAACAGTTTCGTGCTGGTTTCTAAACTAAATATATAGCACAAGATCAACTTTTATAGTGCCAGCAACTGTGAACACTTACTTCTCAGTAAATCTTTCTTTCATTCCAGGGACTTTTTATAAAATATATACTGCTGATCAAGTCATATGAACCAGGATTAACCACAATATCATAAATTACAAGTAAATCAAACCAGTATTCTTCCAAGTGCTCTTGGAAGTCTTCTTGTGTAGTGATTGTGTAATGAAAACAAAAACCTCCCAGTTGTTATGAATAGGAAACTTGCCATGGAGTCCACAGCTGTTTCTCTGTTCTAGGCTTGTAAACATCTTAAGTTTAGGCATTTCAACATCAGAGTCTATGAGACCATGCAGCAACCTCTGGAGTTGAAAAAGACAAAGATTGGTATGGCGGTATCAAAAATGAGAGCTACCAAATCTAGCAAAAACCCATCCCGTATGGTACGTTTTTGCTAGTTTTGCTAGTTGTCTTCTTTGCAAGCTACACAGTCAAGCTACATAGAAACCTGTTCAGTTTTAAAGTAGTGCTGTCAGTGTTAATCTTGTTAAAATTACATTAACGCCATAACCGCATTAACGCGGCAAATCTCCATTAGCGAGTTAATGCGAATCGCCCCGTGCGTGGGGCTGCACGGCGTTAACGAGCTAACCGCGCACAGGGCGATCCGCGTTAACGAGCTAATGGAGATTTCCCGCGTTAATGCGTCATTTAAAAAAATATGTATACATCACTATTTTAAAGACAAACTATGGAATACCATCATTATGGTATGGTCGGTGATAGCCACCAAAAATATACAGCTAGGGGACTTAGTACATGTATTGTTTTTGTTTAGTTTTTTTTTTATCAATAATTTGGTGATTCAAACATGCTACCATTAAAGCTTTAAAACATGGAGCTGTCTTTTATAAAGTGTGGAACTGATCAATTTCTCAAGCTGCAATAAAAGGAACTGCACTTCCTCGTTGGTTGCATTTGTTGGTGCCACCGTGCTGATATTAAACAGACCTTATGTTTATGTTTTTTCTCATTATCACAAAGTAGTGCTCCAACCAATGGGAAGGTTGATTCATTTTGATGTTAATCAGGGTTAATTGAAGAGAAACTGAGCATAATTTCTGTTTTATACATTCTCTTACTTTGCCATCCTGATCTCAGTACATTTCGTTTAGCCCTGCAGGGGAGCCCAGAAATACCCTGCTGTGAATTTGTACTGAATACAGATCAAAATGATAAATTATGTAAGGCTCTGGAGTACAATACCTTCACATAACTCACAGAGTAAATCTCACAGTTGCCAAGTTTGCTGCGTGTGCTGCAGGCATATGGGTTGTTATAAACAAACATAAAGAAAGATATATGGAGAGAGGAGTGATATGGTACAGCGAAATTTTATATTGATTTCTCAGATACACAAGGACCCACAGGAGGAGCTACAGGTTTGGAGCTATGTAAGGTAAACCGTAAGAGTGATATAATGGAGCCGTGGGTCCATGCAAAATAATATGCCACATATAAGAAAATATACTGGTAAATGTGATCTTTAGAAGGTCAGGGACAGTGAGCATTTATTCTGATCTCCAGTGTATTCAATGCAATATTTATGCTGTTCCTTGTGAAGCCAGAGGAGAATATATGGGATTTTCATTGACACCAAATGGGTTTTATTGTCCACAAAGTCTGAATTTGAGTCAGCTGAAGAGCAGACTTCTGATTTTATGCAAAAGCTTGGACACCCCTTGGGAAATTACAGACGTTTTTGTTTTTTGGTGCAGGGGTATTGTAAGAGTCATTCTAATAGCATATAGCTTATATAATGAATTCTGGAATAAGCCATCGTGTATAATGTGTTTTTTCCACCATCTGTCCCATAACCCCAAAGCAGAATATAAACAGCTGGCAAGGCGGTGTTCTTTAATCGAATACTGCTTCTTTTTCTCTCTTCAAGTACTTTGAAAATTGTTGCTAGAGTCCATTTTTGTCTTCATCTATCATTATCTGTTGTTTAGCAAAACAGTTAGCACATCCAGGTGTTCCTTTACATGCTATTGTGACAAAGTGGTTAGGCATGAACTCATTTACCACTTGTCCCTTAACCATATTGATAATTTATTCCTTGTTATTTTACAGTCAACCCTAATGCTTTAATTAATACATTGCTGGTTTAACTTTGCTTAACATTAGTGGTGCAACGGATCACGGTTGATCCGTAATCCGAACCGATCCCACTCCACGGTTCGGCACGCACGTGATCCGAAGATTCGAAAAAGAAGGGGAAAAAGTATGTGTATGGTGCACGTGGTCAGTCTGTCAAGCGATAGTTATGGCCAGCGCTAGCGGTCCAAGTGGAGGAGCAGAGGAGTTTGCGGCATTTAAGCAGCCCTTTGCTGCCCAATCCGACCGGGCTAAAGCTATTACAAAAGCTACTGGGGTGTTTAGCTGCAGACGGGAGGCCGTATTCCCTTGTGAAAAACAAGGGGTTTAAACTATGATGAACGTGCTTGAGCCACGCTATGATATCCCGTTGTGCGTCCACTTCAGTGACAAGATTGTACCCAGGCATGTATGAGCAGGAAAAGTTTAAAGTTATGGCTGAACTGTCCCAGGCATCTTCTGTTGCCCAACTACAAATGGGTGGACCTCCAGGTCAATGGAAAGCTACGTGACCATGACCGCTTATTATATCACAGCGGAGTGGTAGATACAAAGCCCTGTACTGCCCTATATTGCACCTTAATTTGTTTTTATATAATTGCGTGGAATGAGTCTTGAGTTGAATGTTTTTAATAGGCAAAAAATACTTAAATAAGTTAATAAGTAAATGTTAAAATTTTGTCTTTTTTTTTTTTTGCTGATCCGAAAATTGATCCGATCCGTGACTTAAAACCGTGATCCGATCCGAACCGTGAGATTTTTGATCTGTTGCACCACTACTTAACATACTATCCCAGATGTTTTTTTGTGGTAGTTGCATCCATTACATCCATGTTTTTAAAAGCAAATACTATTAACCATTAGGTCATTTGAATTTTCTTCTGTTCACAGGCAAATCCCTGATAATATATATTTCTTTATGTTGCTTTGGATATACTTACCATGTTTTTCCTTTAATCAGGTCCTATATCTAAACCAGGTGTGTGAGAAGGGCTGCCCCAGTACTTCCTGTTTATATAGGGTCATGAGGTCATTGATTGCATCACTGGGTGTAACCAAATGAAGGGTTTTTCATTTTGTATAGTATTGTTTATTTTCTTTAAAATAGCCTTTTGAGTTGTATTGTATGCCGTGTTTTACTTTCCAAACCATTTAGCTGAGTAAATGAGTTTGTCAATTTCATGCATAATCTTATTCCTGTTCTTTGTTTAGAATCGTATTGTTTGGTCTGACCTATTTTTTTTTCGATGGTAGAGACTAATGAGGTTCAGGTGTGTGTAAAGTCCTTTATAAAGCAATTGGGATTTTTGCCTACCAGGTTGGTTGTTTCATGGTAGAATGGAGATGCCAGAAATAAAGTATACTTAAAAGAAACTTGACTAGTATGCTGATGCTGTCCACTTATCACCTTCCTTGCTGTTTATGTTATGCTACCTCACAGTTATAGACATTGATTTTTGTGAAGAGGTCACAGGTGAGGGTATTTTTTTTGATGTTTGCACATCAGGGCTGCACAGTGGAATGCCCCACCGCATACCTTTCTACATAGTTAAGCTATGTATTATATGTTCGCAGGGTTTAATGTGATGTTTGCCTGCTGTTAAGTCTTGGATAAATATCTTGCCTTATCCTTTTTTTTTAGTGGATAAGATTCACTTCTTTAGTCTTTTGTTTTAATTTGTGTGAGACTATGAGATATAATCATTTAGGATTGTTTTCTTTGGGAATCCTAAAAAGTTTAGATTTTAAAAAGAAAGGGAACTAATAAAGCAAAGTCAGCACCTTTAGAAAGCAACTTAGTGTTATTCTTTATTTTTTTAACTTACTTTTAATGCTAAACTCCTCTTCTACCTCGTCATTAGTTAGAAATAAGTAAAAGGGAGCAGTGGCTATCAGGTTTGAAATTCAAAGCTGTGCTTCTTTGGATTTTTTTAAAAATATTGTATACTGGGGGTTCATTTAAAAAAAAAAAACAAAAAAAAAAAAAACGGTGAAAAATATCTACCTATCTAAATATCATCTTGGCCCCATGGCATCTCTCACTGTCAGACCTGATCGTCGCTCTGCAGTTCACCTTTTTTTTGCTCCAAGTGTGTAATCTAGAAATAACACTTTTTAGTAACCCTTCTTCAAAAATGCGCCCAGCAAAAATGATACGAACACTGTGAAGCTCATGTTCCTGTTGCTCTTCCATTCCTTTCTCTGTCTATGCAAAGAGAACAAAGCAACACTCATTCTGTTGTTTAGGACTTGTAAGGTAGTCATTTTAGATCCAAATATGTCACAGTTATTATCTTTAATTTACACTGATGGCACTTGTGTCAGATAGAAGTCGCAGGCATAAAAGTTACAAGGCCACCCGCTTAGATCATGAGGAAATATGCACGACTTCATCTTCTCTGTTGATATTGATATTTGCTGCATTTTTTAGAAACTCTTTTTTGCTAGATTCAATTGCTCTTCAGGCTTCTTCAGCACCTTCCCTTTTTTCTTTTTTTTTCCCTTTCTGATAAGCATCAAGCAAAAAAAAAAAAAAAATGTGGGAACTCTTGCTCGAGCTCGGAGTGAGGAGCACCTCCATCTGTACTGTTCAGCACCCAGCAGCAACACCATGGGAGTCTGTGCGCTGTGCGAGACACTGAGAGACACTGTGTTCCTTCAAATGTTCTGTCAGAGTTTTGTTTAACTTGTGCATATGACTTTGTCAGGCGACTTTGCAGTTATAATATCCAAAACCACTCTGGGAGAAAATCTTTGACTGTTCCCAGTTGATTGTCGTCTGTTTTCTGGAGCTTAATACAGCCCAGGGCTGTATTAAGTACACATGTGGGCCTAAATGCGGGGATGCTAACACTTTAGAGCCAATCCTCCGATGTATGGGTGGGGGGTATGGTACTACAGGGCCCCCACCATGTTTGTTTTGAATTCAGGGGCAACATAACTGGTAGCGTATCCCCTGTCCAAGTGTTATTGACCCATTGATGTAAGTCAGCTTGATTGGGCGGCACAGCTTGTGGGTCTTTGCTCGTGCTTTAAGAGGACCACCTCAACAAAGTCTAGGCTCCGTGTTCATGCATACAAATTCTTGCAGTGCACCGACTCATTGTAGCCGCCACAGTTGGAGAAGAAAGTGGGTGATTGCATGCCAGATGCAGGTGAGAGACCCATTAACAGTTGGCACATTTGCACACATCAAAGGTCAGTGGTTTATGGATAGAGAAGCACTACCCCTGGGTATCGCTGCCAAATCTCTAGTGACCTCCGTAGCCTCCCTCTGTGGACCACTTAAATTCCACATGGCCGTTTAACAAATTATGCCTATTGTTCATATGACAATGGAGCCTCTGTGACTGAATGGATAGCAGTGACCCTTACATGGGCTGTGACTGAATTCCACGCATTCCAATATGAAGAATGTGAAGTGGAATTAAATAAAGTAAGAGACACATAAAGGTTTTATTGGTCTTCTTTAAGCTTTATTTAAGTAGAGTTCTGTGCAGAGGCTAAATGTGAATGAGAGCAAAGAGAAAGTGAGTAATTAAAGGAGAAGTGAGAAACTGTGCTTTTTTATTGCAAGGGCAAAGTTAGGGAAAGAGCAATAAAAAGCTGAGGAATAGCGTTTTTGAGGAGGATAATTTGAAGCAATACAGTTCTGCTTCTGTAATGACATGTTTCTCTACCCAAAAAATCCAACTTCCTGGCTCTGCCTGTCCTCTAATTTTTTCTGTCTCTAGAGCTGGTCTTGTCAGAGAAAAGAGAATTATAGATTCCTGACAAGAAAGAAAATGTCGTGTACGTTATTTCAGAAGTGTGTATGCATAATTTAGCTACCTTGGTTGATAGCTGTGAAGCAAGAAGACTGACAACACTTTTTTGTATACTGTTTGACATCAGAATGAACAAGCTTTCAGTACATCATGTTCAAATGAAAGTTCAAACGTTTGCTTTGAAGTTACGTTCCAACCACAAGCTTTTAATGGCATATTGTTCGGTTTATTTAGTATAGAAGTTTCTCATGCGGCACCAAGCACACATTCATCAAGAGTTGTATATACTAAATGTCGCAAGGTTGACAAGTGGTTGCTGGTGGTTGTTGCCAGGTGAAATCGGTTGCAGAGTAATAGATTTGTATTTTCTAATTCGTTTTTATTTTAATTTCATTTTGACTTTTTATTTTTAATTCAGTTTAGTTTTATTGAGTCTCTTTTTTGTTTAGTTTTTATTACTAACACTTTATTAAAGTGTTAGTTTCAGAGGCAAGATTTAGTCAAATTTAGTAAATTTTAGTAAAATCAGCACTGGTGTATATAATACCAATAAAAAAAACAAAATTTTATGAAAGCAGTTGAGTCTCAGTCTTGTGGACATCTTGTGGTTCACAAAACTGTATTAGTTAGTTGTTTTTTTTTCCAGAAGTTTAGTGTTTTATTTTTGTCATATTGTGTCTTTTAGTTTGTAGTTTAGTTTTAGTGAACTATAATTACCCTGGTCGCTAGCAGATTGCTTTGGTGACGTGTAGCTTAGATGGAAGATGGCAACTTGTCTGCAAACGCTTGCCAACTAATAACAAAGCAGTAGTAAAACTTGAAATATTGCAACTCAAAGTGGAAACAGAGAACTTTTACCTTCAAGTTTAAGGTTGTTCTCCAACGCTGCGGCTAAAAAACTTTCAGAAAAATTGTACTTTCAAGGCCACCAATCACTGAATGCACATTTTTCCCTCACCGGTGGTTGCCAGGAGGTCACTTGCTGGTCTCTAGACCCATGTTATCTGGGCCTTATTCACCCAACTCTACATTCTCACACATCCGAAATAACAGACAATTTAGTTGTGTGGTTTGTTGTCATGTGATTGCAAAACCTCAATAATGTTTGCTTGAAGCGCTCTAAAACTGGCTCTGAAAACACATATACATGTATATTAGCCTTTCCATTTGTTTCTGCCGTTTGTCCACACTAACAGAGTTTTAGGTCAAAGAAAGAACTCCAGAGTTGATGTGTAGATGAGGTAGACTGAGTTTGTGACGTCTAATATCACAGTGTTTACATGAGGTGGTTACTCTGAAACTGTAGAGTACAGCACAGAGAAGAAGGTTCGGATTGGTTTGGTTTGTGTTCATTTGTGTTTTTATGTGAATGGAGCCTTTATAATGACATGATTATTTATTTATTTATTTGAGGACTTTTATTCTTCCATTCCCTTCCTGAAGGAACAGCGTGGTATTTGACATTTAAAGGGGACTTTTCCATCTGGATTATATAAGAAATTGCTAAAAGGAGATGGAAAGTGAAAACTTGTGGCGAGCTTAACATGTATTATGTGTCTGTGCGTCATGCTTAGAACATGCATTTTTCCACAAAGGATTGATCCCATTTGCTTGAGTAAAATCTCAGTGTAGTTGATGGAGATGTGTTTGTACTTGTGAGTTAGCGGGTTGCTAGAATCTGACCAGCAGTCTATGGCTCGATTGGAACAGATTTTGCTGTGTAAGCGTTCGCTTAAACGTCAACAGCAGAGTATGGGCTTTTCATACTCTAATCCTTACATTGTCTCTTTGATATGTGTTGTACACAGCCGTGCACGACTGTGTTCATTTACTGTCAACCTGCATGTTGGTATAGGAAGGACAGAATAGTAAAAGAGTGAGGTGGTCAGGAGGGAAGCCTCCAGTATAATGACAGTATGCTAATAAGCTGATCAGCAGGCGCCTGATCCTGCTCAAATGGAACACAACATGTTCCATAAAGGCTGTCATCTAAGCAGCTGTGCAGAATGTAACATTTTGATCAGGCTATAATACCACTTTCTTACTCAAAGTACTGCAAAACCAGAGTTATTTTAGTTTTGTGCTTTCCAATTATTAGAATTTTCTTTCCTTTTTTCAGTTTAGTTTCATTTCAGTTAGTTTCCAGAGTGAGTTTGCGCTTTTCAGTTTTGTTTTTATTCTTTGAAAGTTCACTTTCAGATTTATTAGATTTATTAGTTTCGGAGTTAATCTGTCATGTAATTATAATTTTTCAGGGGCTTTTTTAATATTCACAGTAGGTATTTCAATAAAAAACAGCACTTTTTGGAGACACAGTCGAGTACACTGTCGCAAGTATTAATAAACAGATGCACAAATCTTCAAAAACTAAAACACTGGTCAAAAATAAAGAGTATCACAATGGACTTTCTCTGTTAAGTCGGGCTTTCTGCTGTGGGGTCTGTGTGCCTTCACATAAAAACGGGCATTTCAAAGGTCATATGACTCTTTTTCCACACAAAATGATCCCCCTGAGTGCCGCCTACTACAGTCAGACATTATCAAATGAAGATGATAACATGGTGATAAAACCCTGTAAAGAACATAAACAGTAAAACGAAACACTGTTGCAAATAATGCAAGTTAATCTGGTGATTAGTCACACAGAGCAGTAAAATCAACCCTTTAATTTGAGTTAATTGTTTTACTGCTGAGTGCCCTCTACATGATGCAGTTTAGCAAGTTTAAGAAGTTAAGTTGAGTCTTGTATTTTTTTCTCTTTTGAACCTAGAACCTAGTTTGCACAGTTGTCATCTGCTCATTTTTTAAATTGTTTGTTTACAGTTTATTAGCAGACAGAGCCGCTGCTGTGTACTGGGATTGCAGCCCTGGTTTGTGGCGGGTGGCATCCTAACATAGCTGAGCTATGCAGCCAATTGTTTTTTTATACCTAATAAAAATTTAATTAAATACTTTAACCAACTAGTATTTCTGGAGCAAAGCAACTTTGAAATATCCAGTCCAATTCAGCCAAGCCAACTTTATTTATAAAGCACTTTAAAAACAGCTAGCACTGACCAAAGTGCTGAACCTTAAACAAGACAAAGTATAAATACTAAAAATAAAAAGACAATAACAGTAAACAATATAATAAAGTTAACAATTCTATAATGGGTTTAAAGCCAAACCAAAGAGGTGGGTGTTCAGACCAGATTTAAAAATATCGACATTGAGGAGACCTTTCTAATTTCTAATGGTCACAATTGTTCCACAATTTGGGATCTGCAAAAACAAATAAAAGAATTTTAAAATGAACTCTAAAATGGACAGGCAGCCAGTGCAGTGAGGATAAAATGGGAGTACCAGTTAAAAGCTAAAGACGTGACAAGGATGACTGGCTAATACCAATGTACAACGAGTTACAGTAATCCAGCTGAGTTGTAATAAAAGCATGGATTTCACTGCTGATCTCACTTTAAAACCCAATTCAGTTTTAATTCAGTTTTATTTATATAGCACCAAACCACAACAACACTCACCTCAAGGCACTTTATATCGTATAGTAAAGATACAACAATACTGGAGAGAAAACCCCAACAATCAGATGGCCTACTTTGAGCAAGACCTTGATGACAGTGGGAAGGAAAAACTCCCTTTCAACAGGAAGAAACCTCAGACAGAGACATAAATCTGTGAGAGGATTTTGTAAAGCCATGGCAGGCTGTTATCCAGGACTGAATTAAGCCATAGTGTTGTGTATCATTCTTTTTATTCTTTATTTCTTTGGGTTTTTTTTCAAATGCCTCTCTCCTCATTCATTTAATAAAGGTTTCAAAATAACTGCTCAAAGGTGTTACCACGAAAGCTGCCGAGCAGCGAGACTTGCCTCTGGAAGGACTTTCAAAGCAGCTGCTTGTTACTTTACATAATGGATATGACTGTGCATGTGCCCTTTGTGGCATTTTAATATTACATTTGAAGACAACACTGTCAAAGGTCCCTCTGTGCTTTTCTCAAGTGGCTGTTTCATAAGCGAAGGCTCCCTCTCATCTCTCTCCCTTCGTCACTGCTGATTTGCGCTCTTCCTCTAATCAAAGCTTAAGAGGAGTTCATCTCCTCTCCTCCCCCTCCATCTCGCATATCTGTTTGTCTCTGGCCAACGGTGTCACACAGGCTCGCCTGTTCTCTTTCTGTCTCTAGGCTTGTATAATGAGCTCTGCTTGGGACAGGACATTCTCCAGTTTGGCCTTTTACTCTCTGGCCAAGAGGGAGTGGGAGGCATGAATAAGAGGAGGAAGAAAAGAACGCATAGATAGATGTAAGTAGTCTGTCACTATAGCAGCATACAGGGGTAGGTTGAATGTGTTCAAAGAGAAAATTTGGATCGGCTAACTTAATTACCCTCTGCATGGGACAATAAAGAGTATGAGTAGGTTGAGATGGTTTCACGGTTCCCCGTCTCTCTGCTGCTTCATGATTACAGTCCTGGACATGAAACCTGCATATCATGGTAAACAATAGTTTATTTACTTATATGTTTAACCAAAGGCTGATACTGTGTCTAAAAGTCTGTCATAAAATTATGAAGCATTTGAGTTTTTCCTACACCATGGCACACCATATTTAGTCATCAGTGGTTTTAAGGTCATTCCAACTGTCCTGTATGTGTTTGCATCAGCTACCTTATGGACTGTTTAAGGTGGCCAAATAGACTGTTGTCAGTGTCACCGAGTTGTACATTACCATGTTTTCCAGTAGGGGTCAGTGTTGATACAATTATGATCTACTGTTTAACTGAATCGTAATTAAGTATTGTATACATACTGACTCCATTATAAATACAAACATGTACTTTGCATAATATTTGCATAACATAACTAACTATTTTTTATAGGAAAACAGAATTATGAAAATATTTTGGCAACATTAAAAACATTTTAATGTCCATTTTAAGAGAAGACGTAGTGAGTCAGTAATGCCACAGGCCTGTCATTGTTAGCCTTTATTTGGAAGAGAGATATAGAGGAAGACAAATGATACGCAATGTGCTCCTTGCTATCTGATCAGTGCTTGTTGGCAGTAGCTGGGTCCAGGCTGAACACAAAATGAGCCCATGGCTTGTGAGAATGTGGACATTGCTGATAGCTTTAAAAAGAAGCTGAAGACCTGCCTGCTATTATTTAGTTTTGTCCATTTATACTGTTTTCATTGCTGTATCTTACTTGATATTGTAGAGCAGCTTGTGACTTTTGTTCTTGTTGTTCTTGATAAGTGCTGTATAAATAAACGTACTCCCTTACTTGTATGATGAGTTTGTTGCTGTTTACACCAAATCCATCGTGACTTTATTACAAATAATAAAGTCAAGCTGTCTTTTAGAGGGGAAGCTATGATCTGCCCAAGGAGACTCCAGCAGCAGTAGCAGTAGCCATCAGTTTCGGCCTATCCACTGCTTGTAATCCATACTAATGCATTTCTCAATTTCCAGATGAACGAGACACTCAGTCCTTGAGACTTTACGCTTTCTTGGAGCTGTCTAATCCCTGTGACTCTGTCTGAGATGTTTCGCTTTTAATGGCTGGCTGTGTTTGAGCAGTAATGGCCACTGTGCTCCCCTTTTCTGTGTTCGACCCTGTATCCGTGTGGAGACAATAGAGTGAGCTGTGTTGAGAATCAATACGTCTCCCTTTGTCTTTTTGTTTGTGGGGAAAGTGGAATTAGTTCCATCTTCAGAGCAGCAGTATTTTAGAGAACAACAGGCTCACTTAGTGCCTCTCTGGGTTTTAGGTCTCACTTTCAGAACTCTGAAATGTCATTGCTCTTACCATCTTAACGCTGATGGTTTGGTGTGAGTACGCCTTGCTAATTACACCCTCTCAAGTAAAATACTCTTGTGAAGTCAGAGTTAGACAAAAGCAGAAACTTGTAAAGAAACAGAGTGAAACATTAGTCTTTAGTGCTAGTTGGACAAACCTCTACTTTTCTTCTATCTTGGATACAATGTGGTCAGTTCAACAGGTCACACTGACTTCACATTCCCCATGTGGTGTTTTCACTTCTATTTCTCTCAGGTACCATTCAGGCATCTTCTACTCCATTTTCTAAAGGATTTTGATGTTGTGTTTGAATAAATAGAATAATTTACCCTTATTTACTGTAATACACCCTCTTACATCAAATCTTGTTGAACCCATTTTTTGTTAGTCAAGCACAGGAACACTAATAGCCTTTTTCCAGGAGTACCTACTTGGGTCTGCTTGGCACAGCTTTTAGGGTTTTCCATTAGGTGGTAGTACTTGGTACCAGGTACTTTTTTAGTGCCTACTCGACTGGGGTTCCAAGTGATCTGAGGCGATTTGAAAATGTGATGTCAGCAGACTGCATGCCACTGATTGGCTAGTCAGTAGTATCACTTGTTGAGTCATGAGAGCTTCTCCTTCACAAAAATCAAAGCTGCTAATTTTGAAACCTGACAATTCAGGAAATGGCTACACAAAAAACAACACGGTGGTCCCTGAGTCTGACAAAAAGCCTTAGACTGACCAGCACGTATACCAGCGCCTCGATATCCGTTGCTGTGGTGTTCATGTCTCATAGAAATGATGTCGCAAGACTTTTAGTCGCATGCTGTAACAACCATAAGCACATTACGTCGTACGAGTTTGTAAGGGAAAATGACTGAAAACAAGTCAAGTCGAGTGGAGCAGGCACTAAAAGGCTAAAAGGCTTTGCAGGAGTCCACCTGCAGACACCATTTTGACTCTTGCTTAATTCGTTCTCACTGCCCTAAATGGCCTGTACAGTCAGTACAGTCAGTGCAATACATTTATCATGATAGATTGAGTCATTACTCTGTCTGTACACTGCAGGACTTTTTTTTATTTAAAAAGCCTTTTCCACTCTGCTGCTCTTGAGAATAATCAATTCACGTGGCTGACTGACTGGAAAATAGTCACTTAAATAACTCCTAGTGATTCTTGGGTTTGAGGAAAGGCTGTCAAAAAGATTGTAAAGAAACTTGCACATCTGTATTATCTCTATAGTGCACATTTGAATGTTCAAGTAAGGTAAATAGAGCAGGCAGTTTTTAGATTTCATGTTACTGTGAGCTAGAATGACCAAAACCAACTAACACCTAGCCCCAAGTAATCGAAAACTTCCAATAAACTGCACTGCAGATTTTAGTTTTCATAGATTAATTGGAAGAAAATTCATCACAACTTGAAAATATATTGATTTTATTTTTTTTTTTTGTTTATAAGACCTCAGATGTCCTCTAGACCTATCACGCCCAGTCTTATAAAAAACTAAGTACACCTTTTCAGCTTTTAAAAGATTTAAACGGGTAAGCAACAGCCAGGTGCTACTGATCAAATTTACTTTACCGCCTCTATAAAAGCGTTGATCTGGTGCAGGAATGCGTCTATACAATGCCACAATCTTACCAGGAGTGACCCAAGAGCTACAGTTAAATTTTCATGCCAGTAAAATTAGAAAAAGACTGAACCAGTGAGGATTGTTTGGAAAGCCTCCCCTGTCTAAAAATAGCATGGCAGTGCAGCTTCGGTTGGCAAAGTTACATCTGAATGTACCACAAGACGTCAGGAACGATATTTTTTGGACAGATGAGACCAAAGCTGAGATGTTTGGACAAAATGTACGGCATCACATTTCACCTCGTACCAGTGGTTAAGCATGGTGGTGGAGGGGTGATGAATTGGGCTTGTTTTGCATCCCCAGGACCCGGGCACCTTGTGGTCATTGAGCTGACCTCTGTATAGCCTCTGTATATAATTCTAGACTCAAACATGAGGCCATCTATCTGACAGCTAACAGCTGGCTAAAATTGGGTCATGCTAAAGTACATGCAATCTCAAGCACATATCAGAATGACTTGAAAAGGAAAGAACCAAGGTGTTGCAATGCATCAGTCAAAGTCCAGCTCTCAGTCTGATAGAATACCTGAACGTCATGGCAGGAACATAAGAGGAGCTATGTGATCATTAACAAAAAAAAGTAAACCTTGCACATATCCTGATCAGTCATGCTATAAGCTTTGTTGACAATAGATAGTTTGGTAGTCATTTAGTATTAAAAAGTACTTTGCAATTCCAAATTATATTGCTACTGGGAGAACTCTCCTTTGATTGTTTTTTTAAGCTGTTATTCTCAGATTTATTAGCATTTTGTTCTGGAGGTCTTATTTTGAAAAGCAATTTGAATTCTTGCAATGTTTGCCATATTCGTTAGTACCGGCGAAAGCTTATTTGGTCCTATTATAATGCAAAAGTTTGCAGCCAGCATACACATTAAAATGAAAGCCTGTGGTTTACTTTACTTTTTTCTTGGCCTTTCTTCCTTTTGGCCCTTTGACTGCCCACTGGTGTGTTTGTCATCGAGGCAGAGGGGAGCCACCAGCTGTACACGAACTCTTCCTGACCCTGGACTGGCTGTCTATAAACTCCTGGCTGGTCAAACAAGAACTCATTGTAGGTAGCTATTCCCACAGCGACTATCATGCTGGCAAGATCAATCTGCTTTCAAATAAAAAAGAAAGCGGTCCGGCCTTACACGCGCCGCTTTTGTGTGTATGAATAACACTCAACTGCCATATGAGTTCGGTAACCTTACAGACTAGGTTTTTAAGACTTTGCGTGTTGTGTGGTTATTGGTGCTTTCACCTTTAAAAGTACAGAAAATATGCACACTCTTCAGGGTTTTTTTGTTTTTCATGAGCTCAGTGGCAGCAATGCAAAACCTGGAGGCAATGCATTTTCCTGCTTTGCAGCAGGAGGCTCTGGCTTGATACTGTGTGATGTATGCTTGCTAAATACGCTCTGTGGGACCTCGGGAATGCCTACTTTATGTTATAAGTAATACAGGCACAAACACACACTGCTATATTGTGTCGATGGGAGTTTATGGACTGGGGTAATGACAAAAACTCTTCACAGCATGCAGCGTTATGGTCCCCACTGCTCTCACTAGCAACAAGCAGCATCACAGTGAACAATTGAGCAGCCAGTGAAGGAAGGAAATGTATTGCAGAGAGCGAGTATGAGAGAAAAAGAGAGGAAGACTTTGATTAGGTACAATCAACACAGAAATCCGTTCATCTTGGAAACCATGGCAGACTTTGATTACAAGAATGTATAAAATTGACCTTTTTTGAGCTGTTTATGATTGTGTGTTTCTGATTAGATATCTTGATTTTTGTAAGTGTCTTTTTTCGTAATAAGTTTAACTTAACTTGTGACTTTTTAGTCAGTTTCCAGCTGGATCTAGTAGCTGTTTTACATGAGTGGAGCTGAATTTTATTATTCTTTTTTGGGGATTTTCTGCCTTCAATTTGTAATTACGTGGCTACAGTGAAAAAGTTTGGGAATTCAGCCAATATGCCTCTTGAAAGTCAGCTGATCAAATAGATATCGACAGTTAAAATGACAGCGTAAGTGTATAAACAAGCAAATAAACAATGAAATCTGTTTATGTTTTGTGTGTCTGAAAAAAAATATTAGCCAATATATTGGAATATTGGATTTTAAAATTCACAAATATCAGTATCTGTATTGTTCTTAAAAATCCTATATCAGCTGAGCTTTATCTATGAGTGTTCCCGCTACTTCAGCTTGCTCTGACGACTTGAAAATCAATGCAGTTTAACCATAGATTTGTCAAAGTAACCCAGCTGTCATTCAGAGGATCATAACTGGGGACAAAAGTCTAGTTTCCAGCTTAGAGACAGACTCTAAGCAGCAGTCTTTAGTGGAAGAAATCATGGTATATAAACCAGAGTATGGCTTGCAGGCAGGACGTTTACCACAGACTATCTACACCGTGGCCATGTCCCAGGGAGTTTTTCTTTTTTTGCCCACACTAGTACAGTCTTTGCTCATCACCCAACCTGTTTGCTCCCATTGACTCACCCAAATAAAATTCAGGTTGCTGGGTGGCTGTTTTGACAAAGTGGATGAGATGGAAGTCCAACTGGCCAAAACATGACTGGAATAGGAGTGCTGGAAACTGTGCTGTGCTTCACAACGTGACAGCCTTAAAGGGGATAGAGGAGAAATCATTGGACTTTGTTGGGACTCACTGTAGTCTTTTTAAAACACATTTTAACAAGCACGCAGTTAGATCTGCTTAGAAACCGTACCCAACATCAGAAAATGAGTATTAGAAATTTCATGTGAAGCGACAGGTGAAACCTGTTTTACTTAAACACATTACATCATCCAAGTTTTTGGAGTCATGCCAAGATCTCAAGAGCTCTGTAAGGTATTCAACAAAAATACCTATAACCATTTTCAAGGGGTGTCTCAGCAACTCACAGTTATTTGAAGCAAATCAGCTTTCAGAACTGGCTTCTCCAGAAAATCCAGCTCTGGAGCAAGGTTTTTGTGTATGAATTAGCCTTATGTGAAGTCAGGAAGAAGCTAAAAGCACTTCCATAACTAAGCCCTAATGTGCACATATGTCTGCATTTGTTCCATTGTATTTAGATGTGGACTATGGGCCGTCTTCTTCATAGCATGTAGTGATTGGCTGCTTTGTCACTCTTTATAGCTTATTTACATTTGCTTCTGATAGGCTGTCACTCCCAGGCATGCTTTTTTTTTTTTTTGCCTAAGGAGGCAAATTAGTGGCTGAAGTGTAAAACCTGGAACATGACTGAAAAAACTGGATCCGGAGCCACTGAATGTCAAAGGTTGTGACGTTTTATGAGCAAGTGTTGCTTCCTGCTCCAGAGTTTGTCTTGTCTGTGTGTCTACAGCAGCTTTAGTTTGATTGTGGGAGGGAACTGAAACCTGCTGTGATCTGATAGCTGGCTTGTTAACTCCATTCCACTGAAGGCTTTGCCTGTTTTCTAGGCATCCCAAACTTTTTCCCCCTGTTGTTCTCAGCCACATAGCATGTTGTCTTCTCTACACTCACAGGATTTGAGTTTCAGGGGGTGAGGACAGTTGTTTTGACTGTGTAAAGCTGTGTGACAAATTCTCCTTCGCTGCTGTTTGAATGTGAGGAACTGGCTTTGTGACTGTCTCTAAAATTCCTTTAGTGCACTCTTGCACTGGGAGCAGGAACAGCTTTCCTGTCATTCAGGATACACGCTCACACTATTCCGGACATCATGCCTTTGGGATCTCTGTGTGGGAAACTTTGAGGAGGGGGAGTGTTCAGAGGTTCAGAGCAGTAATCTGAGCTTGTGGGACAAGACACAAGTATTGGAGCTGAAGTAAATGTTCGATGGATTAATCTTCTCTTTCTTCAGCGGGAAATGCTTTCACAGTGGTGGGGAATTTGTCCTGACACTACCCATGAGGACTTGAGTAGATGTGAATGTCTCCAAGAGGACTCCTGAGTGAAATTTTGCCATAAATTTGAGTTGTGATCCATGAAAACCTCTCCTCACATTTTTCTGCGCTGGTAGCACCTCAGGAGGACTTGGATTTTAGTGTTGTTCATATTTTTTGTGGTGGATTCGGAGTGGGAAATCACACCATGGCTGGAGTTACAAGGAAGGGATCTGGGAGACCCTCATACTACTACAGATTCCTGGGCAAATCCCGACTGCAGCGTCAGCGGAGCCGGTCACGCAGCCGCACCAGGCCGTCTGCCAGCAGGGGTAATAAATACTACAACTGCTAAAAAAAAAAAGCTCACCAAGCAGCAGTTTCACCCTCATGTACACAATGTTAGTTTCAATAAAAACCCGCTGACAGGGCATTAATACTGTTTCTGATTCACATTTAAAAGCTCATCTTTCTGTAATCCGTGGCAGTTCCTCTTTTCTAATTTTTGACATCTCTTCTGCGTCGCTCATAGGAGAACTTCTCTTCTGGTAGCATTATTTTTAGTCCTGGCAACAACAAGCTGTGTGCTGCCGGTCGTGTTTGTGTGTTCCTAAGAAGAAGTTTGAGTTTGTCAGTTTACAGTTTGGCGTAACTATTCGCAAAGTGATGCTGCTCTCACATTTCACCATCAAAGCTTGGAAGCTTGCAGTTCATCGCGAACCTGATGAATTCCACCCTGTTTGGGCACTCTGCCCGCATGCGTGTTTTTTCTTATTAGCAACCAAGAAAAAGCTTGAAGTCTGTTAGTTTTTCTGCACTGCATAACTACTTTGTCTTTATTTTTTTTGCCACTCTGTGCCCTCCAGCAGTGTGTTTGTTCACTTTGCTGCTTCTCTGGATCACTGTACATAGTGCTTGCAGTGTTTGAACTGCAAGGTTATAGTGAGAAGTCTGCCCCCAAGGCTTTGCTAACATTACTTGAATGAAGAGGAAAGAATTATCTCTGAAATCTTCAACCTATTGATTTTTTTCCTTCTAAGTGAGCTGCAGTAAGGTGCCAACCAGGATATGAAGAAGAAAACTATGATTACTATGTGATTTACTCTGCAGTGGATGTGATGCAGAAGTTTCTAAAGTGAGGATAGTTCAGGAAAACATGTGGCTCTCGCTCACTGAGACTTAATGCTGTTTGTGCTCCATCTCTTCTATAGTAAGAGACGGACAAAGCTGGACCTGAGCGTGAGAGCGAGACGAATGCAGTGTGTAGGTGCCTGCTTTGTATGTCTTCGCTCCAGCTGATGAAAGAGATGCTTTGAAGTCTCCACTCTGTGTCATTCACTCCTCCAAAGAGATCGCGCACACGCATGCATGCACACGTGCATCGAGTTTAAGTACAAAGGCACACGAAAACACGCTTTGCCTTGATCTCTGTGGCTAAGTGCAAGCTCCTCGCACAAAAAACTTTTACACACAGGCTGCAGATTGATACGGTGACACACAGACGGGTAAGGACGGGTTGTGGTGGTGATGTTTCGGCAAAAAGTCAGCAGTACTGAAGTTACATTCCCACTTCTGTTTCATTTGAAAAAAAAAACAGCTTTCATTAGGGTTAAATAAGATGCATATGCAGTAAGAAGAACAATGTATGCTCACCGGCCACTTCGTTGGCTGCACCTGTTCAGCTGCTTGCAAATGCAAATATCTGATAAACCAATCATAGGGAAACAACAAGTGCATTTACGTGTGCAGACATGATCAAGGGAGATTACTGAAGTTTAAACCAAGCAGTTTTCGGCGTTTTCAAAGCTGCAGAAAACTACAACAGGAGGGCCTCTACTAAGAACTGGAAAATGATGTTACAGTTTTCCCCAATCTTATAAGATTGGGGAAACCTGCAGTCAGCTGAGACTGAAGAAGTCACTTGGATGAGTGACGAAACGTTTCTCCCACAAAACGCTACGTCCAGATGAACAGATTCAACTTTTGGAGATTTACTTTCCTGGATGATTGAGAATGCATCAAGATGTTACAGTTTGCACGGGGTCACCACAGTTGGACAATAGAGGTTACGCGCAATTTTCTTTTTCCGTCCCACTGTCGCCAAGTGCTTGCTGATCGGGAGTCGTCTGATTGTTGGGGTTTTCTCTGTATTATTGCAGGGTGACTGTTGTTGTGATTTGGTGCTGTAGGAATTGAATTGAATCTTCTGATGGCTGCTTCCAGCAGGAAAACACACCATGTCACAAAGCTTAAATCATCTCAAACTGGTTTCTTGAGTATTACAGTGAGTTCACTGCACTCAAATGGCCTCCATAGTCACCAGAACTCAATCCAGCAGTGCACTTTTAGGAGGTGGTGCAACAGGATGTGCAGCTGACAAATTTGCATCAACTGTGTGATGCTATCATGTGAATGTTTCCAGCTCTTTGTTGGATTTATGCCACAAAGAATTCAGGATGTTCTGAAGGCAAAAAGTAGTCCAAGCCAGTACTAGGAAGTGTACCTAATGAAGTGGTCACTGCATGTACGTATACAGCTTGTGAGATGAAGTAAAAAATAAAATAGCTAATTAAATCTGGTGACATGTAAAATCAGCTACATGTTTACATGCAGCGTAACCAGGTACACATATTTCAGTATTTTTGCTGCACTGTGTTAGCAGACTGCTTCAGAAGCTACTTGTTGTCCACCTTGTATTAAACCAAAAAGGAAATACTTTCATTTCTCAAATGAAAGGCGGTGTATTATATTCTATTGAGCTAGAATATAATACACCGCGTACTTCTGCAATGAATTCAGCCCATTGTTTAGTTCACTTCGACTCTTTGGAAGAAGAGTATGAAGCTGCTTTCACACACTGCAGAGCACTGTAGCCCTGAGCTTTTCTATATGTCACCTGACGCATATTAACCGGCCTTTAAACCTCCACCCTTCTAGTACCAAGTCTTTGTGATGTCAGATTGTGCAGGTGTGCAAATAGTGCAACTAGACATCTGAGCCTTCACCGCTTGTGAGTGAGGATCTTGTGTATTTGCAGTGGTGCAAACAGAATTAAAGCCAAGCTATATCTCACCTAATTCTCCAGAGAGGCTCGAGCCTTTACTAATAGAATAACAACATAGTTTTTCTTTTTTAGCACTTTTATTTTCATGCAGCCAAAAACGGGAGCCTGAATCAGTGCTATTGTTGCTCCAGATGGTTCAAAAGTTTAAATGAGCAAGTTTTGGCTTTGGCAGTCTTGCAGCTATTTCACAGCATTAGTGTGGTTAGAAACAAAGTAACTCTTTGTTATGCACATGTATGTTACGGCAGAGAAATCAAATCTATCTTGGTGAAATCAGATTCAATTTTTTTTTATTCCTTACAGTTATGGAAGGTTTACTGCAGAAAGTGGACGGTTGCCTTCTTACTTGGGTGTCTGCACTTATTTTTGGTTCTTTTTGCACTGTCTTTGCAACTTGTAAGTATTTTAGCTTTGTCAGTCATGTCTAGATTAGCCGTACATTCTCTCGTCTCATCCAGAATGACTGTATTACCATAGAACAAATTGTACTACAACCACATGGTAGGTTTTCTTTAATTTGCTGTAATGAGATCTGTGGGGAGAGAAGAAAAAAATAAGAGGTCTCTCTGGTAAACACTTTAGTGTGCCTGAAGCAAGATGATACGCTATTGTTGAGATGTGTCTCGCATGTGAAGCCCAGCAGCAAAGCATGGAACAAAAAAAAAAAGTTTTGTTCACACCATATCTTGAGGAAGGTGCTGTAGCCTCTCCTGTCTATTGCACAGTCAGTGGCACCGATCAGATGGCAGCCGCATGAGCTCATGTGTTATTGTTTTCTGAGCGTGCGCTTGTCTGTGCATTGTTATCTGTGAATGGAAAATTTCAGGAAGGTTCACCCTCAGAATCACTCTGGATCTGTTTCCTCTCCTCTGCCAAGGCTGGTGACATTTACATACAAAATTATCGCTCGTCTGAAAAAGGGAGAGCGGCGCAGCCTGTTCTGACTTGCGTGTTTCGAAGCCCCCCCCCCACTGCAATCATGAAATCTGAATTGTCCCCTGATTGGAGTACTGACTGTTTTTCAAAACAGAATCCTTCATTTATCGCCTCTGTGTCAGTCAAAGAGTCTTTATGCATTACACAACAGCTTTAAAAAAAAGTTAAAGGTAACTCTACTAAACTTTTTCAGCCTCCTCAGAGAGATGTTTTTGTTCGGTGGAACAAAATTGGGTCTTTGAAAACGATATCCACCCATATTGGCACATTTCTAACAGCAAAGTTGAGCTATCATTAGTCACCAGCAGATCTTTCAGGTACAAATCTGATAACAGATATCAGACTTTCCTAAAGAGTGTTTTTGGAAAGTTTGGATCTTTCTCTCCCCCCAAATCTGCCAGTTACTCTGAGATAGAAATGACTTGACTTTTTTTTTGTCCATTGATCTCAGTCTGCTCTTGCATATTGTTTTTCTCCCTGACTTTAAAGTTGGCAAAACATCACCTGAACACCACAGGAAGTGATTCTTTTCTCCCAGTCCTTCTAGATTACCTTGATTTTCCTTTCATCTGAGAAATCTTAGTGTTTTAAATTAGTTTGAGTAGTTTCAACTTCCCTAACCTTCATCCTGCTCCACCGAGTGTAAAAGAGATTTGTATTTTTGACTTGTATGTCAGTCAAATTGGTTTGTGGATTGAAGTGCAGTTATCATCTTGGTTTTTTCGGTTTATTTTGTGATGGATGTGACAAGTAAGAGGTGGATCTGAATGAGAAAACGATGACACTGTATGCTCAAAGGTTAGTTACAGTGTAACCAAGGTAACAGTATTGTAAATCTGCTCTATCAAATGAAACAAAATCATGTTATATTACATAGACATTTAACTCAGGAGCTTATATACTCAGGAAAATGCTTAAAGGTACAGTCAGTAATTTTTTGAGGGCATTTAATGGAAAAAAGGATATTGTACTCATAAATATACATAGACGCAGTTACACACTGTTCTGTGCATCTATTAAAAATAGATTTGGAGTGAGTTTGCGGTTTGTGGGAGATGCCATGTTAACCCATCATATTTGAATACAGTAGCCAGGAATTACATCTCTCTTCTGAGTAATGGCATTTTATTTAGGCCAGTGGCAGAGGAGAAGTGAACCCTTAGGTGTTCCTGTGCTAGAGAAACATTTAAATTCATGCCTGCACCTTCAGACTAAAGAAATAATCATATCTCTGTTAGCTGAGACAGTGGCTAAGACAGGCTAACAGTAGGTAAGAGTGGCAAAAAGAGCAGCGCTTACCAACATTTGAGGTGACTGAGTCCTTTCACAAAGTTTTAAAGCCTCTTATAGAGTGAAAAAAAGTGGACGTTTCTCACCTGGCATTGACAGCTGAGGTAAACTGTGGACTGACAGCCTTCTGTAGATGGGGAAAAATTGTGGGGCAGATCTGGATCGGTGTAAACACTAGCAGAAACATGCCGGCCGCAGCCGTTATGAGCTACGGTCTAAATGTAATGTTGTTGCCACCATATCTATATTTATGGACTCAATTTATCAGGGATAAGAAAATAGAACTCTACAGAAAGAAATCCGTAATCTACTGATATCTAGTGGTGAACATTTTCTACACTGCAACCAGTGTTGGGGAGTAACGGAATACATGTACCGCCGTTACGTATTTAGAATACAAAATATGAGTAACTGTATTCCGTTACAGTTACCGTTTAAAAAGGTGGTATTCAGAATACAGTTACTTTGTTGAAATAAATGGATTACACGGCGGTACTTTCCTGTTTCATATTGTCGCGGGTCAGGACTGTTTGGGTTTGTTTGACAGCTACGCTCTGTTGTTCCAGGCGGCAGCGTTACGGTTGCCATGGTTACAGGGTGACGCTCTCTCTCTCTGCGTGTTTCCTGGGTGAGAGAGCGCTTTTTTGTTGTTGTTGTTGTGCTAAGCTAAAAGGCAGAATGCTACAGGCATGGCCCTAAAGAATGTAGCCTCATGGGCAGTGTAGTCCGTGCTGCAGCGAGAATGGACTGCCATACACGTTATGTGTCTGTGAGCGAGGGAGGGAGAGAAAGGAAAAGTCCGAGCTGTCACGGAGCAAAAACGGGAGCTGGAAGCATGTAAATATAATAATAACCACTGCAGCCAAGAAGAGTGCCTGACGAGCCCAGCTGTAAGTAAGCTATTAAGACTCAACTGTACACTGTGTTCGTGTTTTTCTCCGGAAAAAATAAGTTCCGTTGGAGCAGCCTTTCAACGCCTCTCTCTGTCTCTCGCTAGCAAAGTTGACCCAGACAACAAAGTAAAGCTAGTTTTCAGCTACGAGCCCGACACGAACCCGACGTATTAGCCAGAGGTCCCTTTACTACGGTTCGGAGCCGCGGACCTTCAGTAACAGTAATAAATCACAGCAATAGTACATTCACGTAGTTGTAAACAGCATGATAATATATTAAGTAATCCAAAGTATTCAGAATACGTTACCCTCATTGAGTAACATAACGGAATACGTTACAGAATACATTTTGGGGCATGTATTCGGTATTCTGTAATGGAATACATTTTAAAAGTAACCTTCCCAACACTGACTGCAACCCTAATAAGGCCATAAATCAAATAGGGAGTGTTGTCATTTTCTGACAAACCTTTTTATAATCTTTCACATGTTTTGCAATCATGAGGAGTCGCCCCCTGTTGGCCATTAGTAAGGATCATTCGCTATTCAGACGTGGATACTAAGGCCGTATTTTATATATGGTCTATTTCCTGCCCCAGACCCTACTGGAAATAGCAAATGTATTCTGTTTCAGCTTCTTGTAAAACATTAGATGAGGTGATCTAAAAGCCAGTCTTTAAATTGGGAAGTAAAGTTGAGGGTTAAGGGTGTCTCCACTGCCTTTCAGGCAGCATTACAATAATGACAAGACTTTGTGGAGATACACACATGAGCTAATAAGTGAGTGTTAGCCATTCCCTCCTGCATTTAATCTTACGCTTCACTGCACTAATCAGATAATGGCTTTATAATAAAATTAAACAGTTTAATATGACCTGCGATCACTCAGTGGACTGTATGCATGCACAACAGCAAGTTTTGCAGTTCCTTAAAGTAAGGCAGAACTGCAGAAGAGAACAAAGGAGGGGAAAATTAAAAAAGAAATGCTACTGAAAAAGTTTAGTAGGACTTGTGAAGGGGAAAATTGACTTAGCTAGATAGTCCACGCAGAGGGTTTTATTATGTATAATCTGAATGTAAGAAGAGAGAGTATTTTAAACTCCAGTAAAACATGCGCATAGCACGAGCTAAAAGACTGCAGGTACACAGACAGGTTAGTGACTGGTCCATTGAGAGTCCTAACCATATTCAGTAGTGGTGCAACGGATCACAGTTGATCCGTAATCCAAACCGATCCCACTCCACGGTTCCAAGATTCGAAAAAGAAGGGGAAAAAAAGTATGTGTATGGTGCGCGTGGTGGGTCTGTCAAGCGATAGTTATGGCCAGCGCTAGCGGTCCAAGTGGCGGAGCAGAGGAGTTTTTGGTATTTAAGCAGCCCTTTGCTGCCCAGTCCAACCGGGCTAAAGCTATTACAAAAGCTATTGTGGTGTATAGCTGCAGACGGGAGGCCGTATTCCGTTGTGCAAAACAAGGGGTTTAAACTATGATGAACGTGCTTGAGCCACGCTATGATATCCCGTTGTGCGTCCACTTTAGTGGCAAGATCGTTCCAAGCATGTATGAGCAGGAAAAAATTTAAGTTGTGCCTGAACTGTCCCAGGCATCTTCTGTTGGCCTAACTACTACAAATGGGTGGACCTCCAGGGCAACGGAAAGCTACGTGACCGTGACAGCTCATTATATCAAAGCGGAGTGCGATATAATGAGCGGTATGTATTATTGTAGGGTCTACCTTACAATATAAAGCGCCTTGAGGTGACTGTTTCTGTGATTTGGCGCTTTATAAATAAAATTGAATTGAGTGGTAGATACAAAGCCCTATACTGCCCTATATTGAACCATATTTTTTATTTTAATAATTGTGTGGAATGAGTCTTGAGTTGAATGTTTTTAACAGGCAAAAAATACTTCAATAAGTGAATAAGTAAATGTAAAATTTTTGTCTTTTTTCTTTTTTTGCTGATCCGAAAATTGATCCGATCCATGACTTAAAACCGTGATACGATCCGAAACCGTGAGATTTTTGATCCGTTGCACCACTAATATTCAGTGCAGTCACACAAGTAACAACTGCATCAAATAGCACAACAGCACAGAAAGCGCTGCTGCCGACAGTCTGCAAGAAAGTGTTTGAACTGCTCAATAACAACTCAATAATGCATTACCACTGACAGCTATTGCTCGTAATCATATTCTCAATGGGTCATTACCGAGAAACACTTTTGATCCGTGCTACTGCGTCACGTTTAATTTTTGTCAGGTTGTTTATGCTGTGTGCGAGTGCTTGTGTTTGTGTTTGTGTTTGTTCGCGCTGATATGTACTGATGGGAAGTGAGGACCGAGTTCGGGCTGATAGATGGGGAAATGCGTTGACAACAATTCAGACAGTCGTGGTGACTCAGTTTCTCACTCCCACGTCACATTCACACTGAAACTCAGGAAGTCAAATAAGTCCGCATTCTGGCTTTCTGTCCCTGAGTGTTCAGCTGCTTAAAATATTAACATGACAGAGAGAGAGAGAGGGGGGAAAAAAAGAGGGTATTAGAGCTAAGTGGTGCCAGGTTCAGCCTTAACTTCAATGCCAAAGGAATCACTTTGCTGTTTTCTCTAAAACAGATTAGCCCTTTGATCTGTCTCTGCAGCTTGCTCCCGAGCCTCCTCTCTGTGATTAAAGTCATGTTTTAGTAAAGACTTCACTAATCAACACAGGCAACACGATTCATTCGGTATTTTTGACTTCATTCTCCACAGATGCGTACAATCAGGTCAAGAGGCTGGAGAATATGTGGGATCAAGTTTGCATGGAGAAAAAAGTATTTCCCACTGACTTTGCCAGTTCTGTATTAAAAGGATGATGAGTGATAATGTTATCGCTTTGCCTCGACGATCATATAATAGAAAGCAGAGACGTGAAACGGAGAGACAGCTAATATAGCAGTGCGGCAGTAAAGTGAAGCCATCAGAACCTCTCTGCATCATCGCAGTGTTTAACCCAGGATTACTCTCAGATCTTTTCTGAAGTCTGTGTCCTTGTCTACCCCCCAACCCACCCACCAGCCCGGTGAGTCATGGAGATGGGCCAGACGATGCAGTGCTTCTGAGCACCCAAAAAAAAGAGTCTACTAACAGCCTGACAGGTGCAAGCAAATCCCCCCCCCCCTTAATCCATAGATATCAACTCAGATTACAAGGCAGGAGTAGTTTTTGCGAAATAGCTGTAGAAATATAGAAGAGTATTGCCTGTCAACATACAGGGGACTGTATGTTGACTGTATGTTGACCATAAGAAAATAGTTATTTTCTTAACATGACAGAGTTATAAAATAGTTATTTTCTTATGGTATGTGCAAGAACACAGAAACACAGTTGACAGTGGAAATTGTGAAAATGTGACGTTAATGATATCAGTTGGTGCATTTTAGCCATCGTCATCCTTAAATTAACAGAATTCAGTTTTATTTACAGTATATAGCGCCAAATTACACCAGCAGCTGCCTCAAGGTGCTTTACATTACAAGGTAAAGACCTTGCAATCATACAACAGAGAAACTGTTAATTAAACAACCTATGAGAAGCACTTGAGGACAGTGGGAACAAAAAAGCAGAACCAGGTTCAGGGAGGGGCAGCCGTCTGCAGTGATCGGCTGGTGGAGGTGGTGCTATTAGCACATTTAAACAACAGAAGTTGACCCAAGTGGCTTTAGAGACAGGCATGTTTATTTTCCAGGTCTCCAAAAAACATTCAAAATATGTGAAAAGCTGAAATGTGTGTTTTGTTGTATTAACTAATTATTGGTGAAAGTAAAAATCACTGATACTTAGTGGTCAGAAATGTGCAAATTAATGATGATTCTTCTCATAAATCATGACATACTACTCTCTCCTACAGCTGCCATTATAGGTTAAAAGCACCAGTATCGGTTTTGGTATCAGCAACACTGGCCCTGTATTTACTGGGTATTTGATAGATAACAAAATCTGCAGTATCGCACAGCACTACCGACTGGGGGTGCGGGGACAGAGGTGAGACAAAAGGCTCACTGTGGAAGAGAGCTAAGTAATGATTAAATGCAGAGTGATGTTTAAACACAAAGTAAAAAAAAACAGACAAAAAGAATAAGACACTGAAAGCACTGTAGCGCATATTATGGTTTGTATTGTTGGGAATTGTCTGTAATGATGCGATCGACAAAACACAAAGACTTCAGAACAAATATTGTGAAGGCCAGAAGGCTGGAGTTTGAGTTCACCTTGTGCAGTTTGTATTCCTCAGAGGAAAATATTTTAAAGGCTTGCACAGAGGGCTGCGTAAGCACCCTAGTTAATATGGCGCACCATCGCTTGACTCTGAAAGAGCCCCAGGGCATCTTGACTTTGACCCCTCAAGTCTCCAAGAATCTTCAGGGGGGAAACTTGTCTTCCACAAGTCTGATAACTCCCATAGAAGTTCAGCTTGCCTGAAGTCTGGTGACTGTTAAAGTTAGCGAATATAATTGATATCGTCTTCAAACCCTCCAAACCATTCGGTGATAGTGGAAGATGCAATTCCCATCAGGACACAAGTGTTTTCTCACACTCAGAGCAACTCTGTATTGATTTGCAGTGACCCTTTTCTTCAAGCTGACCCAAATCATGTCAGGAAAAGAGCTCCACAGCCACCAAATCCCCCTCACCACAGGGACTCAAAGGTTTGGGTTTTCCCTGTAATTTGTCGGGTCAGCATGGGACACTCGCTCCATATCTGTGTGAGTGCTAGTGCACTAGTGGATGTTATTGAAGTTAGTAGGATATCAGCCAGCACTTACAGGAATGCTGAGTCGCCCTCTGCACAAACACAAACTTCCTCCTTCTTCGCCCCACTTCTCCTCCTCCTCCATCCCTCTCCTGTGCTTTTCCATAACAAGCTGCACACAAAGGCAAGAATGCGCCAAGCTAAACACAAACCAAAGCTGCTCTCTTTCTTCATATCACTTGCATGTTGTTGGATGCGAATCTATTTTCCTTGTAGATAAGAAGTAGTCAGCTGTTCCGCCGCTGGATGCTTTGTGCATCAGTACTTGTAATTTATCCGTCAGCTGGTTGCACAAACCCGACAGAAAGCTGAGGTTCCACATTCCTCATTGAGATGTTAGTATTAAATTCAAGGATGATTTCATGTTTCTTTGATGATTGTATGTGTGCGTTTGCGTGTTGACTTAGGGATGGACCTTGGTGCCCAATCACAGCTAAGTGACTGTCGTCTGTGTCTGCACCAGCGACTTTTGCAGGCTGAAATAATTCTCTTTTATTCCGTGGTGTCGAGAGCTTCTCCAAGGAGACTGAGCAGCACCTCTTTATCGCCCCATCATCCCCGCACTGAGTAAATACAAATCCCATAGGTCAAAAGTCCAGAGCTGTCCCCACAGCTCAGCGTCAACACATCATGGTTTCTGTGTACATGTGAGGAAACAGATGCAAACAGATCTCACTCACCAAAACATGTTTTAGAATAGCCATTAAGTTTGATGGCTCAAAGCTGTGGTCGCAGTGCAGCGTGTGCCTGGGTGGGCCTCTCCCGTGACTTCTGTTACATAGACTGAGCATGAAGTGAGATATTCCACTAAAAAGACTATATCTGAGAAAAAATTAAAAGTTAGTTTAAAGTCTAAAAATTGAGTTTCTTTTAGTTGAGGGGAAAACAGAAAAATGATGTATTTGTGAAGCAACCGTGATGAGAGCCGGGGTGGACTGAGACAAGATAGTCATCCAGGTAGAGAGAACAGAGCAAACACAGTCTGACAGCCTGTGATTTTATTTATTTCTTTTTTTCTGCAAGTTTTCATTGGTCTGAAGTGAAAGAGACAGAGTGTGTTTGTGTGCGTGTATGTGTGTGTGTGTGATCTCTCTTCTGCTTTTTTCCCCCTCCTGTCATAACACAAGAACTCTGCAATCTCTGCGGGGGCTATTTTCCAGCCCTGAGGGTATAGACTTCTTGAAACACTGATAACAGGATCCTGTAGTTAAACCTTCAGTGCATTAGCACAGTGAGCACAGTTTTGCTGTTGTTGTTGTTGTATTTAAACCTTGGTAAATGGCCTGCATTTGTATAGCGCTTGACTTGGTCCCTAAGGACCCCAAAGCGCTTTACACTACATTCAGTCATTCACCCATTCAAACACTGGTGATGGCAAGCTACACTGTAGCCACAGCTGCCCTGGGGCGCACTGACAGAGGCGAGGCTGCCGGACACTGGCGCCACCGGGCCCTCTGACCACCAGCAGTAGGCAACGGGTGAAGTGTCTTGCCCAAGGACACAACGACCGAGACTGTCGGAGCCGGGACTCGATTAGTGATCGGTTTCAAGTCGTTCCATAGCTCTGTCAAACTTCAGGAAAACTTTCAGCTGGTTTTACTGTTGTCGCTTTTGTAACACCATATTTGGTCACACAGTGAAGCTGTTTAAATAAAATCACGTTTTTGTTTTACCACTAGTATTTAAGGGGAAACAGTTCGTCTACGTGCCACGCAAGGTTGGCGCTAAAAAGGAGTGCATCTACATTATAATAACCTTTAAATACCTGTAAATAAAGGATATATTTAAAAGATGGTACTAAACGCAGTTTTGGTCTCTATACATAGTTTCTCTTCCACACAACAACTCTGAGTGCAGTGATTTTAAAAAAAAGAAAAGAAAAAAGTTTTAAACTACCTTAACTAATTCAATTGAGTAAGGGGTGTGGCTGCCTTGATGTGTCCGCTAGGTATCATCCACTACTTCAAGTCATTAAACTGGACCTCTGTAACGTGTCTGTGCTGTTTGTCCCTTTTGGAGCATCGTTAATAGGTTAGTATTATATCTTGCTGTGTAGTTTAAATCGTCCCAGAAGTTTCTGTTTCAGTTTTAAGTGGTTTATTAGTCACTTGGCACTAATTAGTCAATATATGGGTTTATAAATGCAACATGCTAACTAGCGGTTGCGGCTAATTTTAGTACTCAACAATTTCATCCAACTTCTGATTTAAAAAAACAAAACCTGGCAGTGTCCAGAATACTAATGTTGAAGCTTCTTTTTGATTTATTTATTAATGATTAAAATACAAATGTAATACAATAGACAAAGAAGTGTGTGTTACAATGATGTCAAATAAACATAATGAAAAAGTTACAAATAATAATGGCTTTTAAAACCTTATTGTTTAAGAATAAATTGTGGGTACGCAGAGTTCAATTTCCTCCAAGAAAATGAGGTAGTATAGTGTCGTCTTTGAGAATTTGCAGTTATGAATGTGGAATTTGGGAAAGAGTCAAATCAAACTGATGAGGTGAAATGCCTTTGAGCTGCTCTCACTAAAGTCAGTACAACCAAATAAAATGTAAAGGCTGTCTAAAAGTAAATGGAAATATATAAATAGGAGCTAGTCTCTGGGAAAATCTCACAAAAAGAGCACAGTGTATATGTATCACTCTTATATTTGTATACAAAGTTTTTCTATGAATTAATGTAAATGTAAAGGGAAAAAAAGGGAAAAATCCTAACATTTCTAAACAACATGAACAAACAGACAGAATGGCTACAAACACAATGCAGAACCCTTTTGGGTTTATTGGTAAATTTGTATCTTGTCTGAGTAACTGAATAGTAAACCTTCATTGTTGAACTACTGATTTGCCAGGAGAATACTATTAGATGACTTGTATAGAGTAGAGCTTCACAAAACCTCTAAGCAGTATAGCTCGTAGTTCTCCCCAAGAACACACATGGAGTTAAACTGTAGCAACATGGATTAATGATTTATATACTACAGAGGAACGGTATAAGAATTATAAATGGATCTGATTATTATGAACAAGCGAGTGCAAGATTCATTAAACTGCATGCCTTAAAACATTCTGATTTAGTTGAGCTAAGCACCACACTGATATTGTACAAAGCACAAAATAATCTCCTTCTAAATTATATTTAGAGGTTGTTTGAAATTTGAAAGGAGGAGAAAAACTCAGAGGACAAAAATTTCATAAAAGCAAAAGATAATGGGTGTAAACCTGTGTAGCAATTGTGATGAGGGATTAACATTGTTTTGTTGACTATGTAAGTTTAAAAAAAAAAAAAATCTGGTGCTAAATATAAAAATTAGGTAGGCGTCTTTGGCGTTTGTTTTGGTGAAATCTAGTGCTGACATTTAGAATACGTTGTGTATGTTGGCCAATAATTGTGTTTTTCCTATCAAATGGAATTCTTGGTTGTCCAAATTTATTTATTTATGTAACCTAATTATTGCAGTCATTGTTATAATGACTGATCATTCATAAATTAAATATAAAACAGTCACAGAATTTTCTTAGCTGCCATTCAGAAAGAGTGTAGAATGATGTAGATTTATAAATACATAGTAACAATACTGATCCCTAATAATAGGGTTATCAGAGGGTTTTTGCAGGTCCTTATTTTGTCTGTTTATTATCTGTGATATTATATACATACTTTAGGTAAGGGTAAGGAAGAAGACTATCATTGAGCAAACAGCAATATAGCAAGTTTAAGCATATTAAATAAGCCATGTAAATGTTTTAAAGCACTCAGTTTGTCTTTTTATATAGCGGGATATGCACACTGTGTATTTTGGTGACAATAATTGAAAACACAAACTTTATTTATGAGAAATCTTTAGGTGTCATTTAACAGGCCAATGCTGCTTTTTGTGTCCTGTCTTAGTTATCTGGCATAAAAGCATGCTATGTTGTATTAACTCATAAAAACAACAGTATCAATGTATATATAACAGATGAATCATGTTTTCAGGGACACAGAGGAACTTTTAATTGTTAGTCATTTGTTTCGGGGGAGGAAAAAAAGGAAGGCTGATTTTTCTTGTCCTGAGTACAGCAGAATCAGTATCTGCTCCAGCAGAACAGAGTGCAGATACTGAATGTTCTTTTTCAAATCATTTGAAGGTAGATTAAAAAACCCTGTACAACAATATCTTCCTTACAATTTCATCAGTTATCACAAAGGCACTTAGCACAACCGGCTCCTTGTGGTTATAAAAACAATCCGTTCATGTAAAAGAACAATGTCTACGTAGGAAGTCAGGCATTGTTTTTATTTCACTGTGCTTTAAAACAGAAGCACGTTGGTACAGCCATGCAAAAAGCGTGCAGGTATGCAAAATATTCCACACCGGACCTGTTTTCACATTGATAATTAACTAGATGCTATCAGTGTTCTCTGTCTGACATCTGCCTACCTGATTTGGATAGTTTTTTTCTTTATCAACACAACTGGATAGGTGTACTGGGTAGGTAATACTCCCTTAACTTAGGAGTATTAAATATCACAGTTTGCTTCCAGAGATCTATACCACAAAGCCGGATTTCATCTTTTCCATGTAATTCAAGGGTTTTCTGTACTATGATAGTGGTTTGTTTCTTACCAGGTTAAATCTCCATAGCAACTTATTCTGTAATCCTAGCCTGAGGAACCTATAATCGGTCACCATTGTACTTGCTGACCTCATATCAAATTTAAGCCTATTGAATTCTGTTTTTATATTTAATAGGCTTACTCGTCATACAATATCTATAATATTTATAATTGTTTACATGTATCTAGTCTAAAGTTTCTAAGTACTCTATTTTACTGGAATAGTTTTTATGTTTTTTAGAGCTTTTTAATCACCATTTTATCATCATCTGACAAAGTCTCTAATTGGAGTAAGTGACACTCATAGGGATCATTTTCTGTGAAACACTGTTTAAGATGTTAAAATGTTCCCAACACCACTCCTTTAATGGGAATGCACAGGGGAAACCCTGCGTTAACTTGGCAAATTGATACCCAACTTCATGTTGTTTATCCTGATTGCACTTCACTTCGTAGTATAGGGCCAAGAAGTGGGATAGTCTCAAAATCCTGCATCCTCCCCTCCATTGCCCTCAATCCTTTAGGAAATTGCTCCTAGTCAAATCTGAGGAGTGAAGGTTCGATACTGATCAAATAACAGAAAAAGCAAAGAAGAAAGGAAGCTTTTAAATGCTTCAAATGACTGTTTCATCAGCAGCTGAATGACAGAAGTCCTTGTTTTGAAAATTAAAAATAAAAAGATCAACAGAAAAAAATACCTGTACACTTAATTTAATGTAAGAGACTGCAATAGGTGTGCTTAGACTAGCATAGAGAAGAAATCTCCACATATCCTAGTTTACAGTACTACACTATGCAACCACCTGTTTGGTTCAGTTAAGTTTTATTTACCTAGGCCCAAATCACAAAAAGGTCCTTTATATTGCCCCTTATTAAGGTAGAGACCCTACAATAATACAGACTAAAAACCCCAACAATCAGACGATGCCCGATGAGCAAGCACTTGGCAACAATGAGAAGGAAAAACTCCCTTTTAACAGGCAGAAACCTCCAGCAGAAACAAACCTCCAGCTCAGGGAGAGGCAGCCATCTTCCATGACCAGTTGAGGGTTAGGGGAGAGAGGCTGTTGCCAAAAAGTCAAATATTTCTCCTTTAAAGGTCAAGTGCATTCACTCATAGGCTGCACTCTGTCTGGCTCTGCTGGCCAGACAGAGTGCAGCCTGGGCGCACATATTCTAAACTCCCAGATATCAATCGGTTTATACTGTTTTAAGCCCCCAAGGGCTCAAACTAGCACTTCCAGCTGTGGGTGGAGTCAAAACAGAAGCATGGCTCTCTTTATGGTAGGTGCTGATGGGAGACAGAGAGGTTATTTTATGAGTTTTTAGGAGATGAAGGTGTGACGATGCAGTTTTTGGACAGATGGAAGAAAATAAATGAGCTCATGATAAGGTAAGACAATTAGCTGGATAAAGAAATGAAGAAGTCATCAATGAGAAACAGAAAGGAGGTGAGAACAGTGCACTGTATGGCCTTAGGTCTTTGACACTTGGTTTTCCGGTAACACCCTTTTGACCCAGCTGCTGTCTGTGAGCTCCCTGTGATCTCTGATCCTCTGACCTTACAAATGCAGCTCCCAAACACACACGTGCACCAACACACACACCTTTAAATCTTAAAATAGCTACAGTTAATAGCAGTTCCCCAGAGCCCCCAAGCAGGATGTTTCAACAGTCTGAGACCAGCCACCACATGCAGCACAGCGCAGCTCTTTCATCGCTTTCTTCCGGATTCTGATTGGAACTGGTGTTTTTTAATTTAAATTTCATTGAGTACGACTGTTTACAGCTCGCCGTCTGCTTGCGGGTTAGAGTCGGATACGGGAGCGAGTTATAGCGAGAGGGTGGTGTGGGGGCAATTTCCACGCGCTTGTGAAGATCCATCGCAGGCAGATGTTGAAAACATGTGGAAGCGCTGGCTGCAAGTTTCACACACAGCAATTAGTGTAGACCTAAACGATGTGTGTTCGCGTGTGTCCTTTATGCGCGAGCTTCCCTCTTGAGCGCTTGTAGCAGCCAGCTGTACGTAAGTGGGGGGAGATTTCCATGACGAAGTTAACTGGAGGGGTACATTTATTAAAGTTGAGCGGAGAAATGCGCCAGTGCTGATGATAACCTTAATCAAGCCCATTTTCTCATGAATGATTTTCTGATTTTATTTATTTATTTATTTTAGATTGAATGCATTTGTTGTCTGGTAACATATAGTAAAAACGATATAGTATGTGGAGCATCATAACAGATTGAGAGGTGCAGGTATCACCACAGAAGTCCACTGTGTTCCTAGGATTTGTACGCAGCCCTTGCAGCCCTCCTATCTAAACATGGACTCTCTTCTATGTAGGCATTGACTCATCTTGACACACTTGACAGACAGGGCTCTTGAGTTTTGTGTTTCGTACAGATATAGTGGTTTTAGATTTCTAAGCTCAACATGGCTCCGTGGCATTAATGCTTAGCTAGTTTGCCTTGCCTTCACAGAGCAATGAATCACTGCTCAGAGGATCGGGCTTTTTCAATTACAGAGACTTGAATTCGCTCCATGTCAGAGCATGTTATGGCTGTCTGCTTTTTGATGCTCTGGACCACGTGCATTTCTCTTCTGTTCTCTTTGTGTGGGCTCGGGATGCGAGCCTATGCTTCGCACAGCAGGAAGTGCTATTCCTATGCTTGTTCTTCAATTACTGTGTGCACTTAATACAGTCAACCAGCCTGTTAAGCAGCAGACAGCTAATTTAGCACAGCTCAGCTTGATGAGCGAACAGAAAAGACAGCACTGACAAACACATCTTCCGTGTGTGTGTCTGTGTGTGGCCTGTTAGGATATGCTGTAAATGCAAATACCATATTAGACACGTGTCACATTTGATGCAGTTTTTGGTCATGTCATAGCAATCCTGAGCCACTTCAGTCCTTAATTAGCTGAAACTAGAATATTCTAATGCATAAATATTTCCACCCTAAAGGCAAAGTTGATGCAACATCAAAGCTTCCCCAGAAGTTGGTATGTAAAAGGTGCATAATGGACATTTTATGTCAAACTTTAACAAAATTGTAAAAGAATCACATGTTAACAATTTCAAGATTTTGGTAATATCCTGATCTCAACAAAATCGTCATTGCACCTATTAAATATGATGCCCGACTATAGATTTATGTGTGCGTATGTGTGTGTGTGAGGATGTTTAAAGTCACGTACAGCTACCCACATTTATCACTAATCTAATTTATTCCATTAGAGCTCATTTAACTGTTCTAACATGTCCCAATTGAGGCCATGTCCTCACCTAGACCTCTGAATGTGTCTCTTGTTGTATAAAAGTCTCGAGTCTTCGTTTCTTTATATTCTGCTCAGAAAACACAAACTAAGTCCAGAAAACTATTGAAACATGTGCAAGCATTTATGGAAAAACAGTTTTTACTGAGCAGGGATAGCTCAGTAGGTAGAGTGGTGGCCCCATGATTGGAAGGTCAGGGGTTCAATTCCCCTGAACAGCTACCCTGAGGTACCCCTGAGCAAGGTACCGTCCCTACACACTGCTCCCCGGGCGCCCAATGGCTGCCCACTGCTTCACTGAGTGAATGGGTTAAATGCAGAGAGGAATTTCCCCATGGGGATCAATAAAGTACACTTTCTTTTTTCTTTCTTCTTACAATTTTTAAGGGCTTGGCAGTCAATGAAGTTGATATATCAATGGCCTCTATCCAGATGATCCCACACTGCTTCAATAATGTTAATGTCAGGGCTCTGGGGAGGCCAATCCAAGACTTATTTTTAAAAAATACACAGTGGAAAGCTACCAATGTATGCTTTCATTGCATTTCCAGATCATTGCCATGTTAAAACATTAAGCCTAAGTCATGATGCTGCATGGTAGATCATTTTGCCAAGATTCTCAACACCGCTGGGTGAAATGCAGCTCCAAACCATGACAGAGCCTCCACCCTTCCACTAAGATAATTTATGATGAGACTTTGGTGAACAAATTAAAAAAAAACAATTTAAAGTTGTTTCTTTGGCAAGTTGTCTGGTATCTGTTGATGCAACATCAGTTCATTCCTTGAGTTAGCTCGAATGCTATTTTTATGCTTGAATGACAGAAGGTCAGTGTTAAGTGGTGTGACA
Organism: Pelmatolapia mariae; assembly: GCF_036321145.2. Taxonomy (NCBI): domain Eukaryota; kingdom Metazoa; phylum Chordata; class Actinopteri; order Cichliformes; family Cichlidae; genus Pelmatolapia; species Pelmatolapia mariae. The sequence continues at coordinate 17,357,297 of NC_086233.1, read as the reverse complement.
AAGAAAGAAAGCAAGAAACAAAAAAACAGTGCAACAAGTGCATTCGTCAAAAAATGGTCAGGTACAAAGAGTGGAGTGGAAAAACAGCTGATGCCTCAAAAATCTTTGAAAAGATTCCAGAAAGCCTGGAGAACTATTGCTCAAGACCTCTTTAAAAGTTAAAACCACATCTCGCTGCTTGGAAGCAGAATATAAAGAATTTATGGGAATTTATGAAGCCTTTTGTGCATTACTGTATATAATCAATTTTCAGTCCATCAGTTGTTTAACACTGAGATGTTAGTTCACCCACCGCCTAACATCTAATCATTCTGCTCTCTACCTGTGAGCTAGCACTTTGCAGTGACGGCTGTCTGAAATCTGTGAGGACTTGCATGCTCGACATCACTCACATTCCTCTTGGACGTGTCCAGATATGCTTGTTCTTTGCACATTCACAGTTTTTGACTCCACAGCTCTTTCAAAACTTAATCAGATGAGCGTGTTCTTATATCATGAAGGTCTGTGTGTCTGAGTTCAGAGGGAAAACTGAAAACTACACGAGAGACGTAAGATAACATATCACAGATGAGTTTAGTAAGTGGGTGACAGATGGGAAAATAAGAAGTGGAAATGTAATGTGCATGTCTTTATATCATGTCAAATATAAAATAAAAAATGAAAGGGCTTATTTTTGTTCTTATGAAAGTTTAAACTATTGTGTATCAGCACTGAAAGCATTCATAGTCTGCTTAAAGCTTTGCTAAAGTTGATGAAAGCATTAGGTTAAGGTTTGAGCTTGGGATGTTGTTGTGTTTCATAACCATCAGAAGCTTTTCTTTTTGTAGAGTGTTTTGAGTTCACTCCAGTTTGAGCCCATTTGGCACCACGAGCTCCAAACCTTTATTTCTATCACGCTGCCTGTGTCAAAGGTCAGCCTGGTCAGTCTGACACTTTGATCAAGTTATGTTTGGAGTCTTTCTCCTTCCTCTTTGAGTTTCTTTTTCGTCTCTTGATTCTTCAGTTTGTTGAAAATGAAAGGTTGAGCAAGTTTTAAAAGCAATCATGATGTTTGGCATGATTTGCACTTTAAAATGCATCACGACTATTGTGAAATATGGGGAAAATTAGTTTTCTTAAGAGGAAAGAAGAACAATGCCACCCCCATATGTATGTAGCTTAGCAGACTGAAGGGAAACCGTCTAGTCTCTGTCCAAAGCTCTGTTCAGCTCCTGTAAAATTATTTGATAAATGATTTAAGCAAGTGCAGTACAGCCTGTTAATTAGTTGGCTTTGTAGGTGCTGATTAGTGAGTTTATTGGATTGATGTTTTTACGATTCTAAGACCAAACGTTAAATCTTCTCTCTGTTCAGACTCTCCTCCAGAGAGGACAGGACGCCGCCGCAGTATGCCGGGGTCCTCGGACAAGAGCACACCCTCCATGGAGCCTACATCCACCGCTGCGACGCCTTTCAGAGTCACCGTGAGTACTGTGAGTTTGTCTTTGTTTTCCTTTTTTCTGCTTCTTCTTTGTTTTATTCTCTGACTTTGTCATTTTCTCCCCCTTGATGTGCCTTAGCAGGCTGTTTCTTATAGAACAGGTTTGCTTTTTTTCCCTTTTTCTCAAGGCTCGTCTGGCATCCAGATGGAAGGGTGCCAATCTGAAACTCATTTGCTTTAAGTGTTTGGAACGGGGCCTTTGATGTTTGGCATCTATGCAACACAAATACATTTGCACAATTTGGGTTTCTACTCAGCACTCAAACCCTCATTGATTTTTATTTCCCTTCATTAAATTTCTTATTCTTATTCGAATAGTTCAAGTGAGCATACTCCCGCACCTGTTCGTGCTCGGCATCCATCCGCCATCTAGCACGCTTGTCCTCTCCTCGGTCAAGCGCGCACACAAATGCAGAGCAGTGCTTTGCCTGTCATGTTGCATAATTCTGCTGTGCTTTCTGCCATGTTTAATTCAGCAGATAAACAACCAGTTGATTAAGCAAAAGCATCCTCTATGAGTCATCAATTTAAAGATAATTAGCAATTAGTGGCGCACATTTCCATTAATAAATAATGAGCAGGGAGATGTCGCCCCAGAGGTGAACTGTAAACAGTCGAAGTTAGGCCAGCAGAGCCACACACGCTCAGTAATTAGTCTCTCATAAAGAATATTCTATCTTTGTATAAACCATCAGCCTTTGCAGGTACACCAGTGGACTTAGTTAAGAGCTTCACACTCTTGCATCATTCCTGAAACCAGAAATTATATATTTGCTTTCTTTCATTTCCTTCGTTTCGCCCACCATCAGCAATATTCTACACTCAAATGACTCTAGTGCTCTAATAAAAGCCCACAGTCAATGTAATAACAATAAACAGTAGACCCACTAGACCCACTAGTGCTGGACCACCTGCAGGGTGACAATAAAGTCTGTTACTCATATAAGACGATCACAGATTGCCAACTTAGAGATGGCGAATCTCTAATCTGCCCTTATAAAAAGATGGAAATGGTATTGGGACAGGTGTGTGTGTGTGTGTGTGTGTGTGTGTGTGTGTGTGTGTGTGTGTGTGTGTGTGTGTGTGTGTGTGTGTGTGTGCGCGCGCACTCGTTCTCTGACCTTTTAATTACCATTGTATATGCTACCACTGTAACCGGACTTCCCGAAATTTAAAAAAGAAAAGGAGAACTGAAAGCTTGAGGAGAGCAATATAAGAACCAAATGAAGAAGTAAAAGCTTGGAGGAGACAGGCTCAGGTAGGATGGGCTAGACACTGGGTAAGCATCTCCTCAGCAGCTCCTTTGTACTTTCCAAAGGAAAAGGGTAGAGGAGTGCAGCACTGCTGGTCACATGACCACTTAACTTGCTTCTGATGTTTTATTGATGAGCAGCAGTAACTTTTTGTGTAAAGAAAACAAGCTTCCTCAGGGGACATTTAACCCTCTCCTGCACTTTTCCCTATACTGCCCCCCTCTGGCGTCTGTCGGTATTACAGCAACAGTTCCCCTCACAGCAACATTCTTACCTGCACATGTTATAAGTAACATTTGATCATTATTTTTAGTGACCAATATTTTCAGCTTAAATTACTGAAGGGAAACAAGATGATGTTACCAACACAGAGACTAGCAGATCATACAGATGCTTCTACACTGAAGATAGATGCAATTGAGATTAATATACAACCATATTATTATAAAGATAACCTTGCTGTGTTCACACTGTAGACAGTATGCTGCTCTTGGCCTCTTCCTCCTAGATAGAGAAGGGAAGATCATGTTTTATGCTGATGATGTCTGTTTCCTACTGATTAATGCCTGCAAAAACAGGACTTACTGGAAAAGCACCGTCAACTCAGTTTCAAAGAGCTTAGTAACAAGTACAGGTATGCCTTAAAGACAGAGACAGGATGTATCTTGATGCCAAGCATACATAAATATACCACAACCTAAGAGGCAGTAAATAACCATGGCGTACACAGCACCACACATATTTTAAATCTTAGTGCATATATCTTCTGTAATTGTCCTAGCATATGTATCTGTGTGTTCCCTAGACACGTTAAAAAATCTGGATTAAACCTACGATATAAACTGCCTAGTTATAATCTATATACACTCAAAAGTTGATCATCTGAAAATGAACAGCAACGGTACGTCTACGTTATGTGTACATTGCTGACATTACGTGCACGTGACATGTGCAATGTTGTACAACGCTAGCAGTGTCTGCAATTGATTATTTTGTATTATACAATAAAAATTTAGCTCGCAAAGATAAATATGTTTTTATCATTCACTGGTTAGATTTTTATGAAAACCCATTTTTGCCATCTCATTATATACTGTGATATAATGAAGATAAAAAAAAAAAAATAGCATGCTAAATTAACGTCTGTGTTTTCATACATGAACAAAACTGTCACAGACCTGGCAAAAACCACCTGTATTGCAGGTTTTTGCTAGTAATGAATAGAATTTGACTTTTTGATGTGTGGGGTTTTTTTTGTTTTGTTTTGTTTGTTTGTTTTTTACATTTTTGAGCACTCATACTTTCTAATGTGGGGGAAAAGGAGGTATCTAGGACTGAAAAACAAGTAAAGGAAGTTGTGAAAGTAATTTTTTTCTTAGCTTTATTAAATATTAAACATTTATATTATTTTTTTAAAAAGTTTCTCAGAGAGCGAAGTGGGAACTTCATATTCGATTGACTCTATTAAAATATCAATAAATCAATCATAACAGCATATTAACATTATTGTTATTGATAGTTTCGTGGTAATAGAGCCCTTTGAATTGAAACTGAATATTGAATGGATGGACAAATGGATAAGATACAGACATGGTGCACGCACAAATGTTGGAGCGCAAACAGGAAAACAGGCAGTGGTTTTCCTGCATCTTCTACTTTTTTAGCAATAACAAACCACCCCACACTTTTCTTCTACAGTGAAAAGAGTTGTGGTGACATCTAAAGTAGTCCTCCTAGGCCTTGAGCTAAATCTGTCAAAATGTTTTTTTGTCATGTACTCTGCAGCGACTGGATTCACGATCTGCACGTGCACGGTGGAATCCATGCACACGCAAAAGCACAACTTCTCTAAAACAATTGCTCGCCAGCAGGCGAGAAAAAAATGTTTCAAAGCCAAGTCAAGAATAGTAGTTCAAAATGTGACTGTAAAAGTTACAACTTGATACTTTCTAATGTGCTTGTTTAAAGAGCAGACAAACAAATCTTATCTAAGTCTCTCACGTCCACGTCCCGCTGATTGCGCTAGCTGAGTGGATTGATTTGACTTAGGGAGAGATAGGATAAAGAGCTAACTCCATTCTCCCTACCTTCTAGCCCCTCTTAGATAATAGCAGGGGGTCTAATTGGACAGGTAGGTCTCTTGTTTTCATCAGGTTGTTCTAGAGGAGGACAAGAGAGGTTGACGTGAAAGTAGGGAACACCCTGCTGATTGTCCAGGCACTGATTCTATCAGCCCCCATTAAGGGAGCCTGGAATTGCCAAGCCAAGGGAATAGCATTAACTCGGTGCAAGCATTTACTTTAATTTCAAGAAGAAAAAAGCCCAATTACACAATGAGCTCAACTCTTAGTGCTGATTTAATGAAATTGGACAGGCTGAGATTACGATCAAGAATGCAGGCCTGTTATATACTCACACACAAGCGGGCATGTACAGAGCTGCACTGTAAACAAGTATCGTATTAATTATAGATGGACTCTTTTGACAGACATTAAGTTTCAGGGGCCTAGTGCAATAAAGGACAGACAGGTTGTTAAAAACCAAGCACGATGCGCAGAATATTCTATTACCCTCCTTCCCATTAGCTGTGAACCGTGGCAGTATGAATTGATTAAAGAGCTCAATGAAATTCACACTAACGTGTGACACTATAACGCCTCCGTTTAGGTTTCTGTGTAAATAGGAATTTGCAAAGGGCCTGACCTTAGAGGGAAAAACATGTAACGCTGATGAAGACCAACCGCAGCATTGTTGAACAAGAAGCGAATCAATGTAAAGATCTCAAACACCGTTAAGCTGAGCTCGCCGGGAGATTGTATTCTCATTAGCGAGTTGCTTTGCCGCGTGGCAGAGTGACGGCGTGATGTATGCCCTCTCATTAAGGTGTCAGGTTTTGTTTTTGTTGGCGTCGCTCGCCATTTTCCCTTTGAGAACCTACAGCAAGATATAATGGGAACAGGTCAAGCATCCCACAGTGATGTCAGCCATCTCTGCTTACTGTATGATAATTGGCGTCCTATAGTTTGGCAACATTTGTTCAGACAAACACCAGGATTATTAACCACGGGGAGGACCGAGCTTATTTGAGCATCTGTTGTTTCAAGTGCCGGCTGGACTCTCTCCCATCGGCTGTTCCTCCGCTTTAGCCCCCATCCGCCAGCAACCTTGTCAGTCGTTTGGTATTCTTTTGCTTTCTCCCTCATTTAATTTTATTCTATTGCTTCTTCTATCAACTCATGCTCTGCCACCTCCACATCGTGCTCCACTTTTTTCCCATTTATCCTGCTCCTGTAGCTCATCCCTTTTCTGCAGGCACTCGCTGTCATTTTCTCAATTTTTTGACTGGTCCCACCTCTATTTCTGCTTCTTCGTCTTCTTCTATTTCTTTGCTCTCTGGAGTTGCTGAAGGCAAATTCAGTGCTGAAATTTTTTTTGGGACCAGATTCCACTGTGTCTCGTTGACCCCTTTGGGTCATAAGCTAATGTTAATACAGGTATCAGTCATTCTTGAGAGGAAATAGTGTGAGGGGAGAATAGGTTGTTCTCTTCTACTGACCTGTATCCTTTCTAATTGCTCTGCGAGGGCTTTGACAGGTTAACTGATATATGGAGCGGTGTCTTGTATTTCTTTTCTATGATTTTTTCTTTTTTCTTTTTCCCTCTTCTCTTTTAATGTCACGTCACTGTCTGCGTACACCAGGGAGGGTGAAATAGAGAAATTATAGCTTTGTGCGCGTCTCTCACTCTTTTTTTTTTTTTTTCTCTTCTGGATTCTAATTTTCTTTCTGCTCCATTCTTCCGAGGCCATCTATCAGGGGAAGGGGAGAAGTAAAAACAAAATGAGCAGCCACTAATCAATCCACCTCGCCTGCAGGGACGTGTTTCTATTCACTGACTTATTTCTGCAAATGGAAGGGAGGGGGGCATTTTAATTTGTTAGCTGTGAATATACCAACAGTAGCAAGCGCCCCACACACGTACACTCTAGGGCTTACGAGGAAGAAGCATGGTTTTGTGAATGATGGTGTGTTGAAATGCAGAAAGGTGCGTCTTTTTTGTCAGAAGGTCAAAATCGTTTAGCTTTTCTTTGAGACTTCTCGTCTTGTCGGTAACCGTGATGCTAAATGCATTCCAGCTGCGCAGTGTCTGAATCATATTTGTCATTGTTTTCTATGGGCGCCTATGCTAATTTAACCACATGCCCACATAAAACCACATGCTCATGCACTCACATACACAGGATGAATGAATTATGTATTTATACGACTAATAATATACAAGAGGGACTGAGAGCGAATTAGATCGAGAAAAAGGAGCCCTGTCAAAAGCATCAGGTGTCTCGCTCTCTAACAGCAGTCACTAAGCACCGTTCATTTAGCTAATAGCCCCTGAACAGAGTTCATTGGTGGCAGGTAGCAATCATCAGCCATTTGCTGCCCACCTCTTTGTTGGCTTATGCACATATGTTGCCAGGTATTGCTAATATAAGGCTTGCATACAAAAAAGAAAATCAATCTGATTGTTGTTATTCAGTATGCGCAAAACCAATTCAAATGTCATTATAGCACAGTTAGAATAAATATTAAACAGTTGTTCTGAATTGTTTGAGCCCTCATCCTGGTGTTAATTTGAAAAAACAAAACAGAACTTCATAACCAACCCACAGTAATCTGTTTCTTGTGCATCTCACAGCCTTTATAATTCTTTATATAGCAGTACCATATCTGTGCACATTAGCTGTGCCTTGCTTTAAACCACATAAGACTTTATAACCACTTGAATAATCGCAAAGAGCTGGAAATTTTTATGTGCTGCCACAGATTTTTTTGTCCAGTTCTTGTGTAAATTGGCATAGCTTCTTCTTTGTCTTTCATTTGTTTCCTCAAATTTTTTTTAAGGACATGTTGCACCCATATGCTAAGACAGTTTTTTGCTACCAACATTTTATCTTTGGCAATTTTTGTGGGTTTGGCTAAAGAAATGGCAACAAATGATATGTATTGACAGACAAAAACACTTCATTTCTTGTGCTTTTCCATCATTTGTCAGTATTTGTCACTGTTAGTAGCAAAGTAACAAAGAAGATACTTTGACTTTTTTAAGGCTTGTTAAGTAGTTTGACATTCTTCTGAAAGTAGTTAGGATCAAGAGTGGAGTAAAAAAGAGTTTTTTACTCATTTTCAGCAGCCAATTCCCAAAGAAAAACTTTGTAAGACCTTGAGAGAAGCTGAAGAACTATTGCTCAAGACCACTTTAAAAAAAATTACAAGAAAGTCTGGTTACTTGGAAGCAAAATCCAAAGAAATGAGGGGTACATCGAGTCTTTTGCACAGCACTGGACCTCCAGAGCCACATAGGGAATTTTGCTATTGTTTTCGTGGGCTGTCAGGTTCTTTGAGGTGTTAAAATCGATTCTGTGCACTTTCATATTTAGTTTTTTGGTCCTTTTTCCAAACGTCTTCCTCCAGTTGTTTCGCTACCATCTAGAAATTCAGATGCAGCTGAGAGTAGCTCCTGCATTTCCTTTGAGCATTGTGTTGTGGGATGGTAAGTGTGCACCAACAGCACACTCAAAAAGAACTGTTCTTCTGTGTGAATACTGAATACTGGCTGTTTAAAGTACAAACTTTCCCCTCAGCATTCTACTGACAGTACAGTAGCAGTAGTGCTGTCACCGTACTTCCCTGTCTAACTTCAGCCTTGAAAAAATACGGCTATCCCACGCAATGTTGGATACCACACGCCCGCTAACGATACACAAACATTCTTATGACTGGCGTGAGCTTAAATATGTTGTCATTAGCAAGTCTTTGTTCCTAGGCCAGAGTGCCTCCTGGATGACAGGTGTTGTTCATCAGGATGCCGGGGCTCCTCTGTGATCAGCTGGCAGGCTGTCTGGAAGTCACTCTAATTATCCCTATTCCGCTGTTGCCTGGGGCGACCTGTTCACACTGTAGGTGGTAATTATACAGGTGTGTTAATGGCATGAATGGGAAGCAGGGAGGTCTTTTAGCCTCTAGCTTGTATAAGAATATGAAGATGAATCACTGTAGGTATTAGGTTTTTTGAACTACTTTGTTTCTTAAAGCTACTCAATGGATATTGAGCCTATTAAACAGCTGCCTGAACACCTGATCAGTTTAACCACTAACTGGTTTACTACTTTTTCCTACACACAGGTGTACTTTAAAATTCCCTCATCTTTGTGCTTTCACCCAAAGATGCCATATACACCCTCTTAATTACGAGTCCTTTTTTGTTTTCTTAGTCTATAATAATGTTTCTTCGCAGCTAAGTCTTTAAAAACAAAAAGGTGATAAAACAATCAGGTTTTTTTGGGGTTTTTTTGTCTCTCCAAACTTGCAACATCATACTGTTTATGCACCACGTCTCATTATTCCCTCGCTTTTAATGCCAGCCAACAGTTGCCATGGAGATGGCGAGGCGCTTGGGGGAGTGCGATTGCAGATGTTAGAAGAAGCAAACAACTCAGACAAAGAAGAATGAGAAAACTAATAAAAGGGTGCATCAATAGAAACACTGCATGGGGGGGGGCACATCGCAAGATTTGTCACAAATACATAATTAGTGGGGAAAAACTATAATTTCTTCATGCATATGATCAGCCTTCTTTTTGTGTGTGTGCTCTTTGAGAATGTTCTTTTAGTCGAGCTTCTTTTTGTAAGCGTGTGACAATATGCTGGTAGTTTTATGTCTCTTTGTGCTGGGGAAATGCTTTGTGCGTCTAACCTTGTACTGACTTTTCTTTTCTAGCGTGAGCCTTTTTTTCTAGCTTTGATATGACATCTGTACCCATTTATTACCCTTTAACTATCCAGAGCACTCGGTCTCTTCTTTAGTTTAGGATGCGGTGCTTAAATCCTGGTATTAATATGTTGTGTCTTACTGCCAAGTTAAGCAGTGACGCCGTCTTATGACTGTCTTTCTCTGCATCAGGGCTTTCTAAGTCGACGGCTGAAGGGCTCCATTAAGCGCACCAAGAGTCAACCCAAACTTGACCGCAATTCCAGCTTCAGACACATCCTTCCTGGCTTCAGGAGCGTTGACAATGACAGGTAATTGTTTGGTTATTATTCCTGCACGCTCTGCTTCTTCGCATATCAGCTCTCGTGCCGTCCTTTGGCCGACGGCAGGTTATTTAGGTCACTGTTGACATATTGAATTGCAATGTCAGTGTACTGACAAATAATAATAATAAAAAAAGGGAAATCCACAATCAGTCTGTCACTTCCCATATGTCTTCCTCTTTTTTTTGTTTGTTCCCCCTTCCATTCTCATGTTATGTCATAGTATGCAGTAATATGTTTGGCTCAGAGTAGAGCTGTGGATTTAAAGTTATGTCTGTAATTCATGTTAGCGCTTGTGCTGAAATAATATATATGTTTGTTTGGTTTTGCAGTAAGCCCAAGGCATGTGTAATATAGACAGTCATGTTACATTGTTGTTGACAATAAAACCAAATGAGTGTGGCTGTGAGTACAGTTAACAGTTTGAGCAAGTGGCTTACTAAATAATTCACCATGTGTACAGTTGTTCTAAATGAGAAAATTGGCTGTAGTGACCAAAATCATTTTTTGCCACCAGGCTGTATACTTTGATTTAGTTTTCAGACGTATTCTTTTGACTAAAATGTCATTTTGGTATAAATTTAAATGTAATACTGTCAGTTTAGTCTAGTTTTAGTCGACTAAATATCATAAGATTACAGTAGACTAAATAAAACATTGACTTAGTCAACTAAAATAAGTAGGGTAAGTCTGTTGTGTTGTTACCCATGAGAATTGCTACACACAGTTTATAAAACTTCTTATTTTCCTTGACATCAAATGTAAAATGTATCTACTTTTGTCTTCTTCCCAAGTGTTGACATTTTGCCAGTTTTCAAGAGAAACAGGGGAATATGGGATATACTTGTACCATTTTCCCAAAGAATAAGTTTTACCATTTCCAGAGAGCAGATTAAATGTGTGTGTCTATTGCAAGAACATTACTTCTGATTGGGTCACTTCCAAGCTCATCTTGACTTTTTAAAAAAATAATTTCTGATTGGATCTCATCTCTTTAGAACATTTTATCTCGTTTTTATTTGTTGACGAAAGTGTCAGTACATTTCATGATTGTATAGCAAATGCATTGTCTTTTTGTCAAAAAGTAAAGAAAAAAAGGTTCTTGAAAAAAACTATCATTAAAATTTGTCAATGAAATTAACACAAATTAAGATGGCCTGTTTTGCATATGTACACTGTGTACAGATGTGTTACTGTACAACCAGTGTGTTGAGTACTCTTTCTTGTACAGTTGTTGGTCCATCAGCCAGCCGCAGAGGAGAGTGAAGTTATAACATACAAAGAGTTGAAGTGAAACAGTGTGTCCAAAACAATGAAAAGTGTCCACTGTAACCACTATCTGTGCTTTTTATGTCGTGGTTTTGTTTGCGGTTCTACCGTTCTCAGAGAACTGTGTTGTTGCTCGCTTCCGTACTCGAGTCAGCATTCTAAAACACCCATACTTCATCCACTTCTAGCGACGCACAGCCGGGGTGGTCCACAGGGAAACATGCACGCAGACACATCTGCAAGACCATAAACTACGCTTAAGGGGGGCTGACTTGCTTTTAAAACCAGCCTCATGTGGCCACTTGAGGAACTGTCGGTTTTTTTGGCACTTCCAACACTCGGCAACCCCCGAGGCCTGAGGACCAATCTTGCGCTATTACTTTGGTATGAAAGTCAGATTAAAGAGACATCGACTGTCTCTGAGGAAACCCTTTCATGTTACCACAGAGAACACCACGAGTCACACAGTCACAACAACCTTAAATGTTAAAAGCTGTAATAAATAAACAAAGTAACAAGACGTGAGCGCGCTCGTACTTTAGCTAATCCAGGGGTCCCAAATGGGAGCCGCACTGCTGAAATACAGGGTCAAACGCTAGTCTTTCTAGATGCTGGCAGAATGATGGGAAAATATCACCATTAAAGATCAGCTTTCAATAAACTATGCAAGTGATGATTAACACTGTCTGTAGGAGCAAAATTACACCTATTCCCTGAAACAAGTCACAAGGCTCGCAAGTAAACACCTTGATGACAAACTCAGGCTATGTACTTTCTGCCTTATAACACACATCGCATTTGCCTTTGCTTTCTTTTTTCTTCTAAAAAATAGACATAGTTACAGTCAGTACAAGTCTGCATTTGATAGCTTTATTTATAGAACTGATTAAAGTAGTTCCTTAAAAACAGTTTCAGTGTCATGTATTAATAAACTCATAAGAGGAACATGAATATGATCATTTTTTGACAATATTTAGCAGCCCTACCCTGCCCACCACAATTTCCCGCATGCATTTCCATCAGTCCTTGCCTATACAGCACATATCTATATTTGGATTTCTACCCCACAGCGCTACACATGTAATATTGTTTTGCTTCTAGCTGTGATAATGGCCAGTTCGTCACAGTTTCCTCAGAAGTTCAGCCACTTGGCAAATTTTTGCCCCCCTGCCTCACGGTGTCAATTAGTATTCCACACCAAGCTGGGCTGACCTGTAATCACACCCTCGTCTCACTCTGGATTTTTTTTTTAATGCATGCATGACTAACAGTTATCACTCCCAGTACATATGTTTTGTGTGCCTGGGAATAAGCCAGGATGTCCATCTGTGGGGTTTAATTAATGGAGGTGCTGCGTTTGAAGAGATGTTCTATTGCTTTCCATTTCAAAACTGGGAGCGGAGTGGCTTCCTCTCTTCGTGCTTTTAATGAGGCATTAACATTACTGTCAAACTATCACAAGGGGACACTAGCGATTGTTCAGTGTGGAACACGGTGAACTGTTCTCTTTGCTGCAGTCAGACAAAATGAGCTAACCTCCTTCTTTGTCCCGCTGTCTTTTCTCATTCTCTTACCACTTATACATGCTTTTTTCTTTTTTTTTTTTATAGCTTCTGTGTTTCTATTCTCAATCTCTTCTATCCATTTCAGCCTCATCACTGTTCAGTTCACCCCCCCATCTCCCCGGCTTTTTCCCTCCATTCTTCAAACAGTAGCAAGGTTGCCTAACCCATCAGCGTTTATGTGTTTCACTGATAAAGCGCTCAGCAAAGGAGGTAAATATGGGACAGGAAATTGGAATGTCCAGGAGGTGTCTTATCTTATCTGACTTAACACAGAAATACACAGACCTCAACTGCAAGTGCACACACTGACTGCTGTGTAATGGTGCGCCTCCGAGCCAAGCACACGCATACCCGCATGTAGTGGAAAAAGGGGGAAATGCTGCTCTGGTACTTACACTTTTCTAAGATGTTATTTGGGCAGGCGATGGATATCATAGCATATGTGTGTGCGTGCGCGCCTTTGTGCTTCTGCGAAAAATAGGGAAAAAGGATGAGAAGGGACGCGGAATGAGAGAGTAATGTGCTGTGAGAGGAGTCGGTGACACTCCCTGTCAGCCTGAGAGCTCCCTCCCCACGGGGGAGACTGCGTAAGAAGACAGGCTTGGGAACTGGCAGGAGAGAGAAAAGAGATGATGAGATGCAGGAGAGATGGACTGAAGAGAGAGCGAGGAGGAGGAGGGGGGGAATCTATAGCCTGAAAGCTCCTTGGCGTGCATATGTTTAGCCTTGAATGTTTGGAGAGACAGCAAGCATTTTTAGTATTCATTGAACATCTCCAACACTGACCACTGCTGTGCCCCTATATGGTAAGAGAGCTATAGAAACATAGTATCAAAGGGGCTCACTTCTTAAGTAAGGGATAACACTCTTACACACGTCCGGTATTAGGAATTAATGGCCTTTACTTTGTTTTGCCCTTTATTTCATCTCTTAATTCCTGATAAAATATAAGTATAAGTGACTACTTATTCTGTAGTCACTTGACAATCGAGAGGAAACATTTAAACAAGCCGTAATGTAGTTTTTCATGGTTACGGCTAAGGGTTTGACTAATACCCTTGGATGATGATTATTTACTCAAGTAAAGAAGATGAACCCCTAGTTTGGAGGTTTTTCTTTTTCTTTAGTCCGTTCACAAGTTTCTTACAGTTTGACACTGGATGCATGCATTGATATATTCTGGGCTGATACCAGTTTGTGTGCTATTTTGTTTGTATTACTTGTGTTGTGTATTCTCCCTTTTGCTCCAGGAAAATAGAGCGATATTACTGTTTAATACTTGCACCATTTATACAGCGTGAAAGTGATGTCACACAACATATTAACCACCGCCTTTCCGCCATTAACTTATTTGCAGATAGGCCGGTATCGGCTAACGCTAATGTGTGACCATTATTACATTAGATGCAATTACATGAAAATGAAATAGCATTTTGCATGCAGCACCACTAAAAAAGGCATGCACAGTGCAGAAAAGCATGGTAACAATAAACAGGTGTAAGTCTGTAATAAAAATCATGGTTTAAATCATGGATCGAGGGTAAAATGTGATGGTGTCGAATGAATAACATGCAAAATTATTGAAAGAAATTTGCAAGGGTGATGGCCGGAACTGACCCGCCAGAAGTCTAGAGTCTTGGTTTTCTTTGTGTTAAGGGTGAGGATGTGTGTTTGACACGAGGATGTCAATTCCTTCACCGCTCTTCTTTGTGCTGACTCATCTTGACTGCTTATGTGGCATACAACAGTAATATTATCGGGAAACTTTCTAATGTAGTTGTTGTGTCAGCGTCGTGAACAATAATGGACTGATTCTGTACTCACCTTTATGGTTTTGGATGCTGTGCTGTCTACTTTGAGAGTCTAGTGTCTCTGTGTAAGGAAGTCCAGGATCCATTATATTGGTGCATTCCTGTATTTGACTTTTTAATCTTCGTCTAACGCGTCTGTTTATTGTGAAGTTCAACAGAGATATATAAGCGACTCCAGCAAAGAAGCTTTTTTTTGAAGGAGGGTGTTTGACAGCTGCAGACTGGCCATAATAGGCAACTCTTGTCGGGGCATTGTTCGTTATCCACGTCGTCGGGATGTTGGAAGATGACAAAACGTGGCTCTCTCCTGCACTGTCACAGCTCAGTAAGCCTGCAGGCTGCCTTTGCATCGATGGCTTGTCACCCACATCATCTGACCGCTGTTCCCGACCTACAGTGGTTCTTCAGAGATTTGTGCAGGACACATTAAAACATTATGTTTATTAATGTCTTCCCTGGCAAGTGAACTGCGATTGGCTCCTTGCTGGACCATGCATTGTAGGCCACAGTGCACCTATTACTGTAGTTATCTGATAAACCTTTATTTAAATAGACATATGATATGAAAACCATCAAAAATATGAAACCACTCAGTTTACTTTGTGTGGGGTATCCAGGTCTTTGTGGTGCTCAGTTTGTGGATTGTGCATCAGTCTTACATATTCAACCCCATCATCATCTCTGTGGATGATATAAGATGCCATTGTTAGTTCAAGCTTGCCCTCCCTACCATGCTGAGCCAAATATAGTTGAATGTCAAACTCAACGTTTTTGACCAGGCCAAGGAGTGTATTGAGAGGCCAGGAGAATTTCTAATGAGTTTACAGTCTGAATTAAAGATGTGGGGCTAGTGGAGGCTGGTGTGTACTTTTTCCTGTCTTGTTTAAGCTTTGAACATCACATTTCGGATCTTGAATTTTGACCATGAATTCAGCTAAATAACAATTAATAGGTCTCAGAGGTTTTAGTCTTCCTGAGCTTTGGCTAAACAGACAGTGGCATTAAAGTCCCACAGTGTGTCATTCCGGTCATTGGCAAGGTAGCTTTCAAATTCAAGAGTCCATTCATTTCTGTGCAAGGTCGTCTTTCTGTGATTTGATTTCCATTGTTACCCTTTTCCTCGTACTCCTCTTTCTTCTTAGTTTTATTTATTTCATTTTTAAAAGCTGCAACCCAAGCAAGAATGTTTATATTTGCCAAATAGGTGAAAAGAATCACATCTGGCTTATTAGAGTTATTAAACATCAGTTTCTTAGTGTTGCAATAAAATGTAAATGGAGGCTTTGGCTTTGTCCCTGTTGCCATGGTCTCTCTACAGCCAATCAGAATCAAGCAAGCTCTCTGGCCACTGTATAAGTAATTATTTTATAATCTTCTATGATATTTCTCAAGCCATGAATTATTACTATTTGCAGAGAGGAGCGGACACGGAATCATGCGAACACACGCATACATTTTCACTGTGTGGGTTGTTAGCTGTGATGACATTGTTAGGGATTGTAGCCTGAGGCAGACTCTGGAGAGAGACCTGCAGATGAGGAGCAGCTGGACTTTGAAAATGAAATATTCTTCTGCGTTAATCAGAAGGTGGACACTCGGTGAACACACTATCTTCAGCGAAACAGAAGCACAGCGAAACAGAAGCACAGTGTGTCAGTGTGTGCACACACACACTGACACTGCTTGCACCAGTTTTTTTTTTTCTAGGTTATCTGTTTTGCCTAAAGAATATTTGTTCATCTGTATTTCATTATGCTTACAAATTCTTATACCAGATTATCACTAACATATAATTGGGTTATTTTTCAAGGGTTGTCAGGTGCAATGTGTTGTCTGCAGATTGCAATATGCTGTGCACAAATTGCTATCGGTTGTGGGAAAAGGATGGAAAACCTGGTGTTCAGATAAACATAGTTTTGAAAATCAATGCAGTTTCCAATCCAGGGCTGCAGGGGGTCTGGAACCAGTTCCATTCACATTCACACCTACGGTCAATTCAGAATCACCAATTGACCCCCGTCATGTATTTCTTTGGACTGTGCAGGAAACCCACGCAGGAATAGGGAAAAACATGCATTTCAATCACTTGTTTTGATGAAAATGCTAAACAGTGTATCAATAAAATGAAATGAGAAAGCAATTTCAGTTCAGTTTTATTAAATTTAGCGCAAGTTCACAGCATCAGTCAGCTAAAGGGACTTTATATTGTAAGTTAAAGACCCTACAATAACCCCCCAACAATCAGACAGCCCCCTGTGGGCAAGCACTTGGCAACAGTGGGAAGGAAAAGCTTCCATTTTAACAGGAAGAAACCTCTAGCATAACCAGGCTCAGGGAAGAGCAGCCTTCTGCCACGACCAGTTGAGGGTGAGGGGAGGAAGACGGAACAAAAGACACACTGTGGAATAAAGTATTAGTGTATTAATAACTAACAATTAAATGCAGAGTGATGTATAAACATATAGTGAGTGAAAAGAAGTGAGTGAACTGAAGGCTCAGTGCATAATAGGAAGCCCCCAGCCATCTAGATGTATTTCAACATTACTAAGGGAGTATTCAGGGTCACCTGATCCAGCTGTTTGTGGAAAAAATAATTGCTTTTGGGATTCTGTTACTGTTGTGGACAAGAGATGTACAAGCACTAGCAAGTACTAGCTTTGTATGTGTGAGTGACATTAAATAAATATGGATTTTCTTCCATAACGACAGTTCAACCTGTACATTTGGTTAGTATGGAAAAGAGCATTTTAAGGAAGTCCTACTTTTCTTTTTCCACAGTCTGGGCAATTTCCCCGTCTAATTTAATAAACATTCAGTCGTCTTTACCTTTTGATAAAGCCAAATTATGCCTATGTAGCATCTCCTCTCCTGCTAGTTTTGGTTTTTCTGTTGTGGCTGCAAAGCTCATGGGTGTCTGCATTAGAGTATTGTGCACACTCTCTGACAAAATTTATGTCACTCTGACCCTAGCTGTGGAAAGTGCATCACTAGCTTTGGACTTGAGTGCACACTTATTATCAGGTATATCTGCTGAATCAATATTATATACTCATTTCTCAATCTGCACCAATTTTTGGCCAGCGGGTCTCTATTTCGGGCTGTTATCTGTACAGCTGCAAATGATACAATTTATTGCGCTGACCTTACCACGCCCTTGTATGCCTCTTGTTGCTCTCCGCTGCTCTGAACCACCCCGAATGCTCTTCTTGTATCACAGATTATCTGACCCTTACTGCTGTAGTGGCTGCTCCACCATCTGATTCACACTGACCTTCCCTGGACACGCTGATGAATATCAAACCAATTGCGATGTGTGGCCTTTTAAAGTTTCTAGTAACGGCAGAGTGCCTTGCTTGGATCACGCAGTTGATATTATCAGATATGTTTGGGGTTTTTTTTTCCATTAAGAACTTCTACATTATACAAAGAATGCTTCTTTGAGATTAAGTCATTATTTAATAAGTCCACAGGCTATGCTTGGTTTTATCTGTCTTGGTGTTTTGTTTTTTTCTATTTCCCTGGTAAACAGTTGGTGGCAGAAATGTGCAAAATATGTGCCAATAAAAGCCACCAAATTAAAAACTAAATAAATACAAATGCACTTACATCAATTTCATCAAATGCACCATTGTTAGACCTCAAGGTTGAACAGAACGCAATGTCATGTCCCTCTTTTCTGACTCTCTCTGCCCTATCTGCTGCTTTTCTCCTCATTGCATCATGTTAGATGTCACTGGCCGGTGTATTTCAGGGTCATTTATATATTGTATGACTCATTAATTACTCAAACAGGTGTACGTGTGTCTGTGCAAGAGTGTGTATCTTGGATCTCATGAAATCCAGTCACGCCCTTTACATAAATGTATTATTACACACACACTCACACTCTCTCTCTCTCTCTCTCTCTCTCTCTCTCTCTCTCTCTCTCTCTCTCTCTCTCTCTCTCTCTCTCTCTCTCTCTCTCTCTCTCTCTCTCTCTCTCTCAGGTACTGCAATGATTCTTCCAGCTTCCTTGAGTGCACCCAGATCATTAATGGCATTATTGCTGTCGAGAGTACTAACCCCCTTCTTCCTGTCTATCTTGCCTCTTATCGAGTATAAGAATAGTTGTCTTTGTGGATTTCTGCCCACAGAAAGGGTTGATTGAAATGCAGTGATTTTGATTATGTGCTTGTAATCTGTGCCCGTAATTTTTTGCATATCTGTGTGTGTGTCTTTGTGTTTGGGTAACTGCAGTCCTTAGTACAGTGGCACCAGTGACTCATGGTTTTTTATAACACAGCAGCCTCTTTTCCCATCAGTCGCAGACTTCAGCTCTGAATATTAGCACACAAATAGAATAGCTGAACTGATTTCTAACATCCACATTTCTCTTCCTGTTTCGTGCCATGTCTCTCATCTCTGCATATGCTGTAGTTATGTTTACAGCACACACGATGCTGTAGCAGAAAGGGACAAATACTGAACCAAATATAAAAATGGGTTTACATAATAAAAATGTGTTCAATTAGGGCTTGTATAGTAGCACCAAAATAGTGACTTTGACTCACTAGTACTTAATATACAGTCCCATACCAGAGGACTATGCAACCTTGTGGAAAACTAATTGCATGCTGAATCAATCGATAGCTTGTAGAACTGTCTTTAGCAGCAATAACTTGAAGTAATTGTTTTCTGTGTTACTTTGTCAGTCATCGTGGAGGGATTTTGGACCACTCTTCTTTACAACATTCCTTCCACCACAGCATTTCAGTCAGGTTGAGGTCTGGACTTTACAAGACCTTGATTCTTTTCTTTTGTCAGCGATTCTGTTATACATTTGTGTGTGTGTTTGGGATTATTGTCCTGTTGCGTGGCCCAATTCAAGCCAAGCTTTAGCTGTTTGACAGACAACCACACATTTGACTCTAGAAAACTTTGAATATCTCGGAAGAAATTAATAAATAAATATAATGACATATTTAATTTGTATTTAGCACACACTTTTATTCAACTCATGGGACCAGGGATGTCAAACTAATTTTATATTGTAGGCCACATAAAGGTGTAGTATGAATGGCAGTGCAGGTGGAGTGTTTACCAACAGAAAAATCTGCAAATCCTATGAACATTTTAGTTGAAAATTCAAAATCTGTGCACTCCTTCATATATTCCAAAGCCTTCCAGCAGGCCAGATTGGAGTCTTTGCCAGGCCGATTTTAGCCCCTGGGCCTCATGTTTGACATCCCTGCATTACAGGCATTTCTACATTTTTAGGAATTTATCGGGTCTATAATGCTATTGCTCTGTAAGATACAATAGCAGGGACACTTGAATCCTTTTAGACATTCATGTAATGATCTCATATTTTGTTGCCTTTTAAACAAGGTACTTGGTGATTTGGTGGTTTCATGAATGTTATATGAAGCTTTACCTTTGATCTCTTGATTCAAGTGCCCTGTCATTTTTCCATAAAACGGTAGTAGTGTGAACAATGGCAGCTGCTGCAGGTGGGGCTGTAAGAGTGTGTGAGAGAGAGGATGATGGACTACTTATTCTGTAGTCACTTGACAATCGAGAGGAAACATTTAAACAAGCCGTAATGTAGTTTTTCATGGTTACGGCTAAGGGTTTGACTAATACCCTTGGATGATGATTATTTACTCAAGTAAAGAAGATGAACCCCTAGTTTGGAGGTTTTTCTTTTTCTTTAGTCCGTTCACAAGTTTCTTACAGTTTGACACTGGATGCATGCATTGATATATTCTGGGCTGATACCAGTTTGTGTGCTATTTTGTTTGTATTACTTGTGTTGTGTATTCTCCCTTTTGCTCCAGGAAAATAGAGCGATATTACTGTTTAATACTTGCACCATTTATACAGCGTGAAAGTGATGTCACACAACATATTAACCACCGCCTTTCCGCCATTAACTTATTTGCAGATAGGCCGGTATCGGCTAACGCTAATGTGTGACCATTATTACATTAGATGCAATTACATGAAAATGAAATAGCATTTTGCATGCAGCACCACTAAAAAAGGCATGCACAGTGCAGAAAAGCATGGTAACAATAAACAGGTGTAAGTCTGTAATAAAAATCATGGTTTAAATCATGGATCGAGGGTAAAATGTGATGGTGTCGAATGAATAACATGCAAAATTATTGAAAGAAATTTGCAAGGGTGATGGCCGGAACTGACCCGCCAGAAGTCTAGAGTCTTGGTTTTCTTTGTGTTAAGGGTGAGGATGTGTGTTTGACACGAGGATGTCAATTCCTTCACCGCTCTTCTTTGTGCTGACTCATCTTGACTGCTTATGTGGCATACAACAGTAATATTATCGGGAAACTTTCTAATGTAGTTGTTGTGTCAGCGTCGTGAACAATAATGGACTGATTCTGTACTCACCTTTATGGTTTTGGATGCTGTGCTGTCTACTTTGAGAGTCTAGTGTCTCTGTGTAAGGAAGTCCAGGATCCATTATATTGGTGCATTCCTGTATTTGACTTTTTAATCTTCGTCTAACGCGTCTGTTTATTGTGAAGTTCAACAGAGATATATAAGCGACTCCAGCAAAGAAGCTTTTTTTTGAAGGAGGGTGTTTGACAGCTGCAGACTGGCCATAATAGGCAACTCTTGTCGGGGCATTGTTCGTTATCCACGTCGTCGGGATGTTGGAAGATGACAAAACGTGGCTCTCTCCTGCACTGTCACAGCTCAGTAAGCCTGCAGGCTGCCTTTGCATCGATGGCTTGTCACCCACATCATCTGACCGCTGTTCCCGACCTACAGTGGTTCTTCAGAGATTTGTGCAGGACACATTAAAACATTATGTTTATTAATGTCTTCCCTGGCAAGTGAACTGCGATTGGCTCCTTGCTGGACCATGCATTGTAGGCCACAGTGCACCTATTACTGTAGTTATCTGATAAACCTTTATTTAAATAGACATATGATATGAAAACCATCAAAAATATGAAACCACTCAGTTTACTTTGTGTGGGGTATCCAGGTCTTTGTGGTGCTCAGTTTGTGGATTGTGCATCAGTCTTACATATTCAACCCCATCATCATCTCTGTGGATGATATAAGATGCCATTGTTAGTTCAAGCTTGCCCTCCCTACCATGCTGAGCCAAATATAGTTGAATGTCAAACTCAACGTTTTTGACCAGGCCAAGGAGTGTATTGAGAGGCCAGGAGAATTTCTAATGAGTTTACAGTCTGAATTAAAGATGTGGGGCTAGTGGAGGCTGGTGTGTACTTTTTCCTGTCTTGTTTAAGCTTTGAACATCACATTTCGGATCTTGAATTTTGACCATGAATTCAGCTAAATAACAATTAATAGGTCTCAGAGGTTTTAGTCTTCCTGAGCTTTGGCTAAACAGACAGATCTCTTGATTCAAGTGCCCTGTCATTTTTCCATAAAACGGTAGTAGTGTGAACAATGGCAGCTGCTGCAGGTGGGGCTGTAAGAGTGTGTGAGAGAGAGGATGATGGAAAGAGTGCGGCATAATGGGAGAGAGACATCCGTCCATAAATCCAATAAAGTGATGACATTTAGAGTTATTAAATTCTGTAAACATTCCCCAAGTGGTCTGACTGTAATATCCAACCTTCTCTCGAGCTCCTTCCCTTTCTTCCTTTTTCCTTTTCCTATCCCCTCTTCACATCTCACTCACTCACTGACATTCAGCTCTTGCTCTTCCAGCATTGAACATCTATCAACCCCTGACATATTTGTATATGCCACCTTTGTCTTTGACTTTCACTTTTCTTTCTTTTTCTGTCCCCATTGCCCATTGCTCTCATTTGTCCCTCTGGCCCCCTCTTACTTCCTCATGTTAATAGTCGTGTTGGAGCTGGTTTAATAGTGTTTTTCAGCCACTAAATCCAGCCCGGCACCAATAGGCTTTCCCACAGATCCTTTTCTATAGTTTATACTACTAAACCAACCAACTAATTCATACCTTGTGCAAAATTTACCAACTATATTCCGCCTTCCTCATTCTCCTTCACATGCTTCATGCTTTCACATGCTTTTTTTGTTTATTGTTCCTATTATTCAGGTTTCAGTTAAAAAGAAAAAAGAAAAAAAAAAAGCATTATTATCTTGTTATGTGATCTAATTCATGCACTCTCTGACTCTGTGATCCAAAATGTTGATCCAGTGTTAACTGATGATTTGGTGCACAGTGGGTGCATACACATGAAGAATAATGGCTTGGAAACTGTCCAGAGATAAAGTAATGTATTTAGTAGCAACAACAATCAAATGCTCAGTTACAGATTTTTTGCCAAATCTGAAGAATCGACAGCAGTGCTTTAATTATGTTCGTTGCAGTGGTATAATTAGACGGGACAGTTTGCGTCTCTTTCCTTCTGTCTTTGGCTTCCTTCCCTTTTCGCCATCTGAATTTACAACGCATCAGCGTGATTTGGTGCAGATGAAACAGAGCAGAGTAATAATGTGCTTTACAGAGCAGGCTTCACCCGCCACTGTGCTGTATTAAGCTCTGTCCCAAACAGACTGAATGAAGCCATCAATAGTATCTCAAAATATAATGCCTCTCATTTGATGATGATTACAAGACTTCATTGTACTTCTTTCTTTTGGAAGATAGAATGGAGATTTTAATAATTTTAGAGTCATGCAATGATATTTTGGTGCTTAGGCAGGTGCAGATGAATCAGAAAGGTTGATTAATCTCGTCTTCATTTGCTTCAAGGACAGACACGGCTATTCAGTTTTGAAAGTATAACACACACAAGTGGTTTACTTTTTTCTGTTTCAATGAGAGACTAACAGAACAAGTTTTCAATTGATATTCAAGGCTAGAACACTGGTACACAGAGTTCTCGAAGTACCTTCAGTACTTTAACTCAGATAAACTTAATCTTCTGAATGAGGCTGCTGCTGGTTACTGGACTGCTCTTTCAGTAGACCATGCACTCTCACAGATCAAATCAATGTAAAAGCCTTTAAAAATGCTGGTCCAACACATTGAATAATCATGCACAGCACAAGCTGGATTAAGTAACCAGGGATTTGTGATTCATTAAGCAATACAGTGATTTGTAGAACCTTCTTTAAAAGCAATCCATCACCTTTTTCATACCTGCATTTTAGACTTTTGGGCCCCCATTAGCAGGTCATGCCTTGGCATTTGAATTGGCCATTTGAAAACATAAATTTTCTCATTATTATTTGACTATTCAGTTGTTGATTTTATCCATCCTTTCCCAAGGTTTAGGCCAGGGTCTTCTTTCTTGACATTTTCCTTGAAAATGTCTTGGTTTCATTTAAATTCATTATTCCGTAAGTAATAACGAGGTGTCCAAGCAGTGAGACAGCACTGCCTGGACCCGCCACCATATTTGATAGTTGTTTTTTTTCTCCAAGCATAACATCTTCCAAAAAGTCAACTTTTGTTTCATGTGTGCACAGAAATAAGTGGTGTGAAACATCTTGCCTACAGGTGTAGAGCAATGATTTTTTTATTTTTGTTTTTCAGAGAACAGCAGTTTTCCTGTAGGCACCAGTCTTATTCTGTGGTTTTACTTATAACAGATACAAGAACACGGATTTGTGGGTATTCACTTAGTGTTTTGACTTTTTTGGTTACATTGTGAAGTAACAGTCATGAATTTTCACCACTTGCAGACAGTTTATTTAAATGCAGGTTCATGAACATTTCCAGCTCTGCACATCTGTCATCTCACGGTTCTCCTAAGGTTCTGTGAAAGCTGTTATAGGTGAAGGGTCCACACCAGCAGAGCTTTCTTTTGAAAAGCAGACTTTGTCAGTAAGCAGACTTTATATACCTTTTATTTATAGAAAAAGCCACGTCTTCAACCCACACTTCCTATCACATTTTTTTTAACTGAAACATCTGAATCCTAGTAGATTTTAGAGAGGTCACTATTGCAGATGTTTTACATTCACCATCCTGCAGCATGAGTGATTTCATGTGTAACGTCAATGCAGATCAAGTTTGAAAAACCATGATCTTCAAAACAAAGGTGCCATTATGATAGGCATGTGTCAAATTTAGATTCAGCTACGTTTCTCTGAAGTGTTGGTTGCTTTATTATTGTTCATTGAGTCATCCCAAGAGCAATTCTTGTGGTGTTTACAATTCTGTGTTGTTGACACCTGCCCAGCTGGTGGGTTTTCGTGGCTTGGTTGATGTTTAACCCTGCTGGGTCTTCTGTGAGCTCAGGCAAGCATGGCCAAGGGTCTCTACTCTCTTTTATTCTCTCCCCGGGTAATGAGCTGTAATGGATAGTGCCTTGGGCGTGACAGGAATACCGAGGGCCCCATCAAAGCAGCGCCCTGCACATCCCGCT